>NC_091690.1:99940000-100540000 GCF_041296265.1 Equus caballus | reverse complement strand
CTTCCTAAATGGTTGTGCCAAATTTTATCCTACGCTCTTTGCTGACATTCCTCTCCAGCATCTGTAGATGCTCCAAACACCAGCATCATAAAATATCCACAAGAAAATATCTTAGAAATCGTCTCTTCAGTCCCTTTATCTTATGGACCAGGAAAGTCACGCCTCCACTCAGGGAAGGGTTGCACGGCATGTCTGAGGCCTGAAGCCGCTCTCGGTTCTTGCCCCCGTCCCAGCGAGCACCCAGGAGGCTGGAGGGCCTCTCAGCGGCATCCCTGGGAAGGTCATCTTTCCTCCAGCTCAGCATCATTATCAGCGGGTGGGCAAGATCAGCAGGCGGGCAAGATCAGCAGGCCTTTCAATGGAGCATCGCATCGTGCCTCAGTGAACAGCAGGAGCCTTTCCTTGACATTTGTATCCAAAATGGAATTCAATCTGCTCAAATGCTTGCTACAATTTCAAAGTGTACTTTTCAGGCCTCCCTTCTGCTGAGCACAGCCAAGTCACAGGCCCCAACAGAGGGAAAAAAATAGGTGTTTTGTTTCATGCAGAAATCAACTCCACTGTTCAGCAGTTCTGGCTGGCCAGCTCGGAAACTTTCGCCTTCAATAGGAGTTGCTTTGGGAGGACAGCAGCAGAAGGGCGTGAAGGTCCCTGTGGGGGAAGGTGGCTCCCTTTAGCCACCCTGGAGCGGGTGGGGCCGGCGGGAGACCAGAGGCATCTCACAGGCCAGCAGGATGGGCTTCTGCTAAGGCCTGCGCTCCTGCCTTCCAGTTACGACATCACAGCCCAGAAACACAAGCGCTGTCTCAGAATCCTGTGCAGGAGGCGGGCTCCATGCTCACGTGCTCCCTGGTGGCAAAGCCGGGGCCAGGAACCTCTCCCCTGATTCTATCTCCAGAGAGCCTCCTGCTCCCCGTCACTCAGTCCCCACCCCACTTACACCCTGCACAGCCACCAAGGGCCAAATGCCCCCAGCCCAACTGCATTACAGGCATTAGAAATGGAAACCCATTTGCTTATGCAACTCATTTATTTATTTTTAAAAAATTAATTCATGCATTTTAATTCTATTTAATTTTTCTTCCCCTCTTGTCTGACATCACCTCTTTCTGCTCACTTATAATGCCTTGTTCACATACCAGCACCGAAAACCCAAAATTCAGGTAAAAGTCGTCTCCTGTTTTTGTTGCATGCTGCCAAATAGCTCAGTTTCTAAACCTGGTGCCTCCCTTTGGTCCTGGTTTTAATTTTTCTGATGTTTCTTTATTATCGGGAGAAAGGAAAAAGGTACCACAGTAGGAAAAGATGGGGGTGGGAGAGCAGAAGAACAACTAAGGGTTTATTTCATGCTGTAGTCGCACACCGTTGTCAGGCTGCCGACTGTCGCCCAGCACATTCTCACCGTTGGACGCGGCTCACTCGCAGGCCTTGGTGACTTTACCGGGCACCACCGCTCAGGCCCACCCATTCCCGTTTCCACCGTCTTCACGCTAATTCAGTCTTCCTCGGATTAGCTCCTGCCAGCTTGCACTCACTCTTGCCCAAACAGTGTATGTTCCACACTATAGACATAATGACCAAAAAGGACTTTCAAGCCTCCTGCGAAACCCCATAGGGAATATGATAACAGTCATCATCACTACTGTTAAAATTTCACGAGCACTTCCTGTGTGCCAGGCACTGTTTTTAACGCTTTAATGTCTAAGTCATTTAATCTTCACAACCCTAGAGGTAGATATTATTGCCTCTGATAATAGTTAGAGTTCAGGTTCCAGTTCAGGAAACTGAATCTAAAAGAATCATCAAGAAATACCAGAGTAATTAGTATTCATACATATGGCCATGCCGGCGGGGCCCCAGCCAGGTGTAAGTCATCATACAGACCCCACATCTCACTGACTGACCGGGAGGCGTGGCCTGGATTGCGGGCTGAGAAGGATGGTGAGGCTACCCCTGGCCCTCTGGGAAACTGTGAGGGGTTAGAGATGTCTGTCCTGGGCCAGGTCCTGGCTGGAGTGGGAGAGGATGTGTTGCTGGTGTAACAAATGACCACGAATGTAGAGGCTTAAGACAACACAGATTTACCCTCTTGTCGTTATGGAGCCCAGAAGCCTCGAGTGCTTCTCCCAGGCTGCAGTCGAGGTGGTGGCTGGGCTGCACGCTTCCTGGAGGCTCCTCTGGGGAACCTGCCCGCCTTCTCCAGCGTCGAGGCTGCTGTCGGCTCGTGGCCCCAGGCCAGGAATTGCATCCCCCCCACCCCCCCACTTCTGTCCTCACCTCTCTTTCTCTGACTCTGGCCCTCCTGTCTCCCTCTTTCACTTTTAAAAGGACTCTTGTGATGACACTGGGCCCACCCAGATAATCCAGAACAATCTCCTCATCTCAAAATCCTTAAGTTCATCACGTCTGCAAAGTCTCTTTTGCCTGTAAGGTAACATTCACAGGTTCTAGGATTTGGCTGCGGGCACTCTGAGGCCGCTATTTTGCCTCCATGGGGAACGGTAGTATCATGCGGCGTGAGTGCCCCCTGTGAGCACAGTCAGTCTGACCTGCTTCTCTATCTTTCATGTCTGTCACACAAGAGGTGTGCAAATCTTTGATAAATGAAGAGATGAAAGAACGGATGAAAATACACAGAATTATAGAATATCTATTGAGATCTCTCTCTATATATATATACTTGGGAGTGTAAGGAAATGCTGCTATTTTAACACAGAAATTTGGGGGGAACCATTTTTAAACATAGTGGGGTCCCACAGTTTGGGCAACGCCAAAATGAATGGTGGAAACTGAGGTTAATACTAAGATCTCAGTGCTGCACGAATTTTTGGATTTGCTAGTTGTCTTGATCAGTTTGCAGTGCTGTAACAAATTGCCACAGACTGGGTGGCTCATAAACCACAGAAACGTATTTCTCCCATCTGGAGGGTGGAAGCCCGCAGGCAGGTACAGGCACGGACTGGTTTCTGCTGAGAGCTTGCTTCCAGGACACAGACGGCCGACTTCTCACTGTGTCCTCACGTAGAGGAAAGACAGTGAGCTAGCTCCCTGATGACATCTGTGAGAACTCTGCCGTTGTGGCCTGATCAGCTCCCAAAGGCCCCACCTCCTAAAACCATGACCTTGGGATTTCAACATATGAATTTGGGGGGAGACGCAAACATTCAGTCCACAGCACCAGTCTTTTCTTCCATCACCATCTTTTCATGGCAGCAGAGGACAGAGGTCTGATAAGGACGGAAGGATGCAGAGCCCACTTCTCCTGCAGATGACGGAGGGAAGGAGGGGTGAGATGCCTGCCCAGCAGCAGCTTCCGTCTTCCATGGGGACACCTCTCCTCTCCCAGCTGTGGCAGTACCACCCTGACTCCCACGTCCGTCAGGTCCTCTGGGAGCTCCCACACTGCCCAGGACAGAGCTCGAGATTCCTAGCAGGATTTACAAGGTCCCACCTGCTCTGCCCCTTGCCTGCCTCTCCAGCCTTGCCTCTCATCCCCACACTGCAGTCACACCAGCCTCCAGGGCCAACTGCTTCTGCTGCAGGGCCTTTGATATGCTATTCCCTGATTCTGGAATACTCCTGTTACCTTCTTTGGCTAAATTAATTCCCACTTCTCCTTGGGCTTGGCCTAAAATCATATCCTGAAGGAAATTTTCTTTAACCTGCAGATCTAAGTCAGCACCGGCTCCTGACTCGGGTCATAACAAGTGGCGTCGTGTAAGGAACGGGGCCTGCACTCCACTGCTGGACTGCATCCTAAGCCACCACCGTGGCTGTGTGAACTTGGGCAGGACACGGAGGCCACCGTGCCTCTATTTCTCCATCTCCAGAGCGGGGCTGACAGCACCTCCTGCAGAGCAGGTTATGAGAACTAAATGGACATCCTCGCGGAAAGTCTGAAGAGTGTGGTGCCTTTAGTGTAGGCTGCTATCTTCCTTCATAGCATCTATCCAAATTGTAATTATGAAATTATTCTTGTTATTTGTCCAATATCTGCTTTTCTACTTGTAGCAGGCTCTGCAGCAGCAAGGCGGTGCCTCTCGTTCTCATGGCACCCGCAACGCCCAGCACACGGCCTTCCAGGCGGTGGGCCCTCAGTACGTGTTTTCTGAATGGACGGATGGACGGATGAACATCACCTATTCCTGGGCTGGGTGCCATGAAAAAGCGTCACCTTGTCAGAAAGTAATCAATGTGATTAAAGAACATTATCTGGAAATTCTAGATTGTCAGATTCTGGGTTGATTAATAGCCTCAAGTGAGACGCACATTCACTGTCTCTCCGTTTCTGGGGCCTGTTCTCACGCAGGGCCTTGCGATGCTCATTGCCAGGCAGATTTATGAAACATTTCAACAGACGCTTACATTCCATATGTTACAATTTACACATTCCTGCCGGGGTCAAGGTGGGGAATGGCATGCCTGCTAATAGCTGCGTTTCTCACGTGAACTTCCACATAAACCCTCTTCCCAGCCCGTTTCACTGATACATTATAATATACTTTTATAAACAATTTTTCAAGGTCATGAATGAACACTTCCTCATTTCCATTTTTAGAGGATTACGAGTCTAGAAAGGCCAACCGGAGGTTTCTGAGCCTGGCCCCTTCCACAGGCCAGAGCTGCATCTGAGCCGGCCTGGCGGATCTCCAGGAACCAGGATGACAACAGCTCCAGCGCGTCGCAATAGACCTCCGTTCTTCCTTCCTCAGGTCTCAAGGAGGCTATGCTGTGTGTGTTGATCGTGTATTTTTACTCTTATTATGTTTGAAGTCCTAGAAAAAGTGCTCTTTTGCCAGAAAATATCCAACAAAATTGCTGACTCCAAATGTCCACCGTTGAGCCAGTTTGCCATGTGGGTGGAGCCCTCCCTCAAGCGTTTGCTCTTGGCAAGGAGACAGATCAACCTCCGTCTTCCTGGGCTTCATTTTCTCTCTGACTTGAATTGTCAGTCAAGCTGTATCTGTGTTCCATTTGTGAAAACACCATTGTTCTCTCTCCTCCCTGTGGCAGTTTCGTTTCATTGTTAAAAAAATCAGAAGTCAGAGCAGCCTTGGGTTGACGGCAGCAGGTCTTATTGACTGCGCAGCTAGTTTGTGGCCAGGAGCCAGCCTCGTCTTTGGTGTTCAACAGACCATGGAAATCATCTCATGCCAACCAACTCTGGCTCCTCCAGGAGTCTACAACCCACAAAAGAATTTCTGTCACCAATTGTTCTGTGCTGGGGCCAAACTTACTGGGTAGTGGTTTCTACAACAGGGTGCTCTCTCCTCCCAGCTACCTTATCTTCAGGTGAAATAACAAGCTCATTAGAAATAAAACATCATTTTTCTAAGAGAAATGTCTGGTAAGTCTACTTTTTGAAGAGTCTGTTCCCCTAGTTATTATTAAAAGGACTGTTTAGTGCCAACCTAGGCCTTTCTTGTTCAAAGAAAGCAGTTTTCACGTGAGGACAATAACAGACATTTTTAGATGCTGAGCAGAAATACTATAATCTTGGACACTCCTACTGTCATGAATTTTTTTCTCCCCATATCTAACGTGATTTACCAAGAGAACGTATTTTAAAACAGAATTTAAAATTCAATACTTATATTAGATTGAGCTCTAAATGCCACTTATGGAAAAAGTGATTTCTCCAAAAATGGATTAGTAATTCCTTTTTCTGCATCTATAAACTGTCATTCTAAAATAGTTGTTGGGACAATTTATTTATAGATTGATCTTTTTAACAGGGATTATTGGGAACGGAATTCGGCAGTTCAGAGGACTCCTGAAGAGAAGATCCTGTCAAATTCCAGAGAGAAAAAGCTAATTTCTTCACAACAGCTTTGGATTTCTCAAAAGCAATGCTGGAAGCTAAAAGGCAAAGAGCAATGTCTTCAACATGCCAAGGGAAAATGATTTCCAATCTGGAATTAAACAGCCAGCTAAATATCAGTCAAGAGAAGGCTAAAGTCATTGTCAGACATACAATCCCCCTCCAAATTCATCTCTACCTTTATTCCCCCGACTCTGGGCCTCAGGAGGCTGACCATTGCCTCTTGCAGCCTCAGGGGGCTCCCTTGCCTCCCACTTCTGGTAGGATGTGGCCACTGGGAAATCGTGGCAGAGCTTGGCGGGAGAAAGAAGAATGAGGTCAGGCTATTTGTTCCCTGCCCCTCCCTGACAAATCAGCTCAGGCCGACTTCCCCACAGAAGGTTAGCTGAGGTGGGCCTCTCCACCTCCCGACACTGTCAGTCAGTTCCTCTATCTGGGCTCCAGGACCCACTCCCTCCCTTTACCCACTCTCAGCCCCAGGATGGCAACAGGCTCCCTGGGCGGCCAGGGTCAGGGGGCTTCACCCTCGACCCTGCCCACAGCTTTCTAGACAGACATTCATTAAACGTTCCTCAATCAGCCCACCCGACTGTGTCATCGGTTGCCTGCAGGACCCTGACCAACACAGAGGCCGGGTGACCAGCAGATGGTCTCACCCACTCACCTTTCTGCCATCTCCCACCCATGGGATTCTGGACACATGAGAAGCTCTCTGTGCCTCATCTATAAAATGGGGATGTTCTGGGGCTGGCCCCGTGGCAGAGAGGTTAAGTTCGCATGCTCTGCTTCGGTGGCCCAGGGTTTCCCCGGTTTGGATCCTGGGGCGGACGTGGCGCCGCTCGTCAGGCCATGCTGAGGCAGCGTCCCACATAGCACAACCAGAGGCACTCACGACTAGAATATATAACTATGTACAGGGGGGCTTTGGGGTGAAGAAGAAAAAAAACAAGATTGGCAACAAACATTAGTGCAGGTGCCAATCTTAAAAAATAAAATAAATAAAATAGAGAATGTTCTTATGATTTTTCTCCCAGAATGTCTGTGAAGATCAAATGAAATAATTGAAGAAAATATGCCAGTCATCTAACAGGCCCAGGATAACAGGTGGTTATTATCATTATTATTGTCCTTGTGCCATTGCTGGCCTGTGAAAGCTGCCCACTCTGCACAGGGGCCAAAGGACCCACGTGGCGGGGATGCCTCAGAGCCTCCTGTGAATCTGGAAGGGATGCCAAAGAAACCCGAGCTGGGGGAGGAAGGTGGAGCACAGCCCCTGAGTGCGGCTTGGGTGGAAAGGGCTGCTCCCGCTCTTGACGTTGGACCCCGGCAGGCAGGGGGCCACCCAAAGTCCTCAGTCCATGATCACAGTGCCCTTCGCCAGAGATAAAGGGGAAACTGGAACCAAGACGCGTTTCTGGGAAGAGCTGCGATCTCAAATACTGGCCCAGGGCTCGTCATCTTCCTAAGACACCCTCCTTCTCAGCCAGGCAGAGCCGTCTTGGCCTCGGAGCACAGGACTCCCCGCGGGGGTCCCGGACTCTCTCCTACCAACGTGCAGAAGCTCCAGGAAGTCACCTCGATGGAGCTCCGTGTGTCAGTGTCCGTGGAAGGCGCCAACTTGCCCCCATGAAGCCATCTTCCTTTTTAAATTTGCAATATCCTTTTAGTTCAAGACTTCAGGATTGTTTGTGATGGGGCGTGTGGAAGGGAGAGGACGTCCCTTTTACAGACGGGGTAAAAGTGAGACGGTGCAGCTCAGTGAGCATCAGAAACGTGTGTGGGCACGTGACCATCTGCACACACACAGGAGCTTCTGGGTTTATAAAGGTGCGTTTTCTTCCTGTGACCGCCAGGAATGGCCTGTCTCTGAGATCTTTGGGAGCTACCTTTTAAACACCTGAGCAGAGCCTTCGGCGGAGCTGCCTCTGGCTTCTTGTAGACACAATGCTGGGGTGCCTGTGCGTCTCTGCTCTCCAGTCAATCCTGGCAGACGAAAATTCAAGTTTGGAGAGAGAGGAATGACTCAGGAGGGAAAAAAGTCACCTTGAGATTCCTTGAAATAGCAACTTTTTTTTGTAACTCCCCCACAGTGCAATGATACTATTATTCACTGTATTTAACAAAAAAATTAATTTCAGGGACACAGCCATTGTGGGAAGTAGGTTATGCCAGAATTTGATACAAACAGGAAGTGGGTAGGTCAGACTTTATTTGACACTGTGTGGTGGAAACAGATTCTGTGGCAAAAGCAGTTTAATTCTGCTTTGGTCTGTGGATCTTGTCCTGATGGGGCCGGACAGTAATTCTGCTGCTGAGGACGAGCTATGCCGAGGTCTGGCTCTGGATCCCCACCGTCTAACCACTTCACTTCCTTCCAGAATTGGGATGCTATACACACAAAACCATGACGGC
Organism: Equus caballus; assembly: GCF_041296265.1. Lineage (NCBI taxonomy): Eukaryota > Metazoa > Chordata > Mammalia > Perissodactyla > Equidae > Equus > Equus caballus. The sequence goes on along the minus strand of NC_091690.1, from coordinate 100,531,767 downwards.
TGCTCTGTCTGGTCACACCACATTCTGGATGCCAACAGTGGGCAACCCGACCTGCCAGCATCTGCTTCCTCATCTCAGAAATAGTGGAAATAACCTCTAAGTAGAATAGTTGTTATGAGAAGTAGAGAGAACGTATGAGAGGGCTCGGCTCTCAAAAAATGATGGCTAATAATAATAATAATAACTGTTATCATGAAAAGAAGAGGAGGAAAGCTAATTCTAATCACAGGGAAGTCACCCGCAGGGCCATCAGGGAGCATGAGAGAGATTTTACAGCAGCTTTAAGAAATCTTATTTCACATTCTCTTAAAGAAGCTTGCTAATGTTCCTGATGGGATGCTTTCTTTGTTTCTAAGCCTCAGTATTTTATTCTGTTTTAATTACAGAGAATTTTAGGTCTGATGTCACAAAGAGCGTCATCTGTTTCTGTCCTTCTCAGCCTCGTCCTGTCCTGGTTGCTGCTGCCACGTGTCCTGGGGCCACGCAAGTCCTCGTGTTCTGGAGAGTAAGCCGACAGGGCAGTTCAGAAAACTTCTCTTGTTTGTGGACAAAAAAACATAAAACAACCAAGGGAGCAATTACTTTCTGGGATAATTTTTTCAATGCCATACTGGACACATTTGAAATGCTTTTCAGGTCCTTTGGGAGTCAAATTAGGAGAAAATCTCTTTTATTTTGTTTATCTCTTGGAACTTGACTTTGGTAAATGTCTGTGATGTCTGCACATGTGTCACTAGAACCCTCGCCCCCCCGCCCCCCATCCCAAATGCTGTCAAGATGTCATCAGCTTGAAATGGGCAACAAAAACACAGGCTGGAGAGGATTCCTGATTTCCTTGTGTCTCTCAGGTCCTCCTCCTCTGACTGTGCCACTAACTGCGGCTCCGAAAGGCTGAGCTTTGGGTTTATCAGCCAGTCGCTTCCATTCAGTTCCAAACCAGAAGAGCTCCCCCTTGGGGCACCCTTGTCGCTAAACCTCGGGGAGGCACCATTGACCGGTTCCAGCAAACAGACATCAGCCTGTCAGCTCTCCTGTCGAGTCCTCCTCCGTCCAGCACAACAACGCATGGCTCATTTCAGCAACATGGTGATTAGCCAATTACTTACAGACTCACCAGAGCCCTCTCTGTGGAGCTTAACGGAGTGGCCCTTAGGCTCCCCGATCACCAGAGGGAGGGACTGAAGGGAACTCTTGGGCCTGGTGTGAGGGAGGGCTGCTGCCAGGATCCTTCTCAGGGCAGACTTTCCAGACCCTGCTTCTGTATGACCAAGTCCTGGCACAGCCAGGCTGAGCAAGCTGAAAGCAAGGGCTGCCTGGCTCCACTTTGGCCCCGGGGTCCGTTACAGGCATTCAGGAAGCGTGCGCAACTCCATGCTCTTGCAGAAAGGTGGCTCGCCCTCTCACGGGCCTGACCTTAGGGAAAGCTCTGCTACCAACTAGCTGTGTCATCTTGGGCAAGTCATATAACGTTTCATCTGCAAACGAGGGGCAGGACTGGGTCCTCCTCAAAGCCTCAAAGCCCCTTGCAGCTGTAACCTGCTGCAAACCGCTGATTCGACCTGGAGAGAAAGTGTCTCATGGGTCCTGCGTGAACTGAACTGCCTCTGGGAAGGCACCTTACTGAGTCAGGAAAAGGAGATGACTAAGGATGACTTCGTGATATTTAGATTCCTCCTGCCCCAAATAATTACTTAAAGCACACACAGTATTTCTTTTAAAATGAAGAAGGCCAGCTTGTCAATATCCTCTGCCTCAAATATCCACATTTTTTGAAAGTGGTTCAGTTGATGGAATTCAGAAGGAAACTGCGGTCTCCATGGGGCTCTCCACGCACGTGACCCATCCGAGATGAGCAAGTGAATGTTTTCCTTTTTTAAATCTGGTTTTCAAACACAGAGAGGATCAAGGAACAGCTCTGTCATTATACACCCATCTGAGACCCACCTGCAATAGATGTAATTAGAACTGTGCTCAATGAAGCCAGTTGCCTCAAGGAAACAGGGCAAAACTGGCCCAGCAGATGTTCGGCTTGACCAACAATAATAATGATACACTGTGTTTATTTGGAACAGACTAAATTGTTCCTGCTGACTTGAAAGTCCCAGTGCAAACCCTGGATTCAGATCCTGTGGATTTATCACACCCACTGGAGGATGCTGGCTTTCCAGCCCTCTGAGTGGATTATCCACTTCCATTAGAGCGGGCTCATCCTTTCCAAAAGATAACATCTTGTTTCTCTGGCCTGAATTTCCCTTCACTTCTTTCAAAACACGATTTGTGAAAACACTGTGTGGGAACACATGACAATGGGAAGTGCTCAGCGGGAATACTGCAATAAATATGTCAGGTATATAAACTCGCTGATGCTGTTTATTTGGTCCTTAAGAAGAAAGTTTTGGGATAAATAAATTACGACCATTTTTCAGCATCTCGGATTTCTCCAGTAATGCGTATATGTTGGCAGACCTTAGCGGATCGTGCTAATTTATTTGTAAATCATCAAAGGGAAGAATAAAATATGTGTCTCCAGGCGAGTGAATGGACTGGAAAACCAAATTGGGCAACAGCGGTATTTTCCTTCGCCAAAAGTAAACACGTCGACGTGGGGAGAAGGGCTTTGTCCTACTCCTGGCTGAACTCTGAGGGTGAGATGGCTGAGACCGAGGGACCTGCTTTGTAGTCCTTTCTCACAAAGCGTTCCATGATTCCAGAGGAGGACAATCTGCAGCATGACACCGCGAACTGGGTCAGAATAATATTTCTTAGTGGCGATTCCTGCAGTGTTTTATTAATTACAGCATTGGTTCAGAATTTTCTGTGCCTGGATAGGTTGTATTTTTAAGTAGGCACCCATTTTTTAAATTTGATGCGATATAAAACTGAGTTCCAAGGAATCTCTAATATGTAAGTGGTGAAAAATGATGTGTCTCTCCCTGTACACACCACAAGCGGTGTTCACGAAACGGTCTTGGGGAACATAGACAACATTTATGCTGTCTTTGATTTGTGTGCTTTTCAAAAAATGCTAGCAATATTGAGGGATCTTGGAGCATAGCGTCAGAACAGAACCCTTTGCTCTGAGTGTGTGTGTACACTCTGCCTTTCTCTTACTGCTCCACACGGATTCCCCCTCTTTTCTGGCCAAACCAGTTAACCCACAGCTCCTGCGTGGACGGCAGCCCTGCACCATGCCTGGCCTCTCCTCACCTGCTGTTTCCTCACCACCATTTCTCGAGCCTGGGGAGTGGAGTCTCCACCCGCCCTGGGGTGGGGTGGGGGAAGTGAGCTCAAGGCTCCCTCCGCCACGAACCTTTTTCCTTTGTACTCCAGCTAGAAATGATGATCTCTCCTGCTGACAGTACCTAGGGCAGGGTCTTTCAACCTCAGCACGACTGACATTTTGGGCTGGATAACTCTTTTTAGTGGGGGACTCTACTGTGCATTGAAGAATGTTAGCAGTGTCCCACTAGATGCCAGTGGCGTCCGCCTTCCTACCCCACTGAGCTGTGGCAATCACAACAGTCTCCAGACGGTGCCAGATGTCCAGGGGGTGAGGGTGGGGGCTGTGTGCAAATCACCTCAGTTTAGAACCACTGCCCTTGGGCTCTCCCCACATCAGATCACAGATTCTGGAGAACAGGGTTAGGTCCTTAGCAGTGTTTTGGTTCATGTTCAAAGTTATTCGATGATTAATGAATAAAAGATGTTTGTAAAAATTATCAGTTGGGAGTTTCTGAAAATTAACACATTAGGTTAATTTAAATCAGGTCAGACCCCCACAAAACTATAAAAAGGGACTATGTTATTGCCTCTCTCCTCTTAGAAAAAGCACACAAAACTATAAATTAAAGACTACATCATTTGGTTGAAATGGGAAACCACCAATCAGAGAATGTGTCCGCAGTTTTTGAAACATTATTGTGGAAGTCACTAACCATCGTCTGATGACCCTTATAGAAAGGCCAGTGAGATAAGATCCTCTTAGAGTTTAGAAAAGTTTGTCTCTTCTGAAAAATTGGGTTTCTTCCTTTATTGCATATTGAGAGATAAGTAACTAGTTTTATTTTCCCTTTTTGACTAAGCTGTCAGGAAACTCAGAACTAAATTTATTTTCAACTACAGTAACTATCCTCATCCTTTGATTTCTAATATTAATCCAATCTTTTCTTCTTCTCCCTAGACACACTTAACTCTTGGTCTTTCATCTTTGTTCTAATGGCTTTCTTAAATCTTTTTTATAAAATAAAATTTTAAGCAAGTGGAGTCCTTATCATTTAGAATCAAAACCAGGACACTTCTGGGAATAAAAGGAGAGCAATTAATAATTAAGTCAGGACAAGAGCTTAAACTGAGACTGTCCTGGGCAAAATAAAAATGTGGAGTCACTCTAGAAATAAATAATAAATATAGCAGATAACAACAGTTACTCCATTCCCAGGTTGGGGATAATTAAAGATAAACATGTGCTGTAATAGAGAATCCAAGTTAAGTTATGTCCTTCTCATTTATTGTGGTCACATCTGCTGCTTAGTTTATTTATTATCTCCTGGGAAATTTTGTAATTAGCCTCTGTATTGGTAGAGAAAAAAATCCTAGGCTTTCTTAAATGTCTTTAATTTCTACCAAAGGGGAGAGGGGAACCCTTTAGATCTGGAACAGTGATCACAATAGAGGTTTCATTTGTTTGTGATTTATGGAGACTTGGAATAAACGCACTATTGACCAGTATCAGATTTCTAATGACTCTATCTTGTTTTTCCTAAGCAACTTCTCATAAACTTTTGTAATCTCTTGAGCAGCCAGCTGATACTATGTTCAAGCCTGTTTACGGAGCTATTAATAACGCGATGTGGCAACTCGGGAAGAGTCAAACTGCTTTTTACCTCCATTGGCTGAAACAGCTTCCTGCTTATTTTGCAAAACATGGGGTTACCAAAGTCCTTGATGTATGCTGGATATTCTGCAAAGAAACCCAGTGAAAATAAATGGGATAATGTCTTTTAACCTACAGAGCTTGTAGTCAAAGGAAACATTGTCAATGCCTCGACTGCAGCATCTTTCATACAGGGAAGAGTGAGGTTTCAACCTGGTACAGGTTTAGAATTTAAAAGAAGATGGGAATCTGTTTCTGCGCATGCTCAGTCACGCTGTAAACCACCTTCTTGATGGCTGATCTGTTTTTCGAAGTCGGTTAATATTCTCTGATTAGACAAGTTGAAAATTTAATAATGACCATTTATTTTTTTGTGACTACATGCCAGGCACCACGTAGGGACTTTACACGTGTGTGTTGATTTGTTCTCAAAACAACTCTGTGAGGTGAAGGCATCGTTAGCCCCATGTTACAGTTATGAAAATTCCTGCTCAGAGAGAATAAGGAAGTCACCCAAAGCCACACAGAAAAAAAGGAGCAGAGGAGGATTTAAACCCCAGCATCTGACCCCTAAGCCTTGGTCTTCCTACTGTTCTGAACTTCCAGAGTAAGAAACTATCAGTGTGTAGACACAGGCTCAGCTCTGGGCCCAGGAGGAGGCCAGAGAAGGTGAGAGTAACAGTAACAGCAACGCCCACGGCGCACACTCTGCCAAAGGTTGTTTGCAAAGTTCACCAGGCTCGTCCAGGTCTCACCGCAGCCCTCTGGGGAAGGTACGGTGCCCACTTCACAAACGGAGAAACCTGGGAACAAGCCATGTACCCTCAAAGCCCCAACAGCACTTTCTGCGGTGCGTTCCCACATGACAGAGCATCCGGATGGTTCTCTGTCCCGCCTAGCACTTTACAGTTTTCAAATCACTCTGTATGCTTTATTTCATTTTTATTATCATCCTTGTTTCAGGTACTGAGAAATTGAGAACTTAAGCTGTTTCCCCAAAGCCACGGTCCTTGGCAGACACAGGATTTGAGCCCAGGTGTTTTTATACCTAGCCCAGGATTCCTTATTCCGGACCAGCCTGCGCCCCTGAAACGCAGCTGTAAGGAACAATGCGATCCTCAGCTTTTCCAGCTGATGTTAACCTATACCCTTCTGTACTGAAGGAAAGAATGGAAGCTTGATTTTGAAGCAAAATCCACATATTTCCTATTTCAGGGCCCAGGTGTAGGACAAAATGGTTTCAGTTTTCTTCAAGGTGGCAGCAACCTTCCTTAAAGTCAGACTCGGTGGCAAAGGGCTTGCCTTCCTGGCCCCTCCCTGACCCAACGAGAACGAAGACTGCTACTTTTCTAAACTCACACCCGTATCAGTACTAAGTCTAGAACTTACACATTATCAGAAGTAAAGGAAAACAGAATCTATGTCAATACAGATAACAGCCACCATTCCCTGAGCACTTCCTACCAGCTACGAAATCCCACGACTTCCCTCAGCCAGTTCTTACAACGCGAAGAGGCACTGTAGTTTTTTTTTTATCTTGAAGGAGAAAATCGAGTTTCCCAGAGGTTAAGTATCTTTCATAGTCGCTCAGCTGGTGGTGGCGATTTAAACCCAGCTCTGTCTCAACAGCTGCTCCGTGGAGTCCCTGAAGTCCAGCACCTTGCAGGCAGAGATGGACCCAGACCGAGCGTCCTAAACCCTTCAGGCCCCTCCTGCGTCGGCAGTCGGGTGGGATACTCAGCAGACACGTGAAAACGTGGCATGTGGTGGAAGACAGAAAGCAGCAAAGGAGCGAGGGCTGGTCGTTCCTACTCCCCTCTCCCTCTAGTGATCTCTCGGCTAACAGACATCCTTGCTCCTTTACGGCGGCTGCCACTGTCTGAAAGCATCTCGCTTGTTCGCTCATAATTTGTCTGTTGTTCCTCCTAGAACATAAGCTGCGCGGGAGCAGGGGGAGCCTGGCCGGCAGCATCCTCAGTCCCTGCACGATGCCTGGCACTCAGGTGGCACCAAAAGGATGAGGATGCCCCTGCTGAAAACAAAGGGGGACTACTCCCTTTATCTGGTAGATGCCTTAATTTTAAAAAAAGCTTCAGAATCACCATTTCTAAAAGGCAAAGAATGCCCTGATTTGCCAAGATTTTCGGAGAGCCGTGGTTATGAGCTGTGCCAGCCATTGCTCCTTAGACTTGTCTCTGATTTTTGTCTCGGTAACCCTGCTAGGGAGCCTGACAACTCCCCTGCCTCACTCCCCACTCTCTTCTCCCGTCCACCTCCAGTGAATACACAGCCTTCTCCGTCGACCAGCTGCACATCCGGGCTTGTAAACCAAGGCCCAGGTGGCTCTTCACTGATGGCTCATTCGTTATCTGTATGCTGAGCCAGTGCCTTTTCTGAGCAGATTTTTTTGCAGCTAAATTGATTTAAAAAAAAAATGCATTCTACAGAAAAAGCACTGCCTTTTGCTCTCTGTTCATCTCTTCCTTATTTCTTTGCTTCCCATCAAGTATATCCTGCAAATCTCCCTTTAAAAATCTGTCTACTGAGTATTTCAAATGCAAACTGTTGAGATTTTTTGTTTGTCACTTTTTGAGCCACCACAACGCCAACAGGCTGCTCTAAAGAACACCGCCATCCTGCCACCGCCCCATGTTCCTCTCAATGTTTGGCTATTTTTACAACATATATCCAGTTTGAAAGATAATACTGATACCTTGTTTTATACGAACATTTATACACCAGGACCCTGGCAAGGGACTGACTTCATTGGGATATTTTATGGCTTAATACATCTGAATGATTTATACCTCGTTTTGTCTAAGCATTTATGCTAATAAATTTAACAGATTCCCCAGCACTGCCTGGTCCTTCACTTTCTTCAGGGGTCAAAGTGAGAGGAAAATAAAGCAGCGTGTTACTAAAGAAAGAAGGAAGAAATTGGTCCAACCGATTTAGAACACAAATAAAGTTACAACACAAATAAAATCTCTGATTACAGTTAAGCTGGAGAAACAGTCAAAAGAAGAAAAGTTCCTAGATCCAGATAAATTTCTGTAATTAAGCTGTTTCTCAAAGGCGAAATCACACAAACAACAGAATATTCAGCAATCTAATTTACTGAGGAATCTTTTGGTCCTACATAATTAAATCCAACACTGAGGAAAAACTGACAACTATTAAACTGAGTGCAGTCAGGAGAGGAAAAAGAGATAAGATAAGATCCAGTCTATAAAATATATTCCATTATCTTTTACAGGTTAAAAAAACACAGAAGAAATACTTGGAAAGAATTCTCTAAGATAGATTTTAAGATTGTGTGGGGATTTTTTTTTACAGGTGCAGAATAAGTTGAGTGTTCTTTCTCTTGCTTTTCTGCTTTTCTCCTTTTTCCCCTGTTGTCTGCAGAGTTGAATCTGGGGTCAGGAGTTCTAATTGTAACCTCAGACTGGAATTCCAGATGGTGCGCCCGGGACTGGAAGCAGCTCTCAGTTCATCAATTTCATGGGCCGAGTATCTGCTCCGGCCACGGCCCGGCCTCCATCCCCACTGTGGCATTAATGCAGAACAAATTGAGACATATCCTCTATATAATTAGTTCCAGAATTTAAAAAGATTTACGGTATCGTAATAGAGGCGGCGCTGCAGCGTCCTTTCACCGGGGACTCTGTGGGAGCTCGGGGACCATCTCGCGGGGCGTCAGGACAGACGGTGGCCCCGGCGGTTCGAGGCACCGAGCGGGGAACCGAAGAATTTTCACGGCGCACCCGGCAGTGTGCGCGCCCCCTGCGCCCCCAAAGCGGCTCGGAGAATTGGGTTTGAACTGGAGATGGGGGATTGGTCAAAACATCGACCTAATTTTCAAATGAACAGAGGGGGCCGGGGTGGAGGGTGGACTATAACAAAAGTTCCTCCCTTCCTTTTTTTCAGTTTAAAGAAATGAAGCTGCGATCTCCCGTGCCCAAGCGCCTGCCCCGCGACCAGGGCGGGCAGACTCCGGCGCTGGGCCTGCTGCCGGTCTGCGCCGCCGAGCCCCCCTCTGGCCGTCCTCCGGCCGTCCGCGGCCCCGGCCCCGGCCCTGACTGCTCCGCGCTTCACTCAGTTGGGGCGGCCGCGGGGCGACGCCCGGAGCGCAGCCTGAGCGCGCTGGGCCCTGGGGCCACGGCTGCAGCGCCCGCGCCGCGCTCGGGCAGGGGCAGTTGACAGCGCCGGGGTCAAGCGGGGGTTCAGAGGTCCCCACTGCCCGCTCCCACTCAGGCGCGATATTTTGATCCTGTAATAATTAAGCACCGTTAGGCCAGGATGAGCTTTACCGACGTTCCAAAGCCACCCGGGCTCCCAGAGTCCCGCTCGCCCTCCTTCTTCCTTTCCCCCTCATTCCTTTAGCCTTTAGGGCCTTGGGATGGTGGTAAAGCCCGAGCTGGATGTCGAGGGACCTGGGTTTCGGCTCGGCTTTGCCACTAACTTGCTACCTGTGTTTGAACAACAATAGAAACAAAAGTGGTAACGTCTGTTGAGCGCATAGGCCAACACTAGCCTCCTGCCCAATCCCCGAGACCTCATGAGCTCATTTCCCATTATTCCGTTTGACCAAAAGGGAAACAGGTTTGGAGAGGCTACGGAACTCGTCTAGGGTCACACAGCTGCTGGTCACCCGGTGGAACGGATTCCATTCTCTGGCCACCAGTCCTTGCTCTTAACCCCTGCGCTCCACAGCTACTTTTTCTCCCGTCTGTGCCTCAGTTTCCGTCTCTGTAGAATGAGGAGTTGAAAGTCCAGCTCTGCCAATCAGTGATGCAGACCGACCCTCTGCGCCGCACGTCTCAGGGCTGATGGGGTGGTAAAGTGGGTGAAAGAAGGGGCCGGCCGGGTCTCCGCAGCCTTCGTTCCCGGGACCCCGGGTGGGCCTCGACCACAGCGGGTGCAGGAGAGCGCCGACCTGCGGGGGCGGGAGGAGGGTGCAGCCCGTGCCCAGCTCGGGCACCGAGGCCGGTTTGGCAGGGGTACCTGCCTGGGTCACCGAAGAGCGAGCGGGTTACTCGGGGGAGGAGAGGCGGGAGCGGGGGGGCCCTGCAACCGCAGGAGTCTGCGCCCCCCCCGCGCTGGCCCAGGTCCGCCTGGACCCCTGGCAAGGGATGGGTGGGCGTGAGGCCTCCGGCTGCGGCTGCGGGCGGCTCGGGGCGCCGCGTTCACTGCGCGGTCCGCCGGCGGCAGGGAGCTCCCCCCACCGCAGCGGACTGACTGCGAGTCCGGGCGGGAGAGGGGGTGCCGGGGCCAAAACGAGGTCGCACCGCGGCTCTTCCCTTCCTCGAGTATTGTCAGGCAACACGTGGCGGAGGGGAGACGAGTCCTAAATTTACTCGGCTCCCCTTCCCCTCACCCTACTCAGCTCCTCCCCCCCAACCCCCGGGCAAAAATTCTTTTTAACGTAAAGACCGAGAGTTAGGCGCCTTTGCCCTATCTGGGATTCAAAAACACAAAAGCTCCCATTCAAGTCACCTCCTCCAAATACCAGCCCAAAAGCTTGCCAAGGAGGATAAAAGAGAAACAATCTCCACCTTTCGTTTGGAAATGGAAGTCCCTGGCTTTTCATAAAGGGCGGTCCTTCCCGCGCGGGCTCTTGAGTGAGTCCTGGGTAAGAAAACGACTCCGAAGTAGAAATAAAATCGGGGGCCGGACACGGGTCTGGGCGTTCCAGGGGCGACTCGGCAGGAGAAGCTGAGCCTCGCGGGGCGGTTCTCCGCCAAAAAGACCCACCGCGCAAGCCCCCCGTGCAACCCTGGGGCGCGGGGGCTGGAGATGCGGCCTACGGGAGAGGACGGGCGCTGGCCTCTAAAGTCTTTTCGTTTCTAAAACAAAAATAAAAAGCTTCCGAGTGGAGACCAAGCAGAGTTAAGGCACCAAAGTAGCGCAGAGAGATGTCCACACCTGCGAAGGTAGCCTGGGGACACGCGGGGAGCACACGTTCCCGACCTTTGCCCTTACGGTCTCTCGTGCCTCCAGGACCCGTGCCGCCAGGAGTCCCGAGTGCGGGTCCCGAGCCTGCGCGCGCTTCGGGTCCGCGGCCGGAACCGACGGCTACTTCGTTTACTCCGTGCAAATTAAAACCAAAACGTCAGAAATGGAGAGTAAGTCAAGGCTTTCACGACGCGCGGTTCCTCTACAGCTGCAACTGCCCTGATGCTGCTTCACGTGGGCTTGGCTGGGAGCCGGGGGCCCCTCCAGGGCCGCTTTGGTGAGACGCCCACGGCCACCGGCCGCTCCCCGCCCCGCGCTCCTGGCCGTCCCAGGCTGCGCCGTCGCCGCTGCCTCCCGGCTCTCCCCGGGGCGTTTCCGCGCGCCCCTGAAACGCACTCCAATCCGGTTCTCGGCGTTTCTCCTTGCCTGGGGTCTCCTCCATAGATGCCGACTACTTTGGAAGAACCAAAAAACAAAACCAGACCTCAAACACCTGCTCTGGGGCGCGGGGCTCGCAGAGTGAGTAGGTGGAGGAGGAGTCGGCTTTGGTGATGCCAGGCGCCCGGAGCGCCCAAGGTGCGAACACTGCCTTGGACCGTGGGCCGCTGGAGGCTCTCCTCCTCGGTCAGCCTAACTGGCTCGGCCTCTTGAGCAGTCTGCATCCCGAGTGGGACTCCCGACCGCGAACAGAGGCAGAGCTCGGCGGGAGCGGCTCCAAGAGCCGACGTCTCCCCGCGGGCTTCCTATTCAAACCCTCCCCACGTCCCACCCCCACAGTGGGCACCGGGTTCTCTGGCCGGGATGTGTGCAGACGCTGAGCGTTCCCTAAGGGTTTAATGCCCTCCCAAACCAGCTGCTGTTTTCCCAGCTTCACCGCAGAAGGTCAGGTACTCACTAGAAGGGGCGATGGTGCCGCTGACATCGATTTTAGTACGGGGCCACCGCCCTCCTCTGGGCGCAGACCTACCAAGTGACCAACTACCAGACGGCCGAATACGCCCTGGTTATCACAACTGAATGCAGCCCCTCCAGGTGACCCACGATGGCCTGGAGTCTGACCTCCGGAACCCAAAAGGGGTCACCCCCTCCCCAGTGACCCCGGGATTATGGCTACCACTCCAGCCCGACAGACTCGCGGGCGCCGAGCGAGGGAATCCGGGAAAGTTCGCTGCGCTCGCCTCAAGATCCCGCCCTCGGCGGGCGACCCCCCGCCCCCCCCCCCCGCACCCGTCCCTCCCCCTGATCCGCCCTCTCAGATTGACAACCCCATCCCTGCCCCCATCACCCACGTTCGCGGAGGACACATTCACCGCTCACCTGGAGAGGCTCGCCAGTGCCTCGAGGCGCCCACACCCGCGAAGGCGAAGGGGAGGAGGAGGAGGGCTGTGGCCCACAGGCCAGCGGAGAGCGCGCGGCGGGTAGGAGAGGAGGGAGTCTGCGAGAGGAACGCTCCTTCAGGCCCGCCCCCCACCCCCGCTGCCAGGGCGCCCCCAAGGAACCGCGCGCGCCGCCTGGACCGGCCAGGGCTGTGGTGTGAATGGAGCAGACGAGGCTCCTGGCTCCTCCTCCTCCCCCGCCGCCAGCCCCTCTTATTTGAGCTTTGGGAAGCCGGGGGCAGCCCGGCAGCTGGGGTAAGGAGTTCAAGGCAGCGCCCACAACTGGGGGCTCTCCGCAACCCGAGCGCCTGCCGGCTCCCCCTTCCCGCCCTCCCTCCCACTCATTCTCCCACCCACCCAGAGCCGGGCCCGCCGCCTCCTCGCCGCGACCCTGGACTTCCTCCTGCTGCAGGAGCCGGCCTCCACGTGTGCCCCAGAGCCGGCGTCTCCGCACGCGCTCCGCTCGGCGCCTGGGTGCCCTCCGCAGTCCGAGCCGCCGGGGGTCCGGGGCCCGGGCGGCACCTGGGCCAAGCTAGGCGCGGCCGAGCCGAGCGCCGAGTGCCTGCCGGGCCGGAGGAGCCGCGGGGCGGCCGGGGTCGGGCCGCAGCAGATGGGCTCCGACGTGCGGGACCTGAACGCGCTGCTGCCAGCTGTGCCCTCGCTGGGCGGCGGCGGCGGCTGCGCCCTGCCGGTGAGCGGCGCCGCGCAGTGGGCGCCGGTGCTGGACTTCGCGCCCCCCGGCGCCTCGGCCTACGGCTCGCTGGGCGGCCCCGCGCCGCCGCCCGCCCCGCCGCCGCCGCCGCCGCCGCCGCACTCCTTCATCAAGCAGGAGCCGAGCTGGGGCGGCGCGGAGCCGCACGAGGAGCAGTGTCTGAGCGCCTTCACCGTCCACTTCTCGGGCCAGTTCACCGGCACGGCCGGAGCCTGTCGCTACGGACCCTTCGGTCCTCCTCCGCCCAGCCAGGCGTCCTCCGGCCAGGCCAGGATGTTCCCCAACGCGCCCTACCTGCCCAGCTGCCTCGAGAGCCAGCCCACTATTCGCAACCAGGGTAAGCAGGCCAGGGAGCGCCCCCTGCACACGGGGCGGTGGCGACCTGGCCGTGGCCGAGCGCGGGCCTTCCTCGCCCTACCCCTTCCCTGATCCCCGCTCCAGCCCGGGTGCCTCCCCGGACTGCGAGTGTAGCCGCTTCCGCTGGGGGCGAGGAGGCCCAGGAGAGGGAGCGCACGCCGGCCCGGGCTCCTGACATTCTCCGGAACCGGACTGTTCGTAGGAGCCGGGAGGCCCCCTGGGGCACCTCGGACCCGGGAGGCTCCTGGACTGCGAGTCCCAGTGGGAGTGGGCAGGGGGAACCGATGCAGTGTCTGACTCTGCCTCGGAAAGAGGTTTTGTCCCTCAGGGCACCACCAAAGTGTCACCAGGCATTGGACTTTTAAGACATTTAAATTTTGGATTCGGAGTGAGACCAGCGCAGGGTGAGCAGCGCATGCTGCCTCTGCCGCCAAAACGTCCAGGAGCCGCTCTCGTCCCTAATACGTAGTGGCACAAACTAGACGCGCAGTGAGTACCCCCGAGCTCAGAACGCGCAAAGGAGCGGGCCAGCCGTGGGTAGAGGCTTTCCTGGAACGCTGTCAGCGTACGGCTCCCGCGTCTTTGATATAGAGGCCGATCTCTCCTGGGTTCCAGCTCACGGGGCGGCCACGCGGGCTCCGGCGCTGGGAGGGAACCCGGTTTATGCGATTCCTAGTCTGCGGGCCGGGGCCCTACCGCAGGAAGTGGAATGAGCCCCGAGCGTGGCCTGCCTTCCAGCTTGCCTCGGGCGCCTGCTCCTCGTGGAACTTGGGGCTCAGCTGGTGAAAGGTTTTTGCAGGACGTGTGCGTGAGAGCAAGGACGGGCTTACTTGCCGTCTTCAGTCGTCCGTCGAGGGATCTGGCTGGTGGTTTTCCCATCCTGCGCTGGCGCCCGCACACCTCCCTCAGGGACCCGCGCGGGACCAGTCCTGCGGAGTCCTTGTAGTTGGGTTTATAAATTTGTTCTAATTGGACTCCACTGTTGAGAACCTAAACTACTTCGGGGTGACTCGATATTTTAGGAAATGCTTTACAAACGCAATGACGGATGTTTTTCCTGGAGGAAAAATTCGCGCGGGCCTAGGGACTGGGATGTCTCTGGAGCGTGAGAGATGGGAGGAGCAGAGCGTACCGTTTGCAGGACGTGCCGGGGCTCGGGAGGCGCGCGAAAAGGGCTCTCTTCTTCCCGCCGTCGCGCGCACCTGCTAAACGCGCATCTGCAGGCCGTCTCTACCGCAGCTCAGCCCGGAGCACCTGGCCCACTAGAAGCCCAGCGAAACCGCAGTCTCTCTCCTCACTGCGTCCGGGGAATCTGGGATCTGGTCCCGTAGAGGAACCTCAAGCTGACCCACGGGGTTCCTCCTCTCTAGGTCTTTTCTAAATGAAATTAGTATTTCAGACTCAGGGGATATGGGAACAGCTCAAGTAGAACGCAGAAGCTTAGGTTGTCTGATGTGCCACCTTTAATTAGCAGGTTGGTGTTATATTTGGCAAATCTCCAGGTCTCAGTTTCCCCATCTGTGAGAGGAGAGCTGAGCTGGGCAACCTGGAGGTCAGTCCGGCCTGAAGTTCTAGGCCGCAGAAGCAGAAGCCAACTTTTCACGGCTTTGGGGTTTAAACAAAAGGCAGCAGCCCACCTAAACTTGACTGGGCCAGAAACGCAGGGCTGGGCGGCAGGTGTGTGAGGCGAGTGAGTTTCTGGGGACTGTGCTGTTTGGAGGAGCCTGAGAAGCGTTTGATCTAAGTCCCCAGGGTACAGAATACTCCTGGGTCATTATCATTTACTCCTGTCCTTCTCCGTTCCTTGGGATTTTTGGAACCTGGGCTCTGTTGCTTTGGGCCCCTGTGTCCAGCCTTTTACAGGGCTGGTCTGGTGCCTGGAACCCCATCAACCTAGCATGGGGGGGGCAAGACTATGGGCTTCTTAGCTGGTGGGCACTACATGTAAGGGGAAAATCAGAATTCCTCTCTAGCAGATAGAGTGGCTGCCAAAAAGACAAAGGGCTTGGGAGCCAGGGACCAGGACTTGCAGGTGAAGGAGTCCGCTCTCCCTACCCCGGGGGAAAGCCTAGTGGAGAGCTGGCCCCAGACTCAGGCCACAGACTGTAGGCTGGTTCCTGTCTGTGGGCTCAGGTTTTCTCCTGCATTGAAGACATAAATGGGCCCCCCTGACCTGGACCTTGGACCCATGAGGGAGCTGGGAGCTGGAGTGGGATGTCAGAAGCTGCTCTGGCCTCAAGATTCTGGGTTTATTCTCTTGATTCCTGGGTTCCTGTGTTCCCCCCCTCCTTGTGGGAGGCCTGGGCTGGGGGAAGCCGGGGCTTCGGCTCCTTCCCCAGAGTGTGGGAATGGCCATCAGCAGGGTGAGGCCACACTCAAGCAGAGAGGAGCCCAGACTCTGGATCCCTGTCTGCAGGCAGGGCAGCCATGCCACCGCCCACGGGAGAGGACAATTGCTGGTACCCACTCCTCCCCCCACCAGACATCTTATCTCATTTACTTTCCCCCCTATTTTTTTTTTTTAAAGATTTTATTATTTCCTTTTTCTCCCCAAAGCTCCCTGGTACATAGTTGTATATTTTTCGTTGTGGGTTCTTCTAGTTGTGGCATGTGGGATGCTGCCTCAGCGTGGTCTGATGAGCAGTGCCGTGTCCACGCCCAGGATTCGAACCAACGAAACACTGGGCTGCCTGCAGCGCAGCGCGCGAACTTAACCACTCGGCCACGGGGCCAGCCCCCTTTCCCCCCTATTTTTTAAATGTTATAGCTGATGCCCTAACCTTACTTCTAAACATTAATTCAGCAAGGATTTATTGAGCATCTCCTCTGTGCCAGGCTGGGGGTTGAACATTGGTTAAGACCATTAATGTGCCTCAACCTTTGCAAGAAGCTCCCAGCCTGGAATTGGAGGAGTCCCTTATGTTTGGATGAGGAGGCCTGGCTCTAGGAGATGATGTGCAAGAGACCTCTCAGTTTGTGGCAGAGCTGGAACTCCAACTCAGACCATTCTAAGCTATTTCTACCTCCTTTTCCAGGGATCTTGGCCCCACTGTTGAGATGATTCCCTCTGCCGGGTTAGATGGGCAGTGAACCCTCTGCAGTCCAGGTGTGAGGGTTGGGGGGGGGGGTTGTCAGCGCAGAAGGGTGAGAACTTCAGTAACCCCAGAGTAAGCGAGGGATTTAAGGAGGGAAAGAGAAGATCGCTTGTCAGTCAGCCCGATTCGCCAGCCCCGCTGGCACAGGAGGAGGCCTCGGCATCGCCAGGCCATCCCAGGGCCACGTGGGGGACCAGCTCGGCCTAAGGCCCGGGGTGCCTCCTCCGGTCGCACGGGAGAGGGTATCTCGTGGCGGGACAGATTCCCCGTGTGCTGCTGCAATGCGAAGTCATCATTTTCAGCCTCTCCCGCCTTCTCGCCTTCCCGCCTGGGCCTGCTGTCCGCTCCACCTCTCAGCTCCCCGGCCCAGGCCCATGCTTCCCAGCTTCCCCCCCCCCCACCCCCCCACGGCGGGAACGGGGCGCAGGGCACAGAGCGAGTCTCCCCTCCCCGCGCGTCAAGGTTGCGCTCCCTTCCCGGCCGGGACTAACCGTGGGAACGGCTAGAGCGCGTCCCTCTAAGGCCTGGACCAGGAGCCTTCGAACGCGCTGTCCTTTCCGCCCGCAGCGCCCCCGCCCCCGAGCCCCCTGCACCCCCTGCGCCCGGACCAGCGCGAGGCCCCGACCAAGCGCCCTAATCAGCCCCGCGGTCAGATAAGCTTCTAACTAAAAGAGCCCTCCCTCTCTCGGCGCTTTCGCCGCTGCCCCTGGGAGGACCTGAGGGAGGGGTTGGAGGCGGCCCTGCCCCCCGGGGTCTGCGCGTCCTGTCTGGGAGGGGACGTGGGGGGCTCGCCGGCACGGGAGCTGCGGCCCGCACCCCGTGGCCCTCGCCGCACGGCGGCTGCGGAGCCCGCCTCCGAGGACAGCACGGTGCCGGCCCAGCAATGGAGCAGGGTTCGTCCGGAGACGATTTCTGTCGCTTCTCTTTCTCCTTTTCTTTACTTAAAAAATGTCCTTTCAGAATTCGGTCTTTCCTCTGCAAAATGGGGCACTGAGAGCCAAATTTCGTTTGTGTGCTGATTGGTAAGCCTCAAACGGGGCCTGACCTCCGCTCCCAAAAGGAAGCGCCTGGAAGCCCAGGCAAGCTCACCCGTCTGACACCTAACCGGTGGGTTATCTCTGCCCACCTAGCAGGCGAGAAACGAGGCCTCCGGGGTTACGTAAATTATAAAAGCCGGTGGCTTTTTGAGTTAACCTGTGGCGCCAATCGGTGCATGAGACTTGGCCTGCCCTACACAAAACCCAGTGATTAAGAGACGCTCCCTCCCGCTCTGACACCACATCCCCCGGGGTGGACGGTAGAAGTTCGGATTTTGTTTCTGTTTTAGGGGTGTGTGTTTCCAAGACGTTGGAAACAGCCTCCTTTCTCTGTGCAACCTAAGTCGGCGCGGACACCTGCTCCAGAGCCCTTGTCATGGGAATGGGATTCGTGGGAGGCATCTGGCTCCCCAGAACTGAGCAGAGTTTGGAGACCCAGCGCAGTGGCTGGAGGTGGGGGGACTGGGACTGACCCGGTGGCTCTGCAGGGCCGACGTGAGCGTCTGGGCCAGCCTCATTTCCCATTAGGCCAGGGCCTCAGGCCAGAGACCCGAAGCCTGCCCGTAGGAGGGGACCCCACCTTTGGTCTCAGGGCCCCAGGACTGATCCTTATTTTAGCGGGAAGGTGTTTATTCCCCACAGGCAGCAGCAGTTTTCCAGAAGCTGATAGGGTCTATGTTTAAAGCAATTTAGTAACAATAATCCTAGGAGACTTGTTCATCAACGGAGACACCAGGACACGCACCGTATTGCCCTCGGTTTCTTCGCAGGGAAACTGAGGCAGAGGACGGTGCACTGCCATGGAGGGAAAGGGAGATGCAGCGTCAGGCACACACCGAAAGAAGCTGGCTTCTCGGCCTGGGCACGGGGAGGTGGCCCCCGCAGTAGTGGTTCGGACCACTGGGTGCACGGTGGGTCCAGAGCGGAGAAGGAGGCGCAGTGTCTAGGCCGGCGGACCCAACTGGAGAGGCCCCTTCTCTCCCTTCCCCCCAGCTTTCCGAGGGCCTGGGTGTCGGGGCGCACAGCCTCGGGCAGATTAGTCGGTAATTACTCTCCCCATTTGAAGTCCCTGCCGTTTAACTGGCTCGGAGTAATTAATGAAAGTGGGTGCGCGGGCCGCTGATTTACGGCTCCGAGTCAGCGCGGGGTCAGCCGAGCAGCTTCATTTCGCTCGCCGGCGCTGCCGCTGCGCGAGAGCCCCGGGTTTTGGTTTTGGGGGAGAACAACTTTCTCCGCCCAGCGGTTTTCGTACCCAACTTGCTGGAGGTTCGGTGCAGAAGTGGCACACACCGTGGAAGGCAGGGCGGGGACCACGTACGGGGTCACACGTCGAGGCTGGGGCCTGGCTTCCCGCCCAAAGCCCGGGAGGCTGGCGGGGCGCACAGCCCTCCGCCGGCGTCCCATTGCGGGGCGGGGGCCCCTACGCCGGTTCTGGTTCAGACCCATCGGCCCCGTCTCCCCGCTGACGCTGTGCTTCTCTCCACCGCGCCCGCAGGATACAGCACGGTCACCTTCGATGGAACGCCCAGCTACGGCCACGCGCCCTCGCACCACGCGGCGCAGTTCCCCAACCACTCCTTCAAGCACGAGGACCCCATGGGCCAGCAGGGCTCTCTGGGTAAGCCCGCGCGGGAAGGTCGGGGTCCACCCCCCCTTACATGCTGCCCCTCCCCGGAGTTTCAAACCCATAGCAGATCCGGGAAAGGAGAGTACATCTAAAGAGGTTTTAGGAATAAGTAGGTCTACCTCACTCGACTTAAAAAGTTGAGTTTCTCCACCCCAAATGCGTTGGGACAGCTCCACTCAGTCACACCTTCGAACGTCTTTTCGGGGTACTACTACGCAGTGGCGACTAAAGGAATGTAAAGTGTCCCGATCAGGTCGCCCTTTCTCCGCACCGCCCAGCGTCCAGGCCCCATCGCCCCCAGCTTGGCCTCGGAGACCGGCTCCGCATGCTCTCCCTGCCCTGCCCGCGGCCTGGTGCCCCCGAGGCCTGGGGGCGCTCACTCGACTGTTCCCGGCTCTCTGCAGGCGAGCAGCAGTACTCCGTGCCACCCCCGGTCTACGGCTGCCACACCCCCACCGACAGCTGCACAGGCAGCCAGGCCCTGCTGCTGAGGACGCCCTACAGCAGGTAGGAAGGCAGTTGGCACCACCGTGAATGGGTCCCCGGGACACGGAGGGGGAGCGCGAGTGGCGGGCGCCGGCAGCCCGGACCGGGGGGCGCAGGGTCCTGGAGGCGAAGGACGCCTTAGCCCACTCGGTACTTAAAGCAAATTAAAGCAGATCTTCTGGCTCTGACTTGAAAGAAGGGCGTTTGTTCATTTCTTGGGGTTCTTATTTTGCATATAAAAGAGGGCGATTACTGTTTGGAGCTGAAGAAGAACGGCGCTTTGGGAAGGTATTTTTTTAAGGGCTCTGCTGGGAGGACTTGAGCTTCCTTGGGACCCAAGAAAAGCACGGGGTCCACTCCCACTCGGCTCTTCTCGCTCCTCAAACCCCGCGCCACTGGCACAGGGGCCGAATTTCTTGGGGACTTGAATTATTCGAGGGCGCGCACAGCCCCCACCCCTGCCCCCGCCCTGCGGAGTCCCGGGAGCGGCGGCGCTCGGGGGCGTCGTGCTCCGCGGCTGCCACCGCTGGGCCGGACCGGGCCGTGCAGCCGAGGCGCTGCCTGCGGGGACTGCTCAGCCCGCGCCGGCCCCTCTTCCCGCTCCCGGAGGCGGAAGACCGGCTTCTTCCTGCGCCTCGTGCCTTCTCTCCCCAAATTTACTCTTCACCTTCGGGTGAACTTGGCTGGCGTCCGCGTCCGCGATAGGGTTGCCTGGTAACGCGCGGCGGAGGGAGGCGGCGCGCAGCGCCCGGATTGGGCGCGCATGACCTCATCGCCCCCCACCGACCCCGGGCTGCGGGGGTTTGATACCGCCTGCCCCCAGACTCACCTCCATCCTCCTCGGCTCGGGACGCGGGGCTGATGTCACGGAAGGAGGTAGTGAGGTCATGAAGGAAGGAAAAGGGCCTGCCCCCGGAGACTGGGTGGGGGCCGGCGCCCTGGGCCTCCTGTCCACAGCGGGAGGAGGGGACCGACTCTTCCTTCCGAGCCCACGGGCGCGTCCCACCACCCGGCGTGCTCTGGACGCTGAGCCTGCGGCTGGGCTGGTCTCCAGGTCGCCTCTCCTTCCGTGGAGGGACACGGTCGCGCACCCGAGCGCGCGAGTTTTGAGACCTTCCCTTTTGATGGGAAAATCCCATACATCGAATCGGGTCTTGGGTTCGAGATCACTCTCGCTCTCTTCCTTCCTTTCTTCTTTCTTTCTTTCTGAGAAAGAGAGGCAGAGAAACGCACGCGGTTGCACAGACGGAGCTGGAATGGTCATCCCTCCGCACCTTCTCTTCTCCCTCCTAGCTGGAACCCAGCTCTGTCTTTGGCACTGCAGGTTCTGCCCCAAGTCCGCCATCTTCGCTCCTCCCTCCGTGGGTCAGTCTCTGGAGTGGGTGTAGAGTGGCACCATTCTCTGTCGTGACCCCCGCCTCGCCCCAGAAAAACTTCGGCAGCTGTCATTGCCATCCTCCTGGAGGAGCTGCTCCTGCCCGTTGCGAAAGCGGGGTTGCTGTCCTTCCGGGAGTCACTGGGGCAGAGTTGGAAGGGTTCCCCATAGGGTGACCTTGGCCCACTCCTCCTTCCTTGGCTCCTGGTGCCTCACCCAGGGGGCGAGGAGGACCTGATGCCGGGAGTGGGTGCTGTTTAGATGAGCTGGGATACCCCCTTGGGGTTGGGGCCCAGGAGGCATTGGAGTCTGGTTGGGTGGTGACATGCAGCTACACACACTTTCCTTTCTCACAAGTGTAGACCCAGCTTTTGGGTCACTAGGAAGGGACCCATCAGAGGGACTGAGCAGCCTAGAAGGAAAAGGAGTGAGGGCAGGGAGGGTACAGTGATGACACCACCTCATGGAGTCCCTGTGGTAGGTTTGACTCAGGGCTGAATTTGTGATTGCTGTGAAAGCAGGGGAAGTAACTGGATTGCGTTTTATACATACGTTTTTCACATTTCATGATACAGCTTCTCATTGGCCGTGGTGTAAAGCAGCTTTGTCAGGTTCATCTTTGGGAAATAATTCCTTATCCCTTTCTTCTTTGTACGTAATTGGAACTTTTTTGGTTCTTGTTTTTATGTGAATGTCATAAAAATACCATTTTCTCCTGTTACAGAAAATTTCCTAAGCAACAACTTCTCCTAAAAAAGAATTTGTGACCCTGATAGGAAGAGTTTGCTCTCTTAAGTCTGTACTGTCTGAGACTTTGATGCTCTGTCCACCCTGAATTCACAACGTTTCCAGTCGCTTTTCTGAGATCAGGTCAGACTCTTCCCCTGAGGTAACATGAATGGACAGGTGAGGGGTGTTTTGCTATGGGGTCTGTGCATCAGCATGCCTGGAGTTATGTTGGTTCTTTCTTCCTTGCTCCTAAAAAGCTTTGAAAGGATGTTGAAATGCCTTTGTAAATGCAGTGTTTGAAAAGTCATAAGGAATAGGACTAAACTTCCATTGCTTAACGACTCAACGTTTAGTGGTGCTTCCACTGTCCCTGGCTCCATCCCTTTCCGTCCGACATTGGGACCTCCTGGAAAAGGCTGGCTTGCGTTCTGTGTGCCTGGTTGCATTTGACCCCCGGGCAGCCTGCTCCCTCGTCTTTGCTTTTCCCGATGCCCTCCCTCCCGAAGCTCTCTCTCTCCGACCTCAGAGCCCCTCCCTTCCCAGCGTGAAATTAAGGTGGCATTCCTGGGCCGACATTAAATAGGCACGCACAGCATGACTTTGCTTTGAGGAAGTTCTCAGAACTCGCTCCTCGTTGGGAGAGAGCCGCACAGCCATCCTCCCTCTCCCGCAGGCGGCAGGGCTGAGGAGGTGCATGTACCTGTGTGCAGACACAGGCGGTAGCCAATGGACGCTGCCCCCATGCAGCTTAAGGAAGTAACTGGAGATGGGTTCCCCCTTCCCCCTGCCCCCACGTACGAAAGAGGTTTGTCTGTCACCAAGGCTTCTGAAACCTGATGTCAGCCCTTAGGGAACCCAGTGACCACAGCAGGATAAAAGCATGAGACCCTGTAACATCCTAACTGGTATTTGTTGCATGCTGACCGTGTGCTGCTGGGCACTGTGCTGCGTGCTCCACTCAGGTCCCTCATTAATCCTTCTGACTACTCTGTGCAGTAGGTGCTCCCATCGCCACTTTCCTGAAGAAGAAATAGGCCTAGAGACTCAAAGTAACTTGTCCAAGGTCACACAGCGAGTGAGAATCAGGACCAAGGTTTGATTCTCAATCTCTGACGTCAAAGCCTGCCTGTGTTCTGAATCACTGAGGGATTCCAGGCCACTCTGCGTCCTGTGCCTGGAATATTCTCCGTAGACAGTCTGGGCTGGCGCTGTTGCTGACGAATAAGAGCAGATGCTTGTGTAGACCTACTGCGTCCAGGCACCGTTCTCAGCGCTTTACAGAGTGTTAAGTTGTTTAATCCGTGACTCTTTGGGGTAGGCAGTAGGTTATCACCTCCATCTCACACAGGAGGAAAGTAAGGCCCTGGGAGGTGAGTTAGCCCAGGGTGACTCGGGACTGGGCGGAGCTGGTGCTCAAATCCAGGAGGTACGGCTCTGAGCCCTCCTCCTACCAGCTCGCTGCTCCCCCTAAGGACACGTGTTTTCTTTCTAAAGGTGGCATCTGTCCTGGGTCTCACTAGAGGAAGGTGTTTATTCCTCACAGCTGTGAGAGAAACCCTGCTGTTTGTTAGCTTAACCACTCTTTCAATAGAGAGCACTTAGTGGACAGGGGTGGTATTTTCCCTGGTGGACATTGTGGCACCACCTGGAGCTCTCTCCCAAGGTCCTGAGGCACAGAGCAGTGTCTGTCTCAGACCCCTCCAGCTGCTGGGCGGGACACGCCGGGTGACGCTCAGTCCAGGCCCCCGAGGAAACCCAGCACAGAGACCTCCTCCCTGTGCTTCCAGACCCAGGGGCTTGCAACCACGCTGGTTTGTGCTGGCTCAGAGGCCAGGCCCAGGGAGGGCTGGACCCCGAGCTCTCTTGGGGGGTGGGAGTGGCGAAGGGCACCCTCGGAGACCTTGGTTTTCCCCTGATCTCTCCCCAGAACGGGAAGCTCGCAGGGCCTCCCCTGCTCTCTTTTCCTGAATTCTCCTCCCTCCACAGGCCCCTCTGCCTCCTCTGCTGCTGACCTCCTTGGAGCCCCCACTTTGAAAAGGAGTTCCGTGCACTGTTTGGAAAATATTCCCGTGCACGCTGTTCTTTTAGGCATTCTAGTCTTTTCTTTGTTTTCGCTCGTTTGTTAGGTTTGCAGATCCCCCTTGAGCAACTGTGCTACCGATTTAAATGAGGGTAACTCCTTCTGCCCCTCGGCAGGTAGAACTGCTCCACTGTGGGAAGCAGTAATTAGTCATTTGGATATTTTAAATTGAGTGTTGATGACTCACAGATGGTGAAGTTGACAGTGGAGCCTGTTACAGGAGATTGTGAGAGAAGCTCCTGAGCAGCCGTAGAGCTTCTGGGAATCTGGGTCAGTGGGAAGTCCTCAGTCCAACATTACAGCTGGACTTCTCCAGAGACAGCTTGTGCCCGGGGAAATACAGTCATAATTCGTAGTGCCTTTTTCGCTTGTGTGTCCATGTACACTTTACACTGCATAAGAGTGTCACTTAAGACGACACTGGTAGTTGTTTCCCGCGTCGTAGGCATGAAGACAAAAAGTCTGAAATGGTTTCCAGGGTGTGGGCACTGTTATCAAAGCCAACGGCCTGAATTGGACTTGTCTCCAGGGAAGGGGGAAAATCTGGTTTCAAATATTCCTGCAACTTTTTGCTGACCAAGTGTTTATTAATAGAAGTTGAATCCCCAGTGGGTTTTTCTTTGGTGAGCTTGAGAGAAATTACAATACCAAGAGATTGACTGTAAAATAATTATTCACCGTGGCCTGCTGGGCAGAGATTTCTCAACAGGCAGCCTCCTCGGCGCCTCAGAGGGAAGAAGGCAGGAAGAGGGCTGTGGAGTCTGGCTGCAGCCTCTGTGCAGGAGCCTCGGTTATCAGGTGGAGGTAAACCCACAGAGGCCTCCCTGTCGGTGTGGGCAGGGCTACTGCAGCAAAAGCTGGAAGCAGCTTGGGTTCTGATCGTGGATGCATTGTCTCGCCTTTTTCTTGTTTGGCTGTTTTTTTATCCCGTGGGGCAATTCTTTTCTTCCACCAAGATGCTCCTTTGCCGGCTGGCACCATCTGGCAGAGGGAACTCCAGGCTCGACCAGGTTTGAGGGTTCCATTCTGCTGGTGACATGAACTTCTCTACCTTGTTCTGCTGAATACAGTAAACGGACTTAAAGATGAAACGTACTTGAACTACAGATGCATTTGAGAGTGGAGGAGTTCTAGTCCAGATAATAGCCGAGGCTTTTTCTTCCTTTCTTTTTGTGTGGAGGTCGGGAACTCGGTAATACTGCAGTCCTGGCCAAAACAAACTCTATATGATCTACTACTGGTTTCCTTTAAAGTTCCCCTTTTTGCAAGGACTGACTTCCTTTTATTTTACTCCAACTTGCATTAATCCCGGTTAAAGAAGTTTCTTTCCTTTCTCCCTTGCCTCCACTTCAAACATTTCTTACATAGGAAACAAGTGACTTCTTTTTTAAAGATTTACTTAGAAAAATATAAAGGACACCATGAGTTTTGGAAAGTATTTTGACAGCCTGCGATTTCAGAGTTCACTTCCGAGCAGACAGAGTTAGATGGGAGCTGAACTGCCTACGTGACGGCTGTGGTCACTCTGAGCCAAGCCACCTGCTTATCTGATCTCCCCTGGGAATGAGGTGATCGACACCTACAGCGCTTGTTTGATAACTACATGCTTTGTTTGTCAGAGGCCGTATATCCTTTGACCAGTGCTGCCTCTTTCCGTGGGTTTCATGATGAGAGCTGAGTGTTGACCGATTGCCCAAAGAGATCAGATCCTGAGCATGCTGGGGCCCAGTATTTTTAGCTCATGCTCACATTTTGTCCCCTCCTCAGCAGGAGTTATCGTCATTGCTGTCATTGACTTCCAGTTGAATGGTTGTGCCAGCCAAGCCGACTCTCGGAGCCACCGAGGAGCTCCAGACAGCAGAAGGCAGGATGTGTTCAAAACTGTGCTCTGACCCTATCACTGGACTCAGGAAACCTGTTAGGAGCCTGGGGACTTTCTAAAAGTCCTTCTCCCTGGTGGCCCATCCCACCTTCTCTCCCTTTCTGAGGATTCTCAAGTTGAGCTACCAGGACACTAACATCAAGAAGTGGGGCTCCTTGGGGGTCTTAGTACCCCATTCTTAGTCAGCTGAAGAGGGTGTGTTGAGCGTCTCACATCTGGTAACTTTATGAAAACAGAGAGGTCACAGTGCTCCCTTGAGCGTGTTCTCTTTCACCCCAAGACTTGTCTGTACTGTTATTGTATTTATTATTATTATTATTTTTTCTTTTTGAGGAAGGTTAGCCCTGAGCTAACATCTGCTGCCAATCTTCCTGTTTTTGCTGAGAAAGACTAACATCTGTATCCATCTTCCTCTACTTTATATGTGGGACACCTGCCACAGCATGGCTTGACAGGCACTGTGTAGGTCTGCACCCGGGATCAGAACTGGTGAACCCTGGGCCACTGAAACCCTGGGCCACTGAAACGGAAGGTGTAAACTTAACTGCTGCACCACTGGGCTGGTCCCTTATTATATTATTATTACTGTCACATTTAGATAATGGCAGTGAGAGGATAAGGCTCAGAGGCCTAGTCAGCCAGGGTGTCCCTTAGGGTGGGGTGGGATAGGAGGGGGCATCAGACAAGCCAGCACCAGGCACCCCCCTGAGCCCCGTCTTCTCTGATGAGTGGGCATCATAATTACACCTGCCTCACCAGGTGTGAGTAGTGGGGATGTGTGAAAGTACTGTGCAGAATTTGATCGATTAGAAAAAGTTAAAATACAGGATGCGTGTGATCCTCAAAGAGCCTATATTGGAGCTTGACATCCCTGGAAAGCTAGACGACTGAGATTGATAGCTCCATCTGGCAGGTGAGGGAACCAAGGTGCAGAGACTGGCCCGATCTGCTCAGGTCTGAGGCTCACAGAGTGCTGTCCAGTGGACATGCAGCACATGCTGTGTCTGTGGTTTGAAGTTCGCTAGTAGCCACATTAAAAAAAGAAACCGTGAAAATTAATTTCTAAAATATGCTATTTAACGCAATATGGCCAAAATCTTATTCCAACATGTGGTACCAGCCGTCCTTTGAGCTCAGTACTGCGCATCTGACTGGTGGCCGCCATGCAGGGCGGTACAGTACGGGGTGCTGACTGAGCCCTCCCTCGGAGGATGAGCAGCAGGACACAGACGCTGTGTGGGAGAGAGCTCGTTTTCTAGGGGCTGAGAAATGCCCTTAGAAATACCTTCTCTTTGGGTGCTTCCTCATGGAGACCCTTAGGAGTCTGCAGGCTGCTCTTTGTGAGAAATGCCTGTGTCGTAAAGCGAGGTGCGTGTAAGCCTGCGGCCCTCTTCAAAATCATGGTTTGTGCACTCTTACGCAGGAGTGAAATAATTCCAGAAAGATCCCACATCCCGATGGGGCCGAGGAAAACTGTCAGCTGGGACTGAGTGATCTTAGTTGGTGAACAAGTTTTTAAAAATTAGTGACAGAAATACAGAGCTGTCTGGGGAATACAATACCCATTGGCTGAGATTAATGGCAAGATTAATAAATGGACTGCTTGATGAAAAGGCAGGAGAGAACAAAAACCAGTGGAGATTGTGGAGGAGGCCGCTTATTAATGAACTGTCAGCCCAAAGAAAGTTCAAGAAGCTCTCTTGTGCTAAATGCAGCAGGCTGGCACTTCTAATAAAAATCGGGGTCCTTCAGGAATTAATTACACCAGTCTTACAGCAGGAATCTGTGGAATTGCGAAACGTGGTGGCACAGACCAGCACGGCCGCTGCTGCAAGCGGGGAAGCTGCAGGGGAAACTCATCATTTTTTTCATTGATATGCAGGATATTGTAGTCGCATTGTAGCCAGGCAGACGCGGGGTGAATGATGGGGTCCAGACGTACACTGACTAATGAAGCTGCACATACTTGGAGTTTGAAGTCACTTCACATTTCACATGTAGAAATCCCTCCTGGAATCTGATTTCCCCTTATCCCAGGCACCCACGGCTGAGGAATTCCACATAACTTTCAGAGTGATGATGCGAGAGGCAGATGGACTCCGCCACAACTTAACAAGTGTGCCGAGAGAACCAGCATTCATTTATTCCAAGTTGCTGTCGTTTTCCTCACCCGCCACAAGTTCCCAGTTTGGTTGACCTGACATACCTTCTCTTAATTAAAATTTGGCGTTGCCTCTGCCGGATGAAGCAACCCAAAGGAATGCCGTGGCAAGACAGAGGTTGTCCAGGGTTTTTGATCTGATGTCGAGAATCAGCTATCGGAAGCGTCTTACTTCCACTCCTGCCTGCCAGGACAGTGGAGTGCAAGTTATCTTCTGTGATGTGTTCAGACCAAGGGTTCCCAGACAAACCATCCATTCTTGGGTCTCAGATTTCATAATGAATCCTTTCAGTTCAGGAATAAATTTATTCCTAGGAGAGCTTGGTAATTCAGGACACTTCTGGCTATTGATTATGTGCTAGTTTTCCAGGAATGAGGGAGAAATAAAGGGGCAAGAAGAGCAGTGTGGTTGGTGTACCTCGTGGTGTATTTTCTCCTTTGGGGTGTGAATGGAGGTGACCAGCCAGGATTTTCCCCCACAGAACTTTATGGAACTGAGATTGGGGCTTTTTAAAAATTGTGTTTGACTTGTGCCAGGAGGACAGACTGCGGAGAGAGCATTCCTCCAGTTGCTCAGTCTCCCGTCCTCTTCCTGCTGCTTGTCACGCCTTGAGGATTGGGCTCCATTGCCCCATCACTCTGACTTTTCAGGCCCTCATAATCCATGTGATACTTCTGCTTTTGGTTAAAACAACTTAATGGTCTTTTCAGGAATAATTAACCTGCTGTCTTTTACCTCCAGCTCCACGCCTTTAACTTTCCTGTCAAGTGACTGGCCTGGCGGAGGCTACTCCCTTCAGCCTCTCCCCTCAGAGGTTTAGTTCTCCTTTAGAAACTGCAGGGTTTGCCACACTGAGGGTTTTTAAAGGCTTCTGAGTTCCTCTCAATCCTTCCCGCTGTGTGTGAAGTGAGTAACTGTGCTGGGATCAGTGGGATAAAATGAAAATCACCTCAGACCTGGGCGTTCCGTCATTCTGGAAACTTGGAGGCCACTGTTGTAAGGAGAGGTTAAAACTCCATTGCTCTTTGAAGAAACAATTGCATATTTTTTTGTAGTTGTGTGTTTCTAACTCTGGATGTTTTTCTAACAGTGACAATTTATACCAAATGACCTCCCAGCTCGAGTGCATGACCTGGAATCAGATGAACTTGGGAGCCACATTGAAGGGGTAAGGTCTTCTCTATTCCATCGCCCGTAAACAGTAATGTACACCTGTCTGAACTGCTTTCTAGGTGCTTGTAACTTAGGAAGAGAGTGCAGTTTTAGAAGACTGGGCATGGCTCTCTGTAGAATTAACACACTTTCTTCCCTCCCCAGCTGGTGGGTTGTGTTCAGTGTTAAATTTCCAGGAATATAAATCGAGATGTTTGGTCTGGAACAAGGACTGCTGGAGGGCTCTTCACAGTTGTGTCCATTCAACCACCTCAGTGCTTGTTTTGCTAGTGGTATCACAGACGTGACCCATTACACCGTCTTATCAAGAAGTGCTTTCAGTTTACAACGTCCAGCATCCAAGTTCGTAATGAACAGTAGTGGTTTGGACAGTGCAGTCGCATGTGCTCACACCTGGGTACCCCATGGGTTTTCTTTGCCCCTGATGGATGGCCACAGTTGGGAGCATGCAGCATAGGCAGGGGCAGCTCCTTGCACCTGAAAGTGAGTAAAGGAAAGCAGGTGGGACTTGCTTTCAACAGAACAAAAGCTCACTTTCAGTTTTCCAGTAAGTATGAGTGGAGGGCAGTAGGATCTGACACTCAGAAAGTCCCTGTGCTGTGTCAGGTGCTCTTCTAGGCCATCTCATCGAATCTTCCTAAAGGCATTATGAGGCCTGGTATTGTTGCCCTGTTCTGTCAACCTCAGAGAGTTAAGTAACTTCTCCAGTTCACATCGTATTAAGTGGTGGAGCTGGGATTCCAAGCCTAGATCTGGTTCCAAAGCACAAGCTCTTTCCAGCCTCCCTGTGGTGCCTCCCCCGCTATTAGCCCCATGGGGTCAGGGACTTAGTTCAGCACTCTTGGCTAGACAGCTGGTTTCATGTCTCTGTGTACTTAGTGGCCTCTCACTGGATTCTGGGATCAGGGGGCTTGCTAGCGCCATGCATGCTCCACTCCCCATTCCCCACCTCTCCTTCTCTTCTAGAGTTGCTGCTGGGAGCTCCAGCTCAGTGAAATGGACAGAAGGGCAGAGCAAGTGAGTGGACAGTGCGATGATGGCAAAGCAAATGACGTAGGCCTTTGGACGGGCGCCTGGGTGGTGCGGGAGTTAGAACTGACAGTGGTAATCAGGGTCGCAGCTGGCGAAGGGGCGGGAGGAGCGAGTCAGTCCCTTTCTCTTTGCCTCTCATTTGTCCCAGATGCCCTGTGGGCAGAGAGGAGGTGGGGACGTTTCTCGTCAGCATACACCTGGGAGACGGTTTTGAAAAGGATGCAGTAGGAACCCTCTCAGATGTTTCACGGAGTAGATGTTTCACATAGCAGATTTGTGGTTTTACACGTAATCCTTTTAGATCAGTCAGATATTTTGGACATACTTAACTTGCTTTTTCTCTATTTACCTTTAAATCTCTCAGGGAGAACTTAATTCTTAGCCCAAGTCCAGGGCCAGACTTGTTTTCATTCCCAAACTTCTGTGCCTCCAGCCCGGAGTCTGCACTCGGGGTGTAAACTCCAGCCTCCCTCTCTCACCCTCTGTCTGTCGTCGGTCAGTCCTGGCTTCTGGGTGATCATCCTTCAGTGATCAGTAGAGTCACCATCAGAGCCCCCTCTCCCCCCCACCCCCCAACTTCTCTGCTACTGTATCCGCATCCCCACCTCTTCTCTCTAGACCTGGAAGTAAAAGGCCTCCTGTTGATTTGAATTTTTTCTCTCCCCTCTTCCATCCAAGGGGCTGTGACCATTTCAGTGTTGTCTTCTGCCCACCTCCACTTGTCTTCTGTTTCTTGGCTTCTGGGTCCCACCCTATCTCTCTGTCTCTCCTCCTTCTCTCCTGTCTCCTGTACTCAGAATTCAGTAGCTCTCCCCAAACCAAATGCCAAGAATGGACAGAACTTGATTGTGAACTAAGCCGCAAGCTTCACTTTTACAGTTTCTTCATGCTGGAATACAGCGTTGGCTTGTTTGCTTACTTACAGAAATTATAGATAAGCAGTCTTGGCACATGTTTGAATCTGGGTCTTTCCATAGTTGAGATAAGTTTGATACCTTTTAAGGTCTTTAAACATGTGGGATTAGTCACTTGCTGGGGAATCAGAAGCTGTATTGTAAGGATGAAGCACAAAGTGTGAATCATTTGTTTTTTTCAATCCTGTATAAGAAAAAAACTAGAAGAGTTTTTACTGGTCTGGTGCTTTCATTTTGGAAAAGAATTCCTGAAGTCAAATGTATTTCTTCAATACTTTATTCAGAGAGCTGTATAAAAAGGATCAAATGGCCCCAACAGGTAGTCTTACAGAGGAGCAGCTCTTTGGAGAGTAAAAACTTCCTCTTGTGTAACTTGCTGACATCTCCCCTCACGTTGTGGAGTTTTTCTTCTGGCAGGCGTTGTGAGTCAGCTAATGTCTGCTTCCATTTGTGAATTGAACGTTCGTCTGAGGGTGGAGGTTAGCATTACTGGGCCCTGTGTTGGGGGCTTTATATACGCTTCCTCTTGATTTCACAATAGTCCTGGGATACTGTGGTCACCTTTGTCGTCCAGGTGAGGAGGCCAGAGAGCTCACACCACTAACGAAGTTCATACAGCGATTAAGTGGCAGGGCCATGCTGGAACCCACTTCTGTCTGACTCCAGGATCTGGGCTCCAGATTAGAGGTTCTTAAACTTTTTAGACTGTGACCATAATTAGAAATACCTTTGACACTGAGATCCAATATACACACATGCATGCACAGGCACACCCCACAAATTTTCACAAACAGTACTTACCCTTACTACGTGCTGTGCATGTTCATGCTTTCTGTTTTATTCCATAATTTTTAAAGTGCTGGTTGTTTATATGTAGATTGATTTTACAGCCCACTGATGTGTCATGACCCAAGGTTCGCCTCTCTTTCAGCTCTTAAGAATAGCGACTCCTTAGATCCTCCTCCAAGGCCGTGAACAGCCTCGAGTTGGGTTCAGTCGGATCTGATATTCCAGTAGAAAGTTTGCCTTTTCCCCAGGGGGACATAATCTGGGGAAAATAATCATTATTCTCTATTATACTGAGTTTACTTTCTTTTGCCATGTTATAAAAACACTGTTAATATGGACAATACATTTGAGAAAAGATATTTGATGAAGAAAGATGAAGAGAAATAGCCATCTTTTGCTTTAATCCACAACTAGTGTGTTGACATTATTTGAAATCAGTGGTAAGAACAATCATGGCGACAGAGTAGATCTATAACAGGAAAACTGAGGTTTGACTCATGTTTTGGAGGAAAAAAGATATAGTTCCCATGCCACACCTAAAACTGAGGCATTATCAATTTTTTATGAAAAGATCATATACCTTGGAATAACCCCCACTAAATATTTGTTCATGTCTTCTTTCCTTGAAAGTGTTTCTTTTACAAAAAGAATAGGCATGTTTCCTTGGGTCCTAAGCAGGTCCACCGAAACATCTCTCACTGGACGTGAGGGAGCAGCAGTGGGTGGGGACGGGGTTCTGGGGAGAACGTGGACCAGATGAGATGAGAAGATGACACAATGAGGAGGAGGGGCACTCTGATTTCTCTTGTCTCCTTCCACCTCCACTCATTTTCTCATCTCTGTGTGCCCATTGGGATCAGAACTACTTTCATGACCTCAAACGGGAGAATATCCTATTTCGATTTAAGTCAGAAAGAAGGTACTTTATGGAACCACTTTCTTAACTCTGACTTTTTTCCTCACCCACACACAAATGAAATTAGATTTTTTTAAGTGGGTCACAGGAAAAAAAGATTGCCAGAACTCTTTGTAAGCATTAGTCCACCTTTATGTATAATTCTGTTAACGGTGCCTTGCGTTGTCTGTTTTTTATTTCTTTAAAAACGTTTTCTCTGCATTCTTAATGGCTGCTGATTTTCTAAGGCTGCTCACAAACCTTGGCGACTCTGTTAGCCTCTGTTTTGTCTCTTCTGAAGAAAATATCCTGCAAAATGGAGAAACACATCAACCTTGACTGTGGTCCAAGTTACTAAAACAAGGAAGAAGCTATTCTCTGGAGACTCGGGCAGGGGAGTGGGAAATGGAACACAATAGAAATGCAAAGGAGTGCTCAGCAAAATGAATGTCCCTTTGCTGGTCCAAGAAGTCTACAGACTGTTGGGAACACACAGTGTTTGACCTGTGGATGCTTGAAAGGAAAAACGAAAGACTCATGATGAGTGATGTATAGTGAAAACAAAGCTGCGAGTTTTGGTAGGGCCAAGGCTGTCGAATCTGGAGAAAATTCCCACTAGACATGGTCTCATCCCTGAGAGCCTGTGCCAAGAGAGATAGCGGTCCTCTCTGGCCGGAAGATCCAACACACAGCCCGGCACCTTCCCTCTCCAGCTCGTGAGCATAAGGTCCTTGTCCAAGAGATTTACTTCTTGAAAATAGATAGCTTGCTTGTAAGTGGCTCCTGGAGCTTGAGATGCTGAAGCAAAGGTGGGGAAGCAGCTCCTGGAACATCAGCTTTCCTGAGTGACTCCTTCTCCACACCCTGCAAAAAGTTGTTAATTTCTCCTTTCAAATGGTGACCTTGATGCCTTGGGAGCCCCTTTGTCTTGCACCCGACTCCACGAGGGTCTGGTGGCCTTGCTGCACAACAAAGCATGGGACTCCTGGGCTGTGTTGCCTGTGCCTCCAAGAGTGGATGAGTTGGGGCTGCTCCTTCCCTCCTGCCCGACCCGTCCACATTTCCCACCCTTTCTCTCTGAGCACGTATTCAGTTAATGTATGTGATTTTTTTATTATGTCAGGAATGTGTATGAATTATGGAGCACTTAGAAAATATGACTGTGTCAGGAAGGAAATTAACACCCTCAGAGCCCTGAACAGTGCGCACACTTCCAGACCTTTCTCTGTGTCCATGCACATTTGTGTCACTTTCTGCCTTATGACAAACCATCGGTTTCCACGTAGATCTATGTCAGCAAATACATATCTGTAGCTGTAGCAAAGGTCTGTGTTTTGACCTTTATGAGAGCCTTGACTTTTGGAAAATATTCTCAACATCTTAAAAAATCTTCACTTAAAAAATATGTCAGGCATATCATTTCCACACTATGTTTCTAACTATTTTATTTTAAAGCAAGGAATGGTCTTCATTGCACAAAGGTGAGGAGAAGACAGGTTTGTTTAGATCAGGAGAAGAAAGAAGCCAAGCAGGAAGGATAGTGGAGGGAAGATGGTGGTGAAGGGGCCAAGCTGAAAATGAGCATGGGGGTGAAGTGGGGCGGGGGGCTCCAGTCTGTTGATGAAGGGGTGTGTGCACGTGCATGCCTGCATCTTGAGGGGAAAGGGCATAGCAGAGGAGTGGAGGATGTCTTTCATGACCTAAGGGAATATTTTGGACCTCTCATGTCTATGCTCCCATCTTGGGCCCTTCTGAGACCCCTACTTATCAATTATCTTTCTCCCTGTCATCTACCCAAGAGAAAATCACAACCTCTAGCTAGGAAAACATTGATATTGAAGCTACACTAGTAAAAGGTCATCCTAATAAATGTGTCTCTGAAATGAGGGCTCCTGCATATTTTAGTAGGCTTTTTTCCTACTAAAAGTAAACAAGTTCATTTATTCTAGCTTTATTTCTGACTCTCCACTTTAAAAGCAAAGCCACAGATGTAGTGTTCCTAAGGCTAAGATGGGGACTTTATAAAAAATGAAAACAACTTTTTTCCCCCTTGATTATAAAAGTAGCACAGGCTTATTATTAAAAAAAAATGCAGACAGTACCAAAACATTAGAGAGGAGGAAAAAAGTCATCTGTTATCTCCTCGCCCAGAGATAACTATTTTTTAAACATATTCCAGTGTATTTGTATCTGCAGAGAAAAAATTTTGGAAACACTTATTGAACTGTTAGCTGTAGTTGCCTCTGGAA
The DNA here is from genome assembly GCF_041296265.1 of Equus caballus. Classification (NCBI taxonomy): domain Eukaryota; kingdom Metazoa; phylum Chordata; class Mammalia; order Perissodactyla; family Equidae; genus Equus; species Equus caballus. Next base: position 100,496,969 of record NC_091690.1, on the reverse strand, counting down.
AGATTGGAAGGAAAGGCAAAAGTCCCATAGAGCCGCGTTTAAGAATCAGGGGAGCAGAGAGCCTGGAGACCTCGTGTGAAGACAGCACTTCATGGAACTTTCCTGCGAAAGAGCAAAGAAACGGGATTCTGGTTCAGTAGGGATAGAGGGTGAGAAGGTGGTGTTTTTATTGCTTTGCTTTCCTTTATTTATTTATTTTTAGATAGAAGTACCTGCGTGTTTGTTTGCTGATGAGAATGATCAAGAAGAGGAAAACTGTTGATGACGGGAGGACAAAGAATTGTTGGAACGATGTCCTTGAGAGCAGAGGCTCCCTGTGCAAGCGGGCTGGTTAGCTGGGAGCTGGGGCAGTTCGTCTAGTAGCAGCGCTGATTTACAGAGTGCTTGGTTTGTAATGGTGTTAACCCTTTGCTTGTCCAATGCTCTGCAAATATTTTCTCTGGTTTGTATTTCAGCTCTGTTACTGGTGGTTTTTTTTCTCTCAGAGATTTTTATTTTTATAGTAAAAATGATCAGATTTTGTTTTATAGTTTAAAGTTTTTGGCTTTTGTATCATGCCTAAAATGATTTTTCACATCCCAACATTTTTAAAAATTTACTTATTTATTGGTACATTTTTAAATTTGCTTTTTACATTTAAACATTTAATTCATCCTGAATTTATTTGGCAGTTGGATTCCACCTTGATTTGTTTCTAGATGACCAGCCAGTATTCCCGAACCATTTTGAATAATCCACCCTTTCCTCATTAATTTCAGATACTACCTTCATCAATCCTTGGATCCTATCAGATTTCTTGGATCCATTTCTAGACTCTTGATTCTCTTCTTTTGATCAGTCTGACTCTTTCTGCCAAGTATCAGACTGTTTTCTTTGCTATAATTTTGTAGTCTGTTTAAATATCTGAAAGGAAAGATCCCTCACATTGGACTTCTTTTTCAAACTATTTCTGCCTGTTATCTCTTGTTTATTCTTCAAGATGAACTTTAAATTCCTTTTGTTAATTTCAAAGAAAGTCTTTGTCAATGTTGGTTCTTTAGTTGTGACAAATGCACGACACTAATGTGAGGTGTTAGTAATAGGGGAGACTGGGTGTGGGGTGTATGAGAACTGTGTATTATCTTGGAAATTTTTCTGTAAATCTAAAAACATTCTAAAATAACAAGTTTACTTTTTAAAAGTGTTAATTGGGAGTTTGAATGGATTATATCATGTTTAAAAATTGATTTGGAGGAAGATTGACTTTTGAAAAAATTTTAATCCTTTCTTTAAGAACATGGCATTTCTCAGACTGTTTCAAGTTTTGTTCTATGTCAGATGTTCCTATTTAGAATTTCCTCCTTTTCCAGATTTTTAACAGTGATGCCTCTGGCCTCAAAACCTCTTTACAGTGAGTGTGATTCCTGTGGATGCGTGGCAAGGTTTTCCTCTATTTCTTCACCTTGAATTACTTTGTTGTGTTACTCACGTCAGTTTGGAGGGTGGGGTCCATGGAAGAGATGATTACACACACATCCCTCATACCTTCAAGCCTCCATTTCAACTGGAGAAGCAGGAGAAATCTTAGTCTTAAGAGCTCTGTACTTGATCCTGGGGTTTTAGGGAGGACATTTTTTTTTCTGTAATTTTATGTAATGACTTGTTCATGTAATTGAGTAAACTTTTTCAGATTCACTGGTGTGTGAGCAAGCTGGGTGGGAGCCTTTGGGAATACAGGCTGAAAAGATCCTGTTCTATCTTTCCTGTATGAAATGCAGGGTTTGTCTAACACGTGGATTTAGGATACCCATTCTTGGAGTGGAGCCAGCAGCAGTCTCTGGCCATAGAGCCAAAGCGTTGAGCACATAGAGCCCAATGAGTTGAGATGAAATTGGGGTTCCGATGAACTGGCGCCTCAATACTGGACTCATGTAAGGGGAGAGCCAGATATTTCTTGTGATCTGATGAGATGGTCTGTGAGATGTGAATTCCTGTGTCTGTATGTGTTGAAGTAGGAAGGAAAGTCCTGCCTAAAAACGTTCTTCTGAGGAGTAGGGGCCAGTAAACACTGTGGTTTTTTGAACCATGTTCTCCCCAGACTGTTGTGGGAAACTGGATGTGAAATATCTCTTAGCTCTGCTCGGAGTGTGAAATAAAAGGAAAAAGGTCAGTTGGAGAGGTTGTGTACCATTTCAGGTGGTGAGGAAAGCTTGGTGGTTCATCAGGGCTGATTTATACAAGTGTTGCTGGCAGGCTGTTAACCTCTCAGCCTGTGTCCCTATTAAAGAGTGGCCAACGGCTAGGCTGCATGGGAAGTGAAGACACATGAGCTGTGACTGTAAAGAAACTTAAAAATAGGAATACAAACAAGGTTTTATTAATAATAGCATGGTTGGAACAAGTGGGCATCTTCCAAAAGGCAGAACTTTGAATGGACCAGTGTTCATTTACAGGTATCTCGTTTAGATATATTTGCTGAAAAATAAGCCCAATTAACTTTAAATAACTGTCAGATTATGTATTAATTGGGACCTTTTCTATAGCAGGTGGCAGAACCCCAGTTGTAACTGGCAGCTTGTTGTGTTGCATTTGAAACTCCGTATTTGGATTCAGGAACTCAGTGTCATTAGAACTCTCCTGCCCTGTCTCTTGTCTCTGCTCCCTGGGCTGGCCGCCTTCTCAGGCAGGCTCTCTCCATTGTGGCAAAAATAGCTCCAGTTTTTGGCACCTAAGCCCACAAGGAGAATCCCTCTCTGTTGGTTCTTGAGCGAAAGACCCCGAGAAGGCGTGGATGGGCCTGGATGGGGTCACGTGGTAGAGAATGCAGTGGTCTGGCTGGCCGGGCGTTGCTCACACACTCACCCCAGGAGCCCAACGGTGGGATTAGAGGGGCAGAGCAAGAGACGCTCAACAGAAAGTTTAGCACACTGAGTCCGTGCAGTAGGGTGAGCCCTCTCCCCCCAGATGTGAGGTGGAGCTGGACGGACCTGGATGAAAATGATCGCAGGCTGCAGTAGGGGGAAGCCTGCTTTCTGATGCTTGTGGGAAAAGTGTTCATTAGAAAGTACAATAGCTAGGATCCCTACCATAATGCAATTTTTAGTTAAAAGTGACACAAAATATATTGTGTTTCTGTTAAAAGTCAAAATGCATTTTTCTCTTGAGGTCTGAACTGAAATGAAACACCTGAAGGTAGGAAGAAGGTAAATTTTTCATGTAAAAAAATAAGTGATTCTTTTCCGTAGACTACTTCTGAGGAAATTTTATACCTATGAATTGTCAGATGACAGGAGTGACTTCTGTTTTTTTAAAACTCAATCGAATTTAACTTGGTTGTTTTACTTTTAGGTTCTGCTTTCTGTGCTGGATTAGTAAAAGAAATTGCATCGTCCACTCTTTCTCTTTATATTCTCAGGAGCAGAATAATCCTTTGGTTTTTAATATATCCACTGACCTATTATATTCCTACTAGAAAAGATGAAATTGCACAAAGCAAAGAGAATGGCTAGGTGGCATTGCTGATACTGTTCATGTAGAATTTTGAGTATTGTCCTTAGCTCACACATGCTGGCCAAGAATGGAGCAGTGTTCACGCTGAGCTAGAGGTGGCTGTGCTAGGCTGCCACCAGCTCTGAACATGTGCAAAAAGCTCATCTAGCATCCATTCATGTCCCCAGGTCAGATGCTGTAAGTGGATGTGAGAGTGAGTTTTGAAATTGGTTAGAGAGAAATTCGCTTTTCATTCAGTAAATCTTTGAACCTGAGCATTCTGCTGTGACCACTGGGGCTTCCTAGGAGAAGTTCCTGGTTCTTTTGGTCCTAAATCCTCTAGGACTGATTAGTTCAAGTCTGACTCTCGCTCGTCCTCATGCATCGTGGGCATTTGTGCAGAGGCTTGTTGTCCTGTGGGTTTTGTTTTATTTTGTTGGTGTCCTCTTGTCTCTTTTATCCTGTAAGTGCCCTTGCCTTCCCCACCCCTCTCTGGGTCTCGAGCTGCTGGTTTGTTGGAGAGAGCAGGTCAGGTGGCTGGTCCAGTTTCTCACAATCTGAATTTGGCAGATTGCTTCCTCTGATCTTATGGCTTTGGGCCCCATACCCTGTATTTCCTATAAAGAGGTAGTTCAATAGATCTGGAGGCTTGATTAGAATAACCGAGTGGTGGTGGTGTGTTTTGAAGGAAGCATACTTTCTGAACATGGTTTTCTTGCTCTTTGCCCTCAAAAGTGGCACACTAGACAGAGGTGAGCAGCAAAGTGTATTTTCAACACCAGAATGAACCAGGCACTTAAGTTTCTCGCATGTGAGCCTGAGTGTCAAGGATGGAGAGAGAAGAGTGGCTGATGGGTAAATTCCCTTTTCTGGATAGTTGATGTTTTCCCAGTGCTTCCCCTCAATCTCATCAGCTTTGCAGAGATCAGAAGACAGGTGAGGGTGGGGGACGCCCCTGGGCAGGGACTGGAGGTGGCCGAGAGAATTCACAGGCCAAGGTTGCCCCTTTCTGAATATTCATATCAAATGCTAATCTCTTTCAAGGTTCTTCTTTTTCCTCTTTTTTTCTTCTGTTGATAAGGGATTTCAGGGCGGCTCTGGTTTTCCTCATCTGTAAAACCTCGATTCCTTTTTATTAATCTTCTCGTGCCTGTGGAATATCAAAATTAATCATTTCTCAAGAAGCTACTCAAACATTAATTTCTGGGCCAAACCTCAATGTACAAGTTTTTAGCATGAAGAGGGTTCATAATTTGTGTTATATGAGGGACATTTTTCTCTTTTTGCAAACTTTCTAAGGACATGCGTTTATGTATTTTAAAGCTGTCTAGGAAAAGCAAAATTTCTCAGGATACATTTTTATGCATTTTAAAGCTGTTTGGGAAAATGTACAGTCTATACCACTGCCAGAAATGAAGTCACACAGTGTGGGCTCTGCTTGGTTTATTTTCCCAGTTAGGTAGAAATAGCTTTTTTGTAAAAAGGTTGCTCAGTTTCAGCTGCTCTTGCGCAGAAGCAGGCTGCTTCCATCAGTCAGCCTTGGGCTTCCTTTATACTGAAGCACATGCGGCACCTCAGCATGGAAGCTCAGTTGCTGAAGAGGGAACATTTTGAAGTGGCTCCTCCTCGCTGCCTCAGTCTCTCATCCTTCCCGCTCCCAGCACGTTTTTTAAACCTTCAACCATCATACTCCTGGAGAAGAGAGCTGGGGATCATGCAAGTGTCATGATGACAGAATGAACCCAGGATGGGGTTCCACCACCAGAATATCTCCTGGTCTTGAAGAAGACGGGAGCTGACCTGGACTCAAACCCCCTCCCTGCCACTTGCCATCTGTCTGACTTTGTGCTGATAACTCCGTCTCTCCTTAAACCTCAGGATCCTTTGCTGTAAAATGGGGATAAGGCTGTTGAGTAATAGGTACCCAGCATTGTGCTTTGCTTAGTCTCCTCTGATCCTGTGACAGTCCGGTGGGGGAGGGAGGCGCTCTTTTCTCTTTTATGTGATGCTGAGTCCAGGGAGGTTGAGTCATTTGCCTAAGGTGCTATGCTTAATGTCTCCTAGGTTGTGCTAAGGATATAAAATAGGAATTTTATAGCTCTCAACCACCAGGCTTGTGGGAAGCAGAGAGGAGACAGTTTCTCTGCTTGCTGGTCATCTGCTGCCTGCACTCATGGACCTGAACGTTTGTTGGGATAGGGCCAGAGTGATGCTTAACTTGTATTCTCCATGTAATTTACCTCTTTGATTTGCAAACAAATCTGTGAAAGAGGTGATTGGGTTCGTCTTACAGATGATGAACCTCAGTCACAGAGAGGTTTAGATGACTCACCCAACCACAGAACACAGAAATGACAGAAGTAGGCCTGGAGCACAAGCTCTCAGACGCGGAAGCCGTGTTCTTTCTGACGAGTCTTTCAGATTAATCTGGAGATAAGGATCCAGATTAATTTAGCTCTTTCACAACTATCTGTAAGAAACCAAATATCCAGTTCCCTTGGTTTGGTGGGCTGAGTACTGACCCCAGCATTGTCCAAGTCCTGATCCCAGGACCTGTGAATGTCGCCTTATGTGGAAAAGGGAGTTGGCAGAGGTGATCAAGTTAAGGATCTTGAGATGGGAGATTATTCTGAATTATCTGTGTGGGCCCTAAATGTAATAAGTGTTTGTATAAGAGGAAGGAGAGGGAGATTTGACACAGAAGAATAGAAGATGAGATGAAGGAAGCACGAAGTCGGAGTGATGTTAAGAACAGACCAAGAGACGCACACGAGTCCTAGGACAGAAAAAGGCAGGGAGAGGCCCCCCTCAGCCTCCAGAAGAAAACAGCCCTGCCAGCACCTTGGCTTGAGCACAGTGAGGCTGATTTTAGACTTCTGATCTCCAGAATTGTAAGAGAATAAATCCGTGTTGTTTTAAGCATCAAATTTGTAGTGATTTGTTACCGCAGCTGTAGGAAACAGATACACTTGAATTTACTGGGCAGAAAATATGGTTTTCTGAGTATAACTCCAGTGCTTACACCGACTTTTAAGTGGGCCAGTGGAATTGGAGGTAAACAGCTGACACCTGTGGATGATGACATCTTCTGGATTTTTCTCTAGCAGCATTGGCCATTCCCGCTGTACAGGTATAGCATCCTTGCAAGCTTTGAAGAGTCTGGAAGATTCTAATATTCGATTTTCAAAGATTCAGGCACATCCCCACCTCTACTTTGTTGCCATGTGGGTGGAGACAACAGAATCAAGATGGAAGTTTCCAACCTGATGGTGATTCTATTAATTTCAATTATTTGCCAGAATTAAAACCCAGGCAATCTCACATAGAAATGCTGATTTCCAGCTTCTCTGGAGAGTGGAAAGATCTGACAGCACTGGGTTCCTGTTACTGCCAGTGCTCGGCTGGTACGGCAGAGTCCTGGCTGCCTCCTTTGGGCAGGGGGTGGGGTGGCCCTGGTGGCTATCTTGCTCTGCAGGGCCTTCATTTATTTTCCCCACTTTCTTGGCCCCTGTAGTCATATCTGAGTTTGTGACTCTGCTTTAAAGAAAAAAGAACCAAATCCATATTCTGACCAGTTTAGCAAACACATAAAATAATTGCCCGTTGGCCAATAATCTGGAAATTCGTGGAGAATAAGGGAGGTGACAGAAGATTGAGACTGTTGTCTTGGTTGAGGTAAATGTCTTAGTTTTCAACTAGGAAAAAACCAGTGGATCCTAGAAGCCACAGAGCAGTGGGATTAGCATGAGTTCTCGGGAAGCTGTTAAGCTGGATGTTCAGGAGCACGTGGGGAAGAATGGAGATCGTTAGGAAGCTGGGTGTGTTAACTATACACATGGCGGTGCTCAGGTCTGTTCTTTGCTCAGGTAGAATTACTAGTCTCATAGTAGAAGGTCACTAATTAGTGGATCTTTATTTTGAAAAGACATTTCATAGTTATCTTTGATGTCCTTATGGGAATTATGGGCTAAATACTTAAAGGAATGCTTTGTGTCTAGTTGAACAACAAAACCAAAGGAGCTGTCTTGTGTCTCCGTCAGTCTGGCCAGGTTTGCAGTGCCGTGCTCTGGTGGCAGGAACGGAGCTGTCTTGTGTCTCCGTCAGTCTGGCCAGGTTTGCAGTGCCATGCTCTGGTGGCAGGAACCGAGCTGTCTGGTGTCTCCGTCAGTCTGGCCAGGTTTGCAGTGCCGTGCTCTGGTGGCAGGAACGGAGCAGCAGTCACCTTGCTGTGAGCCTCCTTTGCCACGTCTTCCCCTGCCTGCACCAGACCCGCCAGCTCCGCTCCCCACCTGAAAGACCATAGCCGCCCTCCTTACACCTCACGGTGACCTCCCTGGTTATCTTGGCCAGGGAGTCATCAAATCCCTTTTCCCTGTAGTTCAGCTGAGTCCAGTATCTTATCTATCAGAGACAAGTTTATGAGGCAACAAAACTTGAAAACATTTTATAAATCACCACTTTTCATCCTGAGAAAGTCCAGCCTTACCCAGGCATGGCCCACATGTCTTGCTGCTGTAGGGCCAGGGTTCCTTCGCTTTCCTTCTCACTACCTGGGTTGGAAAGTGGGTGCAGCCACTGCGTGCATTTCTACCCTCTGGGAGATATGGGTTTCTCAATTGCTTGGTCTGGTGGGAGGCACAGTCTGCTCTAGAACCTGCTTTCTGGTATCAGCTCCATGAAGGATAACACCCTCGTCTCTGGGCCACGATGAATTTTTACCCCACAACTCTCCAGGGCTCTGTGATTCCTATATGTGGAAGGTGCATCTTTGGCCCTAGAAATCTCTTCATGATGCTGGTAGTTCTTGCCCTTCTTGGAAGGCTTTATGGCTCCGGACATCTCATCCTTTTTGGTTCATGCACAGTACAGTTGCTGTAACTGTTTAAGGCTGGTCTATCTTGGGGTGAAGCTTGGCTTCGCTTGACTGTCTAAGCTAGCAGCTAGGTCTTAACCATGGCTGTTGTCGCAATGGTAGCCACCATCATCCTGGGCCTTTCCCTCTCAGGTTAATTCCTGCTGATAACATGTGCCCTATTGGGCTGGACCCTGCCCAAATGACTAGATTCTCTGTGACGGCTTCCCCCAGGTTGCTCCAGAGAGACCTTCTAGAATCCCATCACTTCCTGAATATCAGAGAACAATTACATGTATTGTAAATATAATCGTTCCCAACAATGGCAGCTCTTATGAAAACACAGAAAAGGTGCTTCTCGAATGTAGAGATGACATGAAATTGAATAGGAAGCAAATGTTTTGGAAGCCAAATCAAGAGTCAAAAAGATTTCAAGAGTTGAGGATGACTTGCTAAAAGAAATAGGATGGAATTTGAAATATAAATGCATTGTCCTGACCCATAGTTTAAAAAACTGTGTCTTCAAGCTTGAGATTGGCCATAGCTACCTTAACTGCAGTTCATGCTGGGGTGGGAGTGGAGATTCTGTCTGGCTGAAGACCATGGCAGCCTGAGTGCTAAGAAGCGATGAGCTCTTCAGTATGTTACTAGTAGGACTTTGTCCAGAGGGAAGGGGAAGCCCCAAGCCCTCTGTCCAGGGATTCAGCCCTGGCAGCCTGTGGGCCTGACGCACTGTATTGTGTTTGACTAGCATGTTGACTTTGAAAAATCTGGATTCCCTTTGGGTGAGGCATATACTCTCCAGGCTCAGGCATTTATGTTACTTCTGATTCTCTGGTGTTTGTGTGTGGCCTGATGAGTGTTTGCGGATGTTCCTCCCTCCACACTCCCTTATGGCCATGCTTTTCTGGGGCACTGGAATCCATCCTGGGCCCACACTTTGAGAGGGACTTAACAAAATGAAGGGGATAAAGATGTTCTGGAGAGGAAAGCAATTAGACACCAGCTCACACTGTAATAGATGAGAGAACTGCGTCCCAGAGAGCTGTTGGGACACTGAGCGGCTATCCTGTGGGGAGGGTTAGGTTCATTCCATCCCAGGGAAGGTGATGGACTGTGAGCCTTATTCAGTCACTAAGTTAGAGGAGGCTGAGAGGAGCGAGTCAGTCTCTGTCCTCAAGGCCGTGTACCAGAGAGCAGAGGAGATACACAGAGATGGTGTGAAATAGCAATATGCACTCCGTGTTCTCCAGAAGACGAAAATGAGGAGGCCGGTTTCCGCTGGGTTTAGAATGGCCTTTCCTAGCAGTTAAAGCTCTCCCCAGATGGGATGGCTACCCGGGAAACTTGTCATGAGCCATGCTGTCCCACTGATGGGGAGGAGGTGGAGCCACTGTGCGTGGGGTCTTGGTGGGCGACATGTCTGCCTCTGGTAATCTCTGGTTCCAAGACCATGACTTGCTCTCCTTCACTGATCTAGAGAGTCATCACCATATTATATGCCCGTGGGTTGTGAGTGGTGTTCTAGGCAGACCACCCTGGGTGAGCGCTGGGTTGCAGGGTTTCCAGAGTGTGTGTGTCTTTTGGAAGCACAGAGCCAGTGCAGGGCCCGGCTGTTTTCCTTGTTCCCAGGCTTGGTGGAAGATGCTGGTGGCGTATTAGGCAGGTACAGGCTTGTTGCTGGTGGCATCTCTTGTTGGTTGGCTTGCATCTGCTGGGAGGATCATGATAGCCTCTGAGTGGTGCAGCTCCTCATTTCCTGGGACAAGCAGCCTGAGGAAAGTGTGTTTCCCATGCCCCCCACCCTCCAGGAACCCAGATAGAATCCAGAAATTAGCTGCCCAGACAAGAGAGTCCAAATTCTTCCCCTTTGATGGCAGAACTTTAAAATAATTCAGGTTTCTATTGTGTCCCTAGAGTCCCTGAGCCCTGGAAAACATGTAAGCCACATCTTGGCTCCACGTGGAAGGCTAAACCAAGCAAAGGCAGCATCTCTTCACGCCCTTGGGGGAAGATGTTCTGGTAGCGCATTCTTGTCCTGTCCTCTTCCTGCTCCCACATCGCCGTTGTCATCAACTCTCACATCCCCAGTGTCTACACGACTTAATTGTGAGGAAGGCACACATGGCTTCTTTCTCTTGGCAAACACACTCTAAGGTTCAGAAAGGCAGATGCTATCTGAATTTGGCATTTCTTCTCAGTTTTTGCATGTTTGACCCTGGTTTTGCTCTCTGGAACATTTTCCCCCAGATATGTCACAAACCACCTGAAGAATGTAGAGACAAATTGTAGTAGGTCATGGGGATGGAACTGCCACCCATCTCCCCAGACTTGCTGTCACTGCTCTATGCAAAGGAGACAGGCAGCTCGTTCTAAAAAGCTTGGAGCCAGAACTAAACGTGAAACCCCACAGCTGGTGTGGCTGCAGGGTGTGTGGATGTTTCAGTCATCCTGGCAGACACTCTGCCCTTCTGGGAATTCTCTGCTCTGGGTGAACGAGAGTTGAGCCAGCCCAGGCTTCCCCACACCTTCACAGGAGGGGGCCGATTGGCCACACTGCCCGCCTCCCACACCAGGGCCCCTGGAATCTCTAGAGTAATAGCAGAGGATGGACGTTCTCAGCCCTTGCACCTGGAAATTGTACGTGGAGGCCTTAAGAAGTGCTGGTGCCTGGGCCCTGTTCCCCAGCGGTCATTCTTCAAAGCAGCTTTATATATTTCACATGCTGTACAGTTCACCCCTCAGGGGTGTACAGTTCACTGGTTTTTAGTACAATCACAGAGTTGTACGACCATTACCACAATCTGAGGACATTATTGGCTGTCACTCTCCATTTCCCACCAACTTCCCAGCCGAGGCAACCAACCAGCAGTCTACTTTCTGTCTCTATAAATCTGCCTATTCTGCAGATTTCTTATAAATGGAGTTACATAATAGGTGGTCCTTTGTGACTGGCTGCTTTCACTCAGTGTGATGTTTTCAAGGTTTGTCCACAGTGTCATGTATCAGTACTTCATTCCTTTTTATCACCAAATAGTATTCCAGTGTATGAATATACTATGTTTTGTTTATCCAGTCATCAGCTCGTGCACATTTGGGTTGATGCCACCGTTTGGCCATTATGAATAACACTGCTAATGAGCAATGTGTACACGTGTTTGTGTGGACATACGTTTTCTTCTCTCCTGGGAATATACCTAGAAGTGGAATTTCAGGGTCATATGGTAACTTTATGTGTAACCTTTTGAGAAACTGCCAGACGTTTTCCAAAGTAGCTGCACCATTTTACAGAGGAATTTCATAGAAGCTCCCGTGGCGATTCTAGGTGTGATTCTGTGTGCTGCAGTGTGGACGAGAATCCTCACTCTGCCTCGTTTGGAAGTAAAATAACTACAGAACAGACATCAGCATTCTCACTGAAGGAGGGACTACTTTTAGAGCAGAGCATGCCCTCCCCCCAATTTGTTCTCTTCAACATCCACATCCCTCAGCTCTCCCAGTCCAAGGTTAGCCTGAGCACCTGCTAGGAGACTGGTCGGTCTAGTGTCCACCTAGGGCACAGCTTGGCTTCAAGGAATTAAGCTGATCTGGAAAACTGATCTGTAGGTTAAGCAGAGTGGGGCCACAGATGTGTAATCCCCACTTATGAGGATGTGACATCTCTTCTTGTAAGTGTCATCATTTTCCTGGTGCAATCTGATCAGAACTGAGTCATGAGGTGCTGACAAAAATCCAGGGCACTTAATGTGAAATTTGAGGCATCTGCTCATTCCTGAGATATTCGCAGCTGTCAGCCTGCCGTCTAGATGGTAGACAACTTGCTGGGGATGAAGTCCTGCCACTGGGACTTTTCCCGGCTCATCTGAGAGGCATTGACCCGGAAGGTGTGGTGCGCCTGTGAGAATCTGATCGTGGCGGGGCGCTGCGTGGTGGTGGCAGAGGATGGAGCAGCCCACCCTTCACAGCCCTGCTTCCACAGTGCCCCGTGGAGGGAGGCAAAAACCACCCCCTGTCCTGTGGGCTTTTAGGGAACGTTGCTTCCACCGCAGGTGGGCATTTCCAGATGGTGCCTGTGAACCGACGTGAGCCCGGTGTTCTCTTCCTTGTGTTTGCAGCCATGGCGCAGGGTACGAGAGCGACAGCCACACCACGCCCATCCTCTGTGGTGCCCAGTACCGGATACACACCCATGGCGTCTTCAGGGGCATTCAGGTGAGGACGTGCCTCCTTCCCCTCTCGGCAGCCCTCCCTTCCTTGCTGATGGCCATTTGGTCCTGGAAAATCTGTTCCTAATTATAGGCTCCTGTGGCAGCAGGGACCCCTTTTCTTCCCCTGGCGCAGGTAGGGCAGCCTGCCCATCTCCACAGGCCAGTGTGAACGTGCCACCTCCGGGATTCAGACCCAGGTGCTTCCTGCAGAACCCTTTCCTCCCTCACCACCTAATTAGCCTTCTCCCAGGTGGGGGCACATCTCTTCTGTTTGGGCTAATTGGGCCTGAATTAATGACCTGGACCCATGACTTGTAAGATTTGGTCTGCATTGTAAAGTGCCCAAAAGTAGTCTCTGTCTTGCTGATAATAATAGTAACAACAACAACAGCAACAATAGCAGCACCACCTGTGGCTGGACACCTGCTAGATGCCAGGCATTGTGCTAAGTTTTATAAATGGACTCTTTTTTAATAGCCTTAATTTTTAGGGTAGTTTTAGCTTTACAGAAAGTAAAGAGCCCGAATGTCCTCCCCCTTCCCCGTGCTCCCCACAGAGTCCTCTGCTTTTAGCAGCCTGCATTAGCAGGTACATCTGTTATGAATGAGGAGCCGGTACGCACACATTGTTGTACTCAAGTCTGTGGGTTACATTACGCTGCACTTGTGTTGTCAGATTTGTGTGTTTTGTTAAATGTGTAATACGTGTATCTACATTACAGTATCATACGGAAGAGAGCCATGACCTAAAGATACCCCTGCTCACTGCACCCCTGCAACCACTCACCTTCTCCCTGTCTCCATAGTTGTGCCTGGTCCGGAATGTCATGTAGTTGGAATCACACAGCATGTAGCCTTTCCAGACTGCCTTCTTTCACTTAGTAACATGCGTTTAAGGTTCTTCTGTGTCTGTGCATGGACTTCCTTTTCTTCATTTAATCCTCAGCACACCTTTATGAGGGTGGGTACTGTTAGCATCTCTGTTTTATGGATGAGGCAGCTGAAGTCCAGAGAAAACAAGTGACTTATCCAAAGTCACGTAGCTTTGAAGAGGTGGAGCGGAGACTTATAACACAAGTCCTGTCCGGCTCCAGACCCCGTGTTTAATGGCCATGTGATCAGCTTGGGGAAGGGTGAGTCTCCAAGGAGAGTAAAGAAAGTCAAGCAAAAAGGTGAATGTTTCAGAGAATTCAGGAAACTCCTGGGAGGCCCCCACGGAGCCTCTCTGGGTAGCCAGACCACACACTTACCAGGGGTTCTTGCTTGTGACTTTGCGTGTGACTTGGTGGCTGCATCGTCAGTGACAGCACTTTCTCCAGAGTCGTCAGCACCCTAGAAATAAGTCCTGGGGGCACTGGGTCCCCACATAACATCTGGGGCGAGGAGCTCTGAGATGTTCTGAGGGATGTTTCCAGAGGCGTCATGGTGATAGAACAGCGTGTCCTTCATCCTAAACCTTCCAATGGAGAGAAAAAAAGGGAGAGGTTACAGAAATAGGGAAATCTAGTGTAAGGACAGAAAGAGTCAGCCAATCTCTCCTCTAACAAATTCCACGAGAATCCTCCACCAGGACCCAGACTGATGTTTTATAGCCCATTGCTGTATGTGCTGCATCTAGGATGAATTAAAGGAGATGGGAAAAACTCCTTCTTTCAACCCAGCCCTTCTGGTCAGACTCACTGTCGTGGCCTATGATTAGACTTCAGACCACACAGGTGTAGTTTCACTACCTTCTCATGACCCAACACCACTGGCTCACCATTTACATTTATGCCACCCTTTGCCTTAAGACAGTGTGGCCTATCAACAGCAAAGCTGTATGTCAGTACAGTACCTTTTCTTCAAAAAAGATGATCTTGCAGTGCAAGGCAGTGTGAAATAGGAACCAGACCACAAGCATGGGGGTGGCATGATAAATGCACAGGCAGGGGTGGGTTAAGCTCAGAAGTGGCTCCAGTCCTCACACATAACATGCACGTGCTCTTCGGCCTTGACCGGCTCATCTCTAAGAGACTGAGGAGGGTTTGGCCCCTTGGGCCCTTCCGGTGCTCCCATCTGTGGCTCACCCACCAATGCTGAGAATGGGAAGAGGTTTGCCTCACCATCCTCCTCTGGCTCCTTTTCAGGGAGGGTTGACCATACACACACTCATTCTCACGAGACGAAGGGATCAACAGGAGGCCCTGTGAGGGGCATGGAAAGTGCATGGGAGGCACACATGTTTCCTGGGATCACTGTGAGAGGGCTCCTCCAGCTACACAATGGGCCTCAGCCGCCTTCACACACAGAACCCCCACCTGCTGGGGCTCCTCTGTCCTTGTCCCTTGCCACACACTCACACGTGGAGGGCCTGGTCAGTTTGGGGCCCATTCAGTGCCCGCAGTTCCCTCTTGTAAGGACTCCTTACCTGTTGCAGGTTGGGCCTGATGTCGTATGTCCCTGTCTCCGATGGGGAGGGAACAGAGCAGAAGGTGGAACTGTCGGCTCCAGGCCTCGCTGCCCCACGTGGAGATGCAGAGGGGTGGGGGTGGAGTAGGGGCTCTTCTGGCACGAATGTTTCTTTCCAAATGCTCGGGGTCATGACCCCAAACAGACTTCGTTTCAAGTACGGGTTCTGGTTGATCGGTGGGGATGGCGTCGGGCTGCGCTGCAGGATGTCTCCATCTGCCTCTCTTGACGGCATCTGCTAGGGCCTGTGGGGTGGAGGAGTGTCCAGGCTGCGTAGCTTCCGCCCCTTCTCTCGGCGGGTCCCAGCACCCTCTCCCTTAGGGCGAGCTCGGACAGCCCCGTGTGGCTGAAGCCTCTGTTTCTCCCACTCTGCTTGCAGGACGTGCGCCGCGTGCCTGGAGTCGCCCCGACGCTTGTCCGGTCAGCGTCAGAGACCAGTGAGAAACGCCCCTTCATGTGTGCGTACCCCGGCTGCAATAAGAGATATTTTAAGCTGTCCCACCTGCAGATGCACAGCCGGAAGCACACCGGTGAGTGTGTGTACCGGCCAGCCAGTCCCAGTGGCCTTGCACAGGGTGCTCAGAGCTCCCGCTGCCGGAGCTCACATGCCCGGGACACGGGTGGCTTCTAGGGTGGGACATAGCTCTGCTTTGGAGGGTCTGGCCTCGGCGATGGGAGAAGCTCGGGCCATCTGTGTCCTGACTGCCCCTCCTTTGTTAAGGAGCAGAGCAAGAGTGGGAACGAAGTCCCCAGAATGAAAGACTCTTGCTTGAATTCTGGCTTCACTGCAAGTGATGAGACCTTGAGCAAGTCACCTATCTCTCTGTGAACTTCATTCGCTCATGTGGCAAATGGAGATGAGAATGCCTGCCTTGTATGGCTGTTAAGACTAGATCAGCTTTTAGAATCAAATTGAGGGAAAGGAGTTAGCGATATGAAGCACTTAGAAGAGCACCCTTTGTCGACAGTCTGAGTGAATGATAGCGTTATTGTTAGAATGCTGTTAGTGTCTGTGACGAGGGAGGAGCCAGCCTGGGGAACTCAGTTATCCGACCATTTTGAGAGCTTGAGGCAGGTCATCTGAGATAGGAAGAGATGGTCCAAAGGAAAACAATTGCCTGCGTCAGTAATAACTAAGCAGATAGGCATGAGGAGATGGATTGTAGGTTTAATTTTAATTTTAATTAAAAAAAGATGATTTTTGAAGATGTACCAAAGAAAACTGGATTTCCCACAGTCAAGGGGCCTGCCTCTGGGAAAGAGAGAGCCAGCCTCGTCTGCTTATTGGCCCCCTTGAACGTGAGCTGCCGCCTCCCAGATGTTTGCTGTGGGCCTCATGAGCACTGGAGGGGAGTGCGGTTGGGTCTCCCCTGCAGGGAAGCGTTCTTTCCTACAGGAAGGAAGGGAGCTGGTGCCTTCTTTCCACAGCTGAAGGACAGCTTCGCCATTATGATTACCATTATTATTTTACTGTTACTGCTGACTTTGCTTTTGGGAAGCTGGAGAAGAAAGCAAGTTGCATTCAGATCTCTTTAGACTATTGGGCTTTGCTAATTCCTTGCACCTAGAGGATACAATTCTGGCACAAACCAGGGTTTGCACTCAGTAGACCACTTGCTTGAGGCTAAAGGTGAGAGGACCAGTGGCATGTTATGGATCATTTGAAAAGTATCTGTTCAGGTTACAAGGAAAATTGTAAAGTAAAATTCTGCCTGGAAAAATGCAGGGGAATGCATTGAAGGCAATATAGTTGTAGGAACTTTTAATGGGAAAGAGGCAGTTAGAAAGCAGTGACAGATCAATGTGTGTGTGAAGGAGGGCGTGGGCAGGACCCCCAGATTGCTGGGGCCCTTAGGCAGCTCCTTGAAGAAGATGAGGAAGCAGGCTGGTATTTAACAGCCCTGCGGCCCCTTCTCAGAAGCGTGCCATTTTTTCTTATTTATTTATAGACCAGTAGTACAGACTGTTGCGTTAAGTACTTTCACATTAAATACTTTCTATGTGCCGGACTCTCTTAGTCCTCACACACAAACAGTTGATGGGTAGGATACGGTGGAAACAGACTCAAACTCGTGCCATTTCACCCCGAGTCACAAGCCGCCTTCTCAAGGAGTTTTTGGTCTCTTTCGGAGCTAGGGACTTGGAGGGTTTGTGCTAATGAGCTAAATTGGAGGCTGGGGGTGCTGAGGAGTGCTGAGGGTATTGACTTGAGCTAGGGTCATCCCAGAGGGCTTCTTGGAGGAGGAAGGGCCTGGGCTAACCATCCAGGGGTTGGTAAGTTCAGGTAGAGGAAGGACGAGCAGAAGCAGAAAGGCGAGGAAGAGAAATGAGACTGAGTGGGGGCGTTTAAGTCTCAGGCGCTGGGCCAGGTAGAACGATAAAGCCGAGGAAAGGCCCCTGCCCTCCAGACTTCCAGCCCTGGAAGAAGGCAGACCTGGACTCAGCCCCCGGCGGCGTTAGGTGTCGTGGTGATTCTGTAATGAGGGGAGGAACGCCTTGATCTGAAGGCGAGGTTTCCGAGAAGGCATTGCCGAGGAAGCAGCATTTTTGAGGGTGGGTGGTGGACGTGACGGGCGGGGGTGAAGGGTGATTAGTGTCAGCAAAGAGCAAGGCCGACTTTGGGGATGGTGTGCTTGGGAATGCCGATCAATTGGGGAACGGGAGGAGGTGGGGAGGCTGGAAAGTAGCCGGGACTGCCCTGCAGGGGAAAGACCCGGCCGAGGCTCGCTCCCCATCCCAGAACAGTGACTCACAATTCTCCTAAGGAGGTGGGCAGGCCCTGGCTCTCGTGCATGCCTGGGGCTCACTTCCCAGGGTTTGGCTGAACTTTCTCCAGGAGGACAGGGGTGGGGCTCGTCCCTTCTGCCCCTGGCAGGAGGTTGTGTAATCACCCTGCTGCCTTCTCTTGGATAAGGGACACCAAAAACCTTCTAAATGCTGTGACTCCTGGTTTAGCTTGAGAGTCTTGCAGCCACGGAGCTGCCTGTGTTTGGCCGGGAGCGAGAGGTCAGCAGCAGAGAACGCCAAGTCTTCAGGCCGTGAAAATACATCGTGGGGCCAGCTCTCAGGCCCATCGCCCTCAGAATTTTGCCTCAGACTCAGTCTGGGAGCTAAGACCTCTGTGGTTGTTATTTGTCTGAATGCTCTCTACCAGTGTTTTCTGGGCTGAGCCCTTTACCTGGATGGTCTGGTTTAGTCTGTTCAAAGATCCGTTGAGGTTGTCAGATTAGGGGCCCAGTTTCACGAGAAGGAAATGGCACCTCGCCCAGGGCTTTGAGGGGCAGAGCTGGTGTGATCCTTGGGTCAGACTTGGAGCCTGAGTTCCCCTCCACCTCTGATGGGGGAGGGGCCATCTCCTGCACCTCGGCCCGGTTCTGGGCCCACTGACCACGAGTGCGTGTGCACGAGGGCCTTAACCTCACTCTGCCGTTGGCAGCACCCTTTGGACGGGCTCCGCCAAAGAGCCTCAGGCGTCTGGGACCCCTTCAGGCTGACTTGAACAAGACCCCGTTCCCAGTGTCCCTTTCACATGGGTGTGTCTCTCCAAGGTGAGAAGCCGTACCAGTGTGACTTCAAGGACTGTGAGCGGAGGTTTTCTCGGTCAGACCAGCTCAAAAGACACCAGAGGAGACACACAGGTTTGTGGGCTTGCTTCTTGCTGCTGACAGGTCATTCCTTTGGGTTACGGTGGACTGGGGATTCGCTTTGTGCTGAATGTGGATGTGAGAGGGTCAGCCATTTGTTTAGTTTTTCCAGTAATTTCTCTTCTAACCTCTGGAGATTTTTCCCTCTCTTAAAAATAAGAAAAAGGAAAGAAAAGGAAACATCCCACATTTCTCCTGCACACCACAGGACAGTGAGACTGCACCGCAGTTTGCTCATGGGCACTGAGCATCAGTAAAGAGCACAGGTGCCGCCTGCAGCAGGAGGTGCCTTTGCTGTGTCTCGGGCATGGCTGAGACCTCGCGCGAGCTGGACAGTTGTGGTTCAGGGATAGTTGTTCCCAAGACAGCAGCAGGTCTTCAGGGGGTACTCGCGGCCTCAGGTGGTTCGTGCTGACCTGGAGAGTCGGGATGTGAGAGTGAGGCCGGCGTTGCAGGTGTGGCCGCCGGGAGGCAGGCCTTCTGGGCCTCGAGCCACCCCCACGCTGTTAGGGCCGCGGTGAGACCTTCTCTGTCCGTTTAGGTGTGAAACCATTCCAGTGTAAAACTTGTCAGCGCAAGTTCTCCCGGTCTGACCACCTGAAGACCCACACCAGGACTCATACAGGTAAAACAAGTGCGTAACTTTTCTTCACATTTATTTTTCATTATTTTTTTAAACTACTGTTGGATGCAGTTGTTTGTGATGAGAGAGACTGGAGAGGACCAGGGTGAACCCCTAGCAGGGTTAGGGGCGGCCGAGAAGGGAGAGAGTGTGTGACTGTCTTTAAATAAGGACAATGCTGAGGAAGGGCTGTGGGTACAGGGCAGAAGAGAGACCTGCCAGACTCCTGTCACGAGTGTCCAGAGGGGACGAGCGGTGAGCGGCTCCCTCTGTCCCTGCTTGTTGCATCACCTTTTTATCACTCAGTTTGACTTGATAATCAACCTTATGGAAAAACAGCAGAAATTCCAGCAAGCCAAGTGTTTATTCTCCTGAAAGCCCCCGTTCCATGACACTATTTCCAGAGACCTGGCTCCTCACTCTGCTACAAGTGAGGGCGGCAGGAGCGGGCCCTGTGTCTGCTGGGCTCAGGCCAGTGTGTGGACGTTCTGGCAGAGAGCAGGGAGCAGGTGTCTGCTCGCGGGCTGCCAGGCTGCTGCTTCTGCACAAGGCTGCTGTGATTTGTGTGAAAAGAGCCCCCTCCTTGTGTGGGAGGAGGGACAGTGCCTTGGTTTCCTCAGTTTATCTTCACGACAACTTCTTCAGGCGAGTAGGGGCCTGTTTTACCCCCGTTTTACAAATGAGGAGACTGAGGCACACGGTGACTGAACGACTTGTCTGAAGTCCCAGCGCTAGGAAGTAGCAAGCCCAGTTCTATCTGCCCCAGCCCTCCACATCCCTCTGCCTTCTTTGTTGGAGAAAGAAGGCTTTGGGGTTTGGGGTTCACCTCTCAGCCCAGGGAGGAAGGAGAATCAGGAAGAGCCAAAGTCAGCAGAGCTGAGCACCATTGAGAGCTGAGAAGAGTGCAGACCGACAGGAGCAAGGGCTAGGATCCGTCCCTCAGGACGACCTCTGACAGCAAGGCCAGAGGTGGGGGAGCGGGAGGCAGATCTAGAAGGAGAGGAGCAGTGAGTGGGGTAGAGGGAAGCCTGAGGGCGCCAGCCCCCTGTGGTCCCACCTCCTCGGCCCACCGTCAGGGTCCAGGCACCTGTGCCCGAGCTGATGAGATGGGCGTCTCCTTCTGCCTGCTCAGGGGCCCTTGGTGTTGTGGCTTCTTTGCCTTAGTCCTGAGTCCGTAATTTGAGGGGAAAGAGTTATTGTCCCTGCCCCCGGCCCCACCCCATGCACATCTGCATGTGTGTCGCCAGCAGACCCTTTAATGCTGGATTTGATGGGCCCCCAGTTCTGACCCTGGGACAGTGCCCGCCCCTCCCCCCACCCAGGACATTTCTTAGTGCTGGTTTGGACAAGTAGTTCTCTGAGAAGGCAAAGTGGGACAAGTGATACTTGAGCAGCTCCCCCAGGTGTGAGAGGGATCAGCTCCTGTGGCGTTTTCACTTAGGAGAAAGCACAGGGGTGCTCCCGTTATGACTACAGTGGGGGCGCGGTGTGGGGGCACATATAGCAAAATACATGGGCTTTGCAATTAGACGGACGTGGACTTGAGTCCTCTGCGTCTGCGCTCGCCAGGTGGCCAGCCTCTCCCGTAGAGTGGGGATAGCAAAGCTTCCCTCGCAAGGCTGTGGTAAGGAGCACATAATGTGAGGGCACAGAGAATGTCCAGCACAAGGTTTGGCGTAGAATAGGCATTTAATAAATGCCAGTTATCTTCCCAGTACAGAACGAGGCTTGGAAGGAACCGCTAAGGGCTCCGTAGATGGAGAAGCCTCCATCTTTTGGCAAGTTCGTTAAAAACCTCAAAACCATGCTCAACTAGAATTTTCTGTATAATAGGGTTTGTGCTCTAACGCCTGAAGGAAAAAGAAGCGAGCACCAGGCACTCAGATATTGTGATTTATTTAAAATACCCCACCTCTCCAGAATATACAGACAGACATTAAAGCCACAGTGCAGCTCTCCTGCTGCATGGCAGTCAGTCAGCAATATCCAGGATGAGCATCTGGAGGCCCTCGAAGCCCAGTTAGGCTCAATTCTCTGCTCAGACAGCAAAGGGGGAAATCAAACAGCTCACAAAACAGTCCAGCAGCAGAGGTTGAGGCCGATGTTTTCTTCCCCTAAACTAAATATGAATTGCCCAGATATTTCATTAATTAGACTCATTCCTCCGCTCCCATCTCCCAAGTCATCTGACTTAATAATATTTTATAATTCTTACAATATTTCAATCCTTAAGGCCCCAGAGGTACTGCCATTTCCAGGCTGCCTGTGAAATGAGCCGTTGCTCAGCTCAGGGAGAGAACAGGAGGGAACGTGGAGGAGGGGCCTGTGTTGACTGAACTCGGGCCTGGATGGTTGAACTTGGCCCGGCTCTCCATGTGAGGGTTTCTAACTGGCAATTGTGTCAACAGGTGAGAAGCCCTTCAGCTGTCGGTGGCCCAGTTGTCAGAAAAAGTTTGCCCGGTCAGATGAATTAGTCCGTCACCACAACATGCACCAGAGAAACATGAGCAAGCTGCAGCTGGCGCTGTGAGGGCGGCCCAGGGCAGCTCCGTCCCAGCCGACCATGTGGGAGCTGCGCTCAGCTCTGGCTCGAATGCCTCCTCACTCACCTCTCCAAGAAGGACATGGCAGTTGACCTTCTTCATCCAGCTTCCAGGACAAGATGCCTGAACCACTGGACCGACCAGGTTTGCCTGGAGGAGCTCCGGGCTCTGCTTTGGGGACTTGTAGTTGACTCAGGGCCCTGGAGAAGTGGTTGACACCGCTGGGTCGGTTAGAAGCCCACCCCATTTGGTCTGGATTTTCCACTGTAAGAAGAGCTGCTGTCGATAGCTCCCTTCTCCTGTGCACATTTTCACTGGGAATGGAGTCACTGTCCATTTTTCATCATAGAATATTTATAGGCCAGGGCATGTGTATGTGCCTGCTAATCTAAACTTTGTCATGGTTTCCATTTACTAACAGCAATAGCTAGAAATAAATTAGAGAACGAGGCACTGGGGCGAGTCGCGTAGACATTCTGGAGGTCAGGCGGGCTGCTAACCTGGGAGGCAAGATGTAGTGCTCCCAGCAACTGTCAGAACTCCTGCATTTCAGCAGCTGAAAAAGAATCAGAACTAACCAGTACCTCTGCAGGGAAATCTGAAAGAATCTTACTGATCAGTTAATTCTGTGTCAACATGTGGCACATCTTACAAACCGTGCTTGAAGATCGGAGGTGTTGTTTTTGTGTTTATTTTTGACTTTTTGGAGTTGTAATCTTATGCATCTTCAGAAACATACAAATCTCCTCACACAAAAGGAGTAGAGCTCATCTTCATCATGTGGGGTGTCCTAGAGTGTGCAGATCATGCCGGTTATGTGGCTTCAAGTTGTAAAAATTAAAGTGACTTGGAAAGAAAATAGGGGCTAGTCCAGAGTCTGCGCTGATGACTGTTCTCAAGTAGCGTTGGGTCCTCCTGTGAGGAAGCCCACTGAGGAAGGCGGTTGGGGTGTGGGTTGTTTTTTTTTAAGGGAGGGAAGTTATTATTTACTATTGCTTGAAATTATTATGTAAATAATATATCTGATAATGATTTGCTCTGTGATGACTGAAGTTAGGAAATGTACAAGCGTTAGTTGCATCACTGTTCTCGTGTTGATTTTGCGACATATTGATGGTGACACTGAAATGTAACCTGTGTTTTCACTTCTCTCAATTAAAGTCTGTTCAAAAGGACAGTGGCAGGATTCCGTCAGCTGTATTGTGTTCAGATCTCGAGGACAGTCGAGGCTCTTTTAACAGGTAAGAAGGCACCGACCTCCATGACCACTAGTTAAGCCGGCCCAGGACCCGACCCCGGTTTGCTTCCCGGTCAAACCTCAAGAGGCGGTTACTGTCCCAGAAGTGGACCGGGCGGCGCCTTCACTGGCATGGTGAAGTGACTGCTGGTGTTAAGGCTGGATGGGCGCACAGATGGCGTGGCAGGAATCAGTTCTCAGGGTTTGTTTTACCCAGCCTGTCATTGCAGCACCTCTTACTCCTCGCCAGCGGAAGAGAGTAGGGAGATGCTGATGACAACTTGTCTGTTGTGAAAAGCTCACAGGTAGACGCTATGATGAGGAGGGCTCAGTACAACTGAACTTAGAACTCTTATTGCTATAAATCAGCTTGGCTGGCTGACAAGCGCCCAGGCTGCCCAGGGCAGCTGTGTGAGAGCAAAGATCTACATTATCTATAAACTGTAAACACTGTCTCTGGTTCTGCTGTATGGCTTTTCAGTTGTAAATACGGAGGTTAATTTGCTGCCGCCCCTCTCAGCCCCATTATCTTGAAGGTTGTATCTTGGAGGGTCCAGGTTTCATTTCTTCATTTAAATGTGTCTTGAACAGATGGCAGCTCAGCCACGGAGACTCTGTTCTGCATTGAAGTGCAGCTCAAAGTTTGGGCTGCCTAAAAGTCAGGTCCTGAGGCCCCTCTTAGTTTGCATCTGGCTCTTGCATCACCGTTAATTATAGCGAGTGGTGACTCACTTGTATCAGCCGTTTTTATCTTTTCCTGCCAGAAGACAGCATTTCTCTGGAGAAGCTCAGGACCAGCACGGCAGACGTCAGCGGCGAGGTGGGCGAGCCAGTTTCCCAACAAAAGCAGCCACATTGTCTTAGCTGCACTGGGAAGACCAGAGAGCCTGACACTGCCCCAGCCGCTGGCGTGCAGCTAAGGTCAAGGGCTTTGGGAAGCAGACCAACCTGGGTTCAGATCTGAGGTCCCTGTTTCCTCATCGTTGAAATGGGGACCAAAAAGTCCCCACCTAATAGGGTTGTAGTGAGGATTAAATGGGGAAAAAAAGCATCTAGCATGTAGCAAAGACTTAATAAGCATCATCTGGGAAGATGACTGCCCGGGACTCACCTGCTGTGCAGTCGTCTTCACAGGTCAGTTCTGAAAGATGACAAGCCAGCCCACCTCCCACTTCCGTATGCCCAAACCAGAATTGACTTCAGGTTTGCATAGCAGGGCCTTTGCCAGCCTCCCCACAGGCCACAGCATGTTCTGTCTTTTCTAGGGCGCTGGGGGCGTTGTGTGTGTGTTTCTGAGACCATGGTGCTGACGTCAGCACATCGTCAGGGTGAAGGTTGGTCAGTTGGAGCTCTCTGTCTCCTGGGCATGTTAGGTGCAATTGTCAGAATGTGCATTTCTCCATCTCGATTCACTGTAGTTCCTGGTCCAGTTTGTGGTTCCATGTCTTTAGAAGACCACCTCCTGCCCCCTCCCCT
The DNA here is from genome assembly GCF_041296265.1 of Equus caballus. NCBI lineage: Eukaryota > Metazoa > Chordata > Mammalia > Perissodactyla > Equidae > Equus > Equus caballus. Next base: position 100,472,472 of record NC_091690.1, on the reverse strand, counting down.
TGCTGGATTTTCCCAGGCAGTCCAGCCATCCGTGACATCTCACCTCTAGGCGATTGCAGTACTCAGAGCATGAGTAGTTAAGGAGTACCTCGTGGGGGGCAGCGCTGTCCCACCCAGGACAGCCTGCAAGGCACCTCCCACTCCACAGATGGGGAAGCTGAGGCTCTGTGAGAGTAAGTGGCTTGATGATGAGACCTGACTCTTGCTGTTGTTTCCTATCATCTTCCAGCCAGGTGAGCATCTAGAGGGAGGGACAGGCCACCCTTCCCGTGTCTCTCATGTCAGGACTTCTCGACCCTCTGTCCAGGGGCATCCCCGAGGAGCCTGGGGTGGGCCTGGGATGTGCACTTCTAACCAGCTCCCAGTGATGCTGCCCTGCTGGGCTGTGCACCTCACTTTACGGAGCCAGGACCTGATGGCAGGCCTCAGAAATACTTGCTGAGAGGTGACTGCTGAGATTTGTGGTTGACCCTGGGACTGCAAAGGACCTTCTAGCCTAGAGAGGGTGGCTGTGAATGTGGCCGGGGCTCCGCAGCACTGCTCTAGGGGCTGTGGACATTGTGTTGCGTGTGGTCAGAGGAGCTGCACGCGCTAGTCCAGGTGAATCCATCTGTGAGGAGACTTGTTTTCAGTTTGCCTGTCCTGTCAGTGACTTTTCACAGGCAGCGGGGGAGGCCTTCCCAGGTGACAGGAAGCGTGGGGCATGGTCACACCTGCACACTAGCCCTTGCCCCTACTCAGCCCACATCATGAGAGCAGGTCTCTACCTTCCGACCCGCACACACTTTGGAGAGGATTTACTCCCTGTAAGCAGGCAGCCTCGCTGGCAGCTAGGATTCCCCACATCTTGCTCCCACTAGGATCCACTCGCTTGGCTCTCTTGGGTTCCACAGGGAGGGGACAGTGGCTCCTGGAGCCCCATCCCTCCCGCACCTCTGATCATGGACCGACAGGTGAGTCAGGGGTGTGTGAGTGGAACGAGGGTTCTTGACGGGGGTGTTTTCCTCAAAGCCTTGCAGCAGACAGAGTGGCTTCTAAGAATTTTTCACAGGTAAAATGCGTAAGATCCACAGTAAGGAAAACAAAACCTCAAGAAAATATGAAGTCTTGGCCCTTTTCATCCAGGTCTTTGCTTCTTGTGACCTTTTTACCTATCAAGTGTTTGAAACCTGTGCAGAACTTAATAAACATGTTGAAATGATCATGATGACAACAGCCATACCTGGTCTGAGTCCTTGCATAGAGAAACCAGCTGCTTCAGTGCAGGTCTGGGCTTTTCTCTGTTTTTCAAGCAAAACTGTGATTCTGTTAGTTCTCAGACTGGCCTTGAGAAGGAAAGAGCGAGCCAGACAGCATAGGAAGGGTGGTCTCTCAGACGGCTGGAAACCCACCAGCCCAGCCGGCAGACAGCGGTACACAGTCGAGTCTTCCTGATGGAGGCTGGGCCTCAGGCTAGTGAGGGGGTGAGGCTGACTCCTGAGGACCAGGCTGGCGAGGGGATGAGGGCAGACTCCTGAGGACCAGGCTGGCGAGGGGATGAGGGCAGACTCCTGAGGACCAGGCTGGCGAGGGGATGAGGGCAGACTCCTGAGGACCAAGTCTGGACAGTCAGCACCTTTCTGCACAGACTGAGACCAGCGGTGTGCAGAAGCCTTGCACAGAGACCTCAGATGCAAGCAGCTAAGGCAGAACCCATGAGCAAACGTGAGCTTGAGGAATGACAGGTATTTTTATGGAGCGGGAGGACTGGAGGATGGTCTGGAGGATGCAGCTGAGATTGCTGTGGATGGTGGGTTGGTTGAAACACATTGCTTTCCCCATTCACAGCGTCCCAGGAACATTGCCGATGGTGATGCTGGGTGAGAAGGGATTCTGAGGGCCACGAGGAGGCAGTGGACTCCAGGAGAGAGAGGAAGGAGCGAGTGGAAAGAGGGGGAAGACTCTGGGAAGAGAGATGAGACGGATGAGGAACAGAGTGCAGATGACCCTTGTGAGCCTGCACTAGTGATGTGCACACGCACCGAGGGCTTTCCCAATAGAGATCACGCGGTGGCGATGGCACCATCTGTGTACAGACCAGGGCCAGTTACAGGCATTCTCTTCCTGGAACGTCCCATCTCACAGATGAAGAAACTGGGGCTCTCAGAAGGGTCACACAGCTCATGTGTGGCAGAGCTGAGCGTCCCTGACCCCGACTTCTGTCCTTGTCCCCCGTGGAGGGCACGTCGGCCCGTGGGCCAGAGCAGGAATGCCAAGAGAACGCGTCCGCCGTCTCGCTTGTTCGGATACTGGGCACGTTTGTCAGGTTCCCAGAGCGAGGACAGACGTGACCGCGTGTTCCCTCCCCCCATATCCAGTTGCAGAGCCTGTTTGTAAAATATGTTTTCATTCAATATTTTATGTTAAATACCGGAACTTAAGAAATGACATAGCATAATGTTAGCCGGACAGTGATAAAAGGGGAAAATTGAGAAACACATTTAAAAGTTCAAGGTCAATGAGCACTTTTTAAAAGCAGCATCCTGCTTTCCCAAGGAGGCCTACGTCAGAGGGAGCGGCTGAGGAGGAAGCTGCCGGCCTCTAGTGACGGCGACTGGGGGGACTCCTGCGGACGCGCCCCGTGGACAGGACCGTCCCCTGTCTCAGCGGACAGCCGCCATCTCTCTAAGATGTCTCCGGGCCCTCACCATGCAAAGGCAGGAGGCCGGGGAGGCTGTCCCATGTCTGCTGTCCCGGTTTTTCTGAGGTCTAAAAATACGGCGACCCGTGTCCGTGGTCTTGTCACTCGGTGGGGGCGTCGCCTACCAGCCCTGACAGACAGCGGGAGGAGCGGCGGGGTCCGGTCGGCTCGTGGAGCTCTCGGCGGAGTGGAGAGGGCTGCACGGGCCAGCGTCTGCCGTCCCGCTGAGAGGCCTATGAATTCACCGAGGGGCAACGGCGTGCTCGAGGGGGACTGCGGACGCGGCCATGTGGGGACAGGCGGCTGCCATTTTCAGGCGGGGACGCCCCGGCCCGGGGGCAGCTGCGCGGCCCGGAGCTGTGACACTCTCCCACCCCACGAGCGGCTCGGCTCGTGCCGTCCAGCCGCAGGGCCTGCCGCCGCCCGGGAGTCTCCGTCGCCCCGTCTGACCCGCCCGAGTCCGAAGGCCGGCGCGCGGGGGACACGAGGTCCCTTCCCCATGGCGGTCGCCTCAGAGACGGGCTGCTGGGACCCGCCCTCAGACGCCGGGGGTCCTGGGAGGCCTTCCCGCAGCGGCCTGTTTGAGCCCGTCGCCCGCTCCCCCGGCCTCCCCTCCAGCTGAGGCCGGGGTGGCGTCTCCACCTGCAGGACGCGGCGGGAGGGGTCCCGAGGCCCGGGGGGCTCAGGGCGGGCCTGGGCGGCACCCCGCCTCCTGACGGGAGAGCAGCAGAGCTTAGAAACCTGCGGTTCTGAGAGGAACTTGAGCGAGCGCTGCAAGCCACGCGGTGGGCCCCCTCCTGGGACGGGCATCTCCGCGTGCTGCTACCGCGAGACGCTCACAGTTGACGCCCGTGCCCGCCTGCGCCACACCCCCGAGACCTAGCTGCACGTTGTCTACTTGCCTCCACACTTGTCATCTTTTTTTATGTGAGGAAGATTGCCGCTGAGCTAACATCCAAACTTGAGCGAGCGCTGCAAGCCACGCGGTGGGCCCCCTCCTGGAACGGGCATCTCCGCGTGCTGCTACCGCGAGACGCTCACAGTTGACGCCCGTGCCCGCCTGCGCCACACCCCCGAGAGCTAGCTGCACGTTGCCTACTTGCCTCCACACTTGTCCTCTTTTTTTATGTGAGGAAGATTGCCGCTGAGCTAACATCCGTGCTCGTCTTCCTCGATTTCATAGGAGGGACTCTGCCACAGCGTGGCTGGTGAGCGCAGTAGGTGCGGCCGGATCAGAACCGCGAACCCGGGCTGCCGAAGCGGAGCGTGTGGAGCTTTAACCGCTCGGCCACGGCCGGCCCCCACACTGGTCCTTTTTGGACCACAGGCTGTGTGGACAGTGACACTCGGTGTGTTCCCCGCACCTGCCACTTCCCAGCCCGGGCACGCGGGCCGCTTTCCTACCTCCCTGTGCCGGCGCTCGCGGACGGCACGCTGGCGGCTGGGGCAGCTGGGGGTTAGGCGGCGGCCGGCGTGGGGCGTTGGACGGCGGTGACGCGGGGCGGGCGGAGGCTCGTGCGGGCCTGGAGGGGACGCGTCAGGCCGGCGTGGGGCGTTGGACAGCGGCGACGCGGGGCGGGTGGCGGCCGTGGGCTGGCCCCACTGCGCCGCGCTGACCCAGGCGGCTCTGCCCGCAGGCCGCATTTTCACCGCCGTGTCCAGTCAGCGATAACTCGTTTTTGCGAAAAATCTCCTCGTCCGGTCCACCGTGCACGACCTGCCGGTGAGCCAGCCCTGTGCTGGTCACGAGGCCGGGCGGCGCCGCCGCTGCGGACAGTGATGCGGGCCGTGCTTCCCTCAGCCGGTGACCGGTGACCGCCGCAGCCCTGGCCGCCGTCTGCGCGCCTCGACGCCGGCTGTCCGCTGTCAGGGCGTCGTTGGGGCGTCGTTCGGTGTCTGCCTCTCCTGCCCGGGCCCGGGGCGCGTCCCTGCGCTCTCAGCGGCGCTCATCCTCTCGCCTCGCCCCGGTCCTTCCCTGCGCTGCCCTCTGGCCCGGGGGAGTCGCCAGTTGGAAGATCTAGCCCTTCCCTCTGATGCCCGCGTTCTCGTGGCGGGTCCTGGGCGACATCCTGGGGCACGTCCCTGTGGAAGGCTCTCAGTTTGGGGAGCTTGAGAGAAGGATCAGGGTCTGGTCTTAAAATCCAGCCTCCCCCCTCTGTCTGATCGCTAGCAAGTTTAAGGCCAACGGTGGTGGTCGGGCTCTTCCCGGAACATCCCTTCAGAGCTGAGATCGGCCAGAAGGAGCTCTGTCTCCTGCACTGGTCAGTCCCTGCCCACAGCTGGAGAAAGGACATGCGGGCTAGCGGCCGCCCAGCCACCCGGGTTAGCACTGCTCCTGTGGGTCCCCTGGAGACATGGAGGCTCAGACCAGCTTAAGGAGGGGCGTCGTTCACAGCCTGCCTTGGAATCCGAGTGTTTAACTCTTTCCATCAGCAGCATGTGTCGTGAGCCCCTCTGTCTGCCCCTCATTCAGAGGTGAAAGGAGCCCAGCCCTCTGTCCACAGGCCTCACAGTCCAGGAGGAGAAGCAGAAACTTCAACAGAAATGCAGGCTTGGGCGGAAGATCAAGAGTGCGTCTGACCTGAAGAGGCCAGGGAAGGTTTAATGGTCAGAGCATTTCTCAGCCTGGTCTTGAAGGATGTAGAGCAGTCTCTCAGAAGGAGGAAGACGGGATGAACTCTCCAGGCCGAAGGAACTGCAAGAAGTAAAAGGACAGGATATCTTGGAGTGGCTGGAGCCGTGGTGGGGAAGGAGGCCCTGGCCATTGTCCAAAATGTCCCCTGCTCTCTCATAAGGCTGCCCCCTGGGCGCTGGCTGCTCAGTGGTGTAGAGCTGGTCCCACTGGCTTGCAAGAGCTGGTTGTTAAATGTCCAGGGATTTTATGAGCCGGTTGTGAACACATTAGTAGTTTGAATTGGGAGTGCTTACACAGTGGAAATTGGCTTTTGTTAGTCTGTCTTCCAGGGAGCCGGGTCACCAGCACAGCCCTGACGGTGGGCACAGCTACATCCCAGGAGAGTCTGGGGACATGTCTCTTTGTACTTAGAGTCGATTATTCTCATCTGCCAGGAAGACCTGGAGTGTGGTTCTTCTTCAACATATGCTCTTCAAATGTGGGGTCAAAAGAGAAGTAGAAAAAAATCCAGTTCTTTCTGTTTTGAAGATGGCTTGGTTTGTGCAGGCCTTGTCCCTGCTCAGGCCATATTCGTATAACTCCTCCCACGTGTCCATTCTAAAGCCTCCTCGCGCCAGACTACAGGCCAGTCCCCACTGCGGTCAGTTCCCTGCCCTGGATGCCTCTCATGGGCGGACTTGTCCAGAGGAGCTCCTTCAGGACAGGGCTGGGCCTCAGACCCCAAGACCTCAGCTCAGACAGTGTCAAGAGAAGACTGACTTTCTAAAGAAATACTTTTTCTTCCTTCCCACTGAATTGACCTGTTATTTCATTGTCAGTCAACACAGCCCTGGCCTTGATAAATATGTGTCTGGATGTTCAGAAACAATTGTCCGAGTGCAGTGTGATAGGAGGAGGCAAACAAGACGTGTTCCGATCGCGGCTTTGTTGCTGGCCAGTGCTGATAAGCGTGGACAGGTGATTTGATCTCTCTGAACCTCTTCTTCATCTGTACAATGGGAACAACAAGCTCCCCTCACAGGGTTGCCGTGAGGCTCACACAAGACTGTGTGCCGTGCTGGCTTTGCTACTTGCTGTCTTCTCCCCTCCCCGTGGGCTCTCACCACCCCCTGCCTTCTCCTCCATCAGTCAGTGGAGGGAGGCTGACCCTGACTGTTTGAAAAAAATCAGTGATGGATCCGTCTCCGTTTCTTCTGCTGGACCCCACCTGGTGCATCTTCGTCAGGTTGGGGGAAGAGTCGGAGCGGGGAGAGGACTCGCGGCTGTGGACCACCATGCTCTGATCTCTCAGAAGCTGGATGATGTGGGCAACAACAGTGCTCACCTCCTAGGTGTCGTGAGAATCCAGAGAGAGAATGCATTTGGGGTCTTGAGGAGTTTGCCTGGCTCACTGAGTGCTTGGGAGAGGAGATGCCATGATGTAACCTGTTGTGACTAAACAGATGGAAAGGATTCTGAGAGTCAACAGACTATAGAACTAGAGGGAGACTGGAATCCAGTCCTCTTGTTTGCAGAGACAAGGGCCACACAAAGCAGTGTGAGGCCAGGGCTCAACTCCAGGTGTTCTGACTCCCGTCCAGAGGCCACCACATCGAGTCAGCAGGAAATAGCTCATCCTGGCACTTGGACTTCTTTTTCCTACCGAATCTGGAATGCCAGAACAGCCCTCAAGGAAGATCGTTAATATTGGGGTTTGTTATTTGGGGCTAATTAGGACTCTCATTGCCATGTTCCCCGAGGGATAAACTGAGAGGGCCCGGGGCCTTGTTTCCAGGAATATGGAAGCTGTTACGTGTGGCCTCTGAGCACAGCCCCAGTGGGGACCGGAGTCCCTGAGAGCTGATGGACATACATCATCCAGAGATCCGGCTGCTTTAAGCCAAATACAAATACAGGCGAGACCCCAAACTGGGATTTCAGCTCTTTGTTTAGCAGAATGAGGCGTTTTAGCAGATAAGACAAAGCTTAGGAAATTGGCAAAAATCAAATAGCCTCAAAAATAAATGTATTTGGAGCAGAGTATCGACCATATGTGAAGCATGTAAATGATTTTTAAGTAGATTTTTTTCCTTTTTCTTTTCCTGCGTGTTTATTTTGGCAATTAGCTTGAGATGACTATTGACATTCTTGACTGTTGAAAATCTCCCTCTAGGAACTGGCCTCGTTTCTGCATTTTTGGCCCTTGTTTTAATCTGAAACACCCAGGACACATACACATGAGGAGGAGGAGGCGAGCCTATCACTCTCGTATTTGGCCTCTTCCCTTGTCTTTCCTCTGACTCCTGGTTAGCGCGGCAGAGTGGTGAAACCAGCTTTAGAGCTGATGGTCTGGCTTTGTGTCCAGCTCTACCACACTCCCCATGTAATCCTGATAAACCATTCAGCCTCTCTAAGTCTCATTCCCTCATCTCCAGAAAAGAAATACTAATGGTGCTTGCTGGGACCAGTCTGGGCGAGTCAGGAGACAGAAACCATGCCATGGTTTGAACAGGGTGATTTAATCTAAAGAAATATTAAACCGTGGTAGGTCAGCTATTCACTACAAAGACGTGAGGAGAGCCCTGCAGGGTACCCCAGGCCGAAGGAAAGTGCCCAGGGGAGACAGCTGGGGTGGGGCCTCCCCAAGCTGGAGAAGGCGTGGCTGTACCGCTGGGAGGGTCCTTTGACCCCAGCTGGTGAGCAACCCTGAGCAGGTGAGCCGGGTGGCTGGGCCAAGGGGCTGGGTGCTGGGAGTGTGCTTTCTGACTGGGTGGCACGTGGCCTGGGGCTGTGGTGTTGACTTTGGGAGGGCCCCGGAAACCGTCGTCCAGGGTGCAGATAAGCCTTGGTGCGCAGGCGGTGTGCAGGGCACTTAGGGAGCCTGAAGGGGAGGCCGCAGTGAGGTGGTCACTGGGCCCTGGGTGGGGTGGAACCCTACTGGAATGCCTCCACTGGCTGGCAGATGCCTGGAGCAGCAGGAGCAGCAGAGTGGACCCGCAGAGCCCAGAGGAGGAGTGTCTCCCCCTGTGGTGCGTCTCCATCACCCTCTGGTGACAAAGCCTGACACGGTGCTCACAGTGCCAAGGAGAGATGTGGAGCCCAGGCTGTCACCATGGAGCAGGTACTGAAGGGTGAATCTGGAGCTGAGAGGCAGGAAGTCATTAACCAGCTCTTGACTTCCAAGAGTTGTTTGAGGGTTAAATGGAAGAAGCCACGTAGGGTCCGTGGCACAAAGCCTGCCAACTTTCAGTGAATGGAATCTGTTCTCTTGGTTCCTGCTAGGGGATATCAATGGACATTTTCCAAAACGTGTACTCAGGTCTTTACTTTATGTGGTAATAACTCTACTGTTTAGTGAGAAACTGGCTCAGAAGAATAGCGTGAATATCCTGTAAAGGCCACAGAGGAAAACAGCCCCACAGGCCAGAGTCTCTGAGTGGTGATAATTAGCAAGAGACCCCTTTAGGGATCATCTCTGGGTAGCTGCAGCCTGGACTGCTTGGAATAGGATTGTAATGACCTGCCCCCACCAAGGTTTACAGGGCCCCCAACAGTGACCTCTTATTTGTGTTGGCTTACACCCTCTCCCTAGGCTTGGACATTGTTTCCTGATGGTTCATTCCCACATTTCCCTGCATGAAGGGGGCTTCCCTGGGTCCCAAAACCTTGTGAATAGCTACATTGAAACAGACCTTAGAGGCCGCCTGTCCCGACTTCGTTTTTCAGACGATGCCCAGACAAGGGAAGTAGATTTCCCAGGGTTGGCCAGCTCAGTGCAGAACAGTGACTGGAGTCCAGATCTTCTGAATACATCCTGTCTGCAAAGAGCATGCGATAAATGAGGCGAATGTTTTATAGCCTGAAATTGAGTTTCCATGGATGAGCGAATGTAGGTAGTCTCCCCCAAAATTATGTCCCTCCCAGAATCTCAGAATATGACTTTATTTGGGAATAGGGTCATTGCAGATGTAATTAGTTAAGATGAGGTTATACTGAAGTAGTGTGGGTCCTTAATCCAGAATGACTGGTGTCCTTACAAGAAGAAGAGAAGAGGCCTAGGAGAGAAGGCCCTGTGGGGACGGAGGCAGAGGCTGGAGTGATCACAAGCCAAGGCATGGCAAGGACTGCTGGAGCTGCCAGAAGCTAGGAGAGATCTGGATGGGCAGACTCTCCCTCTGAGCCCCCAAGAAGGACCCAGTCCTATCCACCCCTTTACTTCAGATTTCTGGCCTCCAGAACTGTAAGAGAGTAAATCTGTTGTTTTAAGACACCTAATTGCGGGAGCATTAATACCGTGTGCAAAGATGAATGTCTAAAGATTCGATGTGCTAGGAGGCATTGTGCTTAATGGATACCCATGGTTGCTTGTCATGTTTCAAGGAAAATTTTATCTCAAATCACCAAGTCTTGCTGTTGGGATTCACTAGGCCAGGCCTCCATCATCTGTCTGTCCATTTACTCTGTGCTGTGGGAGCTGCTGGAGCTCAGACAGATGGAGTAACCCACCAGGTCCTAGGGCTGGTGAGTGCTGCCTGATATTTGGAGCAGTTCTATTTTTCTCCCAACTCAGTAAATGCTCTCTCCACTGCACTGAAAAGAATCCTTTATTATAAAAATTCTTCCAAAATATCGGGGTGGGGGAATGATCTGTTAACTGAGGTTATTATATGAATTGAATTTGGTTGTTTTTTGCAGGGAAAGATTTGCCCTGAGCTAACATCTGATGCCAATCTTCCCCGCCCTTTTTCTTTTTCCTGCTCAAAGCCCCAGTGCGTGGCTGCATATCCTAGTTGTAAGTTGTTCTAGTCCTTCTGTGTGAGCTGCTGCCACAGCATGGCTACTGACAGGCAGGTGGTGTGGTTCCACGATAGGGAAGCAAACCCAGGCCACTGAAGCAGAACACACTGAACTTTAACCACTAGGCCATCGGGGCTGGTTCAAATTGAATTTGTTTTTTTTTTTTTTTGAGGAAGGTTAGCCCTGAGCTAACATCCATGCCCACCTTCCTCCACTTTATATGTGGGACGCCTACCACAGCATGGCTTTCCAAGTGGTGCCGTGTCCGCACCCGGGATCCGAACCGGCGAACCCCAGGCTGCCAAAGTGGAACATGCACACTTAACCGCTGCACCACCAGGCCAGCCCCTTGAATTTGTTTTTGATCCTAAACCTGACAAGGACATAGCACCACCTTTACCCTGTTCCCCTCACCACCAAATGATTCACGCTAATTTTATGTGGGAAAAGATGCAAACACTGTATGTCAAATTGTATCCGTTAGAATAAAATAACACATATTAAAAGAATTGTCCACTGTGGTAACATAAGCTTTATTCTGGGAATGAAAGATATAATTTGTAGAAACTATTAATGGTTTCCTTCTTGACAGGAAAAAATTATCTTAATAAATATAAGCTCCTTAACCAAAAATATGTCATTTTCCTTGATCAAACCCTTACAATTTTTATAGGAAGAATTTCTTCACACATACACACACACACACACTTACACTTGCAAATTAAAACAACAGTGAGATACCATTTCACATTTGCTCTAGTGGCTACAATGAAAAAGACTGACGCCATCAAATATTGGTGAAAATGTGGAATACCTGGAATTCTCATATATTCCTGATGAGAGTGTAAAACAGTAAAGTAATTCCAGAAAACTTTTTGGCAGTTCCTTATAAATACACACCTATCCAATCCTTAGTATCTATTTAAAAGAAATGAAAATGTACATCCACAGTAAGAATTGCATAAGAATGTTTATGTCATCTATATTCACAGTAACTAAAAATAGGAAACAATTTAAATGTCCATTGGCAGGAGAATGAATAATAAATAAATGCAGTCTTATTCATACAACAGAATACTGTTCAACCTCAAGGAAGAATGAGTGACTTATTGATGCAACAACATGGATGAATCTCAAAAACAGTTTGAATGAGAGAAGCCAGACACAAAAGAGAACATAGCATATGATTCCTTTTACATGAAGTTCAAGAAAGGCAAAATAGGGGCCCACTCTGTGGCGGAGTGGTTAAGTTCGTGCATTCCACTTCAGCAGCCCAGTGTTTGCTGGTTCAGATCCTATTCACAGACCTAGGCACCAGTCATCAAGCCATGCTGTGGCCACATCCCACATGGAAGAGCTAGAATGACTTGGTAACTAGGATATACAACTATGTGCTGGGACTTTGGAGAGGAAAAAAAAGAGGAAGATTGGCAGCAGATGTCAGCTCAGGACCAATCTTCCTTACACACAAAAAAGAAAAGGCAAAATAACTCTGTGGTGATAGAAATCAGAGCACTGGTTGCCGGTAGAGAGTGGGATTGACAGAAAGAGGGCACAGGGAATTGTCTAGGGTGATGGAAGTGTTCCATCTCTTGATTGGGGTGTTGATTGCTTGGTGTATGCATTTATCACAAGTCATGAAATTGTACACTTAAATCTATACATTTCATTGATTGTACTTCAGTTAAGAAAATAGTCCAGTGTGCCTCATTGTCACCACCCCAAGCCAAAAACTGGAGGGTAGGAAGAAGAAAGAATGGAGTAGAGTCAGGAGATAATACAAGAGTGGAGAAATGTTAGGAAGCTGTTGAGGCTGTGTGTTGAGCATGTGGTTCAGCGTACTTTCCCTTGGGCTTTGTGCATGTTGGAAATTTCCATCATAAAAAGTTTTTAAGAGCCAGCCCTGCTGGCCTAGTGGTCAAGTTCGGTGCTCGCCATGTCTAAGGCCTGGGTTCAGTTCTGGTCGTGGAACCACACCACCCACCTCTTGGTAGCCATGCTGTGGTGGTGGCTCACATAGAACTAGAAGGACCTAAACTAGAATATACGACTACGTACTGGGATTTGGGGAGGAAAAAAAAGGGGGGAAGATTGGCAACAGATGTTAGCTCCCAGTGAATCTTTCCCTGCAAAAAAAAGAAAAAATTATCAATGAAACTTAAAAAAAAAGTTTTTAAAAATTAAATGCAAAAGCCAATAATATCCGTGATGAAGAAGAATCAAAGCAATTCTCCTTCAAAATGGAAGCAGCCAGGGTGTCTCATGCTGCCACTGCTGCGTAAGGGGCTAGAAACGCTGGCAGGAACTAGCCAAGGAGATGAAGAGACAAGAGACATTAGGAGAGAAAGGCTAACAGTGCTCGTGGTGATGCAGCAATACGTCCGTCCGCACTGAAATGTGAGTGTATTATTGTTTTATATCCTCCAGGGCACTCTGGTGCAAAACTATTTCCCCAAAGTTTAATTTTGTTTTTAAAAATTTTTATTTGATTTGTTAAAGTTACAAAATTAATGCCTTAGTTCTTTCATGAGCTTCTGAGTCCTGTTTACAACTTTTACTATTTTATTTACAAAACTAGCAAGATTTGATTAATGTTTGATGCTATTTGAAAACTCGATTTTGAAGTGCATTTTTACATTTAAATTTTACATTTTACATATTGGGCTTTAATTTCAATACCCTACTTATCTGATCTGACAAACAAAACCTTCCTGCGAACCTAGTAACTCTCTCAAATCCAATAAATTAAACTCATAAGTATGGTGATTCTCAAGCCCTCTTCAAGCTTGGGTGTAAGTTTAATCAAAGTTCAATTTAAATATTACACATATACATCAACCACTCATTGCATTTTAAAACAGAATTGCAAAACTGACCTGTCAACTCAACTCAACCAAATTCTCTTAACATTATACTTAAAATACCAAATATGTACAGATATTTTAACACAAAAATATTAGTCTTTTTGTTCAGCTCTCTTACCATTTCTATACTTACATATAAAAAATCCTCAAAGTTTCAGAATTAAGGGAGCTGTTATCCTCCGAGGAAACAATCTCATTAAGCAAAACACTTTGGGGTTACCTTGCATGTGGAATCTGGATGCTGACTGTGGAACTGTCCACCTGACTGAGGGACCCCCCTGAGCTGTGTTCAGGGACCAGTATCTCAGCTCCCTGGATTCAAATCACACAATTCCTAACCCTTCTCTCCACTCACAGAACTCTGCACTCCTCTCAGTCTGCTGCTTCACTTGACTGGGTTTTGCATTTCTTTGATTCTTAAGATATTGAAATGTCTTGGGTCTAGTTTTAAAGACTTTTAAACTTGGTAGAATCCTTCATTCTTCTAATACTTTTCCAGTCTTGGAGTCCAACAACACATAAAAGATATTGAAACAACACCCAACTGGATTCTGGATATTTCTCATTGCATTGCCTGACCTTGTGCTCACCACTTCCAAAATTGTCCTACTGACAGGAGCACAGGAATTTGAAATGCTGTTAACTATTTAGATGTTAATGTTCCTTGAATTCCATTTTTCTCTTATGAAGTGGCTATGTTCATAATAATATTTAAAGGAAATAAATTGCCTCTGGTGTCTCATAAATCATAAGACTTTCACTTGTACCAAATGGTACTTTTGCCTGGGAAAATTAATTATTCTCTCTGGGGGGACAAGTAGTGTTAAACCACTAGGAGAAGTCACCCATATTCTTTCAAGTGCCTGTGTGCCTAGATGTTCAGACAGAGGACTCTCTCTGATGGCAACACTAGGTTGAAATCAGAGTGAAGAGAAGAATCTACTGTTTGCTGATGTTGTTGGTGTTGCTGATGCCGAGAAAGGACTGCCCCCACCCCCTACGCCCACCCAGCTTCGCACGAAAACAAACCAGCCTGGAGCTGATCCTTGCCATCAGCCTAAGAGCCCCCGACTCCTCCAGGGGATGTTGGGGAACTCTTCGTCCAGGGCTGACCCTCCCTGGAACGGCAGAGCAGGTGCACCCAGGGGTTTGTTCTCTCCATAGTTGGTTAATGCTAATCGATGCTCCCATGTCAGCAGGTAAACTGCCACCTTCCCCTGCTTGTCCTTGGGACTCGGAGTGAGAGCATGGGTGTGCACGCAGCTACACAACCACCCTTTTCCTTGTTCTCTCCTTACTTATTCGCCTTCTTTTTGTACACCGTCCCCCCTACCCCAATGGCTCACAATGTGGTTTATTGAAACACAGCACAGACTTGAGTATAACACTAATAAATAATAATCATGCCTCATATTTTTTAAGTACTTACTCTGTGCCAGCCACTGGGCTAAGTGCTTTCCATGGATCATTTTGTTTAATCCTCACAAGAACCCGATGACAGAGCTGTAGCCAACGGCTTCCTAGGCAGCTCCACTTGACTCTTGCACGGGTGCCAACAAGTCAACATGTTCAGAGGGAACCCATCATCTTCCCCAGCCTCCTCCTCCTCCTCAGTGACTCCAGCCAGAAAACTGGGGGTCATCCTGACTCTTCCTTCTCCTTCATGCCCCCTAAACATCCAGTCAATCCCTGAGCCCTGATGGCCCTAAACCTAAATCTGCATCTCTCCAATGCCTCTCCTTGTCTCCGGCACGCAGCCCCAGCAGCCGTCTCTGGATCACTGTAACAGCCTCGTGACTCTCCTCTCTATCACCCCTCCAGTCTACACTGGCACGGCAGCCAAGAGGGACTTTTCTCAGATGTGGGTCCTCTCCCCTAACACCCATTACCACTGGGATAAAGCCTAAACTTCCTAGGTTTGCCAGACCTTTGAACACCTGACCCTTCCCTTGCAGCTTGGCTCAACAACTCGCAGCTCCGAACATCTACTTACTTTATCGTCTTTGAGTCTTCGTTCTAGACTTTGTCCGAATCCCTCCCTCTGTTGCCTCCTCTTCCCATTTCTCTCAAATCCCTAACTCTTATTCATACTCCAGTTCTCCCAGACAGAGAAGCATTTCCTGGTCCCCAAATCTGCTATCCCTGTGACCTCTCGTACACCCCTACATTTCTCCCATTGTTGCATTACCACAGCAACTCCAGACTCTCAGGCCCCTAGGGGGCAGAATAATGGCTCTACAAAGATATCCCAATCCCAGAACCTGTGAATCTGTTACTTATGACGCAGAAGGGACTTTGCAGATGTGATTAAATTAAGGATTTTTAAATGGGGAGATTATATCAGCTTATGGAGGTGGCCCCTAAATGTAAGAAGGGTGCTTATAAGGAAAAGAGAGAGACAGAAGACTCAGAACCAGAGGAGGAGAGAAATAAAGGAAGCAGAGCTCAGAGTGACGTGGGGCCACAAGCCAAAGAACATGGCACCTCCAGAGGTGGAAAAGGCAGGAGATGGATCCTCTTCTGGAGCCCCAGAGGAGCCAGTCCTGATGACGCCTTGATTCAGCTCAGTGAGGACCGTTCTGGACCCCCATTCTTCAAAATTGTAGTGTAATAAACTTTTGTTGTTGTGAGCCACTGAGTTTGTGGTCATTGGTTACATCAGCGAGAGGAAACTAACCCACCCTCCACGTAGACTTTCTCTACCTCCATCCCGTGGCGGGCGCTCAGCAATGCGTGAAGGACATGGTTGGGGAGTACTGCCCTCTTCAGTGTCCCCTGGCGCTCTGCTCTCCCTCTCCCTGATCCAGCGGCTTGTCCTTGGGTTCCTGTCCACAGGAAATGGGCATGACAAGAAGAAATGGCCAGGTGGTCCTCTCTCAAGTTTTTATGTATTTTTATATTTGTATTTGCCACTGAGTGGAAAAAAGTCATGGCAGGAATGACTGAGAAGAAATCACCAAGATTTAAAAGAAGGAGAGATTTTTCCTGAAGACCCGAGAAAGATTCCTTCAGGCAGGAGGCGGTGGAAAAAGAGGATGGGGCTCAGGAAGGGACTGGAGAGGCCCCAGGAGGGGCAGCTGGGATGTGTCTTGGCAGATGGGGGGTGGAGCGCCACAGCTGCCCGGCTCGTGTCCAGCGCCCTCCAGCCTGAAGGTCAGGCAGGCAGGAGAAGCATCTCGGTGATTCCTGTGTGCAGATTCCCGGACAGCGGAAAGGCCACCTTCCCAGCTCTGGCCGTGAGTCCCTGACACTGAGAGCAGAATCTTTAACAGTGACGATTAGCCCTCCGTGACAGGGGAGTCTGATATGGGAATTAAGTTCCACTGTAGGAAAGTAATGTTGCATTTCTGATGCTCTTGAATGTATGGGCTGAAATTCAAATTCCCCGCTGGCATCTGTCTGGTGGACGGCCGTCCTCGCCAAAGATGCCCTTGTTGCCCCGAGTGCCTGCAAAAGCCAACTCCGTCACTACTTTAGTGACGGTCCTGCCACAACTCAAAACTCTCTCTTAGCTTCAAAGAAAATATGTTTTAATAACCTGTAACACAGCAAGTGCTTTAAGCCTATTTTCTTGATTTTTGAAATGAAAATTTGGATCTCTAAGCCTAATATTTTCATGTGTTCATTCATTCGTTCAATGCATTCAAACAGGCAGATTATACAGTACAGTGCTTAAGAGCAGCTCCCTGCTGGGTGTAAATCCTGGTGCTGTGTAACCCTGGGCAAGTCGGCCCCTTTACAAGAAGCCTGTGAGTTAGGCTAACACAAGCTTCCTGTCAAGGTTGTTTGAGTTAACACATGTAGAATACTTCTGTTTGGGTGTGCTGCCTGATTTAGTTTGCACTGACCTTTTTTTTTAACCTAACATGTGCATAGAGATTGCAATAATGTCTTCACCATAACTGGAGGTAGCAAACATTATAGCCTGATACAAAAAGCACCCCCTGGCGGGTCAGGCATTTACGCATGTGCTACTTGTTGGGAGCCTGTGCAGACTCGGTTCCAGGTGCCAGGAATGTCAGTGAACAAAACAAAAAATTCTGCTCTCCTGGGACTTACAGTCTTTTGGGAGAAAGAGAAAAAGCAGTAAGAACAAAATCAAATGAATATCTATTAGGTTGGGTGAAGAACAACGGAACAGGGTAAAGGGGAGTCCATTCTAAATGGGTTGTTATTTGGGCAGAGGGAAGCACGAGCATTCCAGAGGGAACAGCAGGGGAAGAGGCCCGAGGTGGGCATCAGAGTGGCCCGAGGACCAAGAAGGAGTCCAGCTTGTTGGGCCAAGTGGGTGAGTAGTACGTGAGTTTAGAGAGGCTGCAGGAACCAAGTCACGAAGGGACCCTGTAGGTGTGAATATTTTTGTTCTTATTCTGTGTGGGAAGCCATGGGAGGGTTTTGAGCAGAAGAGTAACATGATCTGACTTAAAAATTAAAAGGATCATGATCCAACAGTTCCAATGCTAGGTGTATATCCCAAGTATTGAAAACAAGTGTTCAAACAAAAACTCGTATGAGAATGCTCACAGCAGCACTACTTACAAAAGTCCAAAGGTGGAAATGACCAGATGTCCACCAGCTGATGAGTGGATAAACAGAATGTGGAATATTGCTGGGCTATAAAGAAGAATGAAGTGCTGACACATGCTACAGCATGGCGAGACATGAAACATGCTCAGTGAAAGGAGCCAGAGAAGAACCGCCACCTGTTATGTGATTGCATTTAAAGGAAGTGTCCAGCATGGCAAATCCACAGGGATGGAAAGCAGATTAACAGTTGCCAGGGGTCGGGGGTGGGGTGCTGGGTAGTGACTGCTTAATGGGGGTGGGTTTCCTTTTGGGTGATGAAAATATTTTGGAACCACATAGAGGTGATGGTTGCACAATGTGGTGAATGCACTGAACGTCACTGAATTGTACACTTTAAAATGTTTAATTTTATGTTATGTGAATTTTAACTTAATAAAAAAAATTAAAAGGATCCTTCAGGCTGCTGGGGAACAGACTGGAGTGGGGCAGGGACAAGGGGCAGCGAGGGTTCTTGTGATAATCCAGGTGAGGTGGCTTGGACAGGCTGGCAGCAGTGGGGAAGGTGAGAAGTGGGCAGGCCGGGTAGATAATCTAAAAGAAACGCCCCTCAGTGTCCTTGCTGAGGCCAGTTCTCAGAGGCCCCGTGTGCTCTGTGCGCCCCATGGCCCTGCAGTTCCTCTCATCACTGAGCAGATGGGATTGAGGAAGACGCTTCCTCATCTACGGAGACACTGAGCCCGAGGACATCCCAGTGGAGGTGCTGTGGGCCACAGAGAGGTTTTACTGGGACAGTGTGCTGGGGGTCACATTGCCCCCGATGAAGGATGCACTCACTTAAGGGCGGATGGCATGTTAAATCTCATATAAACGGTTTTCTTCCGTCCCATCAATAAACATTACTTTGAGAGAGAGCCAAATGCACTCACGAGTCTTAATTGTTCAGAACAGTGACTAAGCCCCACTTGGTCAAGATTTTCTTGACTTAGCAGCTGTCCAGAAAGTGACAAATTTATGATTTGAGAGCAATTTCATTTTTCTGCCGGAATCACACGATAATTTGTGGGAATTAGCTACCTGATAAGATAAGGGGTGAGGCGGGGAGAGGTGGAGGGGAGGGGAAGGGCACTCAATGCCCCTCAGTGTTCTAGGAGGGCTGTGGAATTCTCGGAGCAGCCCTGACACACTGCAGGGACCATTAAAGGCTTAACCGGCCCTGATGGGCGGCTGCGTAGCGGTGAGGTTAGTAAATCACGGGAGGCTGGGTCGTTATCCTTGGAATTAGTTCAAGTTGTATCCGCAGAGACACCGGCTATCAACCGGGGTCTCCAGGGAGAACACCAAACCCCGAAGCTGAACTCCGGGACACAAGGGGCTGAGACTTCCAGGTCACAGGCAGTGGGGCTGGCTCTCTTGTTTTGGCACAAACCTTCCCTAAATCTTAATCCTGCTCCCATTATCAGCACATTTTTGTGGGGCAGTTCATTGTAAGTTTATTTCTCTCCACCAAATTGTATTGACTTTGCACTTAGTCCCTGCAGGAAAAAAACATTGGTGAAACACGAGAATGAGCATTTATTGGATACAAAGAGAGTTTCCTTTCGTGGTATTTGTCAACAACAGAGGCTTAGGTTTCTGCCTTTTCTCCTTCTTTGTATGTGGTTTTTCTTTTTATTTGGCAGAAGTGGGAGGGGGAGTCTTATTTCACTTAAACGTGAAACAATAAAAAAACCCAAAAAACCTTAATCCATCTGGCCGTTGGAACATGGCGGTTCTTGACAAAGGCAATACATGGAAATAACAAATGTGCTTGAATTGCTTGCGTTTCACTCCCCAGATGCCCAGCACAGTGGCCGCAGGTCTCTCCCTGACCCTCCTCAAGACATTTATTAATTATGCTGCCGAGTGAGACTCTGTGTGAGGAATCTGTCTCTGTGTCCTCGTGGAGTTTGACTGCCATCTGAAAGAGCAATTTTGCAGAAAGAGGGCATGTTGTGTTGCTGGTTTAAGGGCTCTCAGGCCCCTAATGCGCCATTGCTGAAGTGGTGTTAACAGATGAGGTGCAAGTATTCAGCCTGATTCAATCACGTAACCTGCTACCAAGTAAAGGTCCTGCGGGCGTCAGGTTGCCTGAGGAATGGGCTGAGGAACAAGCTCCTCGGGAGCAGGAGGAAAGCACAGTGGTTGAGAGTCAGGACCTCCGTGGTCCCACAGCCAGAATGAAGACCTGGCACCACCACTTTTTGTCTGTGACTGCAGACAAGTCATTGATGTCTCTGAGCCTCGGTTTCTTTGTTAACAAAATGAATAATGGTGCCCTCTCTGTAGGTAGCTGTGAGGAGCAGGAGGTGATGCTCATGGAGTGTCACAGCCGTGCCTGGCACGGGGGAACAGCTAAGGGCAGAGGTAACCAGCTGTTGTCGTTGCTGCTGGAGGACAGCATGGCTTTCTTTGCCTTGTCCAGGACAAATGCAGGCCATGCCCAGGGACACTTCCTGGTTCAGTGCTGGACTGTGCTTTGTTTGGGATCACTTGCCCAATCTTGGCCAATGGAGAGAAAAGAACACTGGACTTGGGATCAGAGACCTAGTTTCAAGTGCCTTTTCCTCTACTAATGAGCTGAGTGGACTGGGAAAAAAGTCCTTATCTTTTCCAAGCCTCAGTTTCCTAATCTGTTGGCTGGGGACCCTCATCTGGGGCTCACTGATGTCTCGTGACGATCAAAGTATGGAACTAATTCAGGTGGCTGTGCTGCTAGTCTGGAAAGCACTCTATGAATGGGCGATGGTGGCAGTTACACCACTAACCCTGACGTCATGAGGGCTCTGATGTCACGGGCTGTCCCCGTACCCTCTGGCAGCCAAGGTCCCAAGGAGGGACTGGGAATGGAAGATAGGATGGTCGGAGTGACCCCACCCGCATAAACGCTTTTACTTCCTGGAGTGGGGCAGAGGTGTCAGCCTCATGGGTGCCACAGGTGCCAGGTGGGTCTCTGTGGGGCTGGTCTCTGCCCTGCAGCAGCGCTGCCTGTGTCGCTAAGACCACGTCAGTGACAGCTCATGGTCACTTCACTCTCCTGCTTCCCCAGGAAGAGCTGTTTCAAAGTGTGGCGATTGACCCCCTGTCCAGTTCAGGTTCAAGAGGACGGGCTACGAGCACAGCAGAGGCAATGACTCCAGCGACAGTAGCTTGCCAGAGGACGGAGCAGAAGCTGGCCCAGGCGGGCTCTCAACAGCTCGTGGTTTCACGATGGAGGAAAGCAGCAGAGACAGGCCAGGACTTCATTCAGGGGAGGGCCTGGTCTCTTTCTTCATTGTGGGCTGAGCCCCCTTTAATACAGCACGTGATGTGCTGAGTGTCAGTGCTTTAGGACTTTACTATGTTCTACTCACCAACTTATTGGGGTGGTTCTAGCTCAGATGGGAAAGGGATCACAACTGGAAACATGATGTACCCATTTTCCAGACTTTCCTGTTAGGATCCAGGCATGCATGATGAAATACCCCCGAATATAAGCCTTCCTGGGGAGCTGTGCCCACGTGGGCAACTGTGGCAGCCGGGTTTCAACATCTGCTGTTTCAGCGCTGCTCCTTTCTGAGGAGGAGCATCATGGGCTCCTCCCGGCACCAGCCCCTAAGAACAGAGATCTGTGACCAAATGCTCGATGTGCTAAACCTCGCCGTTCTGTTCCAGTGTAACCTAGAACAATCTGAGGAGACCTTCCACATGGCCAAATTGCTTTTTCCTCATTTCAGACAAATATTTCAGAAACAGATTTCCAAAAGATGCCATGGCTGCCTAACTGAAGTCTTTTAAATCCAGCAACCCTACATCTCGTGCACCCTGCACCTCCCACGAGGTAGTGTATTTGCCCTCACACTATCCACACCACAGCCTCCTGGAGTGTTGGATCTCAGCAAGCTGGAGTGCCCAGGGACAAGACGCACATGGTCTGACTCTGGCCGGGTCACGACTTTTATTTTTTGAAAGCTTAATGTCTAAGAAAATTATTGTTGCAGAAGTAATGTGTTTGCTCTATGAAATAATCAAAATGCAGTACATAAAACAAAAGGTAAAAGTGATCCTTCCACTTGATCCCACCCCTTCAGGTATCAAATATTCATTTATATACAACATTTAAAAGAAAAATGGGATCATGCTGGATATACTGTCTGCAATTTATTTTTTTCACTTAAAAATATCTTGGCTATCTTTCAATGAATATAAATTTTAGAGCAGGAACCGGGGTCTTTGGATCCCAGGGGGCTCCATGGACAGGCCTCAGGAGCTCAGGGACCCTGAGTTTCACATGAATGCACACGCATGCATTTTCCAGGGCCTGGGCGATGCTCAGGTCTCAGAAGGCTCTACCACCCCCAAAATGTACAAACAAAAACACTCAGCTCTGTGCAAGGCTTTCTCTAAAGTCACAGTTAAAACTTTTAGGTTCATTGTTCAATTGCCTCTGTAACATATTAGTCTAATGATGACTTTTATGAAATTCCCTTTAAATGCTAAGTGTCTTCAAGCAAAGAAAGTCTCTCTAACTCAGTAACTTGCTCAGTAGACCTCATTGTACCGCTCTTTGCCCTGTAAATTTTGCAGCAGTCTTGGGCCAAAAGCCATAAAATCTGACCTGGACAAATCCATGTAGGAACAACCCTGCTGTTAATAGGGTCCCTGTGCTGTAAGTTCCATCCAGACAAAATGGAAAGTGGAAAGACAGCGAAAGATCATCCTGTCAGGTGACTATTGAAGAAGAGCATGAAAACAGAATTCAGAGTCTAGATTGCAAATCAGCTTCTGCATCTCTGAGGTCTCCAACCACAGCACAGGTCAACGGTTGTTAAAATGCTCCCAGCGACTCTCCAGCCCTGTTTCATCACGACTGGAAATTACTGGGTTAATTTACATGTTTCCATGTTCGTTATTTAACTCCACCTGCACCCTGAGAACTGCAGCTCCAGCATTGCTCTTGGAGATTGTTGCAGCCTCAGTTGCCTAAGAAGCTGCTTGGAAATAGTATTTAATCAGGATCTTCAAGTGAACAAGTAAACTGACGAACAGCTGCTGCCCTGCTGGGCTCTCCTGGAAGCGCAGGTTGGAGCTGCTGTGCTAATTTTCAAAAGCTGTACGACCACACGCCCAAGTTCCCAAAGGAAGAACAAAGACAGAAAGATGCCTATTGAGAGTCACGACGCAGGCCTGTGGATCTCAGCCTCAGCAAGCCCTTAGCTCCAGTGTCGAGGGGCAACAATGACAAACGTCTTTTCCATTCCCCGATTACAGAATGGGAGAATGCTGCTTTTTTATTTTTAACCTCATCTTCTGTTTTAGGATGACAAAATGCACCAGCATGTACCATGCGATGATTTCACCGTCTGACATAAGTGGAAGGGGTGGAGTGGAGACATGAAGCAGCTGCTAAGCTATTCATTGGCATCCTGACCCTGTTCCGACCCAAAATGGTCAGCAGCCTGTCCTCTTGGCCTGCCCTGCAGCCTGAAGCCAGGTAAGACAGCCAAGGCTCCAGAGGGAGAGGAGGCTGCCCCCCGCCCTCCGCTGACCCCTCTTCAGCACAGCCATGCTGTTTCTTGGACTCATAAATCCTGAGCCAGTATTTGATCCCACAAAGCAAGATTGCAGTTATCTGGGTGGATGGGCCTGTCACAGGGCCTGTAGACAAACCGCAGCCAGGCTGGGCCGTGCTGGATCATTAGTCACCAGGACAGAAGTTCTGCACTGGGTCAACTCCAGGGCCAGTCCAGCTCTGGCCTCAGACAGGGCCCCAGGAGGACAGCTCATTATTGTTCTCAGGAACTCAAAGTCAAGCCTTCCCATCGTTTTCGGATGTGAGGGGGGAGGTAGGTGAATAAATAAATCTCTTGTCTCTGTCTGCTGTGCTTCTCAAACTCTAATGTGCATAGCAATTATCCTAGAGAGTGTGTTCTAAATGCAGATTATCAGACTCCATCTCCAGAGATTTGATTCAGTGGGTGTTGTTCTAAGAAAACTCTTAAAATCGACCATCAACCACCTTACACCCATCTGTGCCTCATCCCAAACATTGGTTTCTTGCTGTATAGACATGGTTCCCATCCCGTCCACCCACCCCTGACCAGCCCCATATAGGAGGCTGGAGAACAGTGAGAAGTAGGGGGCTCTGGAATTTGGGCACAATTCAGTGCATACCTTCCTGCTTTAGGGACAGAAGGCAGCCTGCACTGAGCAGGACTGGGACCAAGGACGGGAGGGCAGAGCCTGGAGCCCCTGGCACTGGAAAGCAGGTCGGCTTTTGAAATGATGACACTGTGGGTAATAACAATGGTTACCATTATTGCACACTTCTACACTTCCACTTGCCAGGCCCCGTGCTGAGTGGTTTCTGTTCTTATCTCACATGACAACAGCCCTGTGTGATAGGTTCAACTGTCATGCCCATTTCTCAGATGAGGTACTGAGAGGTTAGGTGGCTTTCCAACCTCAGCAGTACAACTACAGAGAATGTGTTCTATACCTCATCTCCCCAGGTGTGGACTGAAGGACCAGCAGCAAAGGCATCTGTGATGGTTTTAAAAATATGTCCATGAATGTGTTGACTCGCTTCCTCTCAAGGAGTGGAGCTTACCCCTTTCACCTCTGTCTGGGCTGGAGTTAGGGACTTGCTTCCTGTGAGTAGAATACTGCAGACTTGGGGTGGGTCCCTCCTGGGGTTACATGCAGAAAGGCTGTGGCTTCTAGCTTCCACCTTAGGGAGCTTGGTGAGCAGTCCTAGGGAGCCCACGTAGTGAGGAACCAGCTGAAAGCTGAAGGTCCAGTGCCCTCAGAGACTGCAGCCCACTCGACAGCTTGCTGGTCACTTCATGAAAAAGTGCAGGCCAGAATCACCCAGCTGAGCTGCTCCCAGATTCCTGACTCTCAGAAACTACGTGAGATAATCAATATTTTTTTTCCGATGGCTAGCTGTTGGGCTAGTTTGTTACGCAGCCATAGATAACTAACATCATGTCATCTGAGAGCTCTTTAGAAATGCAGCCCTCACACAGACTTGCTGAAGCTGTGCTGCAGGAAGTTCCCCAGGAGACTCAGATGCACATGAACCCCTAAAAGCACTGTTCTAAGCAACTCTGTTCTTGGTCAAATGAGGAGAGAGAGACCCATATATATCCCCAGGGAAGGTCATTTAAGATAGCCCAGCTGTGACCCTCCTTTCACTGTCTTTCTCACACCAGTAAGGAAAGCCAGCAGCCTCTGCCATTGCCCCTGCCCAGCTGCTATGTTGCTTGGTCTGCTGCGTGTCCTCCCCTTCCGCCCCCGACCCAGCACAGGACACATGTCTCTTTGCAGGAAAATCTGTGATGGTTTACAGGAAACAACTCAAGTGAGTGCTTTAGACGAGAACCCAAAGAGAGTCGTGGAGCCCAGATTATACACACATTGGAAAGTCTGGTTCATCTCCTTGATATGGGCCCACATGCCCCGGGGCAGGGGGTCTCCCTTTGGGGGTTCTTGGTGACTTCAAAGGCTGAGTGAACATACTAGAGAGGGAGTAGGGGGAGGGTGGGGGCTGTCTTGATTTCACGTTATGAACACAGGGTCACCAAATAGTTCCATTTGGCTGTAGTAAAATATAGGTGATGGAGGCTGGCCAGAAACACGGCTAAAAAGGTTGACTGGAGCCACACATCGCCACCTGCTCACACTACCGTTTGGTGCTCTGAAGTGGCCAAAGCCCTCCCAAGAATACCAGCATGGGGCTCCAGCAGAAAGAAAGAAACCTTCAGGCTGCTGGGGAACAGACTGGAGTGGGGCAGGGACAAGGGGCAGCGAGGGTTCTTGTGATAATCCAGGTGAGGTGGCTTGGACAGGCTGGCAGCAGTGGGGAAGGTGAGAAGTGGGCAGGCCGGGTAGATAATCTAAAAGAAACGCCCCTCAGTGTCCTTGCTGAGGCCAGTTCTCAGAGGCCCCGTGTGCTCTGTGCGCCCCATGGCCCTGCAGTTCCTCTCATCACTGAGCAGATGGGATTGAGGAAGACGCTTCCTCATCTACGGAGACACTGAGCCCGGGGACACCCCAGTGGAGGTGTTGTGGGCCACAGAGAGGTTTTGCTGGGACAGTGTGCTGGGGATCACATTGCCCCCAGTGAAGGATGCACTCACTTAAGGGCGGATGGCATGTTAAATTTCATATAAACGGTTTCTTTCTGCTGGAGCCCCACGCTGGTATTCTGGGCAGGGCTTTGGCCACTTCAGAGTGCCAGATGGTAGCGTGAGCAGGTGGCGATATGTGGCTCCAGTCAATCTTTTTAGCTGTGTTTCTGGCTAATCTCCATCACCTATATTTTACTACAGACAAATGGAACTATCTTCCCTTCTGCAAACACGTTGTGGGGTTCACACCCAGACCTCTGAACACATGACTCCCTCTGCCTGCAGGCTCCTCTACCTTTTCAAACGGCTCACTTCTACTCACCCTTCACTTCTTGGCTAATGTATCGCCTCCTCTGGGAAGCCACCGTAGATTCCTGCAGATTGGGCCAGGTGTCCCTCCTCTGTGCCCTGATACCCCTGCACACCGGTCACCATGCCTAATTGCTGATGCTCTTCTCTCCCTGCCAGACTGGAAGCTGTGAGGCCGGGATCTGGTTCTGCTCCATTTATTAGAGTTTCTGGTGCAGAGTAGGTGCTCCACACACATTAGCTGAAGAAATGCGTGAAAGAATACTCCCTGTGCCTGGAGGTGACATGCCCTGCACACGTGCAGTGAAGGGTCATGGAATGGACTGGTGCCTGCTGACCATTTCTCTGCAGAGGCTGGAAAGTAAGCCCCTGGAACCCAGAAGAAACCCTCCCTGGATCCCTCCCTCTCCCCCTGGAGCCACGCAGGCTTGCTGGGGCCCTGCTTCCATACGCTGTGGCTTCGCTCCCTCCTCTTGACTTGATAAATAGAACTGAACTCTGGTCTGAAAGGTGCTGGCTTATTGATTCGAAAGCTGGCAACAGTGACCCCAGCACAGAAACACTTCCTGGGGATCAGATAACCGGCCCTCTCAGCACTCATCAATCTGCAGCCCGGCCACAGGCCCACTCACTCCAGGACTCACTCCTGAACCCTAACCCTGAGCCCCCTGGGCTGGGGTTGGCCCCAATAATTTACTATCGTCTTGATTTCCCAGGGGTGTGATTTAGAAGGGCTTGCTGTTTGAGGCAAAACACAGCAATAGCATGGTTCACTCAAGGCTCTGAGTGGTGCTTCTTTCATTTAGTGAAAATAATAATCCCATATCAAAAAAACAGATTTTCTTATCTGGGTCATATAAAAAGCCAGAGATAACCATTGATATCTTCACTTCAAAGCTCAGGAAAGTTGAATACCTTGCTGTAGATTGTCCTGTTGTCAAGGATACAATCCTAGATGAAAATAACAGATTTAACAGTCATAACAATGGTTTGTAGTCTTTATTATGTGTCAGGCCCTGCATTTAGTACTTCATGTAGGTAATCTGATTCAGTTGTCACACAGTGCTTATAGATTATGTATTACCATGAGTCTCACCTGACACTGGCAGACATTGAAACCTGGAAAAGTGCGAAACTGGCTCAGGATTATGAGGCAAGTGCTGGGTAGCACCCGTGTCCAACCTCACCAGCTCAACCCTGAACCGGTTCTGTAGTCACCGCTTTGTGAACCCCAGTAGGGCAGGAACCACATCCACCTTGCCCTCTGCAGCATCCTCGCTGCTGGCACAGAGCTCGCAGAGGACGGGCACTCAACAAAGAGTTGTAAAATGAAAGCCCAAGTGTGGCGTTCATTCTGACCTTCTGTCCTGCCTTGAACAGAGAGAAGGCAGATCTGTGCCACATGTCAAGAGGTCCGTTGGGCCCTTTCCCACCACCGCCGAGGCTGTTCGCCTTCCGAACCTCAGGTAGGTCAACATCAGAAGGGTCACAGTCAGTGCCATTTATCAGGTGCTCCCTGCTCCCGCAGCACCGTGCAGGCCTCAGACTTTGATGGGATCCGCCACTCCACCCTGCAAGGGAGGCACTGTTACTTCTGCCAGAGAGCAGCTGTGGCTTGGAGGGCTGTGATGTGGCCGCTGCCGCACCGCGACTTGCGGCTGAGCTGAGATCGGAGCGCACGTTAATGCCAAAGGCAGACTCCACAAAGTCTCTCTCTCTTTTAAAACAGCTTTATTGAGACATAAGAAACCACACAATGTGCCCATTTAATGTTTAAAATTCAATGGCTTTTAGTATAGTCACAGAGTTGTGCAGCTATCACCACAATCAATTTCAGAGCACTTCATTACACTGTGGCTACCTCCCACCCCAACACCGCCAGACCCGTCACCCTCAGCAACCGCCAGTCTGTGCTCTGTTTGTGGGTTTGCCTGTTCTGGACAGTTCATGTAAATGGACTCATGCAATAGGCGGCCCTTTGTGATGGGCTTCCTTCACTGAGCGTGATGTCGTCAATGTTTGTCTATGTTGCAGTATGGATCAGTCCTTCATTCCTTTTTATTGCCCCATAATATCTCTTGTATAGATATGCCGCGTTTTATGTATCCATTCATCAGCTGACAGACATTTGGGTCGTTTCTGATGTTGCCTCTCTCATCCACCCTGTTTTTCTCCCAGGGATGTTCTGAAGACCAAATAAAAATTAGACAAGAAAGCAGTTTCTAACTCTAAAGTGCTGTGCGAGTAGGAGGCAGCAGTTTTTATTGAGCTGATGGAAACAAATGAGGGCAGGTTGGTTTGTGTTTGTTTACTTGTCTCCAGAGAAGCACAGTGAATCCAGCAGCGGTAGTTGGAAACCCGTCCAGGAATCAGAACTGTTTATGTTCTTATCACTGCTAGTGCCTCTGCAGCATGCCATTCTGTGGTAATAGTTTCTATCTCAACTTTTATTTTTTGCTGTAAAGCAAATGATAGCAAGTGGCTCTTTAAGGGAATGGTTTTTACTCGGAGTGATTCAAAAGTCTGGCATCTAACTTTTATGGAAAACAGATCTATCTTCTGCCACTAAACTAGGGAATTGTTGACTGGAAATAATCTTACTAAACCAATTAAAAAAACTCTTCATGGATCTTTCTCATCAGCAGTTCAGCAATTCATATATCTTGCAGATATCAGAAGGAGCTAATCGTGTGTGTTACTAAGGAGTCCACTGTGTGTACTGTGTAAACACACTGAGACGAATCCAAGAAGAAAGCCAGGGCAGTCAGGAAACTCACATCCTCTTTTCTTCCTTATCCTGGGGTGAAATGAAACAGAAGTGGGAGACTATGTTCTTTTCTCCATCTTAATTTGGCAAACTAGGAATTGTTTCAACTAAGTCCTGTAACGATTGCATAGGCTGCACAAATATTCCTCGTACATAACACAGTTTGGGGTGAGGTTTCTCAGCAGCCAGTCTGAAGGCAGTATCCCTGTAAAATCTTCCCTGTTTTCAGCAAGAGGCTGCTTGCACTGTTTTCAAAGGGGCCTCTACACAGTTCAACAGATTTATTGACTGCTGACTGCGTCTGGCAAAGGACATGGAGACAGACCTATAGAGAGGTACCAGCCAGAGCATGAAAATGTGATCTGCAGAAGAGGAAGAAAGGACTAGAGCGGGGGGGAGGGGGGGGGGATGGTAAGGGGGAGAAAAAGAGAGAAAGAGAAAAGGAGAGGGACACAGAGAAGGGGAGAGAGAGTCTGTGTTGGGACAGCAAGCAGGAGGCCAAGATGTGCGGGAAATGCTAACAGCTAATGTTTCTGTTTATACATCCACTGTTTGCTCAACACTGTGCTAAACACTTTGGGCACATTTTCTCACCCATCACCACTGTTTAGTAATGGCACCCACCACAAGTGGACTCCTCAAGTGGGTATCATTAGGAGCCCCCCTTTTCAGTGGGGACTTCCTCAAGTCTTACCTTCAGTAAGTGACAGAATTCAGGCCATGTTCTTAACTCCTGCCCTAAACCACCTTGCAATCAAACAGAAACCAGTCTACTCAGGATGCTCTGTCTCACAAAGTAGATATGATTTTTTTTTAAAGGAAAATGAATTTTCTCACTGCAAGTTACACAATTTAGCTGTGAAATCTGAGTGTTGAATATGAAAAGATCCGAGTTTTACATTTTTACCATTTGAGCATTCTTGGGATGGACATGTGATTTCCATGGCCTTAGGCGAGGCCGGAAGAGGGGACTTTTTCCCGGACACTTCCACGCCCGCCCCTTGTGCAGTGTTCAGGGCAGCCAGCCCCTTCCCCACCACCTTCCCAGTCACAGCCAGGCTGCCCATTTCCTCCAAGCTGTCCTCTGCCCCAGATCTGAGATCCGTTTCCTTAGGTAACAGAGGAGGTAGGCTGGAGAGCTGGGAAAGACTCCAGACACTATCTAGTCTAACCCTCCCACTGTGCAGATGAGGGAAACTGAGGCCCAGAGAAGGGAACCACCCCAACTCACAGAGCTGGATAACAGTCTCTGATGAATTGCCCCTTCTTGCGTGTAACTGTGTCGGTTTTGGAGAAACCTGAAAGGGGCGGACAGAATCCCCCACATCTGGGAATGAAGACCACTGGAGCTTCTCGAGATGATTTAGGGTTGCTCAACAGCATTAACTTCTCTGTCAATTCTCCTGGTTTAGGTCAAGGAGATAATTTCCATTTGGCCTTGTCTTTAACACCTAACACTTGGTCATCTCTCTTTTTAACAAAGAGAGAACATAGCTCAGGCCAGGAGCCTCTGACAGGCAACTAACCAGCTAGTCTAATCATATGTTTTGTTTTCATTGTAGTTGTTATTATGCCTCTATTTATGGTAAATGATACTGGCATCCCATTTACAGTACCCATAAAAAGTTTCCCCTAAAATATATCTATTTATGTTTTTAAAAATTGATCTAAACTGTTAAGCAAATAACATTGCAGATGGTTCACAATATGACACAAATCTTCATAATGGTAAGCAAATGACTTAAAAGCAGGAGATATCGCCGTAAACCATTTGAGTGGCAAAGAGTAATGATCTGGGCCCTAGACAGGCCCCTGAGGGGGCGTGTCTCAGATCACACCGCCTCAGTTGTGCTGACTTCGGGAAGGGTCATCCTTGTGTGAGGATTGGGGGTCAACTCAGGTTGATGAGTGACTCTTCTTGTCCATCCCCTGCCCCACGGTTCTGCCATGCCCACGGTCTGACTTCTCTCTAGTGAGCCCATTCCTTCCTCTGCCCCTCACTTGCCACTTTTCCCTCCAGTCCTGCAATGACCTCCACATTCCCCTCTCTTCTCCCTAAAGACTGACACTAAAGATGCCAGATAACCCACAGGGAGTTCCTTCACACTGAAGGCTGGCGATTAACTGCAGCCCCTGACCAGCCCTGGGGGGAAAGTGCCATGGGGAGCAGGACAGCGACGCCGTCTGGGGGCTCCTGGCTCTGCCTCTCAGCAACTTGATGGGCTTCATGAGCAGATCGCTGCCCTCTCTAGGCCTCAGTTTCCTCATATTTACAACAGTTGTCCCACCAGCCCAGAGAACTCTGAGTTCAAATGGTCTTGTCCTCCATTTATCTCACCTCTCTGCTCAGAGGGAAGGAGGAAGAAAGAGAAAGGAAATGGTGAGGAAAACCAGAGTTTGCTGATCTGTGAAATGCAAGAGACGTGTAGCCAATTAGAGGACCAGAGTTATAGGGTTGTTGTGAGCATAATGTCTGAAAAGTCTTACAACAATGCCTAGTACACAGTAGGTGCCCAAATGTGGCAGCTAGTCTCATTGTCATGGGCCTGCTGAAGACCCGAGCCAGCTTCTAGCGACTGTGCAGGACACTGACGGGGATGCTGAGGGGCGCGGGCTGCATGCAGGTCGCTGTTGGTGGAGTCGCACCTTAGCCCAGACTGGCCTCTGTCAGGACTGGATGGAGAATGGGCCTCTTCCTCTCCTCTGAGCCTGAGCAGGGACAGAGGGCACAGTCAGAAAAATAACACCAGGAAGAGAGAGAGGGGATTGGGAGCCCCTGTGTGGAAAAATGATGAGGAGCCAGTCAAAGGTCAGGAAATCAATTTTTTTCTCCTTACAGATCTATAAGTTTAGAGGCTTGTAAAGGTCAACGTCGTCCTTTTAAAGTACCTCCAGGATTTACATCCTGAGTAACACTTGATTTCCTCCATGGTAAACATGAAGATCCAATTAGTTTTCTCTATAATTCAAAGAGATCCGAGAAACAGGGACCTTTCCGGTGGGGAGTTAGCTTGGCTATAAAGTTTCTTGCTGCACTATTCTGAGGATGAACTTTAATCCATATCTTATCTCCTGCTTGAAAATGAACATCCCTTCTCTTCTTATCATCATGTTTCTGCTTTCTTTTTCACTTTTTTCCCCCTTTCCTTAGGAGCCTTGGCCATATTCCTTTTTGGCAGTTAGAGTAAATTCTTCATACTTAGTTATTTGCTGCACTCAGTTACCTTAAGAATTTTTCTCCTTGACTTGACTCCAGAAGGCATTTTAAGGTCCTGTCAAAGCAGAATGTTGCTGGAACCCAAGCTTTCTGGGCCCTGATTCTAGGTCTTTTACAGAGACAGGAAGTGGTGATCACTGGATATTTCTCTTTTTTATGGCATCCTTGACCAGGGATGAAATCACCGAGGCAGCCGTTCCATGAACCCTGTTTACAGAGGCTGCTTCTCAGTCTCTGGGTTTCTCCCTTCTCCTCTGGGTTTGCTAATCCACCCTGGTCTTTTGTGGGGGACTTCGGGGTGAGGTGGGCATTGCCAAGTACAGACACCTCGAGGGCAGCCTTGTCCTTATGCTGGGCCGTGGTGCTGGTGTGCTGTCCTGGACAGGCTAGTCCTGGATTCCTGGATAAGGGGACGTGGTGTCCTTCATGGCCTTTCAGAGAGAGGAGAATCACTAGCACTTTAAGTGCCCCAGGCCCTTCTGAAAGGCAGAACTGAGCTTTGTAAGAGGTCTGTGTGTGAGCTAAAGAGTTGTAGAGCCTTCTTGGAAATCTGGAAGAATCTTATTTTGCTCTCTTTTGACCAAAAGAAGGAGTGGGCTGTTCAACAATAAGATGGTGTCTAGTACAAGAATCATTCGGAAGATTTGGCAGGAGACATCGGTCCTCTCCAGCACGCTTCCTAGCTGACTGGGGATTCCTGATGATCATAATAACCAGCATCTGCAGAGCATTTACTATGAAGAGGCTCTGTTAGAGGCACTTTATGTGCATTACCTCATCTAATCTCAGAGCCTCCCTACGAGACAGATACTATTATCATCTCCATTTTACATCCACAGAAACCAAGGCATAGACAGGTTAAGTAGCTTGCCCAGAGCCCAGTGCAGTAAGTGGAAGGGCACATGTGCCAGTTGGATACATCGTTTTTCCTTCAGTGAATAAAAGGATGGATGGACACGCACTGCCTACTGCAGCTGAGATGTGGTGTGTTGCTTTTGCCTCTTAAAAGGCTGCCATTTGATCATCCTCTTTGCCTGTTGCCTGGCAGTCCAGATGGAAGAATATCATCAGAATGCATTCCGAAGTTGCAAAAAACAGAAAATCCAACTCAAGCTGACTTTAATAGAGGAGATTTATGGGCTCATTTAATGGCAAATCCAAAACCAGGGATCCAGGACCTGGATGACATTACTGACTTAGTTTCTGTCTGTCTTTCGGTTCTGCCTTTTGTGGCATCTGCTTCTTCTACTTCATGGTGGCAAAATGTCTGTATCATTGTAGGCTTCATATGTGAGCAGCTGAGAAGGAAAGAGAGCACTTCTTTTCTAGCATTCCAAGCAAGAATTCAAAGATTCACCCTGGTTGAACAGCTTAAGTGGCAATAACCCTTGAATCAATCCCCACTCAAGGCCAGGGGAGTGGACTTGACTGACTTAAGCCAACCAATGACCAACTCTGGAAATGGGGCCAGACTCTGCTTCCACTGGCTACCCGGGATTCAAAGGGACATGGGCGTACAAGTGAAAATCTGGGTGTAGCCAGGAACGGGAGAGCATAGAATGGTTGCTGGGTAAATAATTCACATCTTTGAATTATTTAAAGATAAAGCATGTCTTTTGTTAAAAGTGATAGAACGTCCAACAACTGAAGTGTAGGAGATTTGTAATTTCACTTAACATGAAATGGGAAGGCAGGCCATTTCAGTTGGTGTAGTGGCTCAGTGATGTCCCCAGTGACCAGGACTTTTTCTGCTTTGTCATATGCACTGTTTCAGCAATGGTTACAAATGGCTGCCAGAGCTCCACACATTACATTCTCAAATGTGACCCAATCAGGAAGGCAGCAGGAAGGACAGAAACAAAAGGGCTCTCTTCCTATGCATCTTGTCTTTTACTATGGTAGGAAAATATCCCCTCCAATCCCCCAGCCATCTCTCTCTTCCACCCAGCTGGCCTTTTAACTGGATCATATGGCCACTGCTACCTGAAGAGGAGGCTGGGAAAGTGAATACCTGGAATTTTCAGTCTCTGTAGTGGGAAGCTGGCAAGGAAAAAGTAGATTGAGAATGGCCTTGGATAGTCATCCAATAACGTCTTGTTCTGGTAATTTTGCACTAACAAAGTGGAGGCCATGTACTAAGATTTTGCTAATGCCCATTACAGAAGATATTACTAAGATCTGGCTTTAGGTCTTTTTAGCAAAACTCAGACTCACAGATAATTAGCTTTCATCCATACGATCTTCAAATAGAAAGTTCAATGTAGCATTAGGTATTCAAGTGTTGACATCAGTGAGAGGTTTATCAGAAGCAAATTTAGCCATCAGCCTACTTCACGTTGTCAGCAGTAAGTGAACACCTCATACCTAATTAAAAATCAGATGTCCAAAGTAGGCTTATAAAAATTGGAAATTCCAATATGGACTGTTAATTAATCTGATTTGTTTTTTCTAGATGGCAAAAATCTTTCTCTACTAATTAATTGCCTAATCTTCAGGGCTATAAGTTCAGTCTCAAAGTACATTACAAATATCCTATCACTCAATAAATTGCAGCTAGTATCAGCAAAATATTTTTGGCTTATTTGAGGATTGGAGCAATGAGGCCAAGAAAGTGACTCAATAGATTAGAGAAACGGTAGAGTGAAAGATGCTGAGAACAGTCTGATCACACACATACATCCATTATGTTTTCAGTTTCGAACTATTCCAACTTTGGACATTTTTTTTCCTGCTGACTTCCTTTGAAAAATGACATGAGCAAATTTTTCACTGCAGTTGGAAGCAGACTCTGTTAGAAGAAAGAGGCCAATACCCGGGGAAACTGTGACAAATGAATCTGCTAGGAGGGAAGAAAAACTTAAAACATTCAGAAAGCTAAGGACCCAGGAGTAATTGCAGTTTGGCTGGGCAGGGCCAGTGCAGACTTACATTTAGCACTGACTCACAACCAACATTTCATGGTGCTTTAGCATTTATGAGGCATTTTTACTTACACTGCCAATTGGCCCAGGCTCTAATAAATCTCCACTAGAGCAGATTTGGTATGTACAGTTATACTGGGATGTAATAGGTATTATTTTTGGCAGCCCAGAAGTTTATTCCCATCTTCCCTTTTCTGGCAGCAACTCAGGCCTGGCCAATCATAGCACCCATTCACCTGAACCCAGGGAGGTCCAATCAGGATCTTCCCTGGGGCATTTGATGTATAGCAACATGCCTCCCCACCCACCTCATCAGCATCCTGTACTGCAGAGCTGGAAGCTGAGACTGGTGCTATAGATGAGGACAATGGAGATGGTGATAGATTAGAGACACTTTTGGACCCAGAATCAGTTTCTGCCTGAAGCCAGACCCCTTGGGACGTCCTAGTTAGGTGAGCCAAAAACTTCTGAGTCTCGCTTAGCTAGGTTGGGTTGAGTATCTGTCACTGCATTAAGAGTCCTGAGCGATACTGCCATCTACACAAGCTACAATGCATCTGTGCAGGTTCAGCTCGAATTGAGCCTCTGTGATGAAGTTTCCCTGCCTGAAGACTCTCACCCTGCCCTTCCTCTTTGCCTGTGCTAAACAGTTGGCACAGTGTTGAGTGCAGTCGCTATATTCTCTAATTTTCTCAAAAGTCTTTTCAGTTATATTATAGAGTCTTGTGGGAATGGATAATACAGTCCCCAGTTAATAAACAGAAGTTCTGAAAGTTTTTTTGGAAGTCCTTTGGTTAGAACTTGAAATACATGTCTCCAGAGAAATAATATAAACAATGGTTAAATCCCCAGGCTAGGTCACAAAAACCTATTTCAAGAAAATGTGAAACGAGCAGAGAAGAATAGAGGAGCCATGCAGAAAACTACTGCTTGGGAAAAAGTAAGTTTGATTTGAGAAAACAAGGTGGTAGAAGCAGACTTGAAGCCAGGTACATGAGGGGTACTGTAGATATTAAACCAATTTGCTGTTTTTCCTGTTTAACTTGAGCGGTGACTCAGGGAACTGGAGGATTTGTGAGCTTGTTTTGCAGAAGAAAGAGAATGCCTTTGGGGAGGTTGCTATCACTGATGGCTTATCAGTAGTGACCCCTTTGCTTCTCCGAAGCTCCTCCTGCCAAGCCCCCTAGCTCTATAAACCCCCCTGCTTTCTGTTCTTGGGGAGGCAGATTTGCAGGAACCCCAGGCTCCCATCTACTCATTTTGGCCAATTTGAATAAAT
Source organism: Equus caballus (assembly GCF_041296265.1). Lineage (NCBI taxonomy): Eukaryota > Metazoa > Chordata > Mammalia > Perissodactyla > Equidae > Equus > Equus caballus. The sequence continues at coordinate 100,436,350 of NC_091690.1, read as the reverse complement.
CTTTCTCCATCCCTAAGCACTGATGTCTCAGTGTTTGGCTTGCTGGGCACTGGGCACACAAACTTGAGATTAAGAGGTTCAGTATCAGACTTTTCTGGACTATCCGGAGGAGCTTTAGAGTTGTGTTGGTCTTCTTTTTTAAAAATTAGTGTTGCTTTTTACCAAACTTATTCTATGAGGTTTATCACAAAAAATAGCAGTTTCCAAACCACTCTGCCACCTCAATTTTCTGCTTCTTGGAGGCAATTGCTTTTAAATCTTTCAGTTGTTTATTTTGGTATTTAACACATACTCCCAGGCCACTTCTTGATTTTCCTCTTTTAGGCATTATCTATTGGTTTCCATTAAGGTGTGTAAGGATTTAGCTTTCATCGTTACTTGCCCACCCTGGTACACACCACTCACACCTTCATCTTCTTGATGCAATTCTATTATAACTTTGGTTAGATCAATATTTAGTGTGGTTAAAGAGAAAAACCACACACCCAAAATGGTGTCACTTGTGCTAAAGCCCATGATACCAAACTTAGATCTAAAACGTGACCTGATTAGTGTTTCAATCTTCCTCAAAGATGTAATCTTAATCAACAAGTTTAGAATTTTCTGATCAGCACCAACACCAGTAAGGTAATCTGTCAGTGGGCTCTCTCCATCCCACAGAGAAAGAAGAGGAAATCTGTATGATAAAACCCTGCTGTTCCCTTACCCAAAAAAGAAGATGTCCTGGCCTGAAACAATCCTTTTTCTTTTGTGAGGAAGATTGGCCCTGTGCTAACACCTATTGCCAATCTTCCACTTTTTGCTTGAGGACATGTAGGTCTGTGCCTGGGATATGAATCCACGAACCCTAGGCCTCCGAAGCAGAGTGTGCGAACTTAACCACTATGCCACCAGGTCGGTCCCTGTTCTTTCTTTTGCTAATAGTTCCCTTGCCCACCCTCTTCCTATAACAAGCTTCCATTTCTCCAACCCCTTGGAGAGCCCTTCCAGTTGTTAGATGGGATGCTGCCTGATTCATGAATCACCCAATAAGGCCAATTAGAGCTTCAAAATTACTCGGTTGAATTTTGTTTTGCCTTGCTCTTGAGTTGGTTTTCTTGCTTCCTGAATCCCAACTTTCCTCCTTCTTGCTTCACTCCCTAGTTTTGGTGGCGTACTTTCTCCTCTAGCAGATTTTTGTTTCTTTTGATAAACATAACATAAAATTTACCATTTTAACTATTTTTAAGTGTACAATTCAGTGTCATTAAGTATATTCACATTATCATGCAACCATCACAACTATCCATCTCTAGAACTCTTTCATCATCCCAAACTGAAACTCTGTTTGAACAACTCCCCATTCTCACCTCCCTGCAGCCCCTGGTAACCAACACTCTAGTTTCTATGTACTTAACTATTCCAGTTACCTCATATAAGTGGAATCACACAGTATCTGTCCTTAAGAAAGGGTGTATGAGAAGATGCATATCTAAAAATGTCTTTATTTTCTCACTTACTGATATTTTGGGCAGATACATCACTCTGGGTTGGATGTAATTTTCCCTTTTAATTTTGAAGGTACTGCTTCAGTATGATACATCAGTTAGGAGAATGGACTCTGGAGCCAGACTGCCTGGTTCAAATCCCAGCTCTACCGTTTATTACCTGTGTGACTTAGGCAAGTTACTTTGCCCTTTGTACCTCAGATTTTTCATCTGTAAAACTGAGATAATAATAGTCCCTATTTCACAGGGCCGTTTTGAGGATGAATAGTAAAGCACTTAAAATAGTACAATACAGTTAAAAGTCTACCCTAAATATTAGCTACTATTGCCTTCCAACCTTTAGAGTTGCTGTCGAAAAGTCTGAAGCTGTTTTGATTCTTGATCCTTTCTAGGTCACTAATTTCTTTTTCTTTAGAAGTGGTTAAAATCCATTTGTACCAATATTCTGAAATTTCACAATAACGTTCCTTCAGGTAGATTTATTTTCAACCATTGTTCTGGGCACTCAAGAGGTCCTTTTAATCAGGAAACTCATGTCCTTCAATTTGGAGAAATCCAATTAATTATTTATTTAATGACAGCCTCCTCTCCATTTTTTTCTGTCCTCTCTTTCTAGAACTCCTATCATTTAGTTGATCAGGTCTGTCCTTTATTTTCATATATTTTTCACCTCTATCTTTCTCTTTGTCATTTTTTCGTATATTTAATGTCCAAGAGCTTGACCTTATTCTCATTTTCTTTTCTTTTTTTTAAATAGCCTGTTCTTGTTTCATGGATGCAAATATTTTTTTCTCTTTCTGAGAATTTTAATGCAAGAACACAGCTGGTTTTCTTCTCCCTTTATAGGCTTGGTTTTCTTGTTTGTTCTTGGCTCATCTTTAACATGAGAATCCTTCTTCTAACATCTGGTGATTTTTGGTGTCTGCCACATGGGGCAGAAAAAATCTGATTGGAGCTCTGTGTGTGTGGATGGAGTTTGTCAACTATGGGCCTCCCCACAGGGTGATTATTGGACCTGATCAGGAGCCCCTCACGTCAGTATCTTTTCTCTTTTCTCTTTGGCTGGTGAGATTGACCAGAGGAGAATCTTGCAATCTCCTCTGTGGACAGTGTATGTCAGGCTTCTAGCCTGCTGGGAAAGAGGGCTTGGGCAGCATTTAAATTTTCATTTAATCCTCTTGTTTTTAATGCACTTACCCTCTCCAGAGAATAAACCTTCAGTGTTTTGCTGGGGTAGGGGACAGTCACCCAGCTGTAATGACTTGGAGAGGATATTAATTGCTTCTTCAATAGACCTCCAACTAAAGCTGTGTCTTCCACCCTGTTTCCCAGTTCTGTAGTGCAAATTAGGATTCTTTTCAGCATTTGTTATTACCAGTTTAGGGGTCTGCTTTCTGGGGTCTTCTGTCAGTTACCATGAGCCTTTTTGTTTTTTTAAACAAGGAACAATTGTTAATGTTGCATTGTTCACTTTATTCATCAAAAGCGTCTTTCCAGGTCAACAAATATTCTGTGAAATATGTTAATAGTTGTCTTCTACTTGTTCACATAAATATACCACAATTTATTTAACCAACTTTCTACTGCTGGACTAATTTGGATTATTTCCAAATTCTTTATATTGTAAGCAACAGTGTGTTGAACATTTTTGTTGCAAAAAACTCTGTTTATAGGCTTAATTATTTCTTCATTCACTTCAGGGCTATGTCTGACAGTACCACTTTTGATAGCTCATTAATCCCATGAGATGCTTGGTGAAATAAAGGTTCTGTAAACAAATATGTGTGGGATTGCTGAGATTCTGTGTGGGCCATTCGTTACAAAGACTCCACAGATGCTCTTGTGGGGCAGCTCACCCAGGACCACAGATTCAGCTTCTATCCAAGGAGAGCTGCGCTGAGTGAGGCCCGAGTGAAGCAGCAGCTCGGCAGGCGTCTGAGTCCATCGGGGCTGTCTGAACAGGACACCACAGACTGGGTGGCTTACAAACAACAGACATTTAGTTCCCAAGCTCTGGAGGCTGGAAGTCCAAGATCACGGGCTGGAGGATCAGGCGTCTGTGAGAGCGCACCGCCCGGTTCACAGGCAGCCATCTGCCATCAGTGTTCTCACGCGGCAGGAGGGCGAAGCAGCTTTCTGGGGCCTCGTGTGTAGGGGGCCAACGCAGCTGGGTTCGGCCCTCTTGACCTACTCACCTCCCAAAGGCCCCGCCTCCAAACGCCATCACAGCGGATTGGGTCTCGGCGAATGAGTTTTGGGGACACGAACAGCGATCTGCGGCAGCAGGGCAGGGCTGTGTGTGGCTCAGACGACCAACAGCAGAGGCACACGGCACAGCCCGCCCATTGACCACCAGGCCCGCTCGCGCCTCCATACAGTGGGGAGCACCGTTTCCAGCACAATTTCGTTTTCAAAATGCATGAAATGAGGCACCGATTACCTGGAAGCCAAACTCCCTATCTACACTTTCTTAGAAAAAGAAAGTTTCGCACGGTTGGGTTTGGAGGGAGCGCTCCGACGGAAACGAGCGCCGTTGCAGCCACGTCGGGTCTAGCGGTCCTCGAACGGTGGCGCGCGGATGCCCGCGGCGAGCCGTCACGAGCGCGCGTTTGTGGGCCGCGGCCTCCCGCGCTAACTCAGCAGCCACAGCGCGGCCCGAACCCCGAACCCGCACGAGGACCCAGCTCCGCTGGGGGCGGGGCAGGGGCCGCCCTCGAAAGGGCTCCGGCACGGGCTGCCCGCGTCGGGAGGCTCCGCTGGAACTCGCTCCTGACCGTCCCGGGATCCGGGTCCAGGCCGAGGCCGCGTCCCGTGGGGCGGGCCGGGCGCAGGAACCGTGCGGGGGCCACGTCGGAGGGCTCCCCGCGCGGCCGGCGAAGCTTCGGTCGGCGGCTTTCCCGCCCCGTCGGGCCGCGGCCTGCGTCCAGGTCCCTTAGGTTCACTAGGGCCCGTCGGACGGCTTGGCCGCGGCCCGGGAGGCGCCTAGAGCCAGCAACGCTTCAGAAACGGTCGCTGGAGCCTGAGCACAGGCCGCGGCCGCTGGGCCCACGGGGCGGGACCGGCCGCGCGGGACCCGGAAGCACGTTCCGGCCCCGCGGACCCTCCAGACTCCCGGCGCCCTCCGCCCTGGTCGGGGCCCTCCGCCCGCCCGGTGCAGGCTGGGGGCGTCTCGCGCGAGCTCCCAGAACCCCTGGCGGCGGCGTCGGTACAAGGGCGCGGAGGGCTGCGCCCAGGGGTCGCGTTCCCGGAGCGCAGTCTCAGGCAACTGGTCGTCGCCGCTTGTTCTCCTGGACTCGGGGCGGAGCCGGAGCGCCGCCGCCGCCGAGGGTGAGGCCGCGCTGGAGCCGGGGGTCGGGGGTCGGGGGTCGGGGCTTGGGGCTTGGGGCTTGGGTCTCCGCGCCTGGAGCGCAAGTGGAGGTTCGCGGCTTCGCTTAGGCCCCTTGTCGTCCGCCCCGGGAGCTGCGGGCGCCGTCCTGCGCGGCGGGGTGTCCGCTCACGGCGGCAGTGTCCCCTCAGGGCAGCGATGTCCCCTCACAGCGGTGATGTCCCCTCAGGGCGTCAGTGTCCCCTCACAGCCATGATGTTCCCTCAGGGTGGCAATGTCCCCTCAGGGCGGCAGGGTCCCCTCAGGGCGGCGATGTCCCCTCATAGCCCTGGTGTCCCCTCAGGGCGGCGATGTCCTTGTCACAGTGGTGGTGTCCCTGTCACGGCTGTGATGTCCCCCTCACGGCGGCGATGCCCTTTCATGGTGGTGGTATCCCCCTCACGGCTGCGGTGTCCCTTCGCGGTGGTGGGGGCGCGGTGGTGGGGGCGCCGCAGCGTCCCCTCCCCAGCGGCTGTGGGGACAAGCCCGCCCGCACCGGGTGAGACGACGGCCGGCTCCCGCCTCGCCCAGCTCGGAGCCCTGAGGTCACCCGGGAAGGGCGCTTGGCGCGAGCGAGGCGGCTCCGTCTGGGAGGCCCCCGGCCTGGCTGTGACGAGCCCTCGGGAGAAAGGTGGCGGCCCTGAGGCGTCCCCAAGCAACCGCGTCCTCGAGAGCAGGAAGGCGGGCTCGTCCGTGGGCACAACACGTCGTGCAAGGCCCACCAGCCTCGGTCGTAGCTCGGGCGGAGGCGGTGCCGGCGAGGTTAGAAAGCGGGAATGGAGTCGCAAACGGGCCATCGACGCTGAGAGCAACGCGGCTCCTTCCCGGCTTTAATAACGAAGAAGGAGCGTGGAAGGCCCGCGCTCCGCCTTCGTCCAGCGTCCAGCGCGCACATGTTTCTGCGCACTCGCCGCTGGAGGTGCGCGTTCATCGCGCGCTCGAACCAGCGAGGTGAGGCGCCCGCAGAGCGGGGTGGTCCTGGGCTCTGAGAAGGCGGCTTCCCGGGACACGCGCTGAGTGACGGATCAGGCCTGCGTTCAGCCTGTATTGTCGAGTTCGAGGACAAGGGCATGAACGGCCTTTACAGAGACGCTCGAGAGACCGCAACTGTGAACACGTATTTGGCACATCCTTTCTGCGTCTTCGTTTGAAGCCCACGACACATTTCTTTCCTACATAGCACTTTGATCTTTACACCTTAAGAAAGTAACCAAGCTCTGCCTTGTACTAGAATTTTGAGAACATTAATTTTTCAGCAAACATGTCTTAACCCCTAATCAGCACTGGATCAGAGCCTCAGGGTCTTGCACTTCTGTTCCCTGGGCCAGAATGCTCTGCCTTTGCCTTTGCTTGGCTAGCTAGCTCCTCCTTAGTCAGATGTCACCTCAAATATCCTGCCCACCCTCGTGCAACAACGGTATTTTATTTTCTTCGGAGCACTAACCACGATCTGAAATTATGAATTTGATTATTGCCTGCCCCCACCTCAATAACAGAAGAGGCCTCCTAGAACCACAGCCCACTCCCGGCCTCTAGCAGGACTGGTGTTCAGTAAGTGCTGAAACCAGTCTGCAGTGTAGAGCATAGCCATGGGAGCGCTTGCTAAGTGAGTGGGCCCATCAAGGAAACATCTTTAGTCTCCTGGCCACCACCCTTGCCTGTCCCCCCGGTTGGCTTGGGTACAGCTGCTGTCCAACCTGCTGGCCCTTCTTGGGACCCCACCCATAGCGACCCAGGCCAACCCCAGAAGTAGGCCCTGGAGACAGTGGGGGCCTCAGGCAGTTTTCTGGATTTTGGACTAGAGACTGACTGGGATTCTCCCCGAGAGGCGTGGGACTGCTGGCCGCACGAACCCCCTGACCCTTTAGCACTTCCTGTGCTTGGCTGCTTGCGTGAGGTTCCGAGGTTCCTGGTGGGAGCTGCTCTGTTATTGTTGGACTCCAGGCACAGGGAAGAATTAGGGGAGTGACAAGAGCTGAAGTCGAGGCCCTTCCTTGTGGGCTGGGCCATGAGGCTGCAACTGGCGTGCTTGCTGGCAAAGGCAGTGGATTCCTGCGGATTCCTACGTGGTTTGTTTCTCGGAGGAAGCCTTGATGAGGAAGAGGCTGTGAGTGGGGGCAGAGAAGTTTGGAATTTCCCGTAGTTCCTTGGGATTGATTGTTGCTGAGAACCACCCTGGGCAATACCAAGGTGGAGTGTCTGGGCCTGCTTGCCTTTCCTCAAGGCCACACAGGGCTCCCCGGGTCTTACAGGCTGTCCTGGCTAGGGCCTGCAGGGTGAGTGGCTGGAGTTGGAGACAGCAGCAGTGGGAAGAACCTGATGTCCTGGAACTACCTGTTGCTGGCAAGAAAGAAGCTTTTCCTTAAGCTCTGCAGTGCCTAGCATGGTGCCTGGCACATGATGAATGTTCAATAAGTGTTCATTCAAGTATGAAGCGTGAGAATGCCCTTCAAACTGTGTTTCAAGCCTAGATGTGTTGGTAAACACTGCTTGAGTTCAAATCCTGATGGCTCGACTTACAAACTGTGTCTGTGAGCATGCTACTGCACCTACCTCCCTGTGTCCTCGTGTGTAAGATGCAGACACTAGTCTTATCCACTTCATGGGGTTGCTATGAAAGTTAGATGTAGTAAATTTTGGAAAGCACTGAGAACAGAGCCTGTCACATAGTAATAGGGTAAGAGCTAAAAAAATTTAAAAATAAAATATAGAAAATGTAACAGTGACCTCCTGGAGGAGGGAAGGGAATGGGCTCAAGGAGGGGCACACACATTAGCAAAAGTAATCCTCACTTTCTCTTTCTTAAACTGGGTGGATAGATTGCTATTGTTTATACTTTACACATATCTTATAAATGTTTTAGTTACTGATCAGTACATGATAGAAGATTAAAACTGTGCACTCTGATGTGACCTGTACTACATTGTAACACACCAAAGAGCATTGAGTCATTAATTTGTGTGACCTATCTTGTTCTTGCACAACCTGATGAGGGAAAAACTATTATTATTTCCACTTTATAGTTGTGGAAACTGAGGCTGAATAACTTGCTTAAAGTCTGCACTGTTAAATAGAGCCAGGATTTAAATCAGAGTCTACGTTCTTAATTGCCATGTGTGGCTTTCTAATGTGTCTCTGATATAGCAGGTTGTATCTGAGCTTTAAAGAAAACAAAATTCGTTACCTTGCCAATGTCCACTCACATAAAATTGCACACTATGACTTACCTATGTGAATAAGAATTTTCTCGGTCATGTGAAACCAAGTTAAAATACAGAAATGAGCTGGATACAGAAATGACTGACTGCAAATGGCCACTCCTAACACTCTACTTCACATTTTATAATCATTGAAATTGCCTACTGTTCTCGGTAGTTCACTTAATAATAAGAATGCTGAGCTAGCCCTTATGGCTTAGCGGTTAAAGTTGGGCATGCTCCACTTTGGCAGCCCAGGTTTGGTTCCCAGGTGCAGAACCACACCACTCATCTGTCAGTAGCCGTGCTGTGGCTCACGTAGAAGAGCTAGAAGAATTTACAACTATACACAACTATGTACCGGGACTTTGAGGGTTGGGGAAAGAAGAAAAAGGAGGAAGATTGGCAGCAGATGTTAGCTTAGGGCAAATCTTCCCTTGCGGGGAAAAAAAAATGCTCTAAATTTTAATAAAAAAATGCATATAAAATGAGATGTCACTTATATGTTTACTCTGTATATAAACATATATAAAATCTCTGTATAAAACATATATTGGGATTCCATCTAAGATTTCATTAGAAGAAAGGTCCAGGATGTAAGGAAGAAAAAAAAGAAAATTGACTGTCACTGGCTTAAGAATTTGTGTGAAGGAGGGCTAAATGTTATTCAACAGACATTTACTAAATGCTTTTTATATATAAAGCATTGTATTAGGCACTTAGGAACAATACAGAGATGAACAGGACAGTTTGATATTCAAGGCTGTTTGCAGTCCTTCAATATGTAGCACATTAATATACTATTGACTGTCTTGAAACTTATGACGCTAATCAAAGCTGATTGTATTGTGAACTACAAGATTGCTACAATTGAAGTTTTGGGGAAAATTCAAAGAAAACACCAGTGATTTCACAAAAACTCAGCATTTGAGCTGGACTTCACAGTTGGATCAGACAAGAGGAAAAGGAGGGGATTCAAACCTGATTGAGGATGAGTGAGTGGGAGGTGACAGGAAAGCTTGAGGCCTATTTGAGGAGTGGAAAATTGCTGAGTTGACTAGACTGTCAGGTTCCCTGTGGTGGGGAGATGAGGCTGGAGTTGTTACTGAGAAAGGGCTTGCTGCCTGATGTGCACAGAAGCCAGCACTGCAGCATCGGCTTTTGAGGGAAGAAAGAGCTTTATTGCATGGTTGAACAGCAAGGAGACAAGAGGCAAGGCTCAAATCTGTCTCCCTGAGCTGAAGCAGGGACAGACTTTTAAGGAGTTGGGAGTGGGAGTGGTTATGCAAAGTGCTAGCTTGGTGGAATCTGGTTGGAGGGTTGGGAGTGTAACAGTCTTATAAGTCTGGTGTGCCACAAATCAAGGGGCCCCTTGCTTCTTATTCGGTTCCCCATTCTGCTTTCTCTTCTCATTGAGTTCCGTAGTTCGGGGACTTTTGGTTCCTAGGTGGCTTGAGGTCATCTGAGGACAAGGTTTCCATCTTCTGAGCATGCTCCAGCTACATGACTTTGCAGGGTTTTTTGCTCATTGTCCCTGCAAAGCAACTTTGGCATTTCATTATTGATAGAATAGAATACAATTGGGTACAATAGGGCCGGTATGAATTAGTCCATGATAGTAACAGAGTGAGAACTACAAAGAATCTCAGATGCCAGACTAACAGGTCTGGCCTTCCTTATCCGGTAGGTAATGGGGAGCCGCTGTAATGGGGAGCTGCTGAAGGTTCTGGGCATAGTTGTGACATGCTCAGCACTGGGATCTAGAAGCGTTCTTCTGATGGTGGTTGTTCACAGGGAAGAAAACAGATATGGAGACCAGTGAGGAGGCTATTGGGATGGTTGAGGGGGATGGTCATAAGGACTTAAACTAGCATGATGGCAGGGGAGACAGTAAAAAAGAGGTTGATAGAAGAGGTATGGCTGGAGCCAAATTTATAGTTTGATGGTGGAATGTATTGACAAAAGGAGAAATAAAAAAAGACTCTCAAGATTGGAGATTGGATGCCACTGACAAAATGGAGAAGTCAAGAGGGGAGGAACTGGGCATATTAAAAAAATGATCAATGGGTGAGGATCTGAGAGAGCTGGATTTCAAATTTCTGTACGACAGGACTTCCCTGAGCCTTTAGAGAGAATGTATCATACAGCATTTCCCCAGTTGACCCAGAAACCCCGCTTTCCTCCTCCCCCAAAATTTTTCGGAACACAGTTTGGAAATGTATGAACAGACTAGGCCCACAAGTAAGGAGCAAGCCCAGGGCTTTGGGCCTTTAACATCAGTCCTGCATTAGAGCAAGGAAGCCTCTCGCCCAGGACACTGGGTCTGGAACCGGGTCAGTTTGCATTTGCCCATCCCTTCAAGCTGCTGTTCTGGGTCCTGTTTCATCATGTCTCAGATTTATAGCATAGGGAAAGTGCAATATCAGCGTTGAAAGGAAGACGAGTGAGAATTTCATCTTGTGCCTGAAGGGTTGGAAATTTTGAATTTTCATAGGAATACTTCACTCCTCCTTTTGAAGGCCTGGAGGAGGTGGAAGCCCTGCTTCTGTGGCTGGTGCTCTGCTACTGCTTTTGTTCAACCATTGTTTCCTTTAGAACAGGGTCCTTGGGTTTTGAAACATCATGTATGTGTTTAACAGTAGATCATCCAAACTGACTCATCTCTGGGTCTACTGCAAGCTCTCCAAGAGACGTTTAAGGATATGATTACAGTTAAAGCAAAGACCCCCTTACCAAAAAGTCAACTGTGATTTTTTTAAATATTAATTTTATACATGGCATAAAATTTACAATTTTAACAATTTTTAAGTGTACAATTTGGTGGCATTAAGTGCATTCACATTGTTGTACAACCATCACCACCATCCATCTCTGGAACTTTTTCATCTTCCTAAACTGAAACTCCATACACTCTAAACATAACTCCCCATTCTCTACTCCTCCCGAGCCTCTGGCAACCACCATTTCTATTTTCTCTTTGAATTTGACCACTCTAGGGACCTCACGTAAGAAGAATCATACGGTATTTGTCCTTTTGTGTCTGGCTTATTTCACTCAGCATAATGTCTCCAAGGTTCATCTACATTGTAGCATGTGTCAAAATGTCCTTCCTTTTTAAGGCTGAATAATATTCTATTGTATGGATGGGCCACATTTGCTTATCCATTTATCTCTCTGTTTCCACTTGGTGGAAACAACTTTCCACCTCTCTGTGATTTTGATTAAGTTCTTTAAGTAGTCCCTGCATGGAGCTTCCATCCACACAAGTTGGAGATGATTTTGGGTTTGTTTTTATTGCGTTTGAGTTGTAACAGAAAATCACAAACCATCTCACTAAATCAAGATGTAAAATTGGGTTCCTCAAACTTAAGAGAAAAGTGCTTTTTAATCCCAATTTCAAGTAGATTTGGATTGCAGCAGTTCTATACTTGACTGAGGGGCTTGGTCCCAGGAGCTGACCAGTGTTTCCTGGCAGGAGAAATCCCTTTTGATTTGGGGAGGGACTGGAGCTGGCTCAGCAGTTAGCAGCTCTGTGTTGGGATGCTGTGCTTTCCTAGTTATTTGCAAGACCTCAAGCATTTGGGTTGAGGAGCAGAAATGTTAGTATGTTGGAGATCCAGTCCTCCACTCCCAGGAGAAGAATTTGGGTGTTTCCCAGGACCATACTGCTTTGGAGGCTGCTGTTGCTTCTTAGTTTTGAGTTGGAGAGAAGAGAAGTTGTCTTGGGTGGAATGGGGTAGATGTGGAAACCACCAGATCCAGAGCTCAGCCCAGCTTCCCACACCATCCTTCTGCTCTTCCAATAAGACTTTGTTCAGAGAAAAGAAAATAGTTTTGACTGAGTTATTAGGTTGGAATAATTTCAAGGCTGGTTTAATGATTTTTCTTCCCTTTGCCAGCCTCACACAGAACCAGCTTTATTATCTGGCTTTACTGCTTCCTAAATTGTGCACTGTGGCACCTTGGGGCGCTGCAGGAAACTCATGGGGTGCCAAGAGATTTTTTAAATTTTAGAGTAAACACAACAATACGCTACATCTTTGGAATGCCCAAGAACTGCTAGCCAGAGGAATTCATAGTTTTGACATTAGATTGTGCTGCGCTCCTTCCAATGATGTCATATCTTTGAGAAGCTGGATTTTTGGTGATTGCTGTGATAAAAATCAAGTACCTGATGAAGATCTGTGTGAGGCAGGGAGTGAGGATAGCAGAGTCCAAATTGGTTCCAAAGTTTGAGAAGCTGGAGAGTGCCCCGCAGATGTCCACAGTCCGTTAGTAAGTAATGGTGACCAGTGAAGAATGAAATTAAAAATACATTTTTTCAATTAGTATATTATTCTTTAAAGGCCACTAAATTGTTAGGACACAAACACGTAGTAAGCTGTTTGGACTTCACTGTTTAACGAATGGAGCCGTTAGGTATTTCTCTGATCCCAGGGGTGCCATAAAAATTACTGAGACACTGAAAGCACTGTGTACCAAGAGAGTTTGGGAATCTTTGTTTTAATCTATCAGAAAATTCCCAGTGTTGTGTATTTACTTTTAAATACATCAGATATGGGGTTGGAGATGCGATGTCAAGAGAAACAAACACTTTGCTTTGAGATTTTCTAACGTAAATAGCTTTATTTTTCTGGTTAGAAAATTAATATGAATTGGTTATAACAAAAATCCAGAAAGATACAGAATAGAAAATAAAAACCTTCATATTCCCACCCTCTCCTCCCCCAGAGATAACAGCTGCGAACATTATGGTGGTCATTCTTCCAGATTTTTATTTTTCCTGTGTATATTTAGGAATAGATATTATACAAAAATCGGATCGTATGAATTCTACTTTGCTTATTCCTTTTTAAAATTCGCAATATCACAGTTGTCTTTCCATGTCAACATGCATAGACTTATAATCATACATAATGCATGTATATTTAAAAAGATTTACAAATACACTTCAAGGGAGAAAAGACATTTGTAAAACCTTTTTTACTAACTGTACGCTGGTTCCACCGTTAGAGTGGCTCACTCATGCCCCCTTGTGGCTTGATGCAAGCTTTAACATTTTTCTTCAAATATTCGTGTGTAAGGCCTTCTATTCTGACATGGAGGATGCAAAGATGAATGAAATCAGATCTATTTTAGGAGCTCACAGTCTGTAAGAGGAGATGAAATGTATAATTAAATAACCATGAGAGGAAATGAAAAGTAAACAGATTTGTCATGAGAGGAAGGGGTCAGTCCATCTGTAAGGATTAGAGACTGCATGGCGCATGACAACAGCAGCACTGATGGTAACACATAACCTTTAGTGAGAGCTTGTGTGAATCGGAGCTGCTCTTGGCAGTTTTTATAGAAAAAGTGGACTTTCTCTCCTCTAGGCATTTACACATGGATGAGGTCTTGACTTGGAGGGGTGGTGAGGAGGTGGAATGAAGGCAGGGGACAGTAGTCCAGCGGGGAACTGCAAGAGCAAAAGCAGAGGAGTCTGCACAGAGAATTGTGGACCTTCCAGGTTGCTTAGAGTGAAGTGGGAAGCAACACTAGGAAGAGGTGAGTGCCTTGAATCCCAGGCTAAGAAATGTGGCCTTACTTCTGTTGACAGGCAATGGGAATCAGTGATTCCAGTTTTTGATCAGGGGAGTAATTTTATCAGAGCTGGACTTTTGAAAGATCAACTTTTCAGCAGTGTGGAAGATGAGACACTTGGGGTGGAGGGGCCAGTTAAGAGGCTACTGTGGTGGTCCAGGCAAGATATAATGCTGCTCTGAAGAGGTGCAGCAGAAAATGGAGAGGAAGGAATGAATCTGAGCTTGGTCAGGAAGACAGCAATGACAGGATCTCTTTCTTCCTTTTTTTTAAAAATTACTAACTTTTTTTTTTGGCTGGGCAAGATTCACCCTGAGCTAACACCTATTGCCAATCTTCCTCTCCTTTTTTTTTCCTCCCCAAAGTCCCAGTACATAGTTGTATATTCTAGTTGTAAGTCCTTCTAGTTCTTCTATGTGAGCCACTGCCACAGCATGGACACTAGCAGATGAGTGGTGTGGTTCTGCACCTGGGAACCGAACTCAGGCCACTGAAGTGTAGTGCATTGAACTTTAACCACTAGGAAATCAGGACTGGCTCCGGATCTTTTTCTTGAGTTTCACATTTTTAGTGTTAATGTAAAGCCACAGTAATATTTCGTGAAATTTGAATGGAGATCTTCACACCAGTGGGCTTATTCTATGTGAACTAGATAGATTGATTTGCCAGCATTCACACGTTAATTTCCTCCTTCTCTTCCAGGAAACTAGTTATTTTAGGTACACCAGCTAGACCACAGTCCTCAACCTCTGATTTGGTGATTTTGACAAAGCCTGGGTCCTCTGATAGGGCACACTATTCCTAGCCCTTCTCTAAATTTGTGATGGTAGCATGGTGTTTGGAGAATGGTGTTACAATATGTTTCTTTCTCCAATAAATGTAAAACCAGAGGGAGTTTGCTGAACCTGAGCAATTTGGATTTGGATTCCACCCAAGGAGCCGATTCTAATAATGGGAGCTAAGTGGAATTGCATGATTGGGGTTCAGCATATTGCTTTGTGGCCATTTAAAAAGTTGAGACAGTTAATTGAGATGATTGGAATTTAGTTTGTGTTCAAAAATAATCAATTTTTTATTTTATTTATAAATGCTTATGAAAGAAATCCTTCCTTTCACATTATAAGCACCTAGAGCAGTGATTCTCAAAGCAGGGTCACCAGTTAAACTGGTGAGCCATCAGGATCTTCTTGATGGGCTAAGCCTGTCTCATAAATGTATAGAGTGTTATTTCACAGTGAAAAGTACGGTATGCAAGCTCACATTTATCTCTAGTAAAGCCAATAAGAAATGATTCAGATATCTTCCTCCTGGTTCTTCATTATCATGGGCTTTCCCATGCCTGTGTGGGCATGTCCCTACGTAGTTTGAGGGTCACTGATGTGGAGAGAAGTGATTATATTGATTGTTCTTTGTGCATTTCCCCAGTAACTAGAGAACTTCTCTGGACTTTGTGGGTCCTCTTAAGTGTTGTTCCTTGAGAGACTATTTTGAGTTGTCACATTTTAAAGATAAGTAAGTCGAATGGGGAAAGTTACATCATGTGTTTCTAGAGCATCCAGGATCTGGAATTATAAAGACTCATGTGGCTTTTTTCTCTGAATGTTAGAGAATATTCTTTTGCTCATGGGCAAGGAGGTGTGACTGAATATAATACGTAACATAATATAGTGCAGTTCTTGAATTTGTGGATCACTAATTAACATGCTTGAGTTATTTCAAACTTTGCAGGAGTCATAATTCAAAACTGATTTGTCATTGGTAAGTATACAACAGAATCAAAACCCTATCAGATTATAGTTATGTACTTTATCACTTTTTAACCATTTAAATTACATCCCTGTTAATAGGATCTATGTTTTAATGTCAACAGGCAGATTGGTGGATCACATGGTTCATGTTTAGTTGAATTTTTATGGCTAATTGGGCGCATATGTACTAAACTAACCCCTCTATTTAGGAGTGAAAGATTTTACTAAAAATGAGCATATTTTTATTACAGGCAGCTTAGTTTCATCTGCTTAAGTAGTTTTTTAAACATGGACCATTTTTCAGTGCAACTGTATCTTAATGTGTTAACTGTATTTTTTAAATGCAGATTTCTTTCACTAGCTTAATGGGAATTCACAGAAATCATAGCCTTTTAATTAAAGCCAATATGTTTCAGTGCCAGACATTCTGAAGGATTGCAATGGACCAAAAAAGAACACATTTCTGCACTGGAAGTGTGCGTATGGGACCCTTCAGAAGCCTGACAGAATGCCTGATGGAGGGATTTGAAACAGGAAAAAGATTAGTAAAAAGAACATCAGAGTAGTTTTCAGAATGGCTTAAAGAATGTGTGTAGTGAAATAATTTTCTACACCAAAGGATGGTTTGATTGAAAAATTGTGTCTCTTGCATAGTCTTAATACTATAAAGTCTAAATCTATCTTCAATCCATTTGAACTAAAAAAGAGAGCCCACGATAGCTCTGTTTTTCAAACCTAAAATTGGTACAAGTGACTATATTTTCAGAACTAGTTCAAGTGGTCTGATATGCAAAATTCGGAAGACAAGGGAACAGAATATTTGAAATTGAAAGGATCCTTGAAAATCTGGGATTTACAGTCATAGTAATGGCAGCTGTTGGGAAATCACAGGATACATTTATTTATAGTTTGGTCAGACGGAAAAGCCTGGGACCAGAAGTCAGATGACTTAAATTTTAATCCTTGTCCTGTACTTAACTAGTCACGGGACTAGACAAGTAAGTCACTTAACATTGCTGTGTTTCTGTTTTCTCAGTTGTAAGACAGTGATTGTATCTACCATAACTGTCTTATGGTTACTGTGAGGATCCTAACAAACCATTGTGTACAAAGGCTTCTTGAAAAGTCACGCTGAAGAGTTATACAAACTGCATGATTTCTGTGGTTGTGAATAACCCTGGCCAGACTGAGCACACGCTTTTTGTGCCCTCACCTTGCTCAAGTGCCTCCACTTGCCTGGTGTGAGGAAAGTCTCCATGGACAGTGCTGAATGAATGAGTGAATGTGAATGAATGAATACTTCTTTTTGCTCTAGTTTTATTTTCTCCCTCAGAGACTTGGGCCAAAAAAATAAATAAATAAATAAAACTAAATGTGTAGTTTGGGATTCTTTACAGTTTTTCACAGGTGCACTGTGCTGGTACCCATCCAAGTCTGAGCTGCATGTATAAGCACAAGTATGGCCTGGTAGACATCCTAGCATTACACGTGTACAGGATGTTTGGTGGGATTTTTTCCTGTGATGCTGGATTTGGCAACTAGAGCCCTAGTTGCAAATGCAACATTTTAAGGAAAGTCAGTGACAGTCGTGGTCCCCTCCCCTCCCCTTCTACATCCCCTATCCCCCCACCGTGGGATAACCTACTTGGTCGCCCACCTCCAGTCATTGACCCAGCCTCCTCTCTCATCCTGCAGGCCTTTTATGCAGGTGAGAGGGGAAGGGGGAGGGTTTCTTGGGTGTGGCTTTTGGAGGAACGGTATTGATGATTTTCTTCCCTTTCCATGAGGGAGGGATGGAGGCTAGGTGGGTAATTCCTCCAACAAATTAAGTGAAGGGAGAAATTTATTCTTGCTTGAAAGAAGGGAAAACTGGCTTTAGGTTCCCCGATTGGACATCTGCTCGGGCAGCAGGCTTGCAGATCTGTCTCCTGGCCTACTGGGCAGAGAAGAGGACTGGAGAGGGATGGCAGGATGCTGAGAGGGGCTGGCCATGGGGCAGCCTGCTCCTGTGCTGGTTGATGTGCAAAGATGCTGAGTTCACGTGGGCAGGTGCACACTGTGGTGCAGGGCTGTTGGGTCTGACTCTCCTGCTGGTTTTCCCACCCCAGAGGGTGGTGTCTTGGTGAGGAAGCATTCTAGAGTCAGCCTGCCCTGCAGGGGAGGGAGGTGATGAGATTCAAATTGAGTCAGATTGACATTTTAAACTGAACTAACTAGCACCAAGTGACAGTGACCCAGAGGTGATGGAATTTGCCTGAGATCCACTCCGCCCATGGGGAAGGGAGAGTTGACAGCACAAGTGGAAAGCAGCGATTACAGGACAGAAAACAAAGCGAAACAGAAGCTGTTTCACATGTGTGGCACTGAGCAGACTCTCAGTAAGTTATCACACTAATTAGAAACTGTACTCCTGTGGTTTGACTCCAGTTATTTAATCATAGAATCCAGACTGAGCCGAAAGGGCCTTCGAGATCATTCCTTCTAATGGTAGATTTCAAATGACACTCCTGGAAGTTGGAGGTGGGGGTGGCAGCCCACAGAGGTTGTTCAGGAGCCTCTGGGGGAGGGATAAGGATGGGGTTTAGGTGTGGGTTGGAGGAGGAGAGAGATGCTGAGAAGGTGGGACTTCTGGTCTCTCCCACATTGGCTACAAAGTTTGCTTTTTCTGCTTTATATATCAGGCTTCATTGCAAGATTCCTTTTGTCCAAAAGGTTCTCCATCTAGGAAAAAAAGACTTCCTTATAATCCACTCTGCTTATTTCTGAGATAAATAAACTGAAGTTCAGACTAGGGAGGTGAGAAGCCACAAGCCGCAGAGCCTGGAGTGGCAGAGTCAGGACACAGGTCATTTGGTTTGGCACCCTACCCCATACCTCAGGGTGGAGTTAGCCTCCTGAATTCAAGGTGTGTTTATTAAGCAGCTACTGGATAGAGCTGTGCAATAGGTTTTTTTCCTTTCTTCTTTTTCCTAAAAGATTAATGCAGTTACTGCGTCCATATGGTGCCTTTACTGCCGGAAAAATAACAGCCAGCGGGGGCTTTCTTGGGTTACCTCAGGAAGAGATCTCTGCAAGTCAAACACTATTAACTTTAATGAAGCAGCTTTGATGGTGGGGACAGGACAGCTGACACCACATTTCCCTAACAATAAACCACACTGACAGATAAAAACAAACAGGCTCAAGATAACGTATAGCATTTCGGAGAACAAGGCCAATAAGAAAGCAGAGGGATATGAGCCGGGCTTTCCTCTAAAGCCGGGTCCCTCCATCTGTTGTGGAAACTTCTGAAAGGCGGGGCAGGACGATCTAATCTGGCTTTTACAGAAACCGCTGCCTGGGTTATTGTAGGGATGGCCCTGGGAGGAAATTTTAAATAAACTGAGTACTACCTAGGGCTCTTTCTGAAGACTCTCTTTGCTCTGCTTTAGCCACCAGGTCGGAGCGCTGATGGTTTGTTTATCAATTCTAGCAACCTGGTTACAGACTCCTCCACCTTCCCGACCAGGGGCTAACCTACGCTGCTGATGTCTTTCCATGGGGTGTGCTCGCAGCCTCCAGAAATGAACCTGTTACACATGGAGCTGCTACGGCTTACTCCATCGTGGTTAATCCCGACGGTGAACTTGGCCTAGAACCACCACCACCACAATCAGTCAGGAATACACTAGCTTTGGGGCTAATGCTTGCTGGAGGCAGCAAAGAGAAAAACAGTATGTAATTTGGAGGTGTAACATGATTTGGTCATTAGTCATTAAACTCAGATTTCTGTTAGACTGATGATTGACAAATATTAGTTTAAAAAAAGTTTATTTCAGCTCCTTCACCAGACTGTGTCACTTATGAAACACCCTATGTTATGTCCTTTCATTGGGGCTGCTTTTGTGTGTGCAGTGGGAGAAGGATCATTATAATTGTACTTTTGAATTTCTAAGTCATTTTCTACATGGTTTTCTCATTTGATCTTCACAAACTCCCTACTGAAGTAGATTTTATAGTCCTGTTGATTTGCCCAGGGTCATACAGACGGCAGACATCAGAGCCAGCATTGGATGGGTTTCAAAGCTTGTTCCACCCTGAGGGAAAGCTCTGAGAGCTTTCTCTGTGTGTGTTGGGGGTGGCATGTGGGGGGGGGGGGGGTGGGGAGTGGCTAGAAAGCAGAAGAGCCCACCCTGAATGCTTTATTGAAATCCACTGATCGTTCCAGAGCCCTCGAGTAGCCTTGAATGCCATGCTCTTTCCTCAGGAACATCTTTTCTCTACTAAGACAGTCAGCAGGTCGCCCAGGGACTCGCTTTTGCAATGGTGATAATAACTATGTAGCAGGTGCCTGTTGTGTTAGGCACTTAGGTAAACACGTGATTTTAACTTTGTCATTCACAGGGTCCCAGAGGGACACTTATTACTCTCATGTTATTGATGGGGAAACTAAGGGTGAAAGACTTTAAGGAACTTGCCCAAGTCATGCAGCTTCTGAGCCTGAGCCTGTCCCGTGGCGTCACACCATGCTTGGCTTTAGGTGTGAACACGTAGTCAAAGGTGAGCAGCAGGAGGGGAGGGAGAGAGGCTGCAAACTGACCAAAGTGTGCATTAATAATGCTAATAATAATACAACAACAATAGCAACAGTGGTCCTCTGCCAGCCCCTATGCTAATATTTTACACACGTTGTCTCACTCACTTTGAGAGTGACCTGCCAATAGAGCCTTGGTCGCCCGTCACTGCTTTCTCCTACTTCATCCCTTGGCTCTTAGCTTGAGATAGAAAAATTCCTCCCCTCTTGTGATTTGTCCATGAAAAGACATTGTGTGTTAAAAGCATGTAGCTCTGCCCTGGACACTCCTCCTCCCCCTGCAATCTGGAGATGACTTAAAGCTGGGAGAGAAGCAGACTCCACTGATGACAGAATGGAGCTTCAGAATGATATTAACAGGCTGGAACCTGCACTGAAACCTCCAAGAAAGAAAATATAAAGTTCTTTTTTCAGGGCTGGCCCCCTGGCTGACTGGTTAAGTTTGCACTCTCTGCTTCGGTGGCCCAGGGTTTCTCCGGTTCGGATCCTGGGCGCGGACATGGCACTGCTCATCAGGCCATGCTGAGGCGGCGTCCTACATAGCACAGCCAGAGGGACCTACAACACAACTATGCACCGGGGGGGTTTGGGGAGAAGAAAAAGAAGAAGAAGAAGAAAAAAAAGAAGATTGGCAACAGATGTTAGCTCAGGTGCCAATCTTTAATAAAACAAAGTTCTTTTTTAAGGGCAGACATTCAGTTGGAGGTGATGGAGGCTTGCTTTAGGGGTAGCCATTCTGAAAAAGATCTGGGGGTTTTAAGTGTCCACAAGCTTGAGATGAACCAGCTATCTATGGGGCATGGCTGCTAAAGTGGCAGGTGTGATCCTGGAAATAGTTTTGAATCATGGATTGTGTATTCTTTTACAGATTAAGAATGTAGGCATCTTTTTATGAGGTCACGAGTTTGGAGTCATTTCCAGGTGATAGGCAGAAATAGACTTGCTTATGCTGAGGTCATCCTCCTCTGCCTCCCAGTATTTGGAGGAAAAGCAGGCCATGCCATGAAACGGTGGGCTCTTCTCCCCAGAGGTCTGCAAGCAGAGATGGACTGAAAAGTAACCAGCCCTCAGGGCTTTGCAAGGATTACCTCGTTACCACATTCTGGGCTCTTAGTGATTCCATGAGGTAGTAAATCCTGTTCTCATCTTTTAACAGGTTAGGACACCAAGGCTTGGGGCAGTTGGGCAGAGGCTGCCTGTATGGCAATTTTAATTATACCTGCCTGGGACTCCAGCTCAAAGTTTGTGAGAAAGAGACAATCCCATTGCTCCTTCCCATACCCTTAGCTGAGATCAGATTTCTCTCTGGTGGACAGGCTGGGAGGACCCTGACTTCAGGATGGGCGATGAGGACTGCACTTAGCTGCAGCCCTTGGGCTCAGGGCCCAGGCAGAGGACAGGGGTGGTAAGAAGTCTCAGGGCCCAGAACACACTCCCTTGGCTTCCAGCATGAGGATGCCTCCTAGAGGCCAGGGCGACTGGGTTTAAGGGAGCCACACTTGGCACCTAGGACTGATCCAGAGGTGCCCACTCACATCTCTCCCAGGCCAGGTTTCTCTACACTGCAGCAGCCCTCAGGATGCTGCCTCCAGCTCTGACTTTGGCTGCTCCAGTCTAACAGCCCAGCAGAGGACAGTGAGAATTTTAAATGAGGGCTGGAAATAAGGGGTTCATTAGGCCCAAAGTGGGTTTTCCTGATTTTTGGCTTTTCTTACCCAATATTTTTATATGCAGGTGAAATTACCATGAAATGAACATTAGGGCTTTGGTCAAGGTGGGAAGGACTGCCAGGAAGAGTCTCAGGCGTGAGAGTGGTGTGTGTGGTGGAGGAAGCCCCTGCCCGGTTGTTTGAGAGAGTGGAGGATGCTGGGTTGGTGGAGGATGATAGGGCCATGGAGGATGCTGGGGTAGTGGAGGATGCTGGGGCCATGGAGGATGCTGAGGGTCTCTGAGCCTCAGCTCTGTCTTGAATCCTTCAGTGTGGAGTGCCCCTTCTCAGGCAGTCCCTGAGCCCCTCACACCATGGCCCTGGTTTCCTGCCCTTCAAAGGTCTTGCCTGTTTTTCTTTATGTGGATTTTGGCACGGGGGAGACAGTCACAGGCTTTCTAGAAGTTTGGTCATAGCCATTCTTGCGATTACCCTAGTAATAAAAAGCTGAGCTGGCTTAGCAATTATTAATTTCAGAACATCCCAAAGCTTTGCCCTTTCATGGTTCTTTGGGAAACATTCATATTCTCTGAAAAAGAAAAAAAAGCAAACAACGTTTAATGCTAACTGTATTTTAAACAGAATGGTCAGAGAGCAGGATGACTTGAGAGAGCTGAGTCTGGAGCTCCACAGCTGAATACCTCTTTCAGCTTCAATCACTGTTTCCTGGTCATTGATAAATCTGGGAACTGTCCAAACCGATTTAGACTATTTTCATAAAAATGAAGCAACACATCCCTAAAAACAGAACTTGGTTTGGATTCCTTGTTCTTGCTCAGCACAGTGCCTCTGACGCCTTCACTGAAATTGTTGTTTGCTTACATTACTGGCTGATAACACAGTAGATTCTCATTGTGCATCAACCTCCCCTGTTTTCTTTACGAAACATCCATGTGGCGTTTCTCACCCTAGCACAAATATTCCTGTTTTCTCCTATGTTGAGAGGAAAATGCCTTTAGTAAGTGCCCACCTTAATATTTGATTTTTTCTATTTCTTCAAAGTGAGGACAGACCTTAATTTATGTGGTGAGCTGGCTGTGCGCTCCCTTCCTGATGTTCTTAACTTACCCTTCAGTTGACTCTCGCCTACTCGCTGACCTCGCACCCTGATTTTTCCGTTCACTTCCTGTACTGCATTTGAAGTGCCTATAAATCACCTCTTAGGTCAGCCCTTTCCTTAACATGACGAATATTTGTGTTCTCGCTGTGCAACACAATTTTACAACAATGGCAATTTATTTTTTTGGCAGTCTAGACTTTCATTCTTTTTTCTTTTCCTTTTCTTTTTCAAAACCCTATAAAATTTCAAGCGTCTCCCCTAGCTCTTGCAGTGATTGCTGCTTTAATGCACTAACTCTCAAGGCATATCTGGAAAATGTCACTGTGAGGTTCTAGGTGGGCTGCGCCAGTCTGATGCGGGTTCAGAGCAGATTTGGGCCCAGTCTGGCTATGATGTGGAGACAGGACTGGGAGAAGGGATTGGTGAGACAGAGACCTTGGTGAGCAGATTCTCAACTGGCACTTGGGTTGGCCACTAACAGGTTACTGCCCTCCTCCCTCCAAGGTGGACCCTCCTTTAATTAAAATAACATACTTTAATGATCTTGTAATCGTTGGTTTGTTTCCAGAAGCTATCAGGTTGCCTGTGGAAAAGTCAGTGGAGCAGAACAAGATCCCAAGCTGGGGGAGGGAAATACAGCATTTGACAAAGGGAGGGTAAAGCAGATAGAATTTTTATTTCAATCATGTCTTCTAAGAGCTTCACTTTTTATGATAAACTCTGGTCAGTTTTCTTTTTACCATTCGTCCCCATTGTGAAAAATCCTTCACGTGGAGTTTGTGCCCGTTTTTGCTTGTGTCTTTAAGAGCTGTGTGTGTGTGTATGTGGAATGTCCTCTGTTGGGGGGCCTAGAATTCTAATTATTTGTGCCCTTAAATGGTATGAAGTTCTTTGAGTACCTGCAGGCAGTCAGCAGTATGTATAAATCTTTGAGAACTCAGAGTTTCAGAGTGTCATCTGCTCATAAAAGCGTGAGTATGGCCCAACTTGCCTTCAGTAGATGTAGCCAGATGTTAAAAGAGAGGGCCCTGCAGTGGGCTGACTTCCCTGTGTGACCGCAGGCATGTCACTTATCCTTTCTGAGCCTTATTTTTTTAATCTGTAAAATGGGAGTAAGAACAACATAGAGTGAGGATTAAATGAGCTGATGTGTATAAAGCTCCTAGCACACAGTGCTCAATAAATAATAGTTATCATAATTCTGAGGCTGGAAGGTCCATTATAGGGGATGGGCTTGATGTGAACCTGGACTGTGGGGTCAGAAAGGCCTGAATTTGGACTATGACTCATACGCATTACTCGGTGACCCTGGAAACCTCATGTAACCACCGGAGCCTGTGTGTTCTCGGGTAAGCTGATGGACAGCTCCCTCCACCCCAGGGTGGCTGTGAGGCTTCTATTAGATACTGCCTGTGCCATGCTTGGCTCATAGAACTTAACAAGTGCCAGCTGACCGCCCATTCCCCAAGTCTTCAAGGTGATGCTATTGTCTCCAAGGGGCACTTCAACCCTAGTTTTACTTGATACGAGTCAGAGATAAAGAAAAGGGATCCAGGCCGGCCCTGTGGCCGAGTGGTTAAGTTTACACTCCCTGCTTTGGCCGCCCAGGGTTTTGCTAGTTTGGATGCTGGGCTAGGACATGGCACTGCTCATCAAGGCATGCTGAGGTGCTGTCCCACATAGCAGAACTGGAAGGACCTACAACTAGAATATGCAACTATATACTGGGGGTCTTTGGGGAGAAGAAGGGGAAAAAAAAATATTGGCAACAGATGTTAGCTCAGGTGTCAATCTTTAAAAAAAAAGAAAAGGGATCCCTTAGAATGACATCCCGTCCTCTAAGTTAAAAACGACCATTTAACACTTCCTTTCAGACATCTCCAAAAACCCAGGAGACTTTGGCTCCACAACTTAAAATACTTTTAACTGAAACAAATATTGCTGTTCTGTTAAAATTAAATGAGTGCACATATTGTTACAAGACAGTGGACTGAAAGTTTTCCCATCATTCTGCTATAACCAGCTCCCTGATTGGAAAGTGGTACACAGGGCCACACAAGTTGTTCAGGTACCAGGTGCCTTGGATGCTACAACCTGGCTGGAAAGACGCTGTCGCCGTTACCCCCTGTGCCGTAGTCTCCTGGCTCACACCTAATAGTGTAGCCCTGGGTAGAATTGTTGCTTGAGTGCCCAAGAGGACTTTTCTTTTGTAAATAAAGAATTCAGCTGATAATCAGTGCCTTCTGCAGGGTGCAGAGGTGAGAGAAGGGGTTCAGTGGTGTGCAGAGCTGCATGAAAGCTTCTTTCTGCTCTGTTTGGACGTGGGGCCCGTCTGCTCCGCAGGCCGGTCCGTGAGAAACAGCGACACCCACTCTCGGTGTGAGCGGTCTGTTTTCTGCTTACATACACAGACTTGATTTATAATCCCAGTCCCGACAGCATCTGAGTCTAATTACCTGAGTCTATGAAAGTTCAGGAGATCCCAACTACGTTAGCAATTCAGGGATGCGCTTTACCAGAAGCAGATGGAAAAAATAAAACACTTTAGTTTATGACTATTTTTCTATTCGGGGGAAGGAGAAAGAACAAAAGGAGTTGCCAAATTGATCCTTGTCAAGCACTAATTAAATATTATTCATGATTAATTCTGATGTTGATGTATTCAGTGTTTTAGGGGTGTCATAAATATCTGAAAGAATGAAATAACTCACTTTGTGTAGCTGTAATAAATCATGCATACCACAGTCCCCACGTGGCCTCCTGAGCCAGCCCCTTATTGTTATTTTTTTAATACATACACTTGTTAGTGACTTTTATGGAATGTTATTAGAGATGTGAGGAAATAATTCCTAATTATGCCTTGCTGTAGTCATTTCATTCCACTAAAAACAAATACTTAAAATTAAAAAGAATGAACAGTTTCTGTGGTTTGGAGATAGATACTGAACTATTTACAGATGAAATGATATGATATCTGGGATATGCTTAAAAATTATCCAGGTTGTCTGGAAGAGGGGTGAGTGGGTGGGGCTATAGGTGGAACAAGAGTAGCCATGAATTGATAATTCTTGAAGCTTAGTGATGGGCCCATGAGAGCTCATTATAATATTTTCTATTTTTGAATATTTTTGGAATTTTCTATAATAAAAAATCTAAATGATATTTCCATAGGAAGGAGCTCAAGTTTTTTTCCTCAAGAAAAATTATGGTAATCAGTTTTCATTGTAAGCATATGTTCTTTAAGTTATAAATCATGAGTCAGAAAATGTTAATCCAGTTTGGGGTTGACAGACTAATAATGATGATGATGATGATGATGAAAATACCAATAGTAGCTTCTACTTAATTGAGTACCAACAGTATGTCACATGCTTTGCACATTTATTTATTCCTTAAGAGGACTATGTAGGTTAAGTATTTTTATCCTTACTTTGTAGATGAATAAACTGAGACTTAAGAGATTAAATTACTCGTGAAAGGCTACATGCTCTATGACAGAAATGAGGTATCCAGGTTCCAAGGCTGATTCTTACGCTTTCTCTCTTTAATTTATAAAGAGACTACACTTAGTGAGGCACTTGGGCTGGAACCCTGAATTTAATTAATTTGAACAGGACGGAACCTTAGAGATGCTTTAGTCAAAGGTGGCAAGAGGATGACATGCCTACCCTCTGCTCCCATGCCCATGGTGCAGACATTGCTAATGGATTGTGGCACTTTCCCATACTGGCTGAGAATCCCACTCAGCACAGTACCCCAGACAGCTCAACTGGCTCCGAGTTGACATCATATAGAAGCCTATTCATCACCTCTTCTCTATCTCACCACCCTACCAGATGGGAAAACTGAGACCCAGAGGGAGGTGGGACTCACTCAAGACCTCACAGCTCATAGGTGGCAAAGGACTCATTTCTCTTGACATAGGGCCAGGGCCCCTTCCAGGTCAAACAGTCTATGATTCTGCATGTATTACTATGTGGAAACTGCTTAGAAGAATGCCTGGCACATGCTAAATACTGGATCAGTCTTGGCTATTATTATTATAAGGAGTGAAAACTTAAAAGATATCTACTCTAAAAAGTACGAGCTGTGAAAAAAGCCAGGTCAGTTTGCAAAGCATCTGCCAGTTTCCTAAAATGGTAACAGAGCCCTGGGCTGAAGCTGGCCACATGGCTGCACCTGCAGGTCCCAGGGCCCCCAGCAGCACAGGCTCCTCAGCCTTTGGTCTGCAGTCAATGCTCTGCAGGAACATGCTTGGAAGGCAGCCTTCTGAGGGCTCTGTCCTGTCCAGAGGGATGATGCGAAGTGGCCAACCTTTGTGTCACCTTTGTGTAGCCCCAGCAGCACCACCAGCCTCCCCTTGCCCAGGCTTAGCAGACCCATCAACTACTTGGTAGACTCGCTGAGTTCCTGCTCTGCAATGACACCCAAACTGGGGCTTCTCTCATGACCTCAGGTCTCCCTCCCCTCCTTTGAAGACTTTTGAATCCTTGGATGACTCTGACCAACATTATTTCCACCACTCACAGCAGAATTTTCATGCACACATAAAGTGTGCTGTTCCCACGGCCTTTATTCTTGGGTGGTTTTGTGGGTTGGTTCTGCCTT
The DNA here is from genome assembly GCF_041296265.1 of Equus caballus. Lineage (NCBI taxonomy): Eukaryota > Metazoa > Chordata > Mammalia > Perissodactyla > Equidae > Equus > Equus caballus. Next base: position 100,409,022 of record NC_091690.1, on the reverse strand, counting down.
CCCCAGGAGATCCAGGAATGATGCAGGTATTGTGAGTGGAATTTGTTTTTTTAAATTTGTGACTTAAACAGCTAATAGAAGCCCATGTAATTTGTGTGACAAGTGACAGCTTGTGTAAAGATAACTTACCCATATCCTGTTACACATTTGCATCCATTATGCTGGGCGAAGCCATTTGTCACTGGTAGACCATTAAGTCGTAGTCACCAGTGTTTTCTTGGATGAAAGGGTAATTATTTTTGCTGTTTGTTCGTAATTTATTAATAGTCAGTGAAGAACATTAGGGTAAAGGATTATTTCAAACAAAGTGACAAATCAAATGTGTGGAAGTCATAGTGATGTGCAGTTGATAAGAAAGCTATTTGTGTAAAGATAAACTTGAGTCTGGACTCTGCATGTGCTTATTACTGATGGGCATTTCAGATAAAATAGGTGCATGCAGAAGACTGAGCAGGAACTATGGGAAATGCCAGTAAATAGTTCCGCTTTGCACGGAAGCAGCTATGCTCTTGACTAAAAGCACAGGTTCCTATAAAGTTTATGTGCATGCGGGTATATGCAGAGTGATTCTAAGTGGCATGAGAATATTTCCTGTTTTAATAGTTATGTATTCATCTTAAATGTGCTAGGAAAACAGTATTACAACATACTAAACCCTTGATTCCTTGGATTATTTATTACTTATTTTGCTTAAGCTGAAGTTAAACTGGATATTTATGTTTTTAAAAAGTGATTTAAGAAAAACTGAGTCAAAGAAAAATAAGTAAATGACAGTAAAGTGGTGTTAAAATGTGACGAAAATTGAGATGATATGCAAAATAACGATGTTTAAGGAACATGGGACTAAAGACTGGTTCTCTTGGAAACTTGGGGTTAGCCTTTATTCACTGGGGAAGGCCCATGTCTTGACATTTTGTGTCTTAATTGAAATATCGGGGGCTCTTTCAGCATTCCACCTTTGCTTTAAATTTTCAGCATGTTATTACTCTTTAACTTGTGAAGCAAAGAACAAAACATAGTCTGGATTGTGATTCAGAGCAGGTATTGGGAGGAATCTACTGGATTTTTCTTCTGAGTGTGAGATGCAAAGATTAAAGTCCTGAGTGTGTAATCAGAGTAAAGGTGCGCTGAGGTTTTGTCTGAACTCTGCCCCCACCTCCTACTTGAGCCATCGGTGACCTTGACCTGGATCCATTTCCAGGTCTGTCACATGAGGGGTGGAGATGAAACCCAGGTTACCTTCCAGCCTGACTTCTTGATTCAGAGTTCTGGGAGACAGGAAAAGTGATGCCACCTTTAGTGGTATGATGTTCTGGGAAATTTAACGTGTTTCTTAGCTTTCTAAGAGGGCTACTAATAAACACTGTAAACCCAGCTGATCTCGTAAAATGGACTAGATGGCTTTCTTAAAGGGGACAACACTCATTTGGAATATAAATTTGGATGAGCTTATTAAAGCAGATTCAAGTGCCGTTTCTTCTCCATCACACCCAGGATCTTTTTGATAATTGGTTCCCTACCCCAGCTTAGAGAGAGGTTCAAACATGATTTCTCAAGTGAGGAGAACTCTAAAGCTGATTCTTGTGAAAAGAGAGGAAGTTAGTTAGAGGAATGAAAAAGACAATTCAATCAGAGTAACTTGGACCAACACCTGGAGATGAAAAAAAACACGATTCATTCAGGGAAATGCATGTATTCAGGATACAGCAAATGATCGTTGCCTTGCCTAGCTATGCCTACAGCAGTGCTCAAGGTAGACTGGTGTTTGGCCAGGCTGCAGTACGTGGTTGTGGGAAGGGGGAAGGTGAGAGAGGTGGATGAGCAGGACTGGCTCGTCAAGAACTTGTGAAGGGGCCTCAGAGGACTTGCTGAGGAGCTTGGACTTCCAGGGAGCCTCTAAACCCTGTCAGGAGGCAGTGGTTAAGAAAGCTTTGCTATTGGCAGAATTTTGGGAAAGATGGAGGCTTTGGGAAGTGCTCGCCCTTGCTGAAGGGGCCGGCTTCTAGATCTCCTCCAAGAGCTCAGTCCCTGTTGGGGCCTTTCCTGTGAGGGCATCTTTCTGAGTGAGGGGCAGAGCTCTTGAGCTGCTAATGATACATACCTTGTCTCTCTGGCTGGGGACAGGGGGGGCTGACGACTGCCCAGCGTGTGTTTCCAGTGCGCCACAGGTGCTGATTCACAAATCACACTTTATCCATCTATCTGTCTTTATTTATTTATTTATTTTGGTGAAACAGACTCTGCTCTTTGAGCTTCTCTGCTTGGACAAGGAAGCGCATATCTCAGGAGATATTTCTGTGGATTAAAACCATAGGTGTGCTTCCTCTGGCAAAAATTCTTCCCTTTGTAGCAAATTTGCAGAGACCATGTAAGGTATTATTCTAGTGACAAGCTGTTGTTCCTTCTGATGATTTTAGACACCAGCAGCTGGTTCTTTCCCATCAAGCAGATCTGGATAAACATTGCCAATTTGATGGAAGTGCAACATTGGAGTGCATGAGACAACTGCTGAACTAGGCAGGCAGACAGGGCCCGGGCTTTCTAGAAAGTTAGCTACATTGTGGAGACGGGGTGAGGAACCTGGGAACACAGCCTCTTGCACTGTTTCACACAGCTATTTAAAACTGCAGTAAAAGGAGCCTCTCCTCCCCCAAACCCTAAATTTTAATTAAAAAAAGAGTTCCACCACCACTCTTCATTTTAGCTTTGCGTTTGACATGCATCCATTTGCAAAGTTTGAAGCAAAGGAAGATGCCTGTCTGGTGGACATGTTGGGCTGCCTCGGTTTGGAATCTGGCTCTGCTGCTCACCAGCAGTGGGGGCCGTGCAAATGGCTGAATAGCTCTGTATTCCCTTTCCCCTTTGTAAGCAGAATAATAATATACCTTCCTTACAGGATTTTGGAGACAATAAATTTAAAGAACTTGGTAGAGCTCTTGGTAAGCGTTCAGTGAACAGTAGCTCTTGTTATTATCCAGCACACATTTTTTTTTGGTAACTATCACCCTCCTCCCACTCTCAACAGTGTAGTAACACCTACGTGTGTAGAGGACAGAGTTTAGGAAAGTGTGTTTTTTACAAACGTGAGCTCAACTGAAACTGGAAGTGAGGCAACTGTTGCTTCCGTTTTATAGGGGAGTAAACTCGAGTTGGAGCAGTTTGCTGATTTGACTGAGTCCTCAGAGGGAGTAAGAGAAGAATTGGCACAGACTTCAATCTTCCGTTGTGACCTTGTGCCTCCATCCTACCACAGCGTTGCTCTTACACAGGAATGTCTCTGAGGCCCTTCTCTGCTCTGTAAGTCACTCTGTAAGTGAACTATCTTTACTTCCAGGAATCAGACACCACCAGCCACCTGTGTCCTGACATGGGCACTAGCTGGGGCACTCCCGGTTTAACCTTATTCAGGGTCAGGCAGGCGGGCAAGAGTTGCTGGTGGGTGCGGCCAGTGCGAACTGACAGGGCTTTGCAGGGTTTGCTCCTGATGGTACCTGTGACAGCCTTGAGAATCCAAGCCCAGCATTCCCTCCCCTTTGAGTTCAGTCCTTGCTGTGGCGTGGCTGCCTTGAAATGGTGATGTACGGGTGACGTCTGCTTGGGCAGTGAGTGTGACTGAATCGTTGCAAGGGCAGCAACAGCTCTGGTGATGCCCCACAACCATCTCCGGCATAATTCACAGCAGGTGTAAGGTTTGGGCCTGGGATCATCCATACACCATCTCTCTTGGAAGATTCCTCAAGTCCGTGTCCTCCAGCATCGTTGTTTGTTGGTTCATCATGGTTTATGGAACTAGGTTACCTGTACATTGTGACCTGCAGGTTCCTTCTTGTTCCAATGGGCCTAAAATTCCATAGTTTGAGTTGTAGCTTAAATGCTCTTCCTTCATATGTGCAGAGACTAATTTTACTGCAACTGAAGACACCAGGATAAGCTGCTCTTGCAAACGTCCTGTGATGAGCAGAGACAGACCTGGGCTGTGAGCACGCCCACTGGGCTCACACCCTGGTCAGTGCACTGGGAAGCCGGGTGCTGCATCTCTGTGGCTGACAAGTCTTCTCGCCTGTGACAAGAGAACTGGAGTACGTCTAAGGCTCCTCAGCTTTGACTTCTATGACATTTCAGCAGTGGTTTAGGAATAATTTAGAAGAATCAATTGGAGCACTTGACTAAGACTGAGAGCTGGTAAGTTGTGGAGACACGAATATTTTTATTCTTCTAAAAATTTGTTTTGTAGCTACCAGGGATTGTAAAAACATAGCATTAACAGTTTCTATGTATTTTCTTTGCATAAAAGCTAAAGGGTTTTTCTAAATTAAAAATGTGTTTATTTTTATTTACTTCAGAAAATATTTTGAGAGGGGTTGTCATCCAGTCCAGAAGTTGCTGTGCCTGGTTTATGGTCAGAAAGACAGAAGGAAAGTTTAAAAGGTGCAGGACTCCGCCGTGTCTTCCCGACCTATGGGATCCGACTATCTGGGTTGTGGGGCCAGCAGTCTATAATTAGAACAAGCAGAATCAGACAAACTCTCTGGGTGATTCTGATGAACAGCCAGGTTTGGGAAATCCCTGCTAAGGTACCTGAGTTGTGTGATTTTGCTGGAGTTGGTTTCTAATTCCTAGCTCTGCCTTTCTCATTCCTGATTTTCCTGGTGCCTGAGGTGAGCCACGGAGAATAATCGGAGTTATGGATTCGTTAGTTGTAAAACACTTGGATGTGTGTTGGACAGGAAGCCCAGGCCTGTGCGAAGGACTGGGGATGGTTTCTCCAGTCTGTGTAGGCAGATCGCTTGGCTGCACATCACACCCTGGCTTTGGGGTCTGCTTCTTCCTCAGGGGCTCTGACCTCCCACTGGTGCCCCCTGAGCAAAGCCGCTCCTCCTCATACCATCAGCAGTCCCATCCCACTCAGATTGCTTTCTTCTATTTTCCAGGGTAACAGCTTTATTAAGATATAATTGACATACCATATGAGTCACTCATTTAAAGTGGATAATTCAGTGGTTTTTAGTGTATTGACAAATAATTGCAGTCATCTCCACAGTCAATTTTGGAACATTTTCATCACCCTACAAAGAAACCCTGTACCCTTTGGCTTCCATCCCCCATCCCGCCATCCCCCAGTACTAGGCAACCACTGATCTGCTTTCCTTTCTGTAGATTTGCCTGTTCTAGATGTCGCATAAAAATGGAATCATACAATACGTGGTCTTTTGTGTCTGCTTCTTTCACTTAGCATAATGTTGCCAAGGTTCATTCGTGTGGTAGCATGTGTCAATATCTCATTGCTTTTTATGGTCAGATAATATGCTATTGTATGAATATCCCACATTTTATTTATCCATTTATCCATTGATGGGCATTTGGATTGTTTCCACTTTTTGGCTATTATGAATAATGCTGTGTGAATATTTGTGTATAAATTTTTGTGTGTCTATATGTTTTCATTTCTCTTAAATATATACCTAGGTGGAGAGTGGTGGGTCATATGGTAACTATCAAACATTTTGAGGAACTGCCAGACCGTTTTCCAAAGTGGCTGTACCATTTTACATTCCCACCAGCAGTGTAGGAGGGTTCCAGTTTCTCCAGGTCCCTGTCAGCACTTATTTTCCCTTTAAAAAAAATGATAGCCATCCTAATGAATATGGAGTGATATCTCATTGTGGTTTGCTTTCTTCCATTTTTAAGGTAATTCCTACCAAGTATAATCTATTTAATCCTTCCATAAAAGGTCTATATATATATTTTTTTTTTGCTGAGGAAGATTAACCCCAAGCTAACATCTATTGCCAATCTTCCTCTTTTTGCTTGAGGAAGATTCACCCTGAGCTAACATCTGTTGCCAGTCTTCCTCTATTTTGTATATGGGCTGCCGCCACAGCATGGCTGACGAGTGGATCTGAACCTGTGAACCTGGGCCGCGGAAGCAGAGCATGTAAACTTAACCACTAGGCCATGGGGCTGGCCCCCAGGAAGGGACTTTTATAAAATCAAAATTAAATTTTAATTGTTCATTGTAAGAAGACTAGAAAATACAGGTAAACAAAAAGGTAGAACCCAGACCACCCCCAGTCCTACCAGCGAGGAAGAACCGGTGTCACGCTGTGGAGCATCTCTTGTTAGAATCCTTCCTGTGTCATACTTGCTTTTAAAAGAACTTTGTAGACTCAGTGAAGTCAATTGGTGGGATTACGGAGGAGATGTTTTTGAGCAAGAAGACCCATGGCCTTTCCCCTTCCCACTTGAGCTAAGACCAGGCTTGGGCCTCTGGGCTTCACCTGCAAAGGTTCTGACCTGGGTAGTAGATGGAGGAAGTGCCCTTCTTTCTGACTCCAGTGGTCCATTAAAAATGTGTCACCAAGTGAAGACTACCGATGCCACTTCGACTTTGAGTGTGGTCTTGGGGTGGGGTTGGGGATAGCTGGGTTCTCTCACATCCTGAACCTACGGAACTTCTGGCATGGCAGTGTGAGAGACATATATGTATTTTTCAAACATTGACCGCATTAGACTCATTCGATGAAGAAAAGGATAATGCATGGTGCAGTACCATCTTTGATAACTGTCCCCACATTTTTGAGTTGATTTAATTTTTCCTAACATAGCCAGCTAATTAAGAGTTGAATGGTAACTTCTTATTTTCATGACAACTCAAACTGTCCGAAGTTACCTGTGAACCGTGATTTCCATCTTAGAATGCACCCTCCCTCAGCAGCAGTGGCGTGCGAACTGGCAGCCTGGTTCCGAGGCCACCGCAGGTCTCTTTCAGTTCTGAGAATAAAACCTAGCTATTATGGGGCACTGACTAGGCGCCAAGCCTTTTATATGGATCATTTCATTTAATCCTCACGGCCACCTTCCAGGTGCGATCGATGTGTCACTATCCCATTGTCCCAGTACAGATGAGAAGACAGGCTCCACGACTTGGCTTGGAGTCTAGAGAGCTAGCGTTCTAGAAAATGGTGCTTGTCTGAGGCTTGTAACTGGAGGAAACAGGAAGCAGAGTGGCTGAGGAAGAAAGATTTCTTATCCGGGCTGCTGGTGCTGTCCCCCTGCTTGAGGCCCCTTCTTCTGCTCTCTGTGGGACGTGGCACTGGCTGCGTCGGGGGCCGCCTCCGTCCTCCTGCCCCTGCTGCGCGAAGGAGGCTTAGAATCAGCGAGGAAAGCCTCTGCTGCTGGCTCCGCTCTCTAACGGCAGCCTTGGGCTAGTTAAGCACTCGTCCTGTGCCTGCACTTGAGGAGTGAGAGGGAAGCTAGGATTGTCTTAGTCCCTTCCCTTGATCTCCCTCCTCCTGCATCCCTCCCTCCCCATCAAGGGCAGAAGGTCCTGAGGGGGTGAAGAGCTGTGGCGAGAGAGGAGCCACCCCGCCCTGGGAGCCTCCTGAGAGGGTCCGTTGGCAGCTCTGGTGGGGAGCCCTTGGGAGGCAAGTGGGAGGGCCGGAGGATCTGGGGTAGCCCTTGGCAGGCGGCCGGGGACACGTTTGCTGCCAGCCCACTGTGCGCCAGGCACCGGGCGGGGCTCTTTATGGAGATTCTTTTGCGGTAAGAGCCGTTGTCATAAATAGCTAGATGAGTTGTTTGTTCTGGCCACCACTCAGTGAGGCGGGTGTTGTTTGGAACAAGGCTGTGCCGTCCCCACCTGATGGCGAGTGTGCAGGCTCACAGCGATGGGGTCGCCTGCTTAGCACAGCGCAGGCCCCAGCTGAAAGCCCGGGCTGCAGTTCTGCCTTGGTTCCAAAGGCCCTGTGAGGATACGTTTATTTTCTGGAGATTAGGATTCTAGGTCCAGCGCCCTCTTGTGGGGCCGTGGGGCAGGGTTGGAGTGAGCAGTCCGCCGGCCTAGGCGGAAGGAGCCAGGATGCTTGCCAGGGTGTTGAGAGCCTTGGCCTCAGGGGCAAGTGAAGGCTGCGGCGATGGCTGACTCCACTTCTCACCTTTTGCCAAAAACCAACTGGAGTGAGTCAAGAGTTTTAAGCAGTGTTTCTAAAGCTTTTGTCAAGCCTTTAGTGGTTAGGGACTTGGATTAGGGTCAGACTTCGGGCTATTTATATCAACTCCATTTACCTTTATTTGTGAGGAGGGGGAAATACTGCCCATTTGGTAAGGGTGTTGGGAGGATAATGCTCAGCACGAGGTAGACGGTCCAGAGGTGTTAGCTGTTACTCTCATCCCCACTCATCCCTTTCCTATACACTCTGGCTTCAAAGGGCTTCTTTGCCCCCCATGACCACCCACCCCCACCGAGACCCACTAGATTCAACTGTTTCATGGGAAGTTCTTCAGGAAGTTCCTGGATTCTGCCTTTGGAGTTTGCTGGGAGACTCCTCTGCTGCCCTGGGTCCCCTTAGGCTGTGTGTAGCCTCCCCATGGACACCTATCTGAGGCCAGAGCTGTTCTATCAATTCTTTATTAAGACCAGTTATTTTTTATTTATGATGCTTGTGGGTTCATTAAAAATAGCACTCCCTTTTGGGGATACCAACAAGGCTTTTAGCCAGTTTTTATCAGGTTGTTAGAGTAGATATGAATATTTTAATAGAGAGAAAGAGCAAAGCCTTCAACAAACTTAATTTGTTCTAGAAGCTAAGTGACAGGCCTAACAGGGGTGCCAAGTAATTCAGTATAATCAGCTCGAATAGTGCAATAAGGAAGACAGTTGAATGGACAGGGAGCTTTTCCAGAGGGGCCACGGGGGCTTTTCCACCTCGAGCAACTGTGAATCACTGTATCGCTGGATTCTTTGAGTCCAGGTAAGATCTAGCACAGCCACAGGCAACTTCTAGGCCCAGTTAAGTTCCCGGGAAGCCGGGGGCAGTGTTTTTGCAGATTTCATTTTAACATTTATAGAATTCTTTTCATAAGATGCTGATCTTATTAAATTATGTACAGAATGATGGATAAGGCAGGTCACTGCTGCTCATCAAAAGTGTATTTGGGGCCTCAGACTTGGTTGCAATCTTAGATACAGGGGCTGGTTTCTTGGTGTAGTTTAAAAAATGTCCGCTTGGGGGAGCTTTATGATTGAATTTCAAAATCCATATCAGCTTTTATATGGATGTGAGATCCAGATGACTATGCCCCCCTCCCCACTCCGCCCACTGCAGTGACAAGCTACTGAAGCAAGGAATGGTTGCAGATATACAATGATAAATCAGTGTGAGTGGTTTTACTTTATTGGCAATTTCTCCCTCTGGATATTGAAGTTATTCTAGATATTTTAAAAGCTTTTCTTTCAAACTAAAATAGTTTAAAGATAAAAATAAAGAATAGCAGTACTTTCTGCTGTTTCTTGGATGATGTTCAGCATGAGTATGCAGACATCTGTGCATACTTAACTGCATTTCCCAGTTAGTTTTAAACAGCCAAAGCACCGGGAACATCTCCTTTGAAGTTTTGTAAACAATTGCAAGGAAGATACAATTCTATGACCAAATTTCTGAGCAGGGAATGTTTTCCAGTATATTTGCCGTGTGACTTTCCATCACCCTTTCTCACTCTCACATAGGTGGGCATGGAAAGGTCTAATGAAGGACAGTCCCTTGCTGCTTGGGCATAAGTCCAGGTTCCAGATGGTCTTTGGGGTCTACCCAGATTTGGACAGTTTTGAAATAATGGAAAACTGGTTAGGGTTCCTAATTAGGACATTTGCTGAGAATGTTGTCACAATGTGGATGCACTATTAACCCATGTTACTATGGGATAAAATGAAACCAGTTATAACCCACGTGTACAAGTGTGACTCTGTGTCCACCTGCCGGCACAGAGGGAGCTGGAAAGTATTTCTCAGAGGCGGCTCGCTTATTGTCTAAGCCTCAGTCTTACTCTGCCCTCTTCTTTCAGTTGTTAGGGCATTGTCGACTCTCCTCCTTACTTCGTGCCATTATTGTATGTGGCTTGGCTGTTTGACAAGGCCTCTTATTTTCCCTGCTCTCTTTCCAGAAGAGGAAAGGAAGAGCTCTGGAGGGTTGCTTTCCAGCCTTTGTCCCTTTGGGGAAGGATCCCTGTATCTGAGCAGCTGCTATTTCCTTCTGCATTTGCTCCTTCAGGGCCATCCCCTCCCACTCCCCACGGACTCGACTCACCTTACTCCACCTCTTGCTGGACAGCCTGGTCCGTTTCCACCGAGCATCACACTCACTGGCCTCATCGCCTGTGAGGACAAGTCTCAGGTCCCTGCTCCCAGGAGGACCGCGCCCCCAGCACTTGTTCACCATCTGCATTGGTCGCATCGATATGACTTTCACTGTCTGCTCGGTGGAGGAGAAATCTCGCCTCCTCAGGGGCCCTGTTGCTCCTACCACGAAGACTTCTTTGGGGGAAAAAAGTGCTTCTCACTCTTATTTTCACAGTATTTTCTGGCCTTTTTGCTCTTATGGAGTGGTTTTCAAACTTTTTTTTTTTTTTTTTTTAAGAAAAAGACCTTTTGTTTTTTAAGAAATAAATCATACATAGAAGCCCAGCCCAGTCTGTGTCTGACTTCAAAGGCCCTGTGGCAGGTCATTTTCTAAGACAGCTGCAGCCCTGCCAGATCCCTTTGCAACAGGGCTTTGCTGCTTCTCCCATCAAGGGGTGGAGTCTGTTTCTTCTCCTCTTGAACCTAGTGGCCTTTTGACTTGCTTTGACCAACAGAATGTGGTAGAAGTGACACTGTGCGAGTCCCAGCCCTGGCCTCTAGAGGCCTTGCAGCTGCCACTTCCATCCTTTGGCTCCTTGGCCTGAGACACCAGGTGGTCTGTATGCTGCTCTAGCCTGCCAGAAGATGAGAGTAGATGTGGAGGAGGAGTGAGGCCATCCAGTCAACATCCAGCACTGAGTGCCAGACACGCGAGGGAGGCATCTTGGACCTTCCTGCCCAGGTGACCCTCCAGCTGCCTGCAGCAGGGTGAGTGAGCCCGCTGGAAACCAGAAGAGGAACCACGCAGCCAAGTGCAGAATCAGGAGAAAAAGTCAATTCTTAGTATTTTCAGGTACTAAGATTTGGGATGGCTTGTTGTGTAGAACTGGGTGACTTAAAGAGGTACCCTTCAGAAGACCCGACATCAAGTCTGTTGTGTGTGTGTTGTAAGCCAGCTTATTTTAAAGTGTGAATTGGTTTCTGCATGATGACAATATAAACAGAGGAGAGGACAGCTTCCCACTACCCCATGCTGCTGTCCCCTACTACCCGCTACCTGAGGCTGTCCCCTTGTGGGCCATCCTACACCATGGCCAAGCCTGTTGTGTGTGGGGGTGCACCATGAACATTCTAGAGATGCTTTGTGGGAAACTTTACATAACACTGGGTTTACATTTGTTAGGTCTTACTTCGCTTACATGAGCTAAGTGACACCTGGATCTGGGGGCGCAGAAAGACCCTCTGCTATGATGGCAGCAGAGGGAGGATCTGGGCCCTCAACTGCCCAGCCTCAGCCCACAATGAACCCCAGGACTGTGGTTTGGAGGGCTGCTGCTTTAACACGCTCCAGTGCTGGCTGGAAAACCTACTGTCATCAAGATCAGCCAGGCTAGCCACATGTATGGAACACGTGTGTTACTTTTCTCTTGCAAGTAGGTGATTTTTAAGTCCAGGGAGTCAGCTCCTGGGGCTACTTTTGCACATTAGCCTGTTCTTGAACATTAGACTTAGTGTCCATTTTTCTAGTTCTGCTTGGATAATAATGACCATGTTCTCACTTCTTACCCTGTGTTGGGTTCTGTGCTAAGCATGTCATATACATTGTTCTGTTCAGTCTTCCTGAAGACCTTGGGAGGCAGGTATGATTGAGCTTGAGGACTCCGAGAGGTTAAGGCCTTTATCCATCAGGGCCGGGGCAGTGCACAGCTCCAGGGGCGCCGTTCACATTGTTGTCCGTGTAGGTGGTGGCTCCGCTGTTGTGCAGTTCACCTGGTGGCCCTGCCCAAGCTAAGAGTCTAGGAGGTGGCAGAGCTGGGCTTTCAGTCTCCAAAGCCTGAGCACTTCATTTTAAACAATTTTATTAAAGCTTTTGCTTCTCTAAGCTGCTTTATTTCTTCTGTCTCTGTCTATCTATATATCTGAATGTCAGTCTATCCAGACACCTATTCATCTCTCCATCCAACCACCCATCCGTCCATCCCTGCCCCTTCTATGCAGTCACTCACCCAGTCATCCATTTAGTGGAATCAGCGAAGGTCCTGAGTATCTGTAAAAGGTCTGAATATGCAGTTCCTTAAAATATACCTGGAAACATTAATTCTCTAATGCCTATTCTTACTTTAAGTTCATTTGAAATAAAAATTTTATTTCTTGAATATTTAAGACAATTAGAAAAGAAAATAATCTTCTAGAAACCCATGTCCCCACAACCCAGATTTCATGTTGTGCCCTGTTTGCTTCAAATTTCCTTTGTCCCTCTTTGTTGAAGAAAGAAAATAGAACAATGAGAGTCAAAGCCCCATCCCCCTGTGTCATTTCTTTCTCTAGCCTAAAGATGGCATGTCATATCCATGTCACATCCCATGCATGGTTTTATACATTTACTACATCTGTATGTATGCATAAATAATATTTAGTATTGGTTTGAGTTTTACAGTTTGCATTTACTATCAATATGCTTTTGCAACTTGCTTTTGTCCTTCAACACTTTATTTTTTGAGATTTCTTCATCTTGACACATCCACATCTAACTGGTGGGCAGTTAAATTGTTTTTACTTCATTTGTTATTACAAATAATGCTGTAGTCAACATCTTGCAACGTGTCTCCTTGTTCACGTGCCCCTGAGCTTCTGTAGGTAGACACCCAGGGTGGAGCTGCACATCTTCAGCTTTCCTTTTCAAAATACTTCCCAAAGTGGTTGTGCCTGTTTACCTCCACCAGCACAATATGAGAGCTATTTTCCCACATCCTCGGCTATACTTGGCGGTGTCTGTTGGGTATCAAATGGTGTCTCATTTTTGATTTCTGTTTCCCTGAGCGTCACTGCCTAGTTATGTAGGTCTTTCCGTTTCCTCTTCTGTGAAATGCTCATTCATGATTAATATCCTTTGCCTATTTTTCTACTAGGTAGTTCCTGCCTTTCTTATTGATTCACAGAAGGTCTTTTTGTTTCTGTTTTTTTAAAATCATTTCTGGAAACAGATCATTTGTCATTTAATTACATTGCAAACACCTTCTCCTAGTGCTTACTTTCCTTTTAATGTGATTCTGCCTGTTTCTGTAGGTCTTTGTCACCTTAACTTTATCCTTGAACTTTTTTTTTTTTTTAGGAAGATTAGCCCTGAGCTAACATCTCCTGCCAATCCTCCTCTTTTTGCTGAGGAAGGCTGGCCCTGAGCTCACATCTGTGCCCTTCTTCCTCTGCTTTATGTGTGGGATGCCTACCACAGCATGGCTTGTCAAGCGGTGCCATGTCCGCACCTGGGATCTAAACCGGTGAACCCCGGGCCACCGAAGCAGAATGTGCACACTTAACTGCTGCGCCACCGGGCCGGCCCCTATCCTTGAACATTTTTAAAGAGGTAAGTCGTGTCATTATGATACCCTTTCACAGAATAATGGGGGTGTACATGGTAAATTTTCCCTCCTTTCTCCAGGAGAGGTTTTTAGAAGAGGATTCACTGAGCTCTTGCTATGAGCCATGCACTATCCTAAGTGCTTTGCATATGTTGCTCTTTCCTTGGAACCACACAAGGAGGCAGCACAGTTGTTACCCCATTTTAAAGATGAGCAAACTGAGGCCCCAAAAGATTAAGTTATTGCCCCAAATTATGCAGCAATTAAGAGATGGACCTGGGAATAGAATCCAGAGAGTTAGTTCCAGGGCTCGGGTAACCACTAAGAAGACCTGCTTCTCAATGCCACAGTTCCTGCTCTGCAGAGCTCACTGGAGGAGAGACACGCGTCAACAAGCCCCATTATGCAGGAAGACAAACCTAGGGCAGCACATACTACCAAAGGAGTTGGGGAGGACTTCCTGGAAGCAGTGGCCCTTGAGAAGCAATGGCCCTTGAGCTGAGTGAATGAGAATGAAACGTGTGTGCTAGAAGCTAGACAAAGGGAGTGATGTGTGTGTATGTGTGCATGCGTGCACAATCTCTGTTGGGGGAGGGATAGGACATTTCAGGCAGAGGGAACAGAATGTATGGAGGCCTGGAGAGAACACAGCATGTTCTGGGCACTGTGAGCAACTCAGTATATTTGGAAGGTGGAATTTAGGGAGGAGGCGATTATAAATGAAGCCAGGAACAGTGCCTGGTACTTGGCTGCCATTATTATTTGTTGAATAAGTGAATGAATAAAGGCTTTTCGTGTTACAAATGCAACCATGAGGCAAGCTCAGTTAACTGGAATGCTCAGGGCATTGTCTCTTATAATTAGGAGAGCTCCCCAAACTTCCTTGGTTCAGACTTTCTTCCTGAACCTGTGAGGAAATGCGTGAGTGTCACTTCATTTACTGCACCTGAGGATCTTTCAGGTCTCCTAGGTGAGCACTCAGAATGTTGCAGGTCATCGCACAAGACTGGAGCTGTGGATGCAACTAGTTTAGAAGATTGAGTTAAATGACTCTATTCCCTCCAAGGTACATGTGGTATCATGTGGGTTGTCTATGCTTAGGATTGGTTGTTTTCAAGTAAGATAGACTTATCATGAATTACATTTTTTTCATTGATTTAACTCTTTAGTTAACACCAGAAACTGGACTTTGGGCTCCTTGTGCTGACTCAGCAGTTGCTAGAGTGTGGTTTGGTTAGATTAAGGAGAGGAGAAATACAAGTCTGGCAAATGAAGAAGTGAAGAATGTCTTATTTCTTACCACAGGGGTGTTTGGCTGTGTCTGGTTGGGGTATCATAGTCCTGAGGCTGAGAACAGGGTTGCCACATGGGTCTCTTTCCTCTGTCTTCATCTGTGTCCAGGGCTAACTCTGCAAACGCTGCTCTTCCCCGGGGTGCAGGTGGATGATTCATAGCTAACTCCACAAAGCAATTCAGAGCACATCCTCTAATGGCAGTGGGTCAGCAGCTTCCTCTTTGCGTGTAAAATATTCATTTGGGTACTTACTGGTATAGCCAGGGTTCTGGTGGGAGGGATTTCCTGAGCCCCAGAGAACTGATGGGCATTGTGTGCCTCGCCTTCTCTCTCCTTGGACAACCTCCAGCCTTTGTGGCCATTGCAGGGTGGTGGGCGGGGGGGAGTGTTACAGGGGAGGAGGGAGGGACTAGGGATTCCTTTCTGGCTTCGGGTAGTTTCCTTTATTCCAAGCCAGGAGCCACTGTGGTCTTGGGGATGGGTTTGAAGGTGTTTCGGGAGGCAATAACAAATCCCATCTTGCTGCTCAACCAGTGGGAAGTCGCTGGTGGGGAGGGAGATGTGTTTTTGCCATCTTGAATTCAGATTCATAAGATATTTTCCCACAGGATCCATGTTATAAATGATATTTAGATTTTCAGGGTAGGCCACAAAACTCTGTGTGCCTAAAATGTACCTGAAGAAGCAATGTGTTTTGGTTATGTTAGGTTCTGTAAAAGGCAGTCTTTCTCAGACTTTCTCCCTCTGCAGCGAACCTTCCCTTCCGACAAATGTATAGGGAAGTGCGATGTATGTGGTTGATGTGGGCTTCGGCCTCCCAGTCAGAGTCTTGGTCCTTGAAATTCCCTTTCCTTTTGGGTTTGCCTCACTGATCACTGCCGCCTTCACCCGTCTGTCCTGAGGGGTGCTGTCCATCTTCACTGCTCCTGTGCAGCAGGGGATGTACAACTCGAGGGTGGATTCTCCAAGACCGGAAGAGAACACAGAAGAGGATAAAATTAGCAACAGGAAAAAAGGAAGACTACTGGTTCTTAAAAACTGGCCTGTGGATCATTGTGGGCTGGTTGCCTAAGAATCACCTGGGAAATATAAAACAAATAAATTAAAAAAAAATACCAGTCTGGCCATTCCTCAAAATTCCAATTCAGTGCCCCTGCAGCACGTCATGGAGGCTGTAAATTACAAAGCTGCTCCAGAGAATTATGATTTGTACCATACTTGGAAATCTCCAGATTAGGCATCTGGCTTTCTGGACACCACTCTGCCTTCAGCCTGTGGCTGTCTCCTGTGGCACAGGGGAGGAGGCAGAGCCAGACACTGGAGAGGATCCCAGGGAGGGACAGGAGTTTCTTCCCTGCCCAAGGCTTGCCCCTGCAGACTGGCTTTCTATCTGGAAATCTTTCTCATTCCCATTAATTGCCATTAGGGGTCTTCACAGTCCTTTCCACAGAGCTGTGGCCTCACCCTCTGGCCTTAAGGAAACAAGCACAACAGAAGACAGGCCATTTAACCTCCCCAAAGGGGAACCAAAGATGGGAATTGAGGGGATTGTCTTCTGATTGCTAACCTGGCAATCGGTTCCCAGATTTCTAAGATTTTGTTTTTCAGAAATGTGCTCTCAGTCTAAGGATCCATTTAAAGGAACTATCACAGCCACTGAACCTCTTGGAATAGGACCCTAAGACTGCGCGTGACTCTGTGTTTTGTTAATGTTGTCAAGATGATCCTCCTGATCCTGGGTTGTTCCGGCATCAGGCAAAAGGAAGCCCAGGGTAAACCTGCAGAGAATGTAACTGTCAAGTCCAGCAGCGCCTCCTGTTGGGCCCTGATGCCTGCAGAGCACTGTGACTTCCTGGAGGGATGGGTAGGATGTACATGGACCAACAGTTTTCTGTGCTGCCTAAGCTAAGGAAGCATTGTGTCAAAACATAATTTTTAAAGTTTTGTTTTAACAAAGTAGCAGGGCCATCCTAATCCTTGATTGCTTCAGTTCTCCAAGGAACACAGGAGCCTCCGAAGGGTTGGCCAGTTTTTATGGGAAAACGATTCTGGCCGTGCCTTCCTGCAGATCATGCTTCCAGAGAGGCTGTTGGTTTCCTGAGCCTTCCGTGTACTCCTGACAGTCTGGTGGTACTGAGTCTGGTATGGGCTGTAGAATAGACTCCTTCTTGGTGTGGTGTTACCTCTCAGACCTGACCCGTGACTGTGAGGACCTGGCCCCAGCTGGATGACAATGTCCTCGGGCCCTGGCTTACTTGGCTTACTTTCTGCTCTCCCTTTTCCATTCTTAATCTTCCTCTTTCAGTTCTGTGCACAGTCTCATGTGGAGAGGGCCTGTGTTCAAATTCTTTCACTTGCTGGCTGTGTGACCTTAAGCAAATCCCTTAACCTCCCAAAGCCTCAGCTTTGTCATCTTTAAAATAGGAATAATAATAGTGCCAGACACATAAGATGGAATCAGGATTGGCTACACAATTCGTGGGGCCCAGTGCAAAATGAAAATGTGGGGCCCCTTGTTCAAAAATGAAGAATTTCAAAATGGTGATAGCAGAGTATTAAACCCAGCGTGGGGCCCTTCTAAGCATGGGGCCTGGTGTCCCTCACAGCTCGCACACTCAAGAAAGCCTGGATCCAGTAGGATGAGAAGTATTACTAGGACACTTGTTATTTCATGTCTTCCTCTTCCTTTTTGTACCCCAGCTTTGCCAGTAATAGCCAAACATGCCCGCCTCCATCAACACATACATGCGCACGCACAGGCACATGTATCATTCAGTTGTTCTAAGAGACCCTTAAGTCTGTTGAGTTTTTAAAAAATTTCTCACTTAAACCTAATCACAGACATCATTGGGTATAAGGAAAGTCATTCAGAATACCTCCATTTATATATTCCACTTTTCTTTTGATCTATTTCCATGTTCCTATCTGGGTGAAATTGTACCAGTTAATTTTGTATGCTTATTTCCATGTTGTTCCATAGTCTTCCTAATTAAGTTTTTAAAAAGAAAATCACTTAAAAACTTAAATATTAGTTCATTGTTAACAATTAAAATGGTACATTATAGATCCTGAAGAGGGAAACAGCAAGTAGTGAGAGAGAGACTGAGAAGGAGCCAAGGGCTGGAGAGAAAGACAGGAGAGATTGTGAGGCATTTGATGCTTTGGCAAGCGGGGTTTGGAGTCCTAGATGAGTGAGGAGCATACTGGTTAATAATAATCACTATAGCGAACATGTGGTGCTGAGGACTTTACAGAGCTCATCTCATTTGATCCTTAAAATAACCCAAGAAATTAGATGTGATTGTTGCTACTACAGTAGCCCCTCCTTATCCAGGGGGACATGTTCCAAGACCCCCAGTGGATGCCTGAAAGCTCGGACTGTTTTTTCCTCAACATACATACCTATGATAAAGCTTAATTTATAAATTAGGCACAGTAAGAGATTAATGGTGCTTTGGGGCCATTATTAAATAAAATGGAGGTTACTTGAACACAAGCCCTGTGATACTGAGACAGTTGATCTGATAACCAAGACGGCTATTAGGTGACTAATGGGCGGTGGTGTTTACAGTGTGGATCTGCTGGGCAAAGGGATGAGTCACGTCCAGGGTGGGAGGGAGTGGCTGGTGCTAGATTTCATCACGCTACTCAGAACAAGTGTGCAATTTAAAACTTATGAATTATTTATTTGTGGAATTTTCCATTTAATATTTTCAGACTGTGGAGCCAGCCCTGAAGGCCTAGTGGTTAAAGTTCGGTGCTCACCACTTTGGCGGCTGGGGTTCTCTTCTTGGTCATGGAACCACACCACCTGTCTGTCAGTTGCCATGCTGTGGTGACGGATCACATAGAAGAACTGGAACAACTTACAAGTAGGATACACTACCATGTACTGGGGGCTTTGGGGAGGAAAAAAAGAAAAAGAGGAAGATTGGCAACAGGTCTTAGCTCAGAGTGAATCTTTCCATGCAACAACAACAAAATTTTTTTCAGACTGTGGTTGACCATGGGTAACTGAAACTATGGAAAGTGAAACAGTGGATAAGAGGGGCTACTGTAATACACAGAGAGGAATCTGGGGCCACACGAAGTTAAGTGACTTGCCTTGAGTCATGGAGCTAGTAAGTGCAGGATGAACATTGGAACTACTCAGGCAGACTCCTGAAGAACTGGTGCTCGTGTGTGTGTGTTGTTATGGCTGTTATTGTGGCAGAAATATTTTAAAGCAAATCCCAGTCCTTATGTCACTTTACTACTACATACTTTCATTATGCATTTCTAGAAAATATGGATGTTTTCTTATGTAACTATAGTACCATTATGATATTGACCAAAATTATCAGTAATTCCTTGATATTACATATAATCCAATCATATTCAAATTTTTTGGTTGTCTTAAATATTTCTTTTAAATCTTGATTCATACATATTAGAATGCAAATTATCATCTATACAGTGCAATGGTTATTACCTCTCTTAACCTTATTTTAATCTAGAGCAGACTCACCTTTTTGAAAAGTGCCATTAACTTGTTGAAGAAACTTGGTCAGCTGTGCTGCAGATGTCCCCAGTTTGGATTTGTCTGGCGGCTCCTCCGTGGCGTTGTTTAACTTGCAGAACCCGTTCATATCATCCCCACACTGTGTGCTGCCTCTCTTGGAGATGTTGTCCTGGGTCAGGCACTGCAAATCTCCTTTGTCATCTCTGAAATCTATCAGGGAAGATTTGACTTATTTCTCAGTGCTTTTTGTTTGGAGTTTTGGATTCATTTTTAAATATTAGTCTTGTATTTCCCTTAGGGATGGACCATCATTTATTTGCTTTTTTCTCTGCTGTTTTTTATTGTGTTTGTTTACAGTTTTTCCTCTTCTTTAAATATGCTTCAGTGAACATCTTTGCAAATAAAATACTTTTTATAGTTTCATTAAAATAAGCACCCAGATGTGGAGTTAGAGTGTCAAAAGTTATGATATTTTTGTGGCTTTTGAAATATATGAAAATTACTTTTCATAGGAATGTATTTTCTTTACATTAAAAAATTAAAACTTAAGATTTCTTGGATTCTGTTGGAAGATCCCGTGAGTTCTTTGGGTAACACAGACTCAGGGGTGAGTGTATAATTGAAGATTTGTTCCTACAATCTTTCCTGATAGATTTCAGAGAGATGACAAAGGAGATTTGTCAACAACCCCTCCAAGAGAGGCAGCACACAGCGTAAGGATGAAATGAAGATAATTGAGGTGATGTCCAGACGTCCTGACTTAGGTGGTTGCAGGGTTGTGATTTGGGCTCATTTCTGTATACCTGTCTTAAAGGGGATTTTGTTTTGGTATGTTCTGATGGATTCTAGCTTGGTTGTTCTAACGAATTCTACCATGAGCCAATTTAGATACTCCATTTCAAATAGATTCCTAGTCAGTTTAAATGTCGTAAAGCAAAGTAAAACAAGAAATGAAAGATCTCCTCTTTCCTCAATACCTGCTATCCATTACATCCCAGGTGGTGGATTTTTGTTCTTGTTTTGCTTTTTTCATTAGATAATGTTTTGTGGTGTCTTTAGTGGAGAGTACTTCATCGTCTTTAGGGATGAAGCATGTGTTGCAATGCTGATTTTGGAGCAAGGATGCAGTAATTAGACTGCTAGTCTCACTGATTCCCCCACACCCTCACGCCTGCCTTCTTCCACATCAGCTAAGTTTGTAGTGCCTGTTCCTTGCTCATGTGGTGGTATTTGTTGGTTGTGTTAGTTAGAGCTTGGCTAAGCTGCTGTAACAAAGATCCCTAAAAGTACTGTGGTTTAAATAATGTAGAAATTAATTTATCCCTCACCTAACAGTTCCTAGGTGATCCAGGTAGATGGGGCAGCTCTGTTCCATTCAGTTGTTCAGGAACCTGGGCTCCTCCCATTTTTTTAATCTGTCGTCCTTTATGATATACTCATTGTCTGTATAATTGAAGCTTGCTGCTGTCATTCTGAGTTCCAGTTCATGATAAAGAGAAAGAAGTCTGGGGCCAGGGAGCTCCTTTGGACTCAGAAGTTGCACACGCCACTTCCACTGATATTCCTTTGGTGAGAACTTAGTCAAATGGCCATTCCTAACTGCAAAGGAAGCTTAGAAGTATAATTTGTGGCTAGGCAGCCTTGTGGCCAGGAAGAGGAGAATGGATTGTGGTGGGCGAGGAGCAGTCTGTGACATCTGATCTAGATATTGGGCTATAGAGCCAGACAGACATGAGTTTCAGTCTTGGCTTTGCCATGGACCAGCAGTCTGACCTACAACAAATGATTTACCTTCTTGATTTTCTCATTAGAAAAATGATTTCTACTTTATTTGGGTTGTTCTGAGAATCAAAGTAAATGAACAAGTGTATGCAAAGTGTTTAAGAAAAAAGCACTGGTGGTTATGAGCACAGAATTGGGAATCAGATTGGCTGAGTTAAAATCCTGGCTCTGCCTTTGCTATCTGTGTGGCTTTAGATAAATTACACAAAATTCTCTGAGATCTAGTTTTCTATGACATGGAGATATTACTAGTGCCTACCTATAGAAAGGATTCAATGAGGTCCTCCATGCTGGATTTATTAAATAATTTATTCATACAGATAAATCATGGTGGTCTTTTCATAGTTATTATCATGTCTGTACGTTTTGTAAACTCCTGAGTTTATCTCCAAAAAAGGAAGTAGTAAACTTTAATTATGTAAGCATGTGCCTGTCATGAGTTGCTGCATTCTCTTATGCCTCTTGTTACCGCTTTACTCCTGCATCCTGCTAACATGTTTATATATTCAGTTTGTGTACTAGTTCCTGTTTGATTTCTTGGGTAAGCATCTACTGATGACTTTATATTCTAAGTCACATAGTCTAGGCTATTTAGTGTGAACTCTACAGCTTGTCTCAGAAGTTGAGTACGTTTTTTTAAATTATGGCTTCAATCCCATGCAACCATTTTGAATGGATTAAGCTGGCCAAAAGAAATCTCTCTATGGAAAACTAAGAAATGTAATAAAAATGGACAATGCAAGGATGATACGTGGCTGCTTCAACCTCAGGGTATCTCTATTGTGTATCATTGCAATGACCCTGGATTATGTTTTTCAGGTCTAATTTTGGGATTTATTTGCGGAACTCTACTTCTCTGATTTTGTACAGATAATCTAAAGCCCTGTGATTTCTCCTCTCTCTTCCAGTGACCCCTCCATGATCCCCATAGGACTGCAGGGACACTTGCCTCTTCTCCATCTTGCCCCCAACTCTCTGCCTACTTACAGAGCTGACACACTGCTCTGTTGTACTATTCTGCTACCCTGAGTGCTGTGGTTTTCAGCCTGGCTCCAGTGATTTAAAATGAGGGAGTATGGATGCCTTTTTCAAACTTGAGACCAGCAAAAGACAAAAATTCCCTTTTGTTTGAAACCATTGGAAGTGTAGTCTTGAGTTCTTGTTCTTTTAGAAGAACTGGGAGTGGGCCCCTTTCTTCCCCACACCTGCACCTGCTGGCTGCTGTAGTTTTGCATAGAGTAATTGAGCAAATGAAATACCAAACCTATAAAAGGTAGCATTATCAAAGTGAATGAATGAACGCTTACCTAGCAGAACTGTAAGACATGGAAAAATAGGGAGACAAGTTAATGATCTAGAAATTGTATAGCTTTGCTGTCTTAGAATCATGGCAAATGGAACATATGGCATTGGGTCATTTTTTTCATTGATATGAAAAGAAAATGAGTTTATTTTACAAATAAATGGAGTTTGTGTTTCTGTTTGCTATTCATGACTGTAATGTTTACTTCTCCTGAAAGAGAAATATGTCACCTAAATATTAAATATAGAGAAAGATTTTTTCAGCTATTAATGAAGAATTTTTCTTTACATGCCATGCCTTCATCCACTTCAATAAACATTTTATGCTTTTCTCTTCATTTACTGTTACTTTGTCTGATGAGGCTGTCTGTGAACAGAGGCATCTTAAGAAGAAAAAAGGAATTGGTGAAAAGACAGACATGTTAAAATTGTTATTTGTTTGAGTATTAGAATTTTAGATTATGGCCTAGAATCAAATACGCTTCATTTTCCCCTGGATTTTAAGATACAACAGTATTTCCATTTCCTATTTTGAGATTCAGAATAGGCCAGAATTCCATTAAAGTTGCCATTAAAAATCACGTTCATTGTTGTCATCATAGTGAGCATTCATTATTTATTTATTTATTTGTGAGGAAGATTGGCCCTGAGCTAACATCTGTTGCCAATCCTCCTCTTTGCTTGAGGAAGATTGTCACTGAGCTAACATCTGTACCAATCTTCCTCCATTTTGGATGACATTTGTTGGATGCTGCCACAGCATGGTTTGATGAGCGTTGCATAGGTCCATCCCTGGGATCTGAACCTGCGAACCTGGGGCTGCTGAAGTGGAACGTGTGACCTTAACCACCATGGCACTGGGCTGGCCCTGGCATTTATTATTTTTATCGTCCCAGCATCCCTTACTTCAGAAGCCTTTTGTTCCTTGTAGAATCACCCATGCCCTGTTCTTGGCTCATGTGACCCAGGCCTGGCCTATCAAAGTCCATGGTAGTTGGATAAACAACAGGCTTATGTCTGAAGCCAGATTTGTCCAAGTCAGTTACAAGACTTGACCAAAAGGAGTTCTCTGTCCACTGAAATTGCTAGGTTAGAGAATGAAGTATGAAGCTGACAAAGGCTGTCTAGGCTCCTTAATGGTGAGAGTCTGTCTGAGGCTGAAGCCAGCTCAGAGAAAATTGACCCAAGAGATGAAGAAAGATTTCTGACCATATCTCTGGAGTGTCCATCTCACCATGCCTGACAAAGTGAGATTTACCCCTGCTGATGAGTTTCTTGTTTTTCTCCCTGAAACTATTCTGAGTTGGTTTCTTCCACTTATAGTTGAAAGAGTTCTGGCCAATACAATCATCATCATTTTCCTCAGGGAACATTTATTCAACACCTGGGTCACTGAATATTAACCATTTCACATGTAACAGGAAAATGCAGTATTAATAGAACATTAGAATTGGAAGGGTCACTTGGTCCAGTTTCCCATCCAGTGCAGAACTCCTTTCTTCAGTATCCTTCTGATAGTAACCCTAGAATCAAAATCACTTAATTTTTTCAAGGATTTTAAGATACAACAATGTCTTCCTTTCCTATTCTGAGTTTCAGAATAAGCCCTGAATTCCATTGTAGTCCCTACTTTAAAAATTCCACCAGCATCTTGGATAACTCACTATCTTACAAACTAGTACATTCCAATTTTGGAAAGTTCTAATTCTCAGCAAGTTTTGCCTTTTATTGAGTTGAAATATGTTTTGTTTTTACTTAACTCATTAGTCCTAATTCTGCTTAGAACCATGCATATTAGAGTGAAGTCCTATTCTAAAAGATAGCACTTCAGATATTTGAAATGCCAGTCACATTCTCCTCCGTCTTCTCTGCTCCTTGCTGCAGAACCCCAGTTGCTTCTCCCATCCTTCACAGAGTGGGGATGTGTGGACCTCACCTCAGTTTACTTCTGTTTGTTCATGTCCCTGTTAACATGGGATCAGCACCGAGCTAAGCCTCCTTTGTCTCCTCTGGATGTTTAGATGAGTGCAGCCTTATACTGAGTTAGATTTTAGGGCTTCTGTTTCCCACAGTCTGTGATTTATAGCAAGCTTGCTGTGACTAGTATTTACTTTCCCTCTCTCTTATCTTTTTTTTTTCCAAACAGTTTTTAAACCAGATTGTGTTTGAGTTTTGATTGTTTGAGTCTGTATTAGGATTTTACAACCATAAGCTTTTGTTCCCCTAAATATCCAATGTCATGTGGAGAGTATTGTTTTGCCAGTGTGTTTCTGCCTCATTTGGGACCTTTGTTGTATAGGATGATGTAAGAGTCAATCACTGTCATTTGGGCCACTGAATTAATCCATTGACTAGATATGAGTATTCATTTTATCAATGAGTTGCATTCAGATGTGGGTAAGAAGAAATCTAAAAGAGTGGCTTATATCCACATAAAGTCGAAGGAAGCCCATGAAGCCATGAAGGACCCAGCTCCTTCTGTATTTGTGGGGTGCCCTCCCAATGCCTGGCTCCTGTTGTAGTCTAAGATGGCACTTTCTAATATCTTGGCCACATTCCAGATGGTTGTAGGCTCACAAGGTTGCTTCCCCAGCCAGATGAGCTCCTTTTAAGTAGTCCCCCCAACCCCCTCGTTCCTATTATTTCTCTCTCACTGGACAGTGTTTAATCATGTGGACACACCAGCTGCAGGGAAGTTGGGATATGGCCTTTCATTCTCTGTAACAGCACAGCCAGCTGAAAATGGGGGCTCTGATACTAAGAAAGAAGGGCAAGTGGATGTTGGGAAACTACCAGCCATATTCCTGGAAAACTATTTTGAAATATTTTCCTTCTTGCCTTGGAAGTAAAAAGTAATAAAAATATCTACTTACTTTGGACCACCTCTGTCCTCACTTTTGGATGACCTTGGGTTCGGTTCTGCTCTGTTTTCCTCCAGGAATTTCCCTGTAGGCCTAGGAAAGAGTTAAAGAGCGGATGTTGTTTCAGTCCCTCCTCCTCCACAATTCAGACAGTAGAGTATGTGATTCTGTTGCCTCCTTGTTTCCCAGTGATAGACCCATGTGGCATTTTACAAATATGGATAATCAAAAGAGAGAATTGGGGGCTGGCCCTATGGCCAAGTGGTTAAGTTCACACACCTTGCTTCAGCGGCCTGGGGTTTCGCGATTCAGATCCCGGGCGTGGACGTGGCACCGCTCATCAGGCCATGCTGAGGCGGCATCCCACACAGCACAACCAGAGGCACTCATGACTAGAATATACAACTATGTACTGGGGGGCTTTGGGGAGAAGAAGAAGAAGAAAAAAAGAAGATTGGCAATAGTTGTTAGCTCAGGTGCCAATTTTTGAAGAAAAAGAGAGAGAATTGGCCACAAATGAAAGTGCAACAAAGAAACCAAATTGATAATGCTGGAAGTGGAGTTGGGATCAAACATAAATGGAGTATAGAAGAAACACTGTTTTGGGGAATGTTGGGACTACTGCCATTTGCAAGACAGCAGGCAGGGGAACTTAGTGAAGGCACATTTATTCACATAAATGAGGAAAGTGGTTGAGACAAAAGCATAAAAATGTCCCAGAGAAGTGACACCAGCAAAAGTTTCATGTAAAAGGAACTCCTGGAGATACTTCATGACATTGAAAATGCAAGGGGTGGTGTTGAAGCAGATGCAAACTTAGAAGGCAGTGTGACAGTTTGCCAAGGCATAGAAAAGAGGCTTCCTACATGTCGTGAGCTATGTGATGACAGAAAGACAGGCACGGTTCAAACAAGTCTCGATGTCTGTTACAAATAAATAGAACACTTTCCTTTCAACATTTGATGCTTTAAATAATAGTCTACTAAATAAAACTAATAGAGAGTTTTTAATATTTTGACAAATATCTTTAAAGGTCACAGAACAATTATAATTTTTCCCATTAAGGCAGTTTTGTACAGTTTCAACTTGCATGGTCATTTTTCTGGTCCTCACTGCAGTGCAAAATGAGGATTACCTGTGGTTCACAGAGTTACAGTGTTACACACTGTGCAATAATATAATATAATATCCATAGTATAATACCCACAATAATTCTGCAACCCAGGGCAAATATTATCACCACCATTTTATGTATTTTATTTGGTAAATGAAAGTCACAAGATTATGTAGGTTTGAAATTATAGTCAAGTAACTGGCAGGACTTGAACCATGCTTCTTTCACTTTAAATTCATTGCTTCTTAGAGCCCCACTACCATGACACTCACCTTCTTTCCAAATAATCTCATTAAAATTTGAAGTATAAACAGGGAAAATGTCCTAAATATTGAGAATCTAATGTGTTCCACATCACATTACACTGATGGGTAGGTCAGTTAGCATTCCTCGGTTGCAAGCAACAGAAACTAACTCCAGCATGGTAGATGACCACAGTGATGGTCCCCAAGGAATGATGTCTCCTGTAGCCACTTTTCTTGGTAAGATTTCTTTGCCACTCTTCCTGTTAACAGATGAAGTCTGTTCTCCCACTTTCTTGAATCTGGGCTGATTTTAAACTATCTCTGACCAATAGAATGTGGTGGAAGGAAGTTGCAGCTTCTGCTTTTGTCCTCTCAGAACATTTCTCCACTATGTAAAGAAGTCCAGATTAGCTTACTGGAGCAGGAGAGGCCACATGGAGAACTAAGGCGCTCCAGCTGATAGCTCTAGCCAGTTTCCGAGTAAGTGTGTGAGTGAGGCACTCCTAGATCAGATAGCCCCTTGCAGACCTGCCCACTGCCTACAGGTGCTTAACCACGTGGAGTGGAGACACACCATCCAGCTGAGCCCTATCAATTGCCAATCTATAGAATTGCGAGTGAATAAATGGTTGCCATTTTAAGCCTTTAAGTTAGGGTTAGCAAACATTTAAGCCTTTAAGTTAGGGTTAAGTTAGGTTATGTAGCAAACCACTAACTTAAATAGAAGAGAGAATTTATTGGAAGGATGTGGGGTTGTTTGTAGGAATGAAGGGAAGAACAGAAGGCCTTGTGGCAGGAATTACTCAAGTCTTACCTGGGCACCACTTCTAGCGTGAATGAACTCTGGCTGTTCTTATGTTCTTGTGCTGTTCTGCTAAAGATTCAGAGTCCTGACGGAGAAAATTTGATGGGTCACATGTCTATCCTATGGATGTATTGATTTATGAGAGGAGAATCTGGCAGAATGAACCTCCAGTTTCCTCTTAGACTTTTGTAGTTGGGAAGGCAGACACTTGGACTTATCCCCTGAAAATTGTACACAGATACTTCCCTCGGAGGAAATCAGGGTGCTGCCAAGGAGGAAGAATGAGTGATGGCCATCTTCAGAATGGCAGCTATCCACTACAGTCACTTCTCTTCCCTGATAAGGATTTTAAAACGTTTAAAGTATACAAAATTTGTTATTTCATGGCCATTAAACTTGTCGGAAATCAAAGGAATTTTGTGTCTATATAACAGGCATATAAATCAATATATAAAAAGAAATTGCATCTTGAGCTAAGAAGGTTAAAGCTTCTCAGATTAGAGCTCATCAAGGCCAAGGTCCTCCTTTTATAAGTGAGGAGACTGAATCAAAGGTGATTAGGCCGAGGGTATATTGAGTTCATGACAAAACCAGGACTAGAATCTGGGTCTTTTTCTCTTTTCCTAACCACTCATAGCCTCAGTTCGATTTAGGAAGGAAAAAAAATTGACCTGCTATGTTTGGAACTTGCATATTTCCTTCCTTTTGGGTATTCTCATAGGAAGGACTCTTTGGAAGGCCTCTCTGTCTGTATGTGGCACCCTCCTCATCTTCCCTCTCAACACCCATCGTCTCTTTGGAAGGCCTCTCTGTCTGTATGTGGCACCCTCCTCATCTTCCCTCTCAACACCCATCGTCTCTCTCCCACTCCCAAACACATTCAAACGTACTCAGGCCAGTATTGCTCTGGGCCAATCTACACCTGAAAAATTAGATGAGGTTGATGTTCCAGAATCCAAGCCAGCTGGCACTTGAATCAGAAGGACACTGTCCTGTCAAGATTCAAACACTCTTAGAACTTTGGTGGCGGCTACACATTGTATTTTCCATTTGTTTTAAATCTTTTGACTTTTTGAAGGATATTTGCATACAAATAGCATCTTTGCCTTCTTGTCAGATCCTGAGGTGCACTGTTCCTCTACAGTCCTCATCCTGTTAGTGCGACATGTTGATTAGACTGTATCATGGGAGATTATATCATCTAAGAAGAAACAGTTAATTGGAGAATCTCAAACTCTATGAACATAGACCTGGCAAGGAGAAAAAACCCTGGTCGTTTTAAGGGAAACCTGTTGCAAGAGATAAAAACAGGGTTGTAATGGGAAAGAACATATATAAGGAAAATTATATGACATAAATTGAGTTTAAAGAATATTTAGATTTCTGGTCTGCAAGGAAACATAAGAAACTAGTAACAGTGGTTGCCTCTGGGCAGAGGGACTGGTGGCTGGAGATCCGGGTAGGAGGGAGACTTTTCAGTTTTGAGCCATGTCTTTGAAGCTGTACGTGTTCAAAAAGAACTGAATGAAAACAACAAAATGTGTGAAGTGCTGCAAACGTTCCTTTACCAGAAGCAAGCGTTTCGATTTGAGAACTTCCATTGTGTTTTTAATGCTTCAAGCAAGTTTTGGGGAAACTTAGCCTTATTCTCTTTACTTGTTACATATAATACAGGTTTTCTTTGGCTAAAATTTTGGTTTTTGCTACCCTTTAAGGGCTTTCTTTTCTCAACACATTTTATTTTAGTATTTTCTACCTTGGTATTAATTTGTATCATCCTGAAGACTCTTTGACAAGTAAATAATATTCCATTTTCCATCTTTGTAGTCTCCTTGCACACTATTTGGTATTTTAAAAACAGCTCCCAACTCTCCTTCTTTTCATCACATTTCTCTTATCCTCTTAAAATATGGTTATTATATGTAATGAAACAATTTTGCTCACCCTAAAGGTAGATTATTTTGCCATTTGTTGGCTGTTTCAGTGTGTAGTGGATTAAATCAGGGTTTTTGACTGAAGGTTCTACATTGGCATATATGAAGAAAGTAGTTCTCAGTGGGTACAGCTTAATGGAAATCTTTCCGTTTTACAAGATGTGATTTTTGATGTTTCTGCCATGGTTTTGCCTCCTTTGGAAATAATGCTAGGGTTGCCGTTATTTGTGATAGGAGAGAGACTGTAGAAAGAAAGGATGTTGGCTTCAAGGTAGGAGTTTGGCAGATCCAATGCCATCTCATTGGTTACAAACCCTTTCTGGAAAGCGTGCAATTATTCAGCTTGCACAGCACAATTAAGTAAACAATTCATTTAGTCTCTCTATTGATACTCCATTGCAGAGGGACTGGGGTGGCTCGGGAGATTGGAAATGGGAGCTGTAGCCTTTTCCCTTGACGTAGGTGGTTTGGATCTGTTTGTTAGGGTAGTGACCACATAGTGTCTCCATGTGATGGTTGTGCAGCGACCCATGTGAAACAGATTGGTGGTTTCAGGCCTGTGGAGAGGCTGTCACATGTTAACGTCCAGGATCCCAGCTGGCAGAAATATGTGAGGATTATATTGACACAATTGTATTCAGTTTGTGCTTTAGTGAAATTCATATTTTGAAAATCCTACCTGCAGTGAAGTGAGCTTTAGAATATCTTGGTAAAGCTCTGAGTGGAGGTCTCAGCCTTCTGCGTTGGTCTGACAGTTATCACCCTTGGTCTGTTTACTTTGGCTTTGAGGCTTTAAGAATCTTTAGAATCATAAGATTTCTCCCAGTTCTCTCCCACATTTGTGAATGTCGAGGATAATGTATCTACTCACAATTAGTACAAACTGCCAGAAGAAACACAGTACTTGAGTACAGGATTCTGTTTTCAATTTGCAGTAAATTGTGGCACATCTTGGTGGTTTAGGCTGAATGAGGCTTCTTGTAAATGAGAGAGATGTGCTTATAAACTATAAAGATGTGCTTATAAAGTGCCGTTCAGACCTAAGATATTTCTTCACCTGTGCCTGGGGGACCGTTTTGATGGACCCACTGATCTTTCCCAGCGTTTTTGTTTTCCAGTCCTAATATTTAATAATCTTTTCCTACACATACTTGTGCGCACACACACAAATTTACTACTTCTGTTACTTTTTCTGGTTGGAGGGAGGAATCCAGATTTTGGCCTCAGATAGACAGCTTTTCAAAAGTGAATGCAGTGCTTATAAAAGGAATATATGTGTGCAAAATCCTAGAGTGCCATAGTTGCCAATGACTTCTGCATAACCCTGTGATATTTTGAAAAATTATCATTTGCCTAAGGAGTCTTTGAAGACTCAGCAGGTGTTGCAGTGTTGGGCATATAAGTAAATCAATAAAAAATGGATAATAAAATCCTTTTTAGAGCTTGGGAGGGCAGAGTGGGCCTAGGCATGGAAAAGTCTAGGCCTTTCTTTTTACTAATTCATCTCTCACCAATATTTTGTCATAGTCTAAAGGTTTTCCAAGGATTGGATGCCTCTTGGTGTGAACACCAACTGGGCCTGATATTTCCGGATTTTGGATGGCTCTTTCAGGCATGCTTTTCAGATGAAACAGAATTCCCCTCCCTTCCCTACTCCCCAAAGGCCCCACCACCTCTACTCTTCCTTTTTTCCACGTGTGTGGCTGCCTAGAAACCCAACTCGTGGGTGACAAGTGGAACTGATGGAGGAGCCAACAGGTGAGTTACTTAGTACAGTGGCAGTTGGGAACGTTCTTTTGCTACTTAGCAAGAGTTGTGTCCTTCTGAGGAGCCATTGGGGCAGCACCACTGGAGGGCAGCCCTAGTTGGCCACCTGATGGACTGCTTTCCTGGGGCCCACGTCCCACATCAGATCAGTGCACACTCACTAGTTTAGCCTGGTGGGGTGACAGGGTCTGATGGACAGATCAGAGTGGGTGATATAGGGGAGGAAGAAATTTTTCTCTACCCTTCTATGTTCTTATGGCTGGTCTAAGAATTAAATTGACATGAGATAGATTAACAGGAGAAACTCAAATTTAATTGTGTGTGTACAGGAACCCCAAATACTTGAGAGGGTCAGAGACCCCACATATGTGAGGAGTCCAGAGACAAAAAGTAAGATATACATGCCATCTTGAGCCAAGGAATAGGATAGGGACCTGAGGCTTTAGAGGGGAGGAGTAATTCACAGGACAATAAGAAGAGCAGATGTTCACTAATTACAGGTTTGCCCTGCTACACAGATAGGTTTTAAAAATTTATTTCTGGCAATAACTCTAATTGTGGGCAAGGCCCCCAATTTGAATTCTTTAAGGGAGAGATAAAAGTTTCTCTTGAGCCCACAGGGTCTCGATTGCCCTTAGCTCAAAATATTCTACATGCCAAAGTGGCACATCTTGAAGAGGCCCATTCTGAACCCCTTTAGTTTTGCCTTTGAAACTTCATGAGAAGTTTCACATTCCAGAAGTTGGATTGATAGATTGCTCCATCTTATTGAACCAGTCTCTCGGTTTAGTTGGTCAGTCCAACTAAATAGTAGTGTCCAATTTCAGGAGGCGGTGAGGCACGTGGACTCCCAAAGTTAGACCTATGGTGCAAGCAATCAGGTATTTAATAAGAGGCATTTCTATGGAACCAAAAGAAAACAATAGCTAATGGTTGGAGCAGACTATAATCCCAGTTTCTGAGTTCTGAAGACAGTCAGCCAAGGAGATTTCTAGATGTCCAGCTCAAAGCATTTTCAGATGGAGCTCAGGCAGGCAGGGGTAAAATGACAGATTTTCCTATTTTGCAGTTTGAATGACTCTGATGACCCTCCTGAGGGGCCCATACAGCAACAGGTATAAAGTTTGTCCATACAAAAGCCCTTGTGGTGATTTCTCTGAAATTTGTATCAAGCTGTTCAGCTTCAGTTTGCAGGGCTTCAGGATAAAGGGCAGTTTTAGTTCTCAATGACTCCAGGTCAAAAGGTGGGAAAAAATTTGATACATACTTTGGAGGGTTGTAGCCAGATATTGGAGGAAACTAGAAGAATTGAGGATCCAGTCCGGTTTACAAGTAACAAGTAAAACCTTAAAAGATGGTGAACAGCACTGGAATCTAATATCCACAAAGGTGTATTATAGTTTGTATTGAAACATAATTTTTCTCTCTCAAACCATCCCCATTTCTATCAAAGACAGTCACAGTGAAACTAATTTGTTTGCAAAATAAGTCTAGTTTCTAGAAACTGGCCTGTTATTTTCATAAGTGCAGCAATAATAGTGATTGATTATAGAGGCTCTTTTAAATCTGCTTTGCTGGAACCTTTCATAAGGAATCTACAGATTGAACTTTTAAAGTCTTCTTGAGGCCAGAAAACCAAGCCAAGGACTTGCTGTCAGGTTTGCCTGCCATAGCTATAGCTTGGGTGAATTCCTCTCTTCTTGAGGGTCCCAGAATATTCTGAGGTTGCTGCATCTGCCAGGAAGTGACCTTATTTGCTTACCTGGTAAGGTTGCTGGGAACCCTTTAAGCAAAGTATCAGGCTGATATTTCCAAGGGGTTTATTGGCTCCATAAGCTCAATCTTGGTTCCTCAAAGCTGTCTGGTCATATCTGAGTCTATGCACATTCTTTCCCAAATATGACATTGCAGCCAGAGCCTTGGTAATATAACCAGTTTCCAATTGTGTCCTGCTCCAAGAAGAACAGATGCTTATTGAATTTATACAAATAACAATATTGCCATGAAAATAAGAATACTCACTAAATTTCTCAATTCTGGAGGGTTCAGGTAGGGACAAAAAGATAAATGTTTCAGTTCTGCTTAAAAAGATATGATTTACCAGTTGCAGTAGTCGTAATTGGCTTAGGAGAAAAAAATTCCTTACATCTGGAAAACAAAGGATTAAAAAACAGTAACATTTCAGACAAAAAGTCATAAAAATTATAATCATGTTTATGAGTTCATTCAGTCTTATGTAATTAATTCTTGTTGATGTTTTGTTAGCAGTTTTATGAAGCTATCAGTTTTTCCATTAGAGTTCTGTAATTTCTTACCCACTTCAGTGGTATAGTATGAAAGTTATCAGAAACCTGTACTTGTCAAAAAGCTCTTTCTATGAATCTTCTTGAAGATGAAGCATTTTTGTAAAAGCATCAGAGTAAAACAATAACTGTCTATAAATGACAAAAGACTTAACATTATAATGAAATTGACAAAGAAACTTGGTTGTTTCTGTGACATACAACATTTTAAGATAGTAACCAGAATTATTACTGATAATGTTATACAAGAACATATCAAATTTTCAGTAATTTCATGTAATTTCTAGAACACATATTAATAATATTCACCCATACAATATAGCCTAAGAAGCCTTATTGTCCTTTATTTGACAATGCTTCCCGTGTAATTTAACATACCAAATGACCTAATTAGTTTAATACCTCAGTTTTTATAAGGAGAGAAAACAAATCTTTTGAGGTGTTCCATAGGCCCTCTGGAAAACATCAAAATTATTTCAAGGTCAGAAAGTCTTCATTTAGAATCTGATTTTAGGAAGTTTCTTAAATATATCAAAACGTTTTTAATACACTTCGTCAAATAGGATCATAAGTCACTGTAAAACAATATTCATTTATCCATTTAACTATGGTGACAATTAAACACTTTCAGGCAAATACAGAAATTTAAATAGTTATAAGAAAAACCTTAGCTCTTGTGATTAAAGACCTGATAAAAACAATACAGGAAATTATTTTGATAAAACATAAAATCCCTGCCTTTTGGATCTATACAATGAAAACTACAAGACTTTCTTGAAAGAAATTGACGATGACATAAAGAGATGGAAAGACATTCCTTGCACATGGATTGGAAGAATAAACATAGTTAAAATGTCCATACTACCTAAAGCAATCTACAGATTCAATGCTATCCCAATCAGAATCCCAAGAACATTCTTCACAGAAATTGAACAAACAATCCTAAAATTCATATGGGGCAACAAAAGACCGCGAATTGCTAAAGCAATCCTGAGCAAGAAAAACAAAGCCGGTGGAATCACAATCCCCGATTTCAAAACATACTACAAAGCTACAGTGATCAAAACAGCATGGTACTGGTACAAAAACAGGTCCACAGATCAATGGAACAGAATTGAAAGCCCAGAGATAAAACCACACATCTATGGACAGCTAATCTTCGACAAAGGAGCAGAGGGCCTACAATGGAGAAAAGAAAGTCTCTTCAACAAATGGTGCTGGGAAAACTGGACAGCCACATGCAAAAGATTGAAAATTGACCATTCTTTTTCACCACACACCAAAATAAACTCAAAATGGATCAAAGACCTAAAGATTAGGCCTGAGACAATAAGTCTTTTGGAAGAGAATATAGGCAGTACACTCTTTGACATCAGTTTCAAAAGAATCTTTTCGGACACTGTAACTCCTCAGTTGAGGGAAACAATAGAAAGAATAAACAAATGGGACTTCATCAGACTAAAGAGCTTCTTCAAGGCAAGGGAAAACAGGATTGAAACAAAAAAACAGCTCACTAATTGGGAAAAAATATTTACAAGCCACTTATCCGACAAAGGGTTAATCTCCATAATATACAAAGAACTCACACTGATTAGCAACAAAAAAACAAACAACCCGATCAAAAAATGGGCAGAGGACATGAACAGACATTTCTCAAAAGAAGATATGAATATGGCCAAGAGACACATGAAAAGATGTTCATCATCGCTAATCATCAGGGAAATGCAAATCAAAACTACACTAAGATATCACCTTACACCTGTTAGATTGGCAAAAACATCCAAAACCAAGAGTGACAAATGTTGGAGAGGATGTGGAGAAAAAGGAACCCTCATACACTGTTAGTGGGAATGCAAACTGGTACAGCCACTATGGAAAACAGTATGGAGATTTCTCAAAAAGTTAAAAATAGAAATACCCTATGACCCAGCCATCCCATTACTGGGTATCTATCCTAAGAACCTGAAATCAGAAATCTCAAGAGTCCGTTGCACCCCTATGTTCATCGCAGCATTATTTACAATAGCCAAGACGTGGAACCAGCCTACATGCCCAGAAACTGATGATTGGATAAAGAAGATGTGGTATATATACACAATGGAATACTACTCAGCCATAAAAAAAGACAAAATTGGCCCATTCACAACAACGTGGATGGACCACGAGGGTATTATGTTAAGCGAAATAAGCCAGTCAGAGAAAGACGAACTCTATATGACTCCACTCATAGGTAGAAGTTAGTATATTGATAAGGAGATCTGATCGGTGGTTACCAGGGAAAAGGGGGGGTGGGGGGAGGGCACAGAGGGGGAAGTGGTGTACCCACAACATGACTAACAAAAATGTACAACTGAAATCTCACAAGGTTGTAATCTATCATAACATTAATAAAAAAAAAAAAAGTAAGTTGGTGCAAATCAGAATTTGATTTTCTCTCTGTTAAAAGGACAAGGTTTCTTGAGCTTTTAGTCTGCTCTTGATAAAGAAATTATAAAAAGTTTTTCTTCATTTTTGAGTAGATTACCCAAAAGGCAGGGATTTTTTTTCTTTTATCCAATCATCAGTTTCTGGGCATGTAGGTTGGTTCCACGTCTTGGCTATTGTAAATAATGCTGCGATGAACATAGGGGTGCAACGGACTCTTGAGATTTCTGATTTCAGGTTCTTGGGATAGATACCCAGTAATGGGATGGCTGGGTCATAGGGTATTTCTATTTTTAACTTTTTGAGAAATCTCCATACTGTTTTCCATAGTGGCTGTACCAGTTTGCATTCCCACTAACAGTGTATGAGGGTTCCTTTTTCTCCACATCCTCTCCAACATTTGTCACTCTTGGTTTTGGATGTTTTTGCCAATCTAACAGGTGTAAGGTGATATCTTAGTGTAGTTTTGATTTGCATTTCCCTGATGATTAGCGATGATGAACATCTTTTCATGTGTCTCTTGGCCATATTCATATCTTCTTTTGAGAAATGTCTGTTCATGTCCTCTGCCCATTTTTTGATCGGGTTGTTTGTTTTTTTGTTGCTAATCAGTGTGAGTTCTTTGTATATTATGGAGATTAACCCTTTGTCGGATAAGTGGCTTGTAAATATTTTTTCCCAATTAGTGAGCTGTTTTTTTGTTTCAATCCTGTTTTCCCTTGCCTTGAAGAAGCTCTTTAGTCTGATGAAGTCCCATTTGTTTATTCTTTCTATTGTTTCCCTCAACTGAGGAGTTACAGTGTCCGAAAAGATTCTTTTGAAACTGATGTCAAAGAGTGTACTGCCTATATTCTCTTCCAAAAGACTTATTGTCTCAGGCCTAATCTTTAGGTCTTTGATCCATTTTGAGTTTATTTTGGTGTGTGGTGAAAAAGAATGGTCAATTTTCAATCTTTTGCATGTGGCTGTCCAGTTTTCCCAGCACCATTTGTTGAAGAGACTTTCTTTTCTCCATTGTAGGCCCTCTGCTCCTTTGTCGAAGATTAGCTGTCCATAGATGTGTGGTTTTATCTCTGGGATTTCAATTCTGTTCCATTGATCTGTGGACCTGTTTTTGTACCAGTACCATGCTGTTTTGATCACTGTAGCTTTGTAGTATGTTTTGAAATCGGGGATTGTGATTCCACCGGCTTTGTTTTTCTTGCTCAGGATTGCTTTAGCAATTCGCGGTCTTTTGTTGCCCCATATGAATTTTAGGATTGTTTGTTCAATTTCTGTGAAGAATGTTCTTGGGATTCTGATTGGGATAGCATTGAATCTGTAGATTGCTTTAGGTAGTATGGACATTTTAACTATGTTTATTCTTCCAATCCATGTGCAAGGAATGTCTTTCCATCTCTTTATGTCATCGTCAATTTCTTTCAAGAAAGTCTTATAGTTTTCATTGTATAGATCCTTTGCTTCCTTGGTTAAGTTTATCCCAAGGTATTTTATTCTTTTCGTTGCGATTGTGAATGGGATTGAGTTCTTGAGTTCTTTTTCTGTTAGTTCATTGTTAGTGCACCAACTTACTTTTGATATTAAAACTCGTTTACTTAACTAAATTCATTCCAATCTTAGCCAGCTGGACTATGCATAAAACTCTTTTCTCTGGGTTCCTTTTCCATAAGCCTTCTAGAACTTATTATTTTTTTTAATTCAGATTTTGTCCTGTGCTTTCCCTCTCTTTCTTTTACTTTTCTTTCTTTCTTTTTATTTTTTACTGAAGACACATTTTATACTGAAGTTTTCCTTATTATTTTAGTACTTTATTTTTTATTTTTATTTTTATTTATGTATTTTTTTGAGGAAGATTAGCCCTGTGCTAACATCTGCTGCCAATCCTCCTCTTTTTGTTGAGGAAGACCGACCCCGAATTAACATCCGTGCCCATCTTCCTTACTTTATATGTGGGACGCCTACCACAGCATGGCTTGCCAAGTGGTGCCATGTCGACACCCAGGATCTGAACCGGCAAACCCTGGGACTTCGAAATGGAACATGGAAACTTAACCACTGCGCCACTGGGCCGGCCCTATTTTAGTAGTTTTAATTACATATATTAATTAGAACTTTTAACCCTGAGAAACCTTAATTTCCAGTAAAAACTAAGAAGTAAGCAATTGTGAACTGTTTGTCATACCAGCATTCCTTCAATCGGCAAATTTATGAATTCATTTCATAATTTCTAGAAGCATATGTGTCTTCAAAGTACAGTCTTTCAATAGAACACAAGACATGTTTATTAATAGACCCAAATTTATCTTTTAGTTTATCTGTAATAAGGGGTCAAAATTAGGTAAAGTTAGACTTATTTAGCATTTAATGTTTCAATATTTTATCTAACTTAGAAATGATCTAGACATTTATGAATTACCATCATTTAACTTAACTTAGCAAAACTCTGAGGTTTCAAGTAACCAAAAGCTTTTCAAGTTATTTTTAAGTACATATACTTAAACACATAATTATTGTTAAAGTTTACCAAAAAACCTTTTATCTTACTTACATCTATTTAATTTATTTGTTCTTAATAATTATTTTAGATTACCTACAGAAACTTCATGAGACATTGGATAAAGTCAGCCATCAATTTCTTTTGCTGATAAATTTTGTAACAAAGATAACATGAATTTGTTTGATAGAACAAAAATTTTGTATTTAATTTTGATAACTCTAAAGACATGCCTATTTTAATTAACCCAACAAGCTTAAATACTGAGTATTTTCCTAGATCATATGATCCTGAAATTCATCTGGGTTCATTTCTATTATGTTTTTGAGAGTATACTCAATTTATATAGTGCTTTTTTTTTTTTTTTGGTGAGGAAGGTCAGCCCTAAGCTAATAGCATGCCAATCTTCCTCTTTTTGCTTGAGGAAGATTAACCCTGAGCTAACATCTGTGCCAATCTTCCTCTACTTTGTGTGTAGGACGCTGCCACTCCATGGCTTGATGGGTGGTGTAGGTCCATGCCCGGGATCTGAACCCGTGAACCCTGGGCTGCTGAAGTGGAAGTCATGAACCTAACCACTGGGCCAGCCAATAATGCTCGTTTATTTTTTTGGGGAGGCAGCTTGTCCCTGAGGTAACATCTGTGCTAGTCTTCCTCCATTTTGTATGTAGGATGCCATCACAACATGGCTTGATGAGTGGTGTAGGTCCATGCCTGGGATCTGAACCCATGACCCCGGGCTGCTGAAGCAGAGAACATGAACCTAACCACTACACTACTGGGCTGGCCCCTAGGGTTCGTTTTTTGTTTTTTTGGTTTTTTTCGGTGAGGAAGATTGTCCCTGAGGTAACATCTGTGCAGTCTTCCTCCATTTTGTACGTAGGATGCCATCACAACATGGCTTGATGAGCTGTGTGTAGGTCTGTGCTGGGGATCCAAACCAGTGAACCCCAGACCGTTGAAGCTGATCACACACACTTAACCACTACACTACCAGGCTGGCCCCTGCTTTTATTAACCCAATTAAATAGAGCTCTCTACAAATTAAATTTGATAATACCATTTGGAGGTAGAAAAATATCACACATTTACAATGTGGATATGTATAGGCCCACATACATGGAGACCCCATAGCTATTGTTTTAAAATCATAGCCGTGATTCAGGCACAGTAATACAAAGCTCACTAGTTACGAAAGAATAGTTGGATCTAAATTGTGTTTCTGGCAGATGGAATAAATAAGGTTACCTGCTTAGATGGTTAAGCTCTTTTTTTACTAGTATTTGTGGAGAAGACACTTAAGATGCTAGATTTTGGGCAAGACTGCTTTTATAGCCATTTGCCTCTTTTTCTCCCCTTCAGCCCTAGGCATTGAGGATGGTCTAAAGAAGAGTTCCCAGAGAGGTTACAGCCTTTTGAGATAAATAGGGGAGGATTTGGGGATTGGTGAAAGGGACTGGGTGGAATCTGAACTGCCTCTGAAGCTGCATTTTCCAATGTTTCAAAGATTTGTAAGATAAGGACAGTTGCTCTCAATTCCTCAGAAATTGAGTTGTAACTAAAATGACATCAAAGCTTGATCTACCTGTCCAACAACATCATCCCTAGTTTGCTTCTTTCCTGCTGGTAATATAGCTCTATTTTAGCTTAGGGAAGAAGGCCTATAAACAATCCTATCAGGCTCTGAATATTAGCTTCCAATCTGGCCAATTTTTGACCATAGGGCTACTAAAACCATCCTAAATATCTTGCCAGTTTTCAGCCAGGACAAAACAGTAAATGTTTCTGGCAGTATTAAACAACTGTAAATCCAAGAGGCGTCTTCAAAGGTTACTACCTTCCCAAGATCCAGAGTCACTCCCAAAGACAGCCAGAAGAAAGAACCACAGCCTGCGTGTCCCAGGCAGGCAGAGAGCCAAGCCAAGCCCTTAGGACACAAAATGAGACAAGCTAGAAGGCAACAGCTACCCTGGGAGAGAAAGGATCAATAACTGGTGGCTCTGGACTTGGAAAGAAAGGGCAAGGTGAAACTTCTTCTTTCTTGTCTGGGCACTGCAGAATGGCCGTTGATCTTTCTAATTATTTTCCACATTTGGTAAGATTTTTCTGAAACTGGAGGTAGAAAGACTATATAATTCAAAAGATCTGTTGTTCGCTCAGGAACACAAATTCCTTAGGTGGACATCTAGGATATATCCACAGAAGACATTGCACAGGAAGGCCTGAAACTGGCAAAGCCGGGATTATAGAGCCCAGCAAAGCCAGCGGCCTACTGCCTGTCCCAGGTGCTTCTGCTGAATTCATCTCCTGGCTTCAGCATCTACACAAGTAACCTCTGTACTCTTAGAGATTAGGCTGGAGTGCTCTCTGTAAATCTTGTAGGGAAAAAAGGATGTTTAAACAGGCAGATGGGGCTGGATTTTAAGAAGAGGACTTTGGGGCTGGCCCCGTGGCTGAGTGGTTAAGTTTGCGCTCTCCACTTTGGCGGCCCAGGGTTTCACCAGTTCAGATCCTGGGTGCAGACATGGCACCGCTCATCAGGCCAAGTTGAGGCAGCGTCCCACATGCCACAGTTAGGAGGACCCACAACTGGAGTATACAACAATGTACTGGGGGAATTTGGGCAGAAAAAGCAAAAGAAAGGAAGAAGATAGGCAACAGTTGTTAGCTCAGATGCCAATCTTTAAAAAAAAAAAAAGGAAGAGGACTTTATGTTGAATTTTTGTTTTAAGTCTCTTTTTGTTCTTTCATCTTGTTAGGGAGTCCCTAAGTCTTGCTCTTATATTATTTTTTCCTTTTTCTTCTTAAATGCCAAACTATTATATTTGCAAAGTCCCGATTTTTTTTGCGGTATCTGCAAATGTCTGAACGTTAAGAAGGAGTCTGGGGGCCGGCCCAGTGGCGCAGTGGTTAAGCATGCCTGGGGTTTGCTGGTTTGGATCCCGGGTATGGACATGGCACCGCTTGGCAAGCCATGCTGTAGTAGGCGTCCCACATATAAAGTAGAGGAAGATGGGCATGGATGTTAGCTCAGGGCCAGTCTTCCTCAGCAAAAAGAGGAGGATTGGCAGCAGATGTTAGCTCAGGGCTAATCTTCCTCACACACACACAAAAAAGGAGTCTGAGTGGACTTTGATTTTTGTTCTAATTTCCATCTTTTCACCTTATTAAAGGAGTCTTAATGGTTAGTCATTATACCAATATATAAGCTCTCTAAAAATCTTTTCCAATTTGGAAATTTTTCCAATTCGAAGGCTCCTCCAACTGGCCATTGACTAGTAGGCACTTAATAATGACTTAAACCAATAAGCCTTTTATGGCTTAACTGTGGGTGCAAGTGGCATCCCCAAATGAGGGTGCAAAGGATGCAGCGCTCCCAAGATGCAAGAAGTTCACTTCCAGAGTTAGCCTGAGAAAGTAAAGGTGGTAACAACGAGTGCCCTGTTTTTAAATAGCCGTACCAAAACACAGGGAATCACTTGTTTTCCCCCTTTTTGAACAGAATAGGGTGATTAGATTCTCTAGGCTCCGATCCACAGCCTACTCAGCTGCCTGCCAGATGCATATGCATTCTCTGACTGGTGGAGGCAAAAGAAAACAATCTCTGGGAGGAATGGGATCAACAGAAAACAAGAGTACTCATCTCAAACCAATACCAGAGTTACTTTTGTCCAAGAAACTAGTTTCTCAAATATTTTATCCTGCTAATCTACATTTAGGGAAGAGAAAAAAAGACTCTTACTACTCTTGCTTCCCACAGACCCTGCAGCAAGCAGAGATCCAGGAGAATGACGGGGCGAGAACTCTTACCTTCTGCCAGCGCTTGTTGGGTGTCCCAGGATCTCTCAGCTGCAGCAGCCTCGGAGGGAGCAGAGCCGAGGCAGGGAAATTTATCCTGCTGACTCTGCCAACTATGAGGGAGGCAGAAATTTTCCTCTACCCTTCTAAGTTATTCTGGATGGTTTAAGAATCAAATTGACATGAGACAGTTCAACAGGAGAAAATCAAATTTAATTGTATATGTACGGGAACCCTATATACATGAGAGAGTCAGAGAGCCCACATACATGACAGATTCAGCGACAAAAATGTAAAATGAAGTATATATGCCATATTGAGCAAAGGAATGGGATAGGGGCCTTAGGCTTGGGGGGGTGGGGCGGGTTATTCACAGAATGATAAAGAGCAGATGCTCATTAGTTAGAGGTTTGCCCTGTCATACAGAGAGGTCATAACAAGTTATTCCTGGTAGTAAGTCTTATTGTGGGCAAGGCCCTCAATTTAATTCTTTAAGGGAGAGGTTAAAGTTTCTCTTGAGCCCACAGGATCTCGATTGCCCTTAGCTCAAAATATTCCACATGCCAAAGTGGTACATCTTGGGGAGGTCTGTTCTGAACCCCTTCAGTGTTTAGCCCTTGAATAGAAAACCCCACAATAAATACGTGCCTCTGTGAAAGGGGCACTCACCTAATTATAGCTAGCGGTAGTGCTTATTTCCTTATTTTAAAGATAATTAGGACCCTTACTTTCTTTTGAGTCCCTGTGAGTAGTAGACCAGTCTGATGAAAATACTTTTAAAACTCCTTTGGTTTCTTGGCAGAAAAATTGAGCCCTGAAAAAGGCATGATGAACTAGTAGGCTGGGACCTCTCGTTCTCTCCTTGCCTTTCTGGCCAGCCTGACGGGTGTGGAGGTCATGAATCCCCAAGCTGTGGACTGAGTCCCCCCATGCATTGGTCCTGAGATAGTTTGGGGACTTGGAGGGTTGGATATGTGACCGTCCCCTTTGTCTATGACAGTGTTCTGCCAGGGTTGCCTTGTTTCACTACATGATTAAAGTTTATTATTTAAACTGCAACGTGTCAAATACAAAACTGAATTGGAGGAGATTTAAGTTGGATCTTTCTGTTGGCAAGAAAATGATCAAATCTCTCTCATATGTTCATCAGTGAACTACAGAAACACAGTGGGATGTTTTTCCACTCCTTTGGGGAAGGCTGTGCTAATTCTTCTTGTAGATTATTTGAGAAGAATCTTATGGGAGGCTATGGAACTGGTTCACTGGCTTCCAGGAAGACTGATTGGGTTTCATCCCCTGAGGCTGGCAGTCAATGCTTTTGTTTAGTTTAGAGGAGAAAGGCTTTACAACCTTCTCTTTTCCATGCCTCCTGACTTTCTGAGCACTCATATTG
The DNA here is from genome assembly GCF_041296265.1 of Equus caballus. Taxonomy (NCBI): domain Eukaryota; kingdom Metazoa; phylum Chordata; class Mammalia; order Perissodactyla; family Equidae; genus Equus; species Equus caballus. Next base: position 100,365,532 of record NC_091690.1, on the reverse strand, counting down.
TGCTTTCCGAGGAGGGGTGCAGTGAGTGTTTAGGGAAAGTGTTAGCTAAATTGAGCTGGCCATTTTGAGAGTGAGAGCATGAAATAAAGAAAGAGAAGCAATTGATGTTTCCAAAATTCAAATTTGCAATGTGCCCAGACCCTAAGAAGTAACTTTCCTGTTAAGAGGAAAGAAATTTGGTGGATAACTGAAAACAAACAAAATTAATTCTGGCTTTAAAGCTTTCAAACAGACATTTTCAACTTGCCTAGGCTACCCATAATTTTAGGAAAAGTGGGTAGTTTTAGGCTAGATTGTTTTCTCTGTTGGTGGGTGTAAATGTGTATGAAAGCTATTTGTTTCTCATGTAAAATTGGATCTGTTGACATAAGCATATCTTTTTACAGGTTGGAGAGATGTCTGCATGAAAGATTTCATGCGAGGTTGTCTCTTCCTGAGAGCTTGAATTTAGTCAAACATGTTACTGTGAGATGAGTCACAATTTGAAAGAAATGTTTTACATAGATTTCTCTCTGAATTTGTATCAGAATGGGTTTGTAAAGTAGAGTTAAAAGTAAATGTCAACAGATTGGGGAGCAGGGTGGGAAGCCTCCAGTGTTGGAATGTCATTTGGGATACTAGAGCTAAAATAATGATCTTCGTATCTATCATCTTCTCCTCATTTGCTGCCTCTTTCTGAGTTCACAATCTGTTCCTTTTTTTTATAATGAGAAAGAACTAGAATTGGACTACTAGAAAAATATAGAAAAGATTATAAAATTAAATCTTTACACTTAGGAAATTGAAATATTAAAGTTTTATACAGATTTCATTATCATTTATAGCCTGGTAAGGCAAAGGAGGCAGCACAGTGAACTCAAATGATAATACTGAGTTCTGAATTAAGGCTCGTATAGGGTGCAGATTTGTTTATTTTCAACAACGTAATTTGATGTTGAAAACGTCAGCTTTCTCTCTCCTTTTTTCCTCCCTCTTTCTCTTCCTTCCTTCCTTTCCTCCTTCTCTTCAGTAACATAAAGAGCTCTATAGTTTAATGTCCCATAACATATGTGTAACAGGCTCTCTTCAGAAATGGATGCACAATTTTACCTCCCCCACCAATTTGCATTCAAATGCTTTACTTCCTCCACCAAGGACTGGAGGAGGGAAGAAAGGAAAATATGAATACCTGGCTGTTAAGAGCATGTCATCGTTGGACTCGTTTGTTATGCTGCTTCACCCCTATTTAGTCTAAGCAGAAGAACTGGATTCCGACCTTGGTTCTGCGTTAACTGGCTGTGTAACTTTGGTCATGACTCCTTCGTAAAATAAAGACATTTTCTTGATTCTCAGTCCTTTTTCTGGGGGCATTTTAGTTTGTTTCCTGTCCGATTTCTCAATTAATGGAGGATTTCACCTATGGCTGGAAGGATGAAAAAAAGTGAGAATTGGGTTCTGTAGAATTTTTCTCGAGGCAGCTGGGAAGCTGCTTTCTCAAAGCCAAGGAAATGAGTCACATTGAAGCACATTGCTCACCAGGTGTTGATCCAGACCCATGGAAGTTGTCCCCACAGAAGTCATCTATCTTTCTCTCTCTCTCATTCTTTCTCCACCTTTTTTTTTTTACCAGCCGTCCAATCTCACCTGCCATTTCTACTTCCTGAATATTTCTTGCGTCTCACTTCTGTTTCCACTAACAATGCCCCACGTGGATCAGGCCGCCATCATCTCTTGCCTAAATTACCACAGCTGCTTCACACCTCATCTCCCACTACCATGCCCTCTCCTTCCCCACACAAGGTCAGGTGCTCTCGTTTTGTTCCACTCCCCGCCTCACCCACATGCTCCAGTGTTAGCCTTCTTTTGGTTCCTGTAGCGTGCCAGGCTCTTCTGATCAGGAATCTGTTATTTCCTGTGCCTGGAGCACTTCTCTGACTTTTACATGACTGGCTCCTTCTCCTCTATCATGTCTCGTCTCTTTGGAGAGGTCTTCCTTGACTGAGCAAGTCTCTGTTACTCTCCCTCCATCATGTTCTCCTCTTTCCTCCTCAGCACTTATTATAGGTTGTAAAGTATTTATTTGCTTGTTTAATGAGTATAAGTCTTTGTGAAAACAGGTGTACAGAAATGGAAAGTTATTTCTCTATAGCTCAACCTAAGCCAGCTCATGAATCCCTGTTTTGATTGTTGGCAGTGGGGGGAGGGAAAGTCTTGCCAATTCCAGATGAATTCCAGTAAGTCAGGATTTCTCAGTTTCTTTTGGTAAATGCTCAATCAATTAAGAATGCTTCCCTTTCATCCTTCTCCTTTTATTCTCCCCTAAGGCAACTAAAACTCTGGAGAAGCTTATCTATTTTCTTAGCTTCAGGGAGGGATGTCCAGTTGGTGCCATCTGTTGCTGTGGTCCCTACTTGATGTATATTGAGTTTTGAAGGGAATCAATAAATAATACCCCTTTTCCTCTCCCAAATTCTGATCAATTGAGCTATAAGACAAAAGAGGAAGACACGTGGAGACCGAAATAGCACCACTATCATTATTAAAGCTGATGTTAGAGAATGTGTTTTCTATCTATGGGCAGGTGGATTTGCTCATCACTGCTCTAGACTCAGAAAACATTCTTAAAATAGTGTCTAACAGTAAATTCTGCGGTGGTTTTAATTAGAAAAGAGCAATGGTTGTCTTAATCTTTATTCTCCTGTGTCTCTGCTTGGGGGAAAAGGAGCTTGGTCATGGTCTTGGTGAATTTTTACAACACGCTTTTAGTTATTTCTTTTTTAAAAGTTCCAGAACAGTGTCTGGTCCTAGTAAGCACTATGTAAATACTTATTGAATAAATGAAAGCATTTGCTATATGTGGGAATTTTCCTAAACGTATCTATTTAGTTTTAAACCAGAAAATGTTAGGAAACAAGAATTATTCTGTAGGTTTTCATGTGTGTTTGTGTGTGTGTCCTTTTAGAGGCACAAAAATGCAACATTAGAGGTAGGCAATCTTTAAGATGCCTTCCACTGGTTCCTGACTCCTAGTTTTCAAACCTGTGTAATCCTTTCTCTTTTGTGAGCTGGACCTGGTGACTTATTTCTAACAAATAGAATATGGCAAAAGTGATGATGATGCAGGGTCGGTGAGCCGAGGAGTCGAAAGAAAGATTTCTTGGACTCTCAAGGTCTGGCAGTGGTGCTCTTTTATTTAGAGAATAGTACAGAATAGCATGGGGACAGGACCCGTGGGCAGTGAAGAGCTGCAGGCATGGGGACAGGACCCATGGGCAGTGAAGAGCTGTTGCTGCTGCTGCATGAGGACAGGACCCATGGGCAGTCAGAGCTTCTGCTGCTGCTGCATGGGGACAGGACCCATGGGCAGTCAGAGCTCCTGCTGCTGCTGCATGAGGACAGGACCCATGGGCAGTCAGAGCTCCTGCTGCTGCATGGGGACAGGACCCATGGGCAGTGAAGAGCTGTAGGCATGGGGACAGGACCCATGGGCAGTCAGAGCTCCTGCTGCTGCCCCGAGTTGAGGGTTAGGGCTAAATTTATAAGGCACAGGTACATGACTTATTTTTACTGGAAAAAGAAAAGATGATGTAAAAAGTCATTAAATGATTTCAGTGCAGATGGGGTCTGGTTATTGTGCAGTCATATAACTTTAGACACGATTCTGGTCATATAGATCGGCATGTAGGTGAGGATGCCCTGGGCTTCTCTCCCTGGGGCAGCCCTAATTCATACCGTAAAAACCCACTGGGTCATATAGTTTGGCATGTAGGCCAGATCACCTTGGGCTTCTCTACCTGGGGCAGCCTTGATCCACATCAATGAGATGTCACATCTCAGATGAGGTGATGTAAATACTGTGGTTTCTATCTTGGTCTCTTTCTCTGTGGGAAGCCAGCTGCTACAGTGGGACCTGCCCTGTGGAGAGACCCATGTGGCAAGCAACTGAGGGCAGGAAAGAACTGAAGTCTTTAATCTTAAACAGCTCTTAAGGAATAAATCTTGCCAACAACCACGTGGATGAGCTTGGAAGTGGATCCATCCCCACTTGGCTTGAGTCTTCAGATGAGGCTGCAGCCCCAGCTGACAGTTTGGCTGCAATTTTATGAGAGACTTTGAGCCAGAGATACCCAACTAAGCTGTGCCCAGATTCCTTATCCACAGAAAAAGAGAGATAATAAACGTTTGTTGTTTTAAGCTGCAAAGTTTGGGGTCATTTGTTACACTACAATAAGTAAGTAGTACATTCTTTGTGTGAAGTAGGAATAAACAGAATGTATCCATCCAGCACTGAGTATCGGAGAGAGGGCACTCAGGTGCCCATACGTGCTGATTAATATTTATAAGTGTGACAACCAAAATATTTGTTTAATTGTTTTAGGAATTAAAATTTTCATGTTGCCTTAAAGGAAAATGAGGTCTTTTGGGGAGAAGGCAGACAGCTGTAGAGAGGCACTTGTCTTTCATCTGAGTTTATTGTTGAATGCAGGTGCCTGCATTAATTGCTACTCCTAAAGTGAGGGGGGTGTGGAGGGGGACAGAAGCATTTACAGCACATCACATCAGGGAGACTGTCGAAAATGGTACCTGCAAGAGAAAATCACATTGAAATATGGGCCGGAAAATCTGGTTGAGGAAAAGACAGCTGAGCCAGTTACGATGGACCTAGGATTTTGATGTCATTAACAAGTTGAAGTTCAGGGATAGTCTTTATTAACATCAGTTGTAACAATTTTCTACCCTTGCCATATATTTGGAGTATTAATGGAAAATATTTTCGTCACGTCCTTTTCCATTTTGGAGGGGCTGAGACGATATGATTGTCTGTAGCCTCTGAAATAAGATAGGACACCTAAGAGGTGGAAAGCCTAGTGGTTGGGAGCATGGGCCCTGGAGTCAGATGGGCAGGGCTCACATCTGGGCTCCCACACCCCTCTTACTAGTCTTATGACCTTTGGCACATTGCTTGAGATCTCTGAGCCTCAGTTTCCTCAACTTAAAATCATAATAATAGTACCTGTTGGGAGGAATAGACACCCATATAAAGATGTATCACAGTACTTGTCGCATCACTGAATGTTAGCTGTCACTGTTCTGATCACTGTTACAGGTCCTGAACATTGTGGCTGGCGCATGGTAGGCGCATAATAACATTGGTTTTCTGCCCCTTCTTTTTTTCTCCTACTTCCTAAAATCTAGCCCATAACATTTTCTGAGTTCTATTTATTGATTATTTATTCTCCCAATTCAAGAAACGTTTTGATGTAGGAAATTTTAAAAATGCACTAAGTCCTCTCTGATTTCTCCTTTTACTCCCAAAGGTTTGAAGTTAGCAAAGCCCTCTGAGATCTTTCAACGTAAAACTACAATCAGTAGCTTGAATTCACCAGGCAGCAGAAAATTTTTTGTTTAAGTTTAGGAATTAGTAGCCAGTTGAGCCAGAAGGGAGAATTTTATCTCCAGTTACTCTGGCTCTTAGGGGCGAGTTTGTGTGTTCTCTGGGTATCGAATTAGCAGGACCAGCTGAGTTGTCTGAAATTGTGGGAGAAAGACAAGTGGACTCGGTGCTGTATCGACAGGATGGAGTATGATAGGAAAATTACATAGGGAAAGTGAGCAGTGAGACTGTTTTAGACAAAATGCACAGGGGTTAGCCTACATTAAAATAACTTTTAATATTTCCCATTATCTTAAAAACCCTTTAATTTCAGTTTAATACGTTTAGCATTGAAATGATCAATAAACTCTCAACATAGTTTTGCCTTTGTGAGCTTTTGCATTTAAAATAATTCAGTTGAAAGGAGTAATCTTTTTATCTCACCTGCTCAATGCCTGTGATTGAATTGCATTCATTACTCAGTTTCTAGGAAGGGATTAAACATATCGGAGACAAATAAAGTAGGGTATTGCCAAGGGACTGGGAAGTGTACACAATGCTGCAAGATCAGGTTTTCATGACGTGTAAAGGAACCAGGGATTGTTTAGGATATTTAGCAGTGGAGGAGTTTAAATGCAGAATAAACCTAATATAAGGAAGTAGCACCTTGAAAGTGAAACCCTCCAAGTTAAATATTTGATTCAAGAACCTTCAATTCTTCTTTAGTATGGAAGCAATTGTATTTGTTTGTTTTTTAATAAAATCCTGTCAGTGGTCAGGTCAGCTGCCCCAGGATCATCCCTAAGCAAAGCCAGCGGGGGGATCATGTCTTTACTCATTCATTCATTTGTTTGTTGATTCATTCATTCAACAAGTATTAATGAGTGCCTACTGTCTGCCAGGCCCTGAATTAAGCCCTGGGACATAGTGGTGACCCCAACAGGCCTGGGTTTTGGGAAATGCTACCTTTTATATTGAACCCTATCCCCCCGCTACATGAATTTCACAATGCCAGTTAGCACACTAAAGGCTCTGAGAAGTACTGCAGTGAAGAAACCTGTTTAACCTTCTTTGACGTAAGTTGCTAGACTTTTGCATCCTCAAGGGACTATTCTTTCTTGGATCACCCTGTGGGAAATCTAGGTTAAGGTGAAATATGCTGCCTAGAAGGACAGGATGACACTGGATAACAAGGCAAGTGAAACACAGCTTGAATTCACACTTGCTGACAGCAGGGACTCTGTGCCTGGTGCTCTGCTTACTGCAAGGCGGCACAGTATGCCTTGATTTTTTCCAGGACCCTGTGTGTGCTCCACATTTGCACAGCCACATTTTTCAGCATTGGAAATAATATGAGTTCAATGTGACCAGGGAGGTTTTTCAATTTGTTAACAACGGTTGCGGAGCTCCTGTTTGCCAAAGGGAACCTCCTCACCGTTCATGACCCTGCATTTTGGGGAAGTAGATACAAGTGTTGAATACATGGTTAAACTGTGCTCTTTAAAAACATTCCAACAGATATAACTGATCTGCAAGAAGTATTCAGCCTTTTTTGGAATTGCATGCTTTCATAAAGTTAAAATTCCAGTCAGAAGTATTTTAGTGCACTGCAAAAAATTAATACATGCAAAGTAACGTAAGCACATGGTACTCTTAATTTTTCCTTGACCCCAGGGCACCGTTATCTGCTCTTTTCTGGGAAGTCACTCATCATGGGGCTGTTGGGGAAAGGGAGCGCCTCGGCCCCTTTTCTGGGAGCAATCCAATGCAGTATGGATATTAATTAAATTTATTAAACAAATAACACAGCGACTCGGGGAAGCAGGGGTCCATCTGCCAGTTCTGCAGACAGATCTCTGCTGAGACGCGAGCTGAATGGTAGTTAAAGCGAAGTTGCCGAGCTCAGCAGATGGGCCCTTGTCTCCAGTGGGGAGACTTGGTGGCGGTCCAACAGCTCTCCCCCTCCAGGTTTTTGTTCCTTGGAGCTGTGATTGAAGGAGCCTCCTGTGTCTTTTCCCAGCCTTGTGCCTCTCCCCCGCCCCACCCCCTTTGTTTATGTGAGCAATGTTTAAATTTGAGTGATTTGTTAGGGAGGCAAGTCCCGGCTGATCTCATTCTGTGTATGTGCTGTAAAGCTCAAGCAGAAAATAATTAGGAAAATGTAATCCCATTGACTTTACACCCCAATTGTGTACATTGCAGCAGCTCTGCCTCGTGCCCTGGAATAAAGTCTCTGAACAGATTTGAATTTAGTCAGCATCCCCATTCTCTGCGTTTGGAAGTTCATATATTCTGAGGTTTAGATGTTTATTATTCTTAAAATCACTCCTTAGACTGCTTTTAGAGGTACATGCTTTTAAACTACGCAATTTAAGGCGTCTTGTTTTTTCTTTTTTCCCCTAATATTTCACATTCTTTTGGCAAGTCTCTTAGTGCCTTAAGTCCCAGAGTCTCCTTCACTCGCCATCTGGGATGAAATGTCACTGACAGTGTTAGATCAGCACATTTGGGATCTGCTGTGTCTTTTAGAACCACTTCCCCACCTCCTGACCCACCTCTCCCATAAAAAAGATGGTGAATTTGACCCTTTCTGTAAGGAGGGACCAGCTTGCTTTCAGTTGATTATCGTTTCCCAGCATTTGGTATAGTTTTTGACAAAAGCACGCTTAGACACCATTTAATGCTAGGATGTTAGATTAATGCAACTCACCCCACCCCACTCCCACCCCTTATCCTTACCTGAACCTTTGAAAATTATTTTGCAGAGGCTCTCTTGTCTCTGGCTATGTCCCCTCACCTGGGACCAAGGCCTTTCACAAAGGAGGGAAGGGGACCCATGCAAACCCTGTTAGGTAGATTGTGTTGTCTGCCAATGGCAAAGTTTTGGACTAAATAGACGCCACCTTGGGCTGAGTCCTGAAATGCCCCTGCCTTGGAGAGATGAGTCTGGTTCAGCCAACTGGCCAATGGGACATGTTTGCAGAGATAAAGGCACCTCTGTGGAATAGAAACTTCCAATTGGAATGTATTTCCTCCTGCGCCCCCAACACTTTGATTCTCTGCCATCAGAGGTCTCAGCTCGTTACAGAACCCAAAGAGAAGAGCGGATGAGGCTGGGATTATGATTGTCCCCAGTGTGCAGAATTTTATGAGACTGTGAAGGTCAACCCTTAATCCAGCTTGTGAGAAGAACCAACAAATGGGTTCGTTTACCCGCAGTACAAGGCAAGCTCGCTGGCAGAGCCTCTGTCCAACTAGGACTGTCACTTCATGTCTGCTGCATGTGGAGGTGTTCGGCTGGGTCCATCCTTGATGCTGGTCCGTGTTTGTGCTGTTTGAACTCAACTTGAAACCTGAACCTTGTTGGGTTTAAGCAGGAGATGCAGTGTTTTAGTGCTGTTGTCAGTCCCTGCCCCTCACTGAGGTTCCAGCTCCCCCCGGCCACACTGATATTAATGACACGAAGCCTTCTGTTACTATGGCAAAGTGTTGGAATTAGGTGGAGTTTTGCTTGTCATTAGAGCCCTGCCAACAATTGTTGTGGACTCCAAGAATGTCATTACCCTCAGTCCTGTATGGAATTGAAAAGGCGCTGCTCAAGATGGTTGTGAAGTGGCTGGTGAAAAATGTTTGTTTACCAGTGAATGGTAGGTGAACCGCCAGGTTATTTCTCTAATTGTCGGAAGTCACAATCGGCCGGGGCAGGGGAAGACTGCATTTTGAATTCATAGGCTGTTTACTGTGTCTGTTCTGCCTCTCCTTCCTCCTGGTCACCTGGGCTAATTTTGTTCTCTGATTTAAATCGCAATCTATTTGCTCTGGCATCTCAATTTAAGGGGAGATTGGACGTTGTTTTTCAAAGGAAATTGCAAGTGTTTTACTCTTGTCTGAAAACAAATTGTGGCTTCTTTCCCAAGGATAAGCTTAGAAATTACATATAAATCTCAGGGTTTCATTCTTAGCAGAATGTTTTCAGCCCTCTTGTCCGCACATTAGTATAAATGAATAAAACAGAGAAAAAGCCAGAAAACACCCTGGCAGACAGTGTGAATATTTCTGATCTGCTTCCTGTGCCTGCCATTCGAGTGAACACATTTTGTTTATTCTGCAGCTTCTAATTGCTTTATTGCAGATTTTGTAGGCAGCCTGACAACTTGGGACTGAATGCATAAAAAAGCTTTTGACTGGGAGCAAAAGTTAACACTCTCTGTAAGGAACCAGAGAATAGTTTTAAAAATAATTTATTTTAAAATTATCTGATAAGGACAGGTATTTTTCAGATATTTTTATTTATTTGGCTTTGATGTACTTTTCTTCTAAGAGCTCAAGTGCAAACTTTTAAAATATTCAGTCCAGGAGCTTCTCTGTTATCCATTCTCACTCTTCTGGTGAAGACTTGGCAAAGGAACTGTGTTTGGGAATACCGTCCCCAGCCTTAACGCAGCACTAAGGATTAAAGGCTGCAGCTCTTCAAAGCTTGTGCCTCGCTGTCTAGGGCAGGACTGAAGAATGGTGTCTGTGAGCAAGACTCAGGCCTGGCAGCTCGGAGCTGAACACACTGCTGTTTGACCTGTGCCTCAGGAGACACAGCTCAGCTCCTTAGATAAAAAGGAAGGCTCATGGTCATTGTTATCCTTAACAGTCTCGAAGCCATTTCCCAATGTCTCAGTCTTTTTGCCGGGACCATGTCTGGAGCTTTTTGTAATCCTGCATAGGATATATATGTTGATTGATTGTTGATTAGATTTGCATTTGGTTTCTAGGAGCCACGCAAAATAATCCAGTGCTCTGTGTTTTGGTCTCTGGCCACCTGGGTCTTCCCAGGTCCAGGGATCCCTTATCTTTGTGGTTCTTCAGAAAACTGCCTTCAGTTCCTGTGATCTAGTCTTCTGAGGTCACACTGACAGGAGGGCCTTCCTGGGGCTGGCATTCTGCTTTTGTTCTCACTCTGCAGTGGATTTTAATTCAAATTCAGAGTCTTACAGTAGGAAGAGAATTCGTGAGACGCCTACTCAATGACAGTCCTGACGGGGGTTTGTGCTGCTTGTCAACTTGTGACAACAGAGAGTTTACCCCACGTTGTTGCAGTTTTTAATTTTGTGAGTTTTAAAAGGCTTTGAATGTTAGAAATGTATTCCTTTTACTAATGAATAAAGATGTCCATCTGAGGAAACTCAGAGTTTGTTTCTAGAGATGATGATAATGAAATCACCATTCAGCTCATGGGTATCATGATTTCCTTTTCTACGGGATATGTCTTCAGATATGCTTATATTTCAGGGTAGCCAGCTGCCATTGCCTGGGCCGTAGGAAGTGCCAGTTCCTGTGCGAAGCGCATTACACACATCATGCCATTTAATGTTCACAACACATTGATGTTCTCATTTCAAAGGTGAGGAAATTGATGCTAGGAGATGTTGAGTAACTTGCCCGAAGTCTAATTTTAATCATCTAAACTATCTAATCTAAGGTCATAGCTAACAGCCAGGCCTGGATTGGAAACCAAGACAACTGACCCTAAAACCCCTGCATTTAACCCCTCTGCTCTATCACTACTCTGTATTTACTCATCTCTAATTTTTTAGTTCCTTAGATCCAAAAGGAAGTTGAGCTCTTTTCAAATAAAAGCATATATAAAATAGCATAGTTAAAAACCAAAAGATACATTATGTGGGAGCCCTTCAAATTTTGGAAATAGCAATCCCATCTCCCTAAATTTGCACTTTCTGAGCAACGTTGCCAGTTTCTTAAACTTTCTATCCATGGAGGAGGAGGTGGGTGGCTAGGCTGTGAGTCCTTGGGGGAAGTGGCCTTGTCATGTTGGGTCTCCAGTGCCCAGCCGAGTGCTTAGTGAAGACTGAGGAGCTGATCAGAGAAGAGGAAGCTGAATACGCAGATTTGACTCCGGCTGCCATTGCTGCATCTCATTCAGTGCAGATGTTGGGTCAAGTTGGACACAGTTGTGTCTTGGGAACCTGAGGCAACGTGGGGGTGGGGGAGGAGAAGAGGTAGAATAAGAGAACAGTTATTTTTTTGTCTACTCTCCGCTGTATGCTGTTTTGCATTTTTGTATATATCACTGTAAACCACCTTGAATCCCTTTTAGAATGAGGCAGGATATAAACAAGTACTTAGGTATTTATACAGACACACATATGGACACATGAGGTAGTAGATCAGATTGACCTGTTAGTGAAATCCTTTGTTGTCTGCTGAGATAAAGAAAGATGGTTTTGTAATCGGGAAGGGGCTAATGAGGCAAGAGGCAGCCGTTAGAAGGCCTGGGCTCGTGGGGGCCATCCCTGCTGGTCTGGACCAGCTGAGATCTTCCCAGGTGGTTTCTAGGCCTTGGCCGTGGGGGTCATTTTCCTCTGGAACTTGAGAGAGTTCCCCTTAAGATGGAGTGCCGTACCTCAGAGTCATGCAGAAAGAAGAGAAATGTTCTTGTCACACTTATTGCAAGCACTTTTACTTCTGTGCACGCAGCTGGAGACTGTATTAGTTTGTTAACAATTGCATACGTCACACTGTGTGTCACCCTGACCTGTAGTCAGCTAAAGCCCCTGGTTCTTATCAGGGGTCTCCTCCCTGTATGTGGCCAGTGACATTTTACACTCCGATTCAGGACTTTACATTAATTGCTCTCATTTTATACATGGAGAAGCAGGTTCGCGGAGGCTAAGTAACTCTTCCCTCTCCTGTCCTGCTCCTTCTTCTCTGCCTCCCTTTGGTCTCTTCATTTTTCATTTTTTTTCTCCTAGTCCTCAGAGTTTGCCTCTTCCTGTGCTGGTTGATTCCACTGTGTTCTTGACCAGATGGTACCAGGGCACTGAATGATAGGGTGAGAGGGGATTTTTCACAATGTCTTCTCTGGGGGGTAGTGTTTGCAAACACATATGACAAGCACTTGTTGGGTGTCTCCTGGACTATCATTTTGCTGAAATGATTGCCTTCCTCTGTCATCTTCATGTACTAGTGTCCAACCCTAGGAGGTGGGGAGAAGGAGGAAGAAACCCATACAGTTTGTTCAGAACTGCACAGCCCAGTCATTGTGGCTGCCGGTGGCACACCCTTGCTTTGTTCTCCTTGAGGAAGGTCTGGGGTGAGCTAGCTGCCTGTTCCACAGGGCTGCCTGTCTGCTCATCTCTAGTTACCAACCTGCCTGGCCACCTTCAATGCCAAAGTTGAGTGTGCGTTTTGTAGTGTTACAGCTAGAGGTTTGCTACTGGAGGTCACAGTGCACATCACTTATTTCCATGAGGACAGAGGCTTGGTTCAGGGGTGGCCCTTCCCCCTCGCGAATCAGGCTGGGTAAGTCCTCCTCAATGTGAGAGTCTCTCAAGCATCAGAACCTTACTTTATGAAGAAGGAGGTAAGGAAGGGCCTGATGAAAAGGCTTCTTCGTTTGGACAGGTCGTAGCACGAGGAAGACATCTTTCTTTCCCTCTCCACAGGTACATACAGACCAGGGCCGCTGTGCCTTGGCTGGGGTAACTCAGGGACAGGGAAGTCTTGACTGTAATAAAGCCTGAGCCCTTTTAGTCTCTGACATCTGTGTCCTTCCCAGCCCTTAAGGCGGTCGCTGAGATACAAAAACAAGTTTTGGTTCAGTTCTCCAGAACTTTCATTATTTGTAATACTCATCAATATTCATTTGTTCATCAGATGTTTGTGGGGTGCCTACTAGGATCACAGCGCACTGTGAAAACAACAGCCATGGCCTGCCCATTAAGAGCCTCTGTCTAGAGGGAGAGGCAGATATTGATTAGACAATCACGCTAACAAACATGATGCCAAGTGGTAAATGACCTGAGAGAGGAAGGTGGGAGAGACCTCGTTAGTTGTGGTTGCTGCGACGATCCCAGCGGCCCTGCCTGTGAATGTAGACCTCCAGATGTGGTGTGGGTGCGGGGCGGGCGTGGAGGCGCAGGTGGATGGACAGTGGAGAACAGGACGTTGGATGTGTGGTAATAACTGTCTGTAAAGATACTGTGACGAAGCTCTCGTTTAATGCTCTTCTGCAGTGCTTGAATACTTCATCAAGCGTGTATGTCACTTTTACATTAACCAAGATTTTGAAGAGAAAAACTAGAGATAGTGGGTCATACTATTTTACCCCTTTCAGAAAGTTTATTTCTTGATTTTTTTGAGATGTCTATCTTTATATGTATGTTATTGTGAAGTTTAAGGGACAAATACAATATTTATTCATATAGTCTTTCCATTAAAACAACACAGAGGCTAAAATAAAAAATATCCAAATGTTGTGGACTGTTGAATGAATAACCAGTACATCTTCTAACAGTGTTGCAGATTAGGAAATGCATTTTAATTAGCTGCCATGTAATTTTCCATGTATAATCTCAGTCACTTGAAAAACATCAGGAAGGACACGTTTCCCTTTGATGTTTGGCCCTTTGTCTTTTGCTGTTAAGTGGTAAACTCAAAAGAGGATTGTGTTTGGCTGCATGTAACAGACACTTGACTTCAGTGCTTAACTGAATAGAGTCTGTTTTTCCTTACAGCCTGGGACTGGCACAGAATAGTTCCAGGCCCTGTCTGTCTTCCCTCTCTGGTGTCCTTGCCATATGGACTTTGTCTTCATGCTTGTTGCCTTATGGTCACAAGATGGCTGTTCCTTGTCTCACCTTAGAATTCTGGGCAGAAAGAAGGAGGGAAGGATGATGCCTCTCACATCAAAATTCTAGACCAGCAAAGGAAGGCAGGAAGGAGCCTATATTAGCGAAGCAAAAGCTTTCCTTGAAATTCTCAGCAGATTTTTGCTTGCTTTTCATTGTTAGATATGGGGTCACATGCTACCCATGCCTGAAGAGCAAGTCATTCTCTCCAAAAATTAGTATTCTATTAGTAAAAGAGAATCTGGGGATGGATGTTGGGTAGGCAACCAGCAATGTGTGCCATAAGAGACTTCTAAATATTTACTGTCAAGTTCAGTGAAATTCTGTAAATTGAGTAAGACACAGTATACATGTTAGGAAAGGTTCATCATTACTGTGTGGCTCCACGTCCATACTTAAAATAGTCTTCTAGATAAGTGGGAATTCTTTTGGCCAATTTCCTGACAGATCTAATTAGCTCAGCGTTTCTACCCCATAGAGTAGCTGATGAAGACGTTGTACTAGGAATTGGAGAGAAATCAGCTCTACCATTCTCTTATTTGCTTCTACTTGCGTTTTGGTATTATCTTCAATCTGTGGCTTTCCTTAAAGGCATCATTTTAAAGGTACCCATATATATATTTAGGAGTATGATTTATGTCTTAGTATGTTTGGGCTGCTGTGACAGAATACTATAGACTGGGTGGCTTATCAACAATAAACATTATTTCTCACATTTCTGCATGGGCTGGGACGTCCAAGATCAAGGTGCCAGCAGATTCAGTGTCTGGTGAGGGTCTGCTTGCTGGTTTATAGATAACGTCTTCTCACTGTGTCCTCAGATGGCAGAAGGGGAAGGGAGTGCTCCGGGGTCCCTTTTATAAGGACACCAACCCCATTCTTGAGGGCTCCACCCTCATGACCTAAGCACCTCCCAAAGGCCCTTCTTCTAAATACCATCACAGTGGCAATCAGGGTTCACATATGAATTGGGGAGACACAAAAATTCAGTCCATGGTGATATCCATTGTGTAAATGTGCTTATCCAGGGCCTGTCCACATGGGGATGCCATTCTAGAGTGGACTCTCCCCCTTCCTTCAGGACATTTCAGGTCCCACTGTGAGTGAGGGGGTTAGCATCAACCCATATATTATATTCTAGCAATGCTTAATCTCTCTTAGTGTTGATATGAAAAAACAACATGAATGGAAGTTCTGGTATTTCCTTCCTGCTTTCCCATGCTTCTCACCCCTGGCTCATCCTGAATAGCCTGTGATGCACATCCCACACTTTGGAAATCACTGGTTTAGAGGACAGGAAGATTATTGGGGGATACTAAACACAAACGGAGTAAGGCACCATTTTTAAAATGTAGGGGTAGGAGAGGTGACTGATTCTCTGATTGTGGAGCAGGTAAAGAGTGTTTTTTTTCATTTGTTCGTTCAACAAACAATAAATTGAACAATTCCTGCCAGGTATTGCTGTACTGTACACTGGGGAGAAAAAGATAATTCACTCGGTCCTTGCCCCTGGGGAGCTCCCAGTTTAATGAGGAATACTGAAATGCAAATAAGAAATTGCAAAACAGTATATGGAGAGAGGTAGGACAAAGTGTTCAGAGGCCCTCACCTTCTGTGTGTCTTTGTCACTTTCCTAATTGGCTCTACTCTGACCACTGCTTTTAATTGCAACCCCTCCTGCATGCAGCCCTCCCCCAGCCCTACCCCCATTCTCCTTAGCTACTCTGTCTCTTTCCATGCCATCTATCAGCTTACAACATTGTATATAACTTACTTGTTATATTTATTTTCACTGTCTGTTGGTCCCCCACAAGAATGCCAATATCCCAAGAGCAGGGATATTGGTTTGTTTTGTTCCCCAAGCTGTCCCACCTGCAGGAATGAAATACAGATGGTCCCCAACTTACAGCAGTTCCACTTACACTTTTTCGACTTTATGATGGTGAGAGAGTGATAGGCATTCGGTAGAAACTGTACTTCGAATTTTGAATTTTGATCTTTTCCAGACTAGCTATATGCTATAAAATACTCCCTCGTGATGCTGGGCAGTGGCAGAGAGCGGCAGCTCCCAGTCAGCCCCACAATCACGAGGGTGAACAACTGATACATGTACAACCCTTCTGTGCCCATCCCAACATTCTGTTTCTCCTTTTCAGTATGGTATTCAATCAATTATATGAGATGTTGAACACTTCATTATAAAATAGGCTTTGTGTTAGATGATTTGCCCGACTGTAGACGAGGCTAAGCTGTGATGTTTGGTAGGTTAGGTGCATTAAATGCATTTTTGACTTAAGGATATTTTCAGCTCACCGGGATGGAACCCCTAAGTTGAGGAAGATGTGTATGGAAAGAATGAATGAAAGAGGCGATCATCGATCTCTGTCTGATTGCTGAAGGGGAATGATCAGGAGGATGTAATGAAGGTGATATTTGAGTTGGGTCTTACAGGGTGATTTGAAATTTTATGGGGAATAGGCATGTACAGAAGGGACAGCATGTGCAACAGTATGGAGGTGAGAAGGAGCCCAGTGTGTTGGGAACATATGAGTGGAACTTGGGTATATGGTGGAGAACCATGGAAGATGACTCCGGAAAATTGAGGAGGATTAGGAAGCCCCTCACATGTGTTGTTTCACTAGGGAATGCAGACAGCAAAAGTGCCTGAAAAACTGGAAAAGAGACCTTGATAAACTGACTAGTAGAGCATATGAAAAATTTTACTTCCTTGTTTTCAAGCCTATGTGCCTGTCCAAAGCATGGCAGTTGAGGCAGTTGAGGACATCCTAATGGAGGCCCCTGGGCATTGGACGAGGCCTGGGAGAAGTAACTGAAAATCCAGGTTAGGAAACAGGTTGTTTTCATCTTTACCACCTGGCACAGCGCCCACCACAGTGGTCATTCAGAGAATACATATGGAAATAAATGAAAGAATGAACTTGCTAAGCAGTCCAGATGACCCCCCAAAGGAAAAGAATAACACTTAATTGGTGTCCAATTCTGTCCTCAATGGAATTAATTTTTGTGGACATGAACGCCCCTGGATGTGTTTGCTGGTAATCTCTGTGGCTCCTTTCTGGTGTTATAGTTTTGTGAAAAAGAGCGTGAGCTTGAAGCCTGGCTCCGTCGCTTCCTAGCTGAATGGCTTTAAGGAAGTTGCTTAACCTCTGAGTCTCACTTTCCTGATGTAAGGATGTCAGTACCTGTTGTCTAGGCTTGTGGGAGGATTAAACGAGATAGTCTATGAAAGAGTTTCAGGTGGTTCTTGGAACTTAGTAAGCATGAATAATGGGTGCCTATTAACTTTCATATTAATGGAGAGGAACGAGGTGCTGGGGTCAGCCTTGACAAGCATGTATAGAGTTGGGAAACATTGGTGGTTTCATTTGCTTTAGCCAAAATAAGACCAAAACGAACATGACCCATTCATTCTGTTACTTAATAAGCTGGTAAACATCTCCTTTGTGCCAAGCAGTATTAATGGAACTATAAACCCAGCAGTTGAATTACAGAAAGGGTGTGGTTTTCCACTGAGCCGTAACGACTGAATGTACCATGTACTGCATTGCTCATATGTGCTGACACTTTGCTGTGAGGTCTTATAAAAGATCTGCTGGGGTTGGGATGATAATAACAAGGTAATCGTTGTAGGTTTGATGCCTGAAACTGACCAATTAGTATGACACAGGGGAAGAGTCTGCCTTTTCATTCCAGGGAGCCCTGGAGTGTTGAAAGTGACATAGGACGAAGAGGAAGAAGGGGGACCTCATGCCTGGAAAGGTCCCCAAGACTCATGTCCTATTGTTGGGTCATTACTCTCAGCTAAATTTTTGAATCCTGATGATGTGTCAGGCCCTGTGCTCAGTGGTTTCCACCTGTCATCTCATTGAATGTTCATAACAGCCACGTGTGTATTATTTCCCCCATTGTGTATTCATTTATGAAGCTAATGAAGCTTAGAGAAATGAAGAATCTTGTCCAGGTTCCCTTCAAGAGCAAGTGGTGGAGTTGGGACTTGACTGTCTCCTCCACCCCGAGTTCTTAACCTCCAAGCTACCTGCTTCTGCTTCAGGTGCAGCCGTGCTGTGCCTACAGCTTTGTTAGTGACAGGGAGCCGTTTTCCTAAACAACATGGAGTTGAGCAATTTGAATTTCTGCGAGACACAAGATATATTTTTTTCTTAGTATCTGATGTCTGGTGACTGTGACATGCCAGCTGAATCACTTGTGAAGGTGTCTTGAACAACTGTCCATGGAATGAGCTCAGCAGTGGACTGTGCTGTTTGTTCATTTAAATGAGCCTTACGAAAGCTGCATGTGTTCATTGAAATACTGACTTCATGGAGAGGGTAGGAAGAAGTGACATATTTACGTTAATTAATTTTCCTTACTCCTCTTTGTGATGTTTTGCATAGGAGTTTGGGGGCAATGTACATAATTTATGTGTCATAGATCTAAAATAATTTTTAAAGTTTCTAGTTTCAGGTAAATATATTTTACAATAAAAAACAAATGAAAAAATCAATGAAATGATCATTTAGGTCATAGCCAGATTTAAGATACCCAAAGAGTCAGAGTTATCTAGTTAAAATTCTTCACGGAGCGAAAATCAGGCATGTTGGGAAGTGGCATTAATTCTGTCAGACTCATTCAAGGCAATGTTTCAGCATATTAATACTCCGTGATTCGAAAAGCCCAAACCATCTGATATTCCTAAAAGTCCTGGGCTCATGCTCGGGCTGTGACTGAGCTTGGTTCTTACATGGATCACTCAGCTTCATGCTATTCCCCAGCCGAGCCCAGCTCCAACCCTGACCAGATAGTATCTGCTTGTTGGCTTTTCCTCTCACAAGGGACTGGGTCAAATAGGCTGAATTGCTTATGCAAATTTACCCCCACTTCCGAAAAAGAGAACACCTCCCCTCCTCCAAGCACATAGCTTTTTGTTGGTAGTTTCAGCAAATATTCTTTGAGACCAATTGACATCAGAAAATTTAAAAATCTATATCATATGCTAGACTTTGGCCTTTGTTTACTTAAACATTATTCAACCTCAGTGTAAAACACACTGCTGGGGCCCTTTAAAAAAATTTCTGTTAGATTTTTAATTCAACTATAAAGACAATTGAAGTGAGAAACTTCAGTGCACTGATTTTCTTCTTTGAGTCATTGCACTGTAATTAGCTGAGTTGCGTTTTAAATGCAGCACAAGAACATCTTTCTTGTCTGTTTATGTCAGAAAAAATGGCTAATGAGCACTTATCAAAAAGATGAACATTTTTTCATTAGATTAAGTAAAATCAAAACAGATTTATAATGTACTATTATGTTTCAGCTTGGAATAAATTGAGTAAAACAGCCGATATCTTCACAGCGTCCTGAGCATTTCATCGCATGGCAGGGCCCTCCTCCCCCGCACACTTAGACTTCAGGAAAGTGCCCGTTTGTGGCAACTTTCTTGGTGGAGTCAAGGCACATTCCCAAAGGGTTCGGAATGTCCTTAGTATTAGTTGTAAAATGTGAAGGTCTATGAAGCATGTGTCAAGATTGATTTCCTTTGGATCATGCCAATGTGCTTTGCTACTCAATAATACAGTTCTTTAAAATCATTTTTGAAGATGACTTCCCTCTGCTTTCTCATAGTGGTCAGTCTACACGCCACCTGGTACTCAGTTTCACATGGAGCTTTCTTCTATTTTGAGATTTTCCAATGTGTTCAAGTGGGTGAATATTAGCCTGTGTGTCAAAAAAAGTAAAGACGATGAAGGCTGATTCCTTAGAAAAGGTTTATGTGAAAATGTACAAGTTTAAGAACCTTCTCCTTTTAAATGTCAGTTGGATGGTAGTTGACTTTCAGGCTATCAAAGCTTCTAAGTAATTATTGCTCTTTCCCTATGTGACAGTTAAAGTCCACCTTCATCAGTGGCTGCGCGGAGCAGTGTAAATACGTGCATATCCACCATGCAACCAGTACAACAAGGTGTTATGAGGATAAAGAAGAATCTTGACTTCTTCAAGTAGTACACCCACGTAAACACAACCCAGACCACAGTGCGGAACATCACTGACCCTACTGAGGTCTTCTTTCTGCCTCTTCCCGGTTGTTATCCCCCTGCCAAAGTAACCACCATTCTGATTTCTGTCACTGTAGATCACTTCTGATGTTTTGGAACTTTCTATAAATGGAATCATATGGCAGGTAGTCTTTTGTGTTTGGCTTCTTTCCCCAAAATTCTGTCTGTGAGGTTTGTTAATGTGATTGTGTGTAGCAGAAAGTCATTATTTTTCATTGTTGTATAGTTTTCTATTGTATGAATACACTGCTATTTTTTTTATCCATCCTACTATTGATGAATGTTTGTGTTGTTTCCAGTGTGGGGCCATTGTGAACGACGCTGCTGTGGATGTTGTTGTGTGTGTCTTCTGGTGGACGTATGTATGCATTTTTGTTGGCTACACACCAAGGACTGGGATTGCTGGATCCTAGGATATGTGTTTGTACAATTTTAATAGATATTGCAGAAGAGCTTTCTAAATTTTATCTACCGATTTACATTCCCACCAACAGAGTATTGAAGTTCTAGTTGCTCCACATCCTTACCAAGAAAATAAAATTTAAACATTGTGAAGGCACTTTTTAAAACTGAAATCATTGTGGTTTTAATTTGCCTTTCCTTGATGCTAATGATGTTTAGCACTTTTTATTATGCTTCTTTGGCATTTGCATATCCTCTTTTATTATGTGCCTCTTCAAGTCTTTAACTTAAATTTCTTTTTTATCCTCAGGAAGATTGGCTCTGAGCTAACGTCTGTGCCAACCTTCCTCTATTTTGCATGTGGGTCACCACCATAGCATGGCTGACTAATGGTGTAGGTCTGTGCCTGGGATCTGAACCATTGAACCCAGACTGCCAAACCACACCGAACTTTAACCACTTCTCCATGGGGCCGGCTCCTTTAACTGAATTTTTAAAAACTTCGTTTGCCTATTTTTTTCTCATTGATTTGTAGAAGTTCTCTGTATATTTTGGATATGAGTTCTTTGTTGACTATATGTATTGTGCACCATACTGGTATCTTTTGATAGACATCAGTTCTTAATTTTAAAGAAGTTAAATTTATTAATCTTTTCTCTTATGGTGAATGATTTTTGTGTCCTATTTTAAGAGATTATTTTGCTTACCCCAATGTTAAGAATACAGCCTCCATTACTTTCTGGAAACTTTATTTTTCCTTTTACAGTTAGGTCTGTAATTCACGTGGAATTGATGTGTGTGCATGCTCTGAGGTGGGTTACAGTTTCATTAAAAAATATCAAGTATTAAAAATATCATCCTTTCTCCCATTGCATTCCAATGGCACTTTGTCATAAATTATGTGGTCTTTCATGAATGGTCTGTTTCCTAGACCCTCTACTCCATTCATCAATGTATTTGTCTATCCTGTGCCATTACCATTGTTTTAACTATCCTGCACTTTATAATATATCTTGATATTTGGTAATGTAAGTTCTTCAGATTTGTTCTTTTTCATGTTTGTTTTGGCTATTCTAAGTCTTTTACAGTTCCATGTAAAATTTATGATTAGTTTATTAGTTTTCATAAGAAAGCCAGCTGGGATTTTGATTAGGATTATGAGAACTGGTATCCTCCCAGTACTTAGCCTTCCAATCCATGGATATAGTATATCCCTCCATTTTTGTCATTCTTATTTTCTCTCAGCAGTGTTTGGTAGTTTTCAATGTACTGGTCTTGCACATTTTTTGTTATCTTCGTTCCTAAGTATCTGGTGTTTTTGATGCTAGATCTTCTTAGATACTTATATTATACTAATATAACTGGTATTATCTTAAAATTTCCTTTTCTAATTGTTTAGTGTTAGTATATAGAAATGCAATTGATTTTTAAGTATGATGTCTGTATCGAGGGACTTTGTTAAATTCACTTTTTAATTTGTAATAGTTTTTTTATAGATTATTTTGAATATTTTCTGTATATACTCCTATCATCTGTGAAAAATGATAGATTTTTTTTAAATTTCTTTTTCTTGGACCACAGTATGATGTTTAATAGAAGTAGTCATTGTAGACATCCTGGCTTTACTCCCAATTTCAGGGGAAAAGTTTTCACTATTTTACCATTAATGTATTTACTGTAGATTTTAAAAAAGATATTTTTTATTAGTTAAGGCAGCTCCTTCTACTCCTACTCTATTAAGATTTTTAAACATCGTGAATGGGCATTGAATTCCATCAAATGCTTTTTTTTGCATCTATTTAGTGACTATATAACTTTTCTTATTTATTTAGTTAATGAGGTAAATTGTATTGATTGATTTTCCAATGGTAAACCAGCCTTGTATTGCTGTTATAAATTAATTTGGTTGAGATCGATTCTTTTTATGTATCATGGAATTTGATTTTGCCAAATTTTTGCATCCACGTTTGTGAGAGAGATTGGCTTATACTTTTCCTTTCTTGTAGTAATTTTTCTTTATTGCTAAGTTTGGTATCAAGGTCGTACAGGGCTCATAAAATGAGTTCATTTTATCCATTCTTTGGAATAATTTATACAAGATTGTGTTAGTTCTTGAAATGTTTAGAGAATTTACTGATGAAGCCATTTGGGCCTGAAGTTTTCTTTGTGGATAGGCTTTTAATTACAGATTCATATATATGAATCCAATATATATATTAGGAAGATTAGCCCTGAGCTAAAATCCACTATCAATCCTCTTTTTGTTGAGGAAGATTGGCCCTGAGCTAACATCCGTGCCCATCTTCCTCTACTTTATATGTGGGACACCTACCACAGCATGGCCTGATAAGCATTACCTAGGTCCACACCCAGGATCTGAACCGACAAATCTGGGGCCACTGAAGCAGAGCATGTGAACTTAACTGCTATGCTACTGGGCTGGCCCCACAGATTCATATTTTTAATGGACATAGGACCATTTGGATTTTCTATTTCTTCTTGTGTTGGTTTTGGTAAGTTAGTATTTTTAAAAATGAATCTGTCCATTTTATCTAAATTGTCAAGTTTATTGGTCTAAAGTTATTCATAACATCTTAACTTTTGAATGCTTGGGAGATCTGTGGTGAGTCCCTTTTTTCATTTCTTCTGTTAATAATTTGTACCCTCTCTTTTCTCTTTACATTCTTACTGGGGTTTTATGAATGTTATTTATTTATTTTCTCAAAGAACCAACTTTTGGCTTTACTGTATTCCTCTTTTACAGGGATTGATAAAATATGGCTCATGGGTCAAATCTAATCCATCACCTGTTTTGTAAATATAGTTTTATTGGAACACAGTCATATCCATTCATTTATGAATTGTCTATGCTGCTTTTGAACTACAGTGGCAGAGTTGAGTAATTGTGACATGTCTTATGGCCCACAAAGTTTAAAATATTTACCATTTGTTCCTTTACAGAAAAAGTTTACTGAACCTCTGCTTTATTATATGTTTTTTCCACTTGATTGATTTTTGTCCTTATCTTCATTATTGCTTGCTTATGCTTTTTTTGAGTGTAACTTGCTATTCTTTTTCAAGCTTCCTGAGATGGATCATTGATTTCCATCCTTAGATTTTTGTTGAACTATTACATTTTTTCTAAATACAGATCAGCTGTATCCCACAAGTTTTTATATGTGATATTTTTATTATCATTCTGTTGAAAATGTTTTCTTATTTCCACTGTGATTTCTTATTTAACTCATAGATTATTTATAACTTTTTAAATTGATTTTCAGGCATTTAGGGATTTTTAAAGTTTTTTTTAGTTATTGATTTTTAGATTAATTCCACTATGATCAGAGAACATACTCTGATTTTAATTCTTTGAAATTTGGTGAGACTTGTTTCATGGCCCAGTGTGTATTTTGTTTTGGTAACGTCCATATATACTTGAGAATGATGCATGCTCTACTGGGTGCTGTGTTTGTTAATCACATTCTTCTAATTTTCTGTATTTTAACTCATTTATTTTCTGCTTTGAGCTATTGAGAGAGGTGTGATGGGGATCTGTCTATTACTCCTTTGGTTTTGTCGGTTTTACTATATTTAAGACTGTGTTGTCAGATCTTCATGTTGGATTGACCTTTTATCTTCACCAAAAGCTTCTCTTTTATATGTAGTAATACTTCTTGCCTTAAAATCTATTTTTATCTTTCATTATTATATCTACACCAGCCTTTTTTTCTTGTTAAAGTCTGTATGTTTTCCATTCTTTTACTCCCAACTTTTCTGTCTTTAGATTTAAGGTGTGTCTATTATAAATAATATGTAGCTGGGTTTTAAAAAATCCATTCTGACAGTCTTTGCCTATTCAGAGGAGTGTTACTTCCCCTTCTCCACTTTATCCACCTTGTTAATGTGCCCTCATTAGTTTCTGGTTCAACCTTCCTGAGTTTCTTTTAGTAAATATAAATATTATGTTATATTATTTCCTCTTCCTTCTTACACAAAAGTGTCATACTATTTATGCTTCTTTGCATTTGGCTTTTTTTTGTTTGTTTGTTTACAGGGAAAGATTTGCCCTGAGCTGACATCTGTTGCCAATTTTCCTCTTTTGTTTTTCCTCCCCAAAGTCTCAGTACATAGTTCTATATTCTAGTTATAAGTCCTTCTAGCTCTTCTATGTGAGCCACAGCATGGCTACTGACAGACGAGTGGTGTGGTTCTGCATCTGGGAACCAAACCCAGGCTACCAAAGTGGAGCACACTGGACTTTAACCACTAGGCCATCAGGGCTGGCTTGCGCTTTGCTGCTTTTTTTTTTTCCTGAGGAAGAGTTGCACTGAGTGAACATCCATTGCCAATTTTCCTCTTTTTTTTGCTTGAGGAAGGTAAGCCCTGAGCTAACATCTGTGCCAATCTTCCTCTATTTTGTGTGTGGGTCGCTTGCCACAGCATGGCTGATGTGGTCTAGGTCTGCACCCCAGATCTGAACCCACTAACCTAGGCCACTGAAGCAGAGCACATGGAACTTTAACCACTCGGCCATGGGGCCAGCCCCTCACCTTGCTTTTTTTGACTGATAGCAATATATCCTGGAAACCACTCCATATCACATCTTCTTTAGTTTTTAGTTACAGCTGCGTAATATACCATTGTGTGAATGTACCATACTTTATGCATCCAATCTCCTGTGTAGGTTTTTTCCCAATATTTTTCAATTACAAGTAGTGCTGTACCTTGTTTGTATGTATTTTTGTATTCTTGAAGGTTCATCTGCAAGGTCCATTAACTCTTAGATGCAAGTCAAAAGGTGGACTAACTTGTGGTTTTATTTGATGTTGTCAAGT
This sequence comes from Equus caballus, assembly GCF_041296265.1. Lineage (NCBI taxonomy): Eukaryota > Metazoa > Chordata > Mammalia > Perissodactyla > Equidae > Equus > Equus caballus. Next base: position 100,340,229 of record NC_091690.1, on the reverse strand, counting down.
TCTCCTTCCATAAAGGTGGGCTATTCTCACCAGCAATGGATGAGAATGTCTCTTTCCTCACAATCCTGTCAAGAGAATGTGCTGTCACACTCTGAAATTTTACCAAATCTAATCTTTGAGAAATGGTTTCTCAGCACAATCGTAATTTGTGTTTTTCTTATTATTACTAAAGTTGTCCATCTTTTCATATGCTTAAATGTCATTTTAAAATCTTTATTTGTGAATTGTCTGTAACTTTCCTTATTTTTCTATTGGGTTTTTGATCTTTCCCCCTCAATTTTAGAGTTCTTTATGTGTTGGGGGTGAATATTAGCCCTTTATCTGGGATGCATGTTAATCATGATTATTTGAAAATCTGTGTGAGTCTGTGGGACTGTTTTAATTTTATTTCATTTAATTCTTTTGGGTTTTGGTCAACTGTTCCTCTTTCTTGGTAGGCCTGGTTGTTTTTGATTGAATGCCAGACTGTGTGTATAAAAAGTTGCAGAGGCTCTGGATGGTGCTGTTTTCTCCAGAGATGATTGGTTTACTTCTGGCTGACAGATGACAGATGGGTAGATAACCTTGATCAAGGCTGGCAAATTTAAGGTTTGCCTTCACTCAAAGGGAGTAGACCTTCTTGGGTCAAAATGGAAAGTCTGGGGTCTTTACCTTCCTCCTCGGCAGCCCTGAGAGCTACTTTTTATGTCCTCCACACAATGAGACACCTATTTTCTCCTTAGATTTGTAGGCTCATGGCAGTTGCTTCTGCTGGTTTCTCTGTGTCATCAGAGCTTGCACAGCTGAGGAGTCAGCAGAGGCCCCCAGGGGCATTGCCCTTCAGGCTCCCTTCTCTGCAGCTCACTCTTCTCCAGGATGCTGGCCTTGCAGCTTCTGTCAGCTCTTCCAAACCAGCAAGATCACTCAGCTATAGCTTGCTATTACCTCTGCAGCCTTTCTGCGCCACATAGTGAATTGGGAAATCCCCCGATGAGGAACAGCAGAGGCAAGCTGCAGACTCACGTCTGTGTATCACCTGGTCCCCAGGGCTGCAGCCTGTAAAGTCTTGCTGGCTGGATTATTCCCCCCTACTTTCAAACAGCTCTTCTTTCACATTTTATCTAGCTTTTCTAGTTGTTCTCCAACAGAGGGTTATTCTGTGACTGGTTACCCCATCATAGCTGGTAGCAGCAGTCATCTTTCCACTTAGTGCATTTCATTACATTTGTATGGAAATGAGAGAACACAGTCAAATTGACAAGGAAATTGGCCTGCTCATACGCTGCTGGGAGGGTACAAATCGGTACCACTTTTCTGGAGGGCATTAATTTATATCAAAATCCTTAACAACTCATTTGCCCTTTGACCCAGCAATTCTGCTCCTAGGTATTTATCCTAAGAAAATAATCGTGGATGTGTGTGAAGATTTATTTACAAAGATTCTGATCTGAGTCAACAAAATTGGAATCAAAATCCTCAATATGCAACAATAGAGGTTTTGATAAATTGTGGTGCTTTAATACAATGGAATATAATGGAATTCAACATTACTGATGGTGTAGGAGAGCATTTAAACGTATTAATGATCTATTGTTAAGCACGAGAGATTACAAAACAACACATACACTGGTCTAATTTCAGAATGTATATACAGATATATGAAATAAGAATGGAATAATTCACACGGAAGTGTTAATAGGGGGTATTGTTGGGTTGTTCTTTCTCCTCTTTGTTTATGCATATTTAAAAAATTTCCATAAGCATTACTTTTGCCCTGAAAGAAAATTAATACACTTAAAAAAATCTTACATTTATAGGCCTAGTTGATGATGTTTTCTGGCAACATTTTGTTTTACACTGGTCACCTGAGCTTTATTTTTACGCCCTTAGTAGGGTTGCAGATTTCATCAGAAACGGTACCCTTCTTGAAAATACTTTGTGGAACAGAAGACCTCCATAAAGTATAGTTTAAATCCCCACTAGTCAAATTCAAACAAAGCTTTCACTTGTTTCTCACAGTGTGTACCACAGCCTTCTTAGTAAGGAGTCCTTTTAAAAAGTAAATACATTTGTGACCAGGACCTGGATTATCAGGGAAGATTTATTTCCTGGAAAAGAAAAAACTAATTTCCTTTTGAACCCAATGGCCAAAACTTAATGCAATTGTTTTTGTAAAACTAAAATCAAGATTTGTACAGCCCATTCTTATCCTTTGTGCTTTTGTTTATTGAAGGTACTCTCCAAGGCAGTGATCACCGTGACCTCTTGGTTTTCAAGGCTACTTTCTAGGAGTCTCCCTTCCTTGGCTACATCATCAAAGGACCAGAGAGTTGAGAATTGTCATTGGCACCAAGAGGCCTATGGGTGCTTCTTGCCCATCCGGGTGAGGTGGCAGGATAGTGACAGTGCGGCCATGCGAACCATGCCGTGCACCACAGCTACTTCGACACTATTATCAACTGCCACCCCATCAGGTAGACTTGAGTTCTGCACACCCACAGCCCCACATCAGCCCTCCGGATGCCCTCAGTTGGGAGTTGATGCAGGGCATTCTGGGAAGAGATTCCCTTGTTTTCCTCTGTTAGCATACCTCTTCTGTTAAGCCGACTGAAAGTCAGATTATTCCAGAGGAGAGCAGGCAGACCGACATGTGAGTGAGGTGTGTGGCCCTGCTGCCCCTGCAGTCACAGGTGTTCCTACACTTGGTCCCTTGTGCTAAATTGTCAGCAAAGGTGCAGGCTTTGAATCTCAAATAAGCACCTACACAGCAAGCCCCAGCGTACTCAGACCCTGGGCCACTTGAGCAGACATTAACATCAGCCCTCAAGGCCTTTTGTGAGAAAAGCAGCTGCTTCCCCCACAGAGGGCACGGGAGGAGGAAAGAGGGTGAAGATGTTGTTATTGCCTCTGGATGCTGTGAGGACACGATTGCCATCTGACGGCCGTGTCTGCAAGATCGGTTAGTATACAGTTGTTTAATATGATTCTCCATATGAAAGACTGTGTCGTACAGACAGATGTGCGTGAATCCTAGCTCCGCCTTGCATTAGCTGTGCAGTTTTGATCAAATTATTTAACCTTATTGAGTCTGTAAAAATAACGCACATTTATTGAGAGCTGTCTCTGTGTCTAGCACTGTGAAGCATTTATACACTTTTATTTAATCCCCACAGCTTGCTGAGAGAGTAGCAGATTCACTGCACCCAGACCTCCTTGCCTCTGCCCTTTGGGGGCGCTCTGGCCTGGCTGTCGACTGCCAGCACCAGTGTTTCTTTGCCTAAGGACTTTCTGTGGCCACCACAGCCCCCTTCTGCAGGCAGGCCAGAGGTGCGAGGAGTTAAGGTCCCCTGTAAGCAACCTGCTGTCTCTGCTGATGGGAGTTGGTGTAAGATACCCCTCTTCCTCACCTCCTGGATGAAGCAACTCTGAGCTGCATACTTCACACAGGCTCCCAGGCTTCCTCAGTGGGATTAAGCTCCAGTTCCCAGACTGGTACGTTTTTGAAAAAAAATTCAGATAAAATTTACATAACATGAATTCTACTATCTGAACCACTTTAAAGTGCACAAATTAGGTAGATTTTAGTGTATTCACAATGTTGTGCAACTATCACCACTGTCTAGTTCCAGAACATTTCCATCACCCCCAACAAGATACCCCATACCTGTTAGCAGTCACTCTCAATTCCCTTCTCCTTCCATCCCCTGGCAACCATAAATCTACTTTCTGTCTCTATAGATCTGCCAATTCTGGACACTTCATATAAGTGGAATCATACAATGTGTGGTCTTTTGTGTCTGGCTTCTTTCATTTAGCATGATGTTTTCAAGGTTGATCCATGTTGTAATGTGTATCAGTACTTCATTCCTTTTTATGGCTGAATAATATTCCATTGTAAGGACATACGCATTTTGCTTTTTGACTCATCAGTCGATGGACGTTTGGGTTGACAAAAGAAAAAAATAAGAACGAGGCCAGAGTCAAAGTGATGGTTACCCTGACTGCCTCAAGGCTGAGCTATGGGCAAAAATGAAAAATTACTTGTTAACCTTGACTGTCACCAGATGGCTGGAGAACAGTGCAGTGGTCTTTCCATGCGGTTAGGACGTGTAGAAAGCCCTGCCACAAGATACCCTGTAGCTGGGAAGGGTGACCAGTCAGAACCGGACTCAGCCTTGGCCTTGCACACTGCAACTTTTGCCTTTAAAAACTAGACACCCGAAGACCGAGAGGGGCTCACCTGTCAACCTGCGGGTTGAAGTGTACTTCTCTGGTTGGCAAACCTTTTTTTTTTAATAAAGTGTCTTTTTCTTTCAAATTTCATTTTTGCTTCATAAAGCTGCTCATTTCGGTTAACAGGATTGGTTCTACTTTTTGGCTATTATGAACAATGGCTACTTTTGGCTACTGTGAATATTTCTGTACAAGTCTTTGTATGGGTATGTTTTCAGTTCTTTTGGGCATATACTTAAAAGTGAAATTGCTGGGTCATATGATAACTGTGTTTAACTTGTTGAGGAACTGTCAAGATGTTTTTCCTAGTGGCTGTGCTGTTTCTATTCCCACCCGCAATGTAGGGGGCTTCCAATTTCTCCACATTCTCGACAACACTTGTTGTTATCTAGCTTTTTGACTGTAGCCATGCTGGTGGGTGTTAGGTGGTATCTCTTTTCGTTTTGATCTGTATTTCTCTCATGGTTAATTGTGTTGAGCATCCTTTCATGTGCTCGCTAGCTTTTGGTATATCTTCTTTGGAAAAATATCCATTCAGATGTTTTCCCATTTTCCAATTGGGTTATTTGTATTTTTATTGTTGGGTTGTAAGAGTTCTTTATATTTTCTGGATATTAGACCTTTTTCATATGTATGATTTACAAATACTCTCTGACATTCTGTGGGGTTTTTTCACTTTCTTGCTAGTGTCTGATGAACAGAAGTTTTTAATTTTGATGACAAGAGAGGTCACTCGTTAAGTAGCAAATGCTTTATCGGCCACTTTCCCTTCCTGTCCCTTCCTCACTTCTGCAAAAGCACTTAACATACCAAGAGTACCTTATAGTTACCACTGACGTTGCAGATTTGCTGTGTTAGGGAACTTAAATTTCTTCTTTCTTCAGAAGGAAATGTATAGAACAACTTTGACAAGCAGAGTGCCTGGTTCTCTCTAGGGTTCTGTGTGGTCCTGAGTCTTCACTTTGTGTGCGCCTGTCAGTAATTCCTCTAGAAGGTGCTTGCACTTGCTTACTTAGGAATAATATACTGGTTTTTTTTTTTTTTTTTTTTAGCTCATTTTAGCTTTTAGGAGAATGTGTGCTTTATACTTTGAAATCCACAGCAGTTGGTAGAGACAGTATTTGAGGCTATTTGTAATTTCACATCATTTATCCCAAAGGAAAACTTGACAGTGAATTTACCAGCTCACTTCAGGGCTCCTCACTCTTTTTTGGAAGGGTGAGCCTCATCACTTGTTTGGGTTGACTCTTAGTCTCACTGCAGTTGAGACCTAGTGGTGTGTCTCAGCGAGTTCAGGCTGCTATAACAGAACACTATAGACGGGGGGCTTGAACAGCAGAAGTTTATTTCTCACAGTTCTGGAGGCTGGAAGTCCAGATCAGAGTGCCAGCATGGTCGAGTCCTGGTGAGGATGCTCTTCCTGCTTTGCAGACAACCCCTTCTTGCTGTATCCTCACGTGGCTGAGGCAGCAAGCTCTAATCTCTTTCTCTTTCTGTAAGGACATTAATCCCACCATGGGGACTCCAACCTCATGACCTCATCTAAGCCTAATTACCTCCTAAAGGCTCCACCTCCTTATACCATCCCATCGGGGGTTATGCTTTCAAAATATGAATTTCAGGGGAATGCAGACACGCAGCCCATAACATGGCTTTTGAACGTGTCCCATTTGTGAATGGGGCATCTGGAAAGAAGATGTGCAGATAGCGATGAATGAGACCTTTATCCAGTAGAGATTATGTCTAAAGGTCCCAGTTTGTTGTAAACTGTTTTACCCAGTGTCTGCTTCTGCCAGTTTGGGGGAAGAACAGGGGATGGCAGCATGGATTCCTGTCAGAATAGAGAGTGTCCTATCTCATGCAGAAGTCTTCAGGTATTACACATTGGCTCCAAAACTGTGAAAATACCCTGGATATTGTGGCCAGGAACTTCCTAGTCATGACAAAAGAATGGATTTACCTTTATACTTTTTCTGAGAGACCTGAGGACTGTTTCATAGGTTTCTCACTGACTGTCAGAGCCAAGCCAACACCACATGAAGCTGTGGGAACGCAGGAAGACCAGCTGTGGAGAGGCAGCCTCGTTTCACCGGTGCGAGGCGATGCAAGGAAGGCCAGCTGGCCTGGCCGTAGCAATGCATCCCAGACAGACATTGCCTCTTCCTCCTGGCTTTCTAAGGATGCACCAAACGCTCTGGGGTAATCCTCGTCTAGAACATTTCTTCTTTGAAGGGGTCTTTCTCCAGGAGAGGGGACCAGGGAGTTGTGGAGGGGATGGCGGGGGAAGGTGAGAAAGATAGCCCAAGACACCACCGCCTCCCAAAGTTCCCATCACTTTGACACGAGGAAGGGGTTAAGTCATTCTTGAACAGTTTATCGCTCATCAATTGTAATTAAATATGTTTATATTAAATTATGTTCTGTAATTAATGTAAAATCCTTTAGCCTGTGCTGTTATTAGAACCAGATGCTGAAGTACCAACAATATTTCAACATGACTGTGCTGCCTCGCCAGCTGTCTGACTGTAATTACTTTAATCTCAGCTTGTTATCTAATTATCACCTTTGTAAAGGGAAAAGTGCTCTCTAATGCTTGCTGATTGTTTCAGATGATGATGAAGAGCGGGAGCAGCTGTCAGAGATCGTGGGCCCTGCTTATCATGACGAGGGAACGTATCCTGAAGCCTATTCAGGGCCAAACTGCTGAGAAAGAGTCCCAGGTGGGAGCAGGACTGGCCAGTGAGGGTAGAGAGCTGTGTGGTGGGTCAGGGTGCGGCCCTGTGGATAAACTGTCAGGGACACCTGCCTCCTCCAGCGATGGCTGGGGGACAAGTCACTGAGCCATTTACAACTCAGCTGTCTCATCTGTAACAGAGACAGTAACAATACGAGAGTCTACCTCAGAGGGCTGTTGTGAGGACTCAGTGAGGTGGTGTGTGCGAAGCCCTCTGCACGTGCTTGACAGAAGGGACATCCTTAGTAAACATGAACTGTTCTTCTTCCTCTTTGAAAAAATCAGTGTTGGTTTTCTCCATTTCCCTTTTAGCCTTGATAGCCAAATCGGAAACAATCGAGATGGGATCTGCATGCCAGCAGCTTGGCATTCTCAGTTTGTTTTCTGAATTATGCTGAAATTGGGACTTTTGGGACTGAAATTTACCTTCGCATTGCTTATTAAACAATGGTCCACCAAACCAGTCCTGAGTCTGGATGAGAATTGTCAGGGAATCCAGATACTCTTCACAGGGAGAAGCTGCTTTGGCACAGCTTTCAGTACCTTACGTATGTGTGTGCGTACGGCAGTGGATCTGGTAACTGCGGCTCATTCCTATGTAATCCTTGAAGTGGCTCCCTGAGGATGTCTATTAAGTTTTGACTTCTTCCCTTTCAAGGCTGCACTCCTGTCAGAGGGGCGTTTGCACTGCTCTCCCCGCCACAAACTTTTTCAGGAAACAGGCTGGTACCGACTATTTTAGGCTTGGTGGGCCGTAGGTCTCTGTTGCGACTGCTCAGCTCTGCTGCTGTTGGGGAAAGCAGCCAAGGACAACAGGTATATGGACACATGGCTGTGTTCCATTAGAACTTTATTGTAGTTCCCTGCTTATCCCACTCTCTCTGTGCTGTTGTATTTATGTAGCTTGAGTCACTCTTCTGGCTTCTTCATCATAGATTGCTAATACATTGTTACTGAATTTTTTCTCTTATAATAGTACGTCACCCCATCCTGAACTCCTCAAGCTAGGAAATGTGGTCTCTTAGCTTTAATTTCCCCCCAAAGCAGAGCTGAGATGAGATCTTGTGTGCAGGTAGTTTGTCTTAGAAATTGATCCCAAAGAGTAAGAGTGGGGACCGAGGAGCAGTGAATTAGAAAGAAAGCCAACCCAGCATTGCTGAGCTGATCAGCAGTGTGGACAACAGCAGCTGAATTCCAGTGTGGGTCCCTGAGGAGCCATGTGGAAAGGGCCTCGGAAGTCTCTGCCCGCAGGACAGAAATGGAGCACTTATCCATTGGCGCCATCCCTCATTGTTTAAGTCTTGCCCCATGAGGTATTAGCTCCCTCTCTCTTGCAAGTGTGTGTCCATGTCAGAATCACTGAGATGATTCCTGCAACCTCCCACGAGGCTGGGGCAGAGACACCCTGGCAGAAAGCGAGACTCTCCATGCTGCCGAGGCTGGGTGCTGTCGGGTCCCAGCTGAGACGGTGGCTTGCTGCAGCCAGGCCAGAGCAGAGATGGGCTCAGAGGGTGTGAAGCAGCCTGGCAGAGGTGTCCAGTACATGTGCCGTACATTTTCTGTTGCCTGGCACGGTCGGGTGCATGTGCTGAGGAGCCGTGGTTGGCAGGGGGGCCCATGGTGCCAGATTGCCCAGGGTTTCATCCCGGTTCTGCTCCATGGTGGATGTGTGATCTTAAATTCTGGTTCTGCTCGTACTGGAGGTGTGGTCTTAAGTTCTAGTTCTCCTCATACTGGATGTGTGATCTTAAATCCTGGTTCTGCTCCATGCTGGAGGTGTGATCTTAAATCCCTGTTCTGCTTGTACTGGAGGTGTGATCTTAAATCCTGGTTCTGCTCGTACTGGAGGTGTGATCTTAAATCCTGATTCTGCTCTTACTGGAGGTGTGATCTTAAATCCCGGTTCTGCTTGTACTGCAAACAGCGAGAGTTCTACTTCTTCATTGCCTGTTTGGATTCCTTTTATTTCTTTTTCCTGCCAAATTGCTCTGGCCAACACCTCCAGTACTATGTTGAATAGGAGTGGTGAAAGTGGGCACCCTTGTCTTGTTCCTGTCCTCAGAGGGATGGCTTTCAGTTTTTGTCCGTTGAGTATGATGTTAGCTGTGGGTCTGTCATATGTGGCCTTTATTATGTTGAGGTACTTTCCTTCTATACCCATTTTATTGAGGGTTTTTATCATAAATGGGTGTTGGATCTTGTCAAATGCTTTCTCTGCATCTATTGAGATGATCATGTGGTTTTTGTTTCTCATTTTGTTAATGTAGTGTATCACGTTGATTGACTTGTGGATGTTGAACCATCCCTGTGTCCCTGGTATAAATCCCACTTGATCATGGTGTATAATCTTTTTGGTGTATTGCTGTATTTGGTTTGCCAGAATTTTGTTGAGGATTTTTGCATCTATGTTCATCAGTGATATCGGCCTTTAGTTCTCTTTCTTTGTGTTGTCCTTGTCAGGTTTGGGGATCAGAGTGATGTTGGCTTCATAGAATGTGTTAGGTATTGCCCCATCTTCCTCTATTTTCTGGAATAGTTTGAGAAGGATAGGTATTAAATCTTCTTTGAATGTTTGGTAGAATTCTCCAGAGAAGCCGTCTGGTCCTGGACTCTTATTTTTGGGGAGGTTTTTGATTACTGTTTCTATTTCTTTACTTGTGATTGGCCTATTCAGATTCTCCATTTCTTCCTGGTTCAGTTTGGGGAGGTTGTAAGAGTCCAGGAATTTGTCCATTTCTTCTTGGTTGTTCAATTTGTTGGCATATAGTTTTTCATAGTATTCTCTTATGATCCCTTGTATTTCTTTGGTATCTGTTGTGATTTCTCCTCTCTCATTCCTAATTTTATTTATTTGAGATTTCTCTCTTCTTTTCTTGGTGAGTCTGGCCAAGAGTTTGTCGATTTTGTTAATTTTTTCGAACAACCAACTCTTTGTTTCATTGATCCTTTCTACTCTCTTTTTAGTTTCAATATCATTTATTTCTGCTCTTATTTTTATTATTTCCCTCCTTCTACTGAGTCTGGGCTTTGTTTGTTCTTCTTTTTCTAATTCTGTTAGGTGTCGTTTGAGGTTGCTTATGTGAGCTTTTTCTTCTTTTGTGAGGTGAGCCTGTATTGCGATGAATTTCCCTCTTAGGACTGCTTTTGCTGCATCCCAAATGATTTGGTATGATGTGTTCTCATTTTCATTTGTCTCCAGATAATATTTGATTTCTTCTTTAATTTCTTCAATAATCCATTGTTTGTTCAGTAGCGTGTTGTTTAGTCTCCACATTTTTGCACCTTTCTCTGCTTTATTCTTGTAGTTGATTTCTAGTTTCATAGCATTGTGATCAGAAAAGATGCTTGATATTGTCTCAACTCTCTTGTATTTATTGATGCTTGCTTTGTTTCCCAAAATATGGTCTATTCTTGAGAATATTCCATGCGCACTTGAGAAGAATGTGTAGCCTGCTGTTTTTGGATGAAGTGTTCTATATATATCTATTAAGTCCATCTGGTCTAATTTTTCATTTAATTCTATAATTTACTTGTTGATTTTCTGTCTGGATGATCTATCCATTGGTGTTAATGGGGTGTTGAGGTCCCCTGCTATTACAGTATTGTTGTTGATGTCTTCTTTTAGTTCTGTTAAGAGTTGCTTTACAAATTTTGGTGCTCCTGTGTTGGGTGTGTGTGTATTTACAAGTGTTATGTCTTCTTGGTGGAGAGTCCCTTTTATCATTATATACTGTCCCTCTTTGTCTTTCTTTACCTGTTTTGCTTTGAAGTCTACTTTGTCTGATATTAGTATAGTGACACCTGCTTTCTTTTGTTCATTATTAGCTTGGAGTATTGTCTTCCATCCCTTCACTCTGAGTCTGTGTTTGTATTTGGGGCTGAGGTGTGTTTCCTGGAGGCAGCATATTGTTGGGTCTTGTTCTTTGATCCATCCTGCCACTCTGTGTCTTTTGATTGGAGAGTTCAATTCATTTACATTTAGAGTGATTATTGAAATGTGGGGGCCTACCGCTGCCATTTTATGTCTTGTTTTCCGGTTCTCTTCAATTTCCTTTGTTTCTTGTCCCATGGTTTAGTCTGTTCTGATGGAGAGCTGCTACTCTCTGTTGTTGTCCTTCTACTTATCTCCTTTGTTCTTGGTTTTGCAGTCCCTTTCCTTTTTTTGATTTTTCAGGAAGGAGGGTTTTCCTGAGCATTTCTTGAAGAGGAGGTTTGGTGGCAATGAACTCCCTTAATTTTTGTTTATCTGGGAAAGTTTTTATTTCTCCATTGTATTTGAAGGATATTTTTGCTGGGTAGAGAATTCTCGGCTGTAGGTTTTTGTCCTTCAGATTTTTGAATATATCATTCCACTCTCTTCTAGCCTGTAAAGTTTCTGCTGAGAAATCTGCTGAAAGCCTGATGGGGGTTCCTTTGTAGGTTAATTTCTTCTGCCTGGCTGCCCTTAGTATTCTCTCCTTGTCGTTGACTTTTGCTAGCTTCACTACTATATGTCTTGGGGTTGGTCTACTTGCATTGATAAAGTTTGGAGATCTATTAGCTTCTGTCACCTGAAGTTCCATCTCTCTCCCCAGGTTTGGGAAGTTCTCAGCCATTATTTCTTTGAATAGGCTTTCTGCCCCCTTCTCCCTCTCTTCTCCCTCTGCTATACCTATAATCCTTAGGTTGCATCTCCTAATTGCGTCAGATAATTCTCGGGGAGTTTCTTCATTTCTTTTTAGTCTTAGCTCTCTCTCCTCCTCTGCCTGCAGCATTTCTATATTCCTATCTTCCAAATTGCTAATTCTTTCCTCCATATTATTGGCCCTACTGTTCAGTGCGTCTAGATTTTTCTTAATATCCTCTATTGTGTTCTTCATTTCCAGTATTTCTGTTTGGTTCTTCTTTATAGTATCAAACTCTTTTGTGACATAGCTCCTGAACTCGTTGAGTTGTCTATCTGAATTCTCTTTTAACTCATTGAGTTTTTTAATGATGGCTGTTTTGAAGTCATCATCATTTAGGTTATATATTTCATTGTCTTTGGGATTGTTTTCTGTGTGTTTGTTATTTTCCTTCTGTACTGGAGATTTAATATATTTTTTCGTATTGCTTGATGGTGTAGATTTGTGCCTCCGCATAGAGATAGAGTTTAGTTACTGCTTCCACTTGTTTCTACTGGTGTGGTGGGGGGACAGCTGTTTATACTGCTCCAACCAGGAACTCTATCAGCTGTTGCTAACTGGGCCTGGGCCCCTCCTCGCAGTCACAGTGATCCTGTGGGTTCCCTCTTTAGCTGTGGAGGCCATCACAGGGGGGCTTCAGACTGCTGGTGCCTACTGTTGCAGACCACCTAGACGTGCTCCCTCCTTAGGGTCTGCAGCGGTGTTATGGGCTTTCCCAGCAGCCAGGGGCAGGATCACTTATATTTGCAGCTCTGTCACTGTCGGTGCCCACAAAATCTCTCTTGTCCACTATGGGTCACAGCAGAGCTACCGGCATTTTCTACAGTCTGTGGGTAGCTCGCCTAGCTATGCCACTTTTGTCCCAGGGTCTTCCAGCCTTGTGGTTGCCGGGTGGGTGCTCTCTACTAATGCTGTGCTGAGGCTATCGCTGAGGCTTCTGTGAGACTGTAGAGTTTCCCCCTGGGCCACAGAGCCAGGTCGCTGGAACTCCACCCAGCCCCAGTCCTCTCCCCTAGGATCTCGGGGAGCCCATTGCCCTATCTGGGGGATAGCCAGATACCTTGAGTTCAGTGGCAGCTGGTTGGCTGCAGCCCTGCCTGGGATTCTCCTCTTTGGGACCCTCCTGGCATTGTGGATGCTGGGCGGGGCCTCTCCACTAATGGCAGGTAAAGACCTTGCCTGCTGCCCAGATGGAGCTCCAGAGTTTCTCCCCCAGGCCGTGTGGCCAGCTGCTGGAGCTCCGCCCAGCCCTGGTCCTCTCCCAGGAGATCTCTGGTAGCCCTGAGCCCCTCCCAGGCAAAAGCCTGGTCAGTGGAGCCGGCGGCGGCAGCTGGCGGGCTGCCGCACCGTTTGGGATTCTCTCCGGGAGCCCCCAGGCATTGTGGAGGCTGGGCAGGGCCTCTCTGATAATGGCAGGCAAAGACTCTGCCTGCTGCTGGGACTGAACTCTAGAGCTTCTCCCCCAGGCCACGTAGCCAGCCGCTGGAGCTCCACCCAGCCCCAGTCCTCTCCCAGGAGATCTCCGGTAGTCCTGAGCCCCTCCCAGGCGAAAGCCCGGTCAGTGGAGCCGGCGGCGGCAGCTGGCGGGCCGGCGCGCCGTTTGAGATTCTCTCCGGGAGCCCCCAGGCATTGTGGATGCTGGGCGGGACCTCTCCGCTAATGGCAGGTAGGGGTTTTCCCCACCGCCTCCGGTGTGTAACTCTGGAGCTTCCCTCTGGGCTCAGGTGTAATTGTGGGGGGCTTAGGTAGGGCTCTGTTCACCTGTTTCCACCGTCGCTCCTCTGGTGTGCACTCCTTCCTGCCCTTGGCGTGCGGTGATGTTCTGGGGGCGTCCGCTGGAAGAAAGCCGCCCGCAGGCTCTAGGCTGTTCGGGGGGTCGGGGTCGGAGAGTTTTCACCTATCTCCACCTCCTCCCGGAGGGAAGTCCGTCTGCCTTCCAATGTATAGCAGTGTGGGTCTCTCCGACGTCCTGAGATGCTATATAGATATCCTTTGTCAAGCGATGAATGTCCAATTAGTTGTATATTCGAATGGGGAGAGACAAAGAAGTCGGCTCACGCCGCCATCTTGGATCTTCTCCCTGGTTCTGCTTGTACTGGAGCTGTGATCTTAAATCCTGGTTCTGCTCGTACTGGAGGTGTGATCTTAAATCCTTGTTCTCTTTGTACTTGATGTGTGATCGTAAATCCTGGTTCTGCTTGTACTGGAGGTGTGATCTTAAATCCTGGTTCTGCTCGTACTGGAGGTGTGATCTTAAATCCTTGTTCTCTTTGTACTTGATGTGTGATCTTAAATCCTGGTTCTGCTTGTACTGGAGGTGTGATCTTAAATCCTGGTTCTGCTCATACTGGAGATGTGATCTTAAATCCTGGTTCTGCTCCATGCTTGAGGTGTGATCTTAAATCCTCGTTCTGCTCATACTGGAGGTGTGTTGTCAGACAAACTACTTACCTATTCTATCTTCATTCCCACATCTCTAAAGTGGTGACAGGAACACTACTTACCCCAAAGGCTGTCGTGTGTTACAGGTGCTTAGAAAGGGCCGTGTCATGTTCTTGGGCAGATGTTAGCAACCAACAGGCACCTAGTAAGTACTTTTAAAGGATTTCTAACATGGCGTTTTGTAAGTCAATGCTTCCATCTTTGCTTATTTTCAAAAATAAAATATACTCTTCCCACACTGAACTTGAAATACCTTACCAAATAAGATGCATTTAAATAAATTTTTTTGCTAGAAATAGGAAAATAGAAAATAAGATGAAAAAGACACAAAATGCCAACCTAATGCTGCTACCACTGGTGTGCACATGTTCCCAGCACCACAGACACAAGGGCAACAGGTGAGCCAAATCATTCCCATTATCCCATAAAAGAAAGCATATTATTTCTTCCAGAGGAAACAGATTTTTTTCTCTCAAATAAATTCTCAAAGGAATTTGAAGGAATTTACTATGGGGCTGGAACAACCAAACCAGGAGAATGGCAATAGCCTGGAAAGAGGGGCTTTCTTAGGGGCCTGCCCAGCACTTGGCACGTGTGGGTGCTCTGTGGGCGAGGGAGTGAGGGGAAGTGTTTCAGCAGCGGCTCTGGTGACAGCCTTCTGCCTCTGAGGACAGGTGCAGAGAGAGGCTCTGGGGGGAGGAAAGCAGGTGTGCCACTGGGGTGTGTTTGGGGACTGGGGAGCAAGGAGGGGCTTTGGCTGCCCTGCCTGCTCAGAATGCCCCCTCCCAGCCTCTATTGCTACTTCTTCCCAGCGATCTCTTCCCTTGTTCCCCATCTTGGGCTTAATGAGCAGACCCTTCTGCAGCTTCCCCAAGGGGCCAGTGAGAGCAGGCAGGTCTTCCTGTGGCCTTGGCCAGCGTGAGGCTTTCCCTGCTGGGTGGCCTTGAGCTGCCCAGTCAGGGTGCATCCCACAGGACTCAGTCTTCATTTGTCCTGCCCAGTAGCGTCTTGGGACCCAGACAAGGCCACACTCCCACTTTGGGAGGTTTGCCTCTCAGGGCATCCCTCAGCATTTGGATTCTCTGTCAGTCTGAAGGCCTCAGTTAAAATATTATGATCTGTCTCCTTGATCCCAAGGAAAATCTCATTATCAATAAAGTAATCTCATTTGCCAGCGTGTTCTGTAACCCACAGGCTCGGAAACGTGCGGATACAGAGTGCCTGGGAAGTCAGGCTGTCAGATTAATACATTGTGTGAAAATTGGGGCCGGAGGTCACCAGTCTCCTGATACACAAATCTCCTTCTGAGAATCTCATTTCATTCAGACTATCAGTTAGATTAGAAATACCCTAATTATCCCACTGAAATTAAATTACTTTATGTTAGGGTGATATAATGAACAACCATAAAGATGATGTATATACAACCAATCATCTTATTAGTCACAGCAAGACCAGACCATCCACTAAACGGACCTTGTGATAATTGTCAGCTATCCCTGCCACTGAAAGGGCGCACGGAAGAGGAAAGAGAGAGGTTGGCATTCTCCGGCTGTTCTCTGCTTTCCTGGACAGGTGTGGGTTCCTGCTGGGTTCCTTGCTGAGCTGCTGAGAGTTTCTCCCCAAGGCTGCCGCCTCTGGTGGTTAAGAGAGAGCGAGCTCTGAAGGATCCTCTGCCTTCTTGACCTTATTCACAATGCCACACACCCCACCCCCCCAGCAGCATTGTGAGGCCTCATGACTTAAAGGATAGGCCAAGGCACCCATTGCCCTTCACTTCCTGCCCCAGAAACCTTCACAGCACCTGTCAAGTGGTTTGGCTCTGTTGCTGGGGCATACTTGTCCTCTGGTTGTGTTTGTTGATGTAAATAATGCTAGCTGCTATAAAGAATTACCCCAAAATCGCAGTGACTTACCACATTAAGAGGTTACTTCTAGTTTAAATCACTATCTAGTGCAGGTCAGAGTGTGTGTGTGTGTGTGCTCTGCCCATGCGTCATTCAAGAACTCACTGGTGCCTCTGACCCCCTCTAGGTCAGATTTCTCAATAGTAGGACTATTGACATTTTGGGCTGGATAATTCTTTGTTATAGTGGTGTCCTGTGCATTGTAGGATTCCTGAGCTCTACCCACTAGATGCCATAGGACATCCTCCTAGTGTGACAATCTTGTCTCCAGACATTGACAAATGTCCTGGGGGAGTGGACAAAATTGTCCCCAGCTGAGAACCACTGCTCTAAGTCAGTGGAGCCTTCACTGTTCATTAAGGAAATAGGGAAATAGAGCAAAGAGGATTCTGTAGAGGCTTTTATAGGCCAGGCTTGGAAATGGCACACATTACTTCCACCCGCACTCCGCTGGGCAGAAATCACATGGTCCCCCCAACCGAAAGGATCACTGCAGTTGTAGTCCAGAGGTGTCACCAGGGGGAAAGGAAATGGGGTTGTTGAACACGTAGCATTTCCTGCCACAGTGACCTTGTTCAAAGGTGAGGGGAGGATACACGGAACCTGAGGTTTGGTACCTCTCCTGTCTGGCTCCTGATGCCTTGAGGGTGACTGCTGCCGCTATGGGAACCACCTGACCTGCCTTCTGTCTCCCCACCTCTCTTTGCCTCCTGATCAAAGCTCATGTGTCTTGCCTTCCATTTGTATAGAGCCCTGATTTCCAACTAACTAAGTAACCTAATCCATGCTGATGTGGTCAAAGGATGCTGATGGGCTCATGTGCAACCCCTTCTGGGGTCATAATTATGAATTTTTAACAGAAACAAAGGGATGGTGGGCATATGAGCCACTCTGGCAGATGGGGCAGTGGGGAAGGGGCAGAGGTCTGGGTACAACTTGGTTACTGCAAAATTGTCGTAAACAGAAAAATATTGATAACAGTTTAAAGATTAACACTATTTCCTTAGGTAGATCTTTTTATTAAATGATAAGCAAATATGAAATAACTTGATAAAATGAGCATGTTATGGCCTGCATGTCTGTGTTCCCCCAAAATTCGTACGGTGAAAGCCTGACCTGCAATGGGATGGTGTTAGGAGGTGGGGCCTTTGGGAGGTGGATTTAGACGAGGTCATGAGGGTGGAGCCCCCAAGCCCTGCTGATGAGGTTAGTGTCCCTATAAGAGAAAGAGACTAGAGCTTCTCTCTCAGCCACCTGAAGGCACAGGAGAGGACGACTGTATAAACCAGGAGGTGGGTCCTCACCAGAAATGAATTTCTGTTGTTTAAGCCTCCCTGTCTACAGTATTCAGGGATAGCAGTGCAAACCAACTGAGACAGAGCACAATGTCCTTCTACTCTTAGATAAATGAATCGCCACGTGAGGAGAGCCCTAGTTCCTGGAATGTATGCAGACAGTTTGGTCCTTGGCACCATCGCTCTTCCTCAGCTTCAGTACACAAGCATATGGATAGTGACTGGAGGTTAAATATTTTTTATCTTTGCTGTTTTTAAGAGCATGCACTGGAACTTCTTTCTTAGGTGGAGGCTGTGCAGGTGTAGTTGGAAAGTGATCCCCAGGTGGTGCTGATGACCCGGTTACTGGAGTCAGTACTTTGTTACTGTCAGTGCTGCTGTCTGTGTGGATGGGTAGTTTCCTAGGGAGGTGAAGGGATGTGCTGCTTGGTTTACAACATAACACCAGATGAAACATCACACCTGACAGGTTGTGCTACCAGGTAATGCTGTGGTGGAAGGAGTTTAGGGGTAGGGGACCAGTCCCTGAATTCCTGGCTTGGCTGTGCCATTGAGCGCATGATTGTTGGTGAGAAAGGTCACTGCCAGGCAGGCAAGGCCTGAACACCTACTTTCCTTGATGGGTTTTGGCAGATAGCTCATGGTCCCCTACCTCTAATATGGCATCATGCGGGAGCCAGAGGCACATTTTCAGATAGCATTTCCACCCTCTGCCCCCTTACAACTTTTCCAGGCATCCCATTTGCATTTCAAATAAAGGCAAACCTCCTTTGTGTGTCATGCAAAGCTCTTCAGGGTCTGGCCCTTTTTCAGGCACCCCTGATGTCCCACTCCTCTGCTCACCATGCTTAATGTCTATCATTCTACAGTATAATGTATACCCAACTAATGTGTAATGTATACCCTACTAATGTGTGATGTATACCCTACTAATGTGTAATGTGTACACTACTAGTGTGTGATGTGTACCATACTAATGTGTAATGTGTACCCTATAAGTGTGTAATGTGTACCTACTAATGTGTAATGTGTACCCTACAAGTGTGTAATGTGTACCTACTAATGTGTAATGTGTGCTCTACTAATGTGTAATGTGTATCCTACTAATGTGTAATATATACCCTGCTAATGTATAAAGTATACTCTACTAATGTGTAATATACATGCTACTAATGTGTAATGTGTGCCCTACATGTGTAATATGTACCTACTAATGTGCAATATGTGCCCTACAAGTGTGTAATGTGACCTACTGTATAATGTGTACCCTACTGTGTAATGTGTACTCTACTAATGTGTAATGTGCTCTACTAATGTGTAATGTGTGCCCTAATAATGTGTACTGTGTGCCCTACTAATGTGTAACATGTGCCATACTAACATGTAATGTGTGCCTTGCTAATGTGTAATGTGTACTCTACTAATGTGTAATGTGTGCCCTACTAATGTGTAATGTGTGCCCTACTAATGTGTTGTGTGTATCCTACTAATGTAATGTGTATCCTACTAATGTGTAATGTGTGCCCTACTAATGTGTAATGTGTGCCCTACTAATGTGTAACGTGTGCCCTACTAATGTGTAACATGTGCCTTGCTAATGTGTAATGTGTGCCCTACTAATGTGTAGTGTGTATTCTTCTCCAGTCCTTACCATGCCCCTGCCAAGGAAGGCTCTGCCCATCCCGTGATCTCTGCCTCGCTCAAGGATTTCATCTTCTCTCTCCTCATGTAGGATTGTTCCTTGATTTTAGTTCTCAGCTCAAGGGTCACTTTCTCAGTGATGTCTTCTGGATGCCCTGACCAGGCACAATTCCCCTCCCCTGGGCTCGCTCAGTCCTGCTCACAGTATTGCACTCTCAGAGTTGCCATTTTACATTCATTGGGATAATTATTTCAGTGTGTCCTGTCTCTGTCACTTGACTATAAGCGCCATGAGAGCCGTGACTGGTAGCTTTGCTCACTCTTGTATCCCAGGGCCTGGCATATGCCTGGCACATGGTAGGTGCTAATATGGTTTTTTTGCAAGAATGAATTAGAGATTTGGGCTGACTGGAAATATTAGTCAGGCTTGACAGTGAAATGCAACCTCTTTGATTCACTGTAAAGCTGCCGAGAATTTGGAAATATGATTCCTATGGGCTTGAGGAGTGCCTCCAAGAAAGCTAAGGTGGTCAGTGAAAACAGCATGGCGTTCAAGAGATCTTTGTCAGATTGACTTCATCATTTCTTCTGGAAATCTTACTAGAGCCCAGAAACCCAAAGCCTTCCGAAGCCTTTTATTGGAAGCCTGTGTGCCTGGGCAGTCCATACCCAGCCAGCAGCTCTGTGGAGCCTGACTGGCAGAAACCTGGTTTGCAGGTAGACAGGCCGGCTTGGGGAGGAGCCTCCCACCCACGCAGCAGTGACTGCAGTGCTCAGCTGGCGTCTTCCCTCCCCGGTTAGGGCATGGAGCGAGCGGTCCCTCAGTGTCTAGATGCTGAAGTCGGAGGAGGTTCCGTGGCCCCACAACATCCTCTGCCTCTTAGGATTCATGGCATGTGGCCACCTCTCAGCTCTGAACGGAATGGGTTATGAAGTCATTTCCAAAGCAGTGTCTATGAAATTCCATTACACGGTGCTTTTCAATTTAAGGGGAAAGACCTTTGTGGAAACTAATTTGCAGTTGCTTTAATCACGGAGCTCAGAGATGGCGCGCTCGCTCCACTGCTGCGGCTCAGAGGCTCACGCTGGCTTTGCAGGCTGGGCCCTCCCACTCCCCTCAGCTCCTGGATGCCTTCTGTGGTTGTTGTACATCCACAATTTTTGCAATTTTTGAGACAAAAAGGAAGTAATTATATTCAGTCTTCCTGGTGAATGTAAATGTTTTGGAATCAGAGCCCATTTGAAAACATTCAGAGTTAAATCAAAGCAAATGGGATGTGCTTTAGGAAGGGGACCACCCTGGTTGTTTCTTCTCCCCTGCCAGCCCCTCCTGCCTCCCAGGGATGTCTCTTGGGTTCCTTTGTTCCCTAATTCACTGGTTCTTGACCTGGAGAAGGGCAGCCAGGAATTGCAGAAAGTAAAAAGACTTGATTTAGAGTGAGAAAACCTGGGTCTGGTCTTAGCTCTCCTGTTTACCAAATTTAGTCCCTTGGGAAGTTTATTAAACCTTTCTGGGTGTCTCATTTATCAAATGAAGATAATAACACTTACCTTGAAAATCACTCAGGGCTTGGGAAGACTGGCTGAGATGAAACGTGGGACAGCATGTGAGTTCTGCCCAAGGGTGGGGGCAGTTCGGGAGCTGGTGATATTGGTTTATTCTAGCTTATTCATTGAAAAGCAGTTGCCTCGATCAAAAGACCTCCTTGCTGACCCCAAACTCCCCAAGGGAAATTTCACAGCAATTGAAATCCCTTTGGGTTGAAGCTTTGTGGCTCCTGGACTCTCCTGTGAAGATAGAAAGATTCCGGAAAGAGTCAGAGATGAACTGACCCATTTTCAGACATCAGCATTTAGCACAGCTTTATCAGATAACCATTGGCTTCTTTGGTGGGAAGAATGAAGAGACTGGGATGTGGGGACAGGTGGATGTTAGGTGGGACGTTTTGTGGGGGTGTTTGCGAGGTTCTGACACTGTGCTCAACACAGACCTGGGAGAGACAAGGCACAGGGTGAAGGACAGCAAATCAGGTCCTGGATTAAGCGTTTCATTCTTTAGTGAACATCAGTCATTCTTTCAGCTGTCAGCAACTGAGCACACTGTCTGTGACTGCAAGAAACTCCCCCAAAATGCATGCTGCAGAAGCTGAAAGGCCTGATGCTGGTTTTCCCAGCCTCCTTTGCAGCTGGTGTGCTGGCACCGTTCAGGCTTTGTGAATGCACCTGCCCAGGCTGTGAGTTGGCAGCTGCTGCCGTGCTAAGACAGGAGTGTGCAGGATCCGATCTGGCAAAGGCGGTGGACCTGTGTCCCACTACATGCTTGAGATGGCAGCCAAGACAGTGACCCTTGTGTCAACATGCAGAGTGTGTCTGGGGTTAGCGGCTGTGGCAGAGGTTTCTTCAGGGACTGGCTCTGTGATGTGATTTTTGGTGTTATTCCTGCCAACATAACCACTAAACCTGTTCTCCAGCCCTTCTGGAGATCTGTGGCCTCTCCAAAATCCTTTTAATAAATCCTTTTTGTCCTAAATTAGCCAGAGTTCATTTCTGTGGTTTGCAATGAAAATCCTGATTAATACACACATGTACTATACTTTAGTCCTCTCAACAGACCTATGAGGTAGTGTATCTATTGCTCACATTTTATGATAATGGAACTCAGTACAGGGGTGGGGATCAGCTGAGGCCGAAGAACAGAGTGGATATTTCCAAGTAGGGCCTTGAAGTCTGAGCTCTTTCCTTGGGATGAAATAAGCATGAGGGTGCTGAGAAGGCCTGACAGCATTCCCTGCTGAGGGGACTTGGGTGTGACCTAACTAAGCTGGGGCAGGAGGAGGGAGCACTGGGTGAGCCAGGCCCTGTGCCAGCTCTGCTGGTGCATACAAAATTCTTTGTAAACTACAGTGTACGGTGCAAGAGCACTGGCTACGATGTGGGACAGTGATGGTGACGGTGTCTGGCAAGGAGCAGTAAAGGCCCCTATTATTCCACGGCACGTTCCACAGC
This sequence comes from Equus caballus, assembly GCF_041296265.1. Classification (NCBI taxonomy): domain Eukaryota; kingdom Metazoa; phylum Chordata; class Mammalia; order Perissodactyla; family Equidae; genus Equus; species Equus caballus. The sequence goes on along the minus strand of NC_091690.1, from coordinate 100,318,328 downwards.
TGCTATGGAACAGCTGGTTTCTTCTGAGTCCGTCTAGCCATAGTTTGCAAGAGAACTCGATTTAGTCCATCCTGCTGCAGTGTAAATCTCTGCCTTTGTTTTCAGCCCTAGCAGCAAGAGGTAAGAGGCCCCACCCCGGCTGGTTTGCAGAGGTGCCCTGCAAGGAACCTGCTTTGATTCAAGGCACAGGATGGGTTCGCGTTATTCCAGGAGACTGGGTAGACTGCCTCTTGGCTTGGCTCACAGAAACAGTCTTCTTGTTTTTGAAGATTTTGGAAGTGGTTGTAGTTAATGTTACGGGGGCTTCTTCCTCCCTTCCTCACCCAACCCCCCCAAAACTCTGGATTTAAACACACGCTTGGTAAATGTTATGACTGTGTGATAAAATACAACAAAGCAGAGTTATAAGAAGGTAAACAGGTGACTGCCAGACGCAACAGAGTTTGGTAGGGTAGGAACGACTACTTTTATTTGTTCTTGTGCTTCTGAAGTCAAAGCTTTTTGCATGAACTTCTTCTATAAGCTGATTCAGGGAAGGCATTCATCTTGGAGCATGTGTCATGTTAAGGTAACTGACACTTGCAGAAAACATACGTGCTTTTCCCTCACTTTCCATTAGAAATTGAATTTCATTTCAACATTAGCCCACAGGGTTTATTTTTGAAGAAAGGTCCACTGGACGGCTTGGTGTAGAAGCCTAGTTGGGGCCATGGTGTGCCAGGCCCTCAGCTGAGCTTTCGCTGACAGGAGGTTGGCAGCCTGCTGGCTGGTCAGGTAGTGTGGGTTCTTGGTCATGCTCCTCCCTGTGCCTGCGACCGTGTGCCTGAGTTGCTTGGAGACATAAAGTCAAGGTAAGAGGTGTGAGATCAGAAGAGTTTAAGGAGCCCCCTTGGGAAGAAGAGTTCCTGAGCCAAAGGAAAATGAGAGAGGAACAGACAGGAATGTTCTGTGGTGACCCCCTGCCCCTGTGGCTGTGTCCTCAGTCCTGCTGTTACTGGCAAAGGAAGCACAATGAATGGGAATGAAAGGTTTTGCTGCATTTCTGTCATGAATTATAAGTTCTATAATTGTGAGGAAGGATCCAGTGAGGATGAGACACCTGGGAAATGGGGAGACCCATGTTCTTGCTCTGTGGCGTATTGGTCACAGTGCACGTTATGGAGCAGACCACCTGGGTTGGAATCGTGGCGTGCAGGGCAAAGAACTTAGCCTTCCGGGACCCAGAACCTTATCAGAAAACGGGGTGATGATGATACTGACCTTGGTGGATTCTGTGCAAAGCACTTAGAAGAAGGCCTGGTGCTCACACAGTCAGTGCTAAACAAGCCCTTAGCTGCTGTGACAAGCATCGTCACTGTTGTGCTGTGCACATGGTGCCAGCCACCTGCTGGTGCAATTTGAATGGCCCCAAATCTCTCCCCTTCCCAGTCACACATCACTCCTCTCCTCCTCTCACTGCTTTTAGAGGTTCTCTAATGAAATTCCCGTTCCTCTATGAAAGGGCCCCCTTTTCCAGCTGTTCGCAGCTGACTCCTCAAGGCGATGGCTCAGTCTTTGATGGGAGTAGGATACAACAGAAGTTCCTTGCTTTGGGAAGGGACACAGCTGCTCAGAGAATGAGGGTGTCACCACTTGACCTGGGCCAGTGTGCCCTGTAGATCAGAATCTGGGGTCCTCTCCTTCCTCCAGGGGTCTCCATTAAGCTGGGAGCAGGAATTCATCACTCCAGCATTCCTGGAGACCCCTAAGTTTATCTTTCCAGTTGCTTCTCTTTGCATTTGAGCGGTGTGTTCCATTTGTCAAAGAGCTTTCACTGTGTGATGTTACTTGAGCCTCACAAAGACCCCGTGAGGTGAGAAGGCAGGTATCATCATTCCCTTTGAGGTAACTGAGGCCAAGAGAGGGTAAGTAGTGTCCAGGGTCACACGGGTAATTAACTGCAGAACCTAAACCAGAATTCAAGTCTCTTTTCACTCTGCTATTTGGATTTTCAAAGGATGGGAGCCCCTGGACTGTACTGAAGTGGCCCTCCAATGTGGTTGCATGTTCCTGTGGGCTCTGCCCATGTTTATTCTGAACAAACTCAGTCTTTGAATGGGCAAAATGCCCTTGCTAAAGAATTTGCTGCCTACTTACATGCTAACCTTCACTTTGTAGGGAAAGAAGTGATCAAATATTTTCATAATCAACATGCTTCAAGCTCTTCGAGTCTAGAAAATACTGTCACATGAGGTTCAGAGCACTGATTCTGGTTTCAGGGGGTCTGGGTTCCAATCCAGATCTGTCAATTAGCTGGGTCACTTGGGAAATTTATTGAGCATCTCCAGGTTTCCATTTCTTTATCTCTGGAATGGGATAGGAGTAGTCACACCTCATAGGCTTATTCTGAGAAGTAAATGAGATCGAGTTTATAAGAGAGATGGGAGAAAAATCAGGAGGGAGGATGGTGTCAAGGAGGGAATGAGAACAGGGTGGATGCTGCTGTGAGGTCAAGAGGGGTGAAGACTGGACTTTTCGATGTGAGATCATTGGAGACCTTAACCAGGACACTCTTAGGGCAGTGTTGGGGTGTAACTCCTATGGGGAGGGGGTGAAAGTAAATGCCAAGCGAAGAGATAGAGACAGAAAAGATGACAGTTCTTTTAAGAAATGTCACCGTAAGGGGATTAAGAGAGAGTTTGAGAGTAAGGGGTGGTGTGGGATCAAGGGAGGTCCTAGTACTTTTTAAATTATTAAGATAGGAAAGACACAAGCATGTATAAATACTGCTGTGGACCCAGTTGAGAGGGAGAGGTTGAATTATAACAGAGAAGGGGTGACTGATAATGGGAGTTCCCTGAGGAGTGGGAGGGGATGACACCCAAAGCCCCGATGGAAATCCTGGCCAGGACAGGAGGAGGGATGTTCCCAAGGAATCACAGGGAAGGGAGAGCAGGCTGGTGCAGATGTCAGCAGAGCACTGAAACTGAGAGACGTCCTGTATGCTGGCTTCTCTTTTCTCTGTGAAACAGAAGATTAAGTCGTGTGCTGAGAGTGTGGGGTTAGGTGGACAGGCAGGTTAGAGATTGGAGGAGAATGAAGTTTAAATATCATGGTTAGACACCAAGAGTATGAGTCAGGTATTGGCTAGGCTGCTGTAACAGGAAGCTCCCAAATCCCATGGCGTAAAGAAGACAGAGATTTATTTCCCCTCACACAGCAGTCCAGGTGGGGGGGGTCTGGGGCTGAGATGGGAGCTCAGCAGTGTTGGGGACGCAGGCTCCTTCCTTCCTGTAGCTCTGCCATTCTTGGGGTATTGCCCTCATCCATGTGGTTGCAGCTGGCACACCATCACATCCATGCTTCCCCTGCAGGAAAGGGAAAGAGAGAGAAGGAGGGCAAGTTCACTCACATCCTATTGGCCAGAATCTAGTCACCTGACCACACTGAGCTACTAGGGAGTCTTGGAACTGTGGTTTTTAGTGGAGTAACCATGTGTCCAGAAGGAGAGAATCGATCCTGGGGGACAGTGCCAGTCTCTGCCACACCAGGATGAAGAAAAGCTGTTAGATACTCCATGACCTGTGCTCACTGGACAAGGGTCCTCCTCCTGCTCCTCCCTCTCTTCCTTTTCCTCTCTCTCCTCCCTCCCTCTTCTCCTCCTCCCTCTTGTCCTCCTCCTTCCTCTCCACTTCTGCTTCCTCCTTCTCCTCTGCCTCCTGCTTCTTATCCTTCCTGGAAATGGTGGGTTCTCTCTTGCATATTTGGTTTGTTTGAATTCTCTCGACTGATTTGTTCTTACTCTGCCCAGGCCATCGTATTTGGGCCTGGCTTAGGCTCCTAACATTTTCGTTGCTCTTTCTCCCACCGTATGTGGACAAATAAAGCCCAAACTCCCTCTGTTTGAAAGGAATACAAAACTCTTCTCCAGTTCATTAGTGAAGATAGAAACCACACACACACCATGGATGAACGTTACAGGTTGGTGGGCAAAAGGCTGGAGATGTGTCTTTGTGGGAATGGTCATGAGCCTTGACCTGGGAGCAGCCCATCAGCACACTCCGTCCTCCGTCTTCCAGGTTAGAGGGTGCACACTGTTTCTGAACTGCCTGTGTCTTTTTTCAGCTATGGAGTTTATCCATTGGTCTCTGAGTGATGCTCCCTCCTTAAATACTGCTCTGTCTGTGCACCACAGGGGCCAAATCTTTAGTTCTAGAGCCATCATCAGTTTCTGTGCTAGAGGCTTTGAGTATCTTTGCTAGTAGATCGGGGGAATGAGGAGAGATTCCAAAGTTAAGGAATGGTAAACCTGAAAACCCCCAATTCTCTTTCTACCTCCAAAAGACATGCCAAGAGACTAAGAGTAAAGTATTTGTCTTCTCTGGGTCTCCCACAAGTTACAGGAGTTTGTTAGAGACTAAAATAAAAAGCAAAGCATCTGGCTGTAGTGTTGGCCTGCCTCTAACCTGCAGAGGTACCTCGGGCAACCTGCTTGATGATTCTGGCCTCATCTTCCTGACCTGTGAAATGAAAGTGTTGAGCGGTGGCCTCCTGGGTACATTCCAACAACAGGAGTTAGTAAGCTTGAGAATATTAGTTTGGAGATGTTTTGCTTTTCCTGGGTGCGTGGTGTGATGTTGGTAAAATAAAGGCAGATGGAAGATTGGGAAGAGGTAAAAAGTCAAATTTTTCTGATAATTCCTTCTTAATTAGTTTGGGTCAAAAAACACATCACCGATTATAAAACGGTACGGGGAAGCATGCATTTGACAACATTCATAGAATGTCTGTGGAGTGCTAGGTGCCATTCGCGCTGAGACAGTGAGCACCCCTGAGAACTGGGGGCCTCATGGAGCACCTATGTTAGTGTTGAAGACAGATGATAACATATAAACACACAATACAAGAGAGCACAGAGATCAGGGTGATCAGTGGAGGGAGTGATAGGATGTCTTCTCTGCAAGGTGGCATTTGGGCAAGACGCTGAATGAGGTGAGCTGTGTGAACTCCTGAGGAAGACCATTCTAGGCAGTGGGTACAAGAGCAAGGGCTCTGAAGATGCGTAGGAAAGTCCATGTGGTAAGAGAGGTGTGAGTGAGGGCACTTGGAGTCAAAAACGTGAGCAGGAGAGCAGTGCCGGGTCATGCAGGGCTTTGTTGGCCCAGGGAAGGAGTCGATTTTATTCTGAATGTGATGGAGCCAAGGAAGGGATGCAGAAGAAGGCAGTGGGTGGACATCATGAAGGGAGGAGGGGAGGGCACCAGGAAACCCACGTCTCACTATGTCTACAGAGCTGAGGAAGAGGGTGAAGTGGGGAGGGCCAAGAGGGCCCTCTACCTCTGCCCTCTGGGCACCGGGAGCTGTGGGTGCTCCTGCACAACCCGAGTGAGTGGGCCTGTCCGTGGAGGGGAGGGAGTTTGACTTCACACTGTGTCCTGAAGGCTGTCTTCTTCTCAGGCAGTTAACTGTCCAGGGTGCTTTATGTTTTATGTTAGGTCATCTGTATACACACACATGCAATCACTTGCACACACACATGTACACGCACGCACACTGACTGGACACAGGCTTTGGAGTCAGGTAGACTTGGGTTTGAACCCCAGCGACTGCACTTACTGGCTGGGTGTCTTCTGGGAGGTGAATTAGCCTTTAGGAGCCTCCATTCACTACTCTATAAAATGATAGTAGGAGTAGAATACTCGTGATAGAGTTGTTGTGAAGACTGGAGTAGAGAGAGTGTGAACCGCAGTTCCTGGTGTGCAGTACCTGCTCAATAAATTGCAGCGACCACTCTTATTAAGCTTAGTAAGGAGTAGATAGATAGCAGCAGCAGCAGTAGCATCATTTACCTTTTTCCAAGAAATTTCCTTTATCTACTAAAACAAAATGCCTGCACAACTCAAAAGCTACACTTGCGTTTCAAAAACTGTCTCTATTTGGAGCCAGCGTCTTCCTCTCCAGGCCTGACCCGGCAGCCTGGAGTCTGGAGAGGAAGTTATGGGTGATGCTTTTCCATGGGAAGCCACCTGTCCACCCTTTGTGTTCTCCTCAGAGAAATCTGTTGTCCCGGGAAGTCTTTTCTTCGGCTGGCAATTTGGCTGCTGAAATGAAGCTGGGCTCTTTGTGTCTGAGCGCACACTGGTTCCAGGGCTCAGCGTGGGGTGGAACAGCTTGTCTTCAGCAGGTGACAGTGGAGTGTCCTGCTGGCGGCCTCTCCTCCTCCTCGCAGAGCCACATGAATCTGTGCCGTCTGTTCGTGAGCGCTTCCACGTGTGCGTGCGTGCGTGTGTGGTATTCTTAGACTCTCCCGAGGATCTGATCTGAATCTTGTCTCCCAGTTTGAGAGACCGTGTTGCCGTACATAACAAATATAGACAGAATCACCTCCTATCTGGAACACCTTCCAAGAGGTTAGGACCTTCCACTTCTCGCCGAGAAGGGTGTGAGTAGGTACGGTGAGGAGTTCCAGAGACTCAGTTGTCACCTCTGCAGGGCATGGGGAGCCCTGGCCTGGAAGGCTCTCTAGAGTGGAGAGTAAGTGCCCATGTTTCCGAATCAGACATTATCAGACGTATGCTGGGGCCCTAACCCTTGGTAGCTGTGTAACTTTGGACAACTTATCTCTCTGTGCCCCAGTTTCCTACTCTGTAAAATTAACTAGCTCAGCCATTAACTAGCTCAGCAGCCTCGCCTAGTCATCTCACCTTGAGGTTCGGATGGGTGGGTAACTCACAAGTCTCTCCCAGCGCTGAGGTTCTGTGATTCTACCAGTGACTCCTAAACTAGAAGCCTTGGTTCCTGCGGCCATTGCCTGACCCTTCTGAATCACCTCTCTCTCCCCCTTGAGAGGATCCTTCCTGCCAGTGTAGACATGTCGTCCACTGTCTCCCATCTGTAAAGCATCTTCCTTACCCTTTATCACATGCCTTTCCTCGTGCATACTCTGAATGCTCTATCTGCTCATTTCCTCAGTTTCACAAGTGCAGGTGTTCTGGAGAAACCAGAAAAATGACGTGAAGGACAGAAACTGCATAGCAGTCTTATCTCCTCCAGGTCTTGACCCAGGAGATGCTCTGAGATTACACCAGCTTTGTCACTCCTCCTTGCTTATGATGGTTAATTTTATGTGTCAACATGGCTAGGCCATGGTGCCTGGGTGTTTGGTCAGACATTATTCCAGATGTTTCTGTGAGAGTGTTTTGGAGGAGATTTGCATTTAAATCAGTGGACTTTGAATAAAACAGATTTGTGCTCCATAATATGGGTGGGCCTCACCAATCAGTTGAAGGTCAAAATAGAACCAAGAGACTGACCATTCCTGAGCAAGAGGGAATACTGCTGCAGACAGCCTTCAGACTTGACCTACAACATCAGCTCTTCCTGAATCCCAACCTTTGGGCTTGAAGTGCAACTCCTTCCTGAGTCTGCAGGTGGATTTTGGACTCACCAACCTCCACAAGCACGTGAGCCAGTTCCTTACAGTGAATTTCTCTCTCTCTCTCTCCATCTATATCTCTATATATGCATCTATGACCTGTTGGTTCTGTTTCTCTGGAAAACCCTGCCTAATACACTGCCCTACCCCAGCTGTTCGCGTGCATCCTCCTCCCTTGTTCTGAGTTCCTTCTCTTCTCATAGAACTTATTTCCTGACAGCCATGTAATTGAGGAGAAAAGTGATTTGGTTAACTCAGTCACACCGAGGCATCAGAGGCAGATGTGTCTCCCTCCCAGGTGGAGTTTGCCTGTAGAAGAGGAAGAAGGCAATGCTCACACAAACATCACAAGAGTGGACACTCAGGCATCAGTGGGGATGTCACGTCACTTATCCAGAAAGCTGGGTCTGGTGACAGATGTGGAACTAGAGAAGAGCCACTCCAGAGAGAAAAAAACGAAACCTCACCTGCCTAGTCCAGCCTGCTGAGTGATGTTGAGGAAAGACTTTTGGTGTCTTTAATCTTTGGTTTCAATCTTGGGTCCACCTCTTACTTGTGTAACCATGGTGACAGCCCCATGTCCCGGGTTTGCAGCACTGTGGTTCCCAGTGCATCCTTCCATGGTGACAGCCCCGTGTCCTGGGTTTGCAGCACTGTGCTTCCTAGTGCCTCCTTCCATGGTGACCGCCCCATGTCTCAGGTTTGCAGCACCGTGGTTCCCAGTGCATCCTTCCATGGTGACAGCCCCGTGTCCCAAGTTTGCAGCACTGTGGTTCCCAGTGTTTCCTTCCATGGTGACCGCCCCGTGTCCCAGGTTTGCAGCACCGTGGTTCCCAGTGCATCCTTCCATGGTGACAACCCTGTGTCCCAAGTTTGCAGCACTGTGGTTCCCAGTGCATTCTTCCATGGTGACAGCCCTGTGTCCCAGGTTTGCAGCACCGTGGTTCCCAGTGCATCCTTCCATGGTGACAGCCCCGTGTCCCAAGTTTGCAGCACTGTTGTTCCCAGTGCTTCCTTCCGTGGTGACGGCCCCGTGTCCTGGGTTTACAGGTGTACATTTAATCGCAGGAGCAGCCAGCCTGTAAGGAGATCTCCTGTGCACAGTGGCCTGGGAGAACTTCCCTCAGACACCTCCTGCCGGTGTTTCAGGGCACTGGTGGGAGCAGGGCTGCCTTGTAGCCTTTCAGGGACACTCTTTCCCCTTCCGCTCTGCCATGAGTCCCCGAGCCCAGCCTGGTCACCCCTGCAGTCATCACAGTGAGACTGGATCCAAGGGGCCCTTTCTTCTTGCTCCCCTTGGGGAGATGGCATAGATGTGATGAGAATGACAATTCAGCAAAAGCCTGAGGAACCAAGAAAAGAGGCACCACACTTTGCCCTTCTTCTCAACTCGAAGACCCTCAGTTTATGTCTGTTGTCCTAATGGATAGCTTTCGAGAAATTTAATTTTGTTTTGGGCTAATCCTTCTCTCTAATTCAAAAGCAACATGGCATACTTTCAAAAGGAAATTCCCTTTTTGCAAGTATCTGGGAAAATGTGACGATTTCCAGCTGTGTATTCCACTGGTTCGACATTCTTTCAGAGTGTCTACCTGAATTCCGGAATGGAAAAACTAGCCTTATCCCAGATCTGTTTTTCTCAGCACAGTGGCTAATAGAAAAGCCACGTTGCCTGATGGTGTAGCTTCCCTGTACTGACTTCTAATCTCCTGTGGGAGGCGCCTTTAGTGAGAGGTTGCTGTATTCCCTGGTGGAGCTGGGTACCACAGGGACAGAGAGGAAGAGGAAGACATGGCAACCTGCTCTCAAGGAGTGGGGAGAGTTTATGACTTTGAGGAAGCTTGTGCCCTCTGCATAGTCTACCCTTCACCCCATGGCACCCTGTGACCAGGTGGCCATGGACGTTATCATCCAAAATAGGACACTTTCAAGAGTGAAAGTGGGTGCTGTTAATAACTGTATCAGGACAGCAGATGTAAACTGGGCAGTCTGGCCACCCTACTTAGTATTAAGAGCTATCTTGGTGCTTAGTACAGCTGAATAGGATAAGTGAATGAAGACCTGATCTCTTTCTCTCTCTTAAATATTTACTCATGTTGGTTGAATCCTATCAAAAATAAAGTTTTGCTCTAATTTCACTAATTAGAAAGGGAAGTGGGTGGAGCACATGTCTAGGACTTGATCCAAACGTGGGCAGACTCGCGTCTCTGGTGCACGGAGTCCAGTCCATCCTATCACCATACGATGCATTCTAGACTGAGTCAGCCAACAGCAGTAGAATTGGAGTAAATGGCTCCCTAGCAATGCTCTGGCCCAGGACAGTGGGCTCAGAATGAGGGTGATTACAAAGAGCAGGGAGCATTTGTTGAGCTAAATGAGTGAAGAAACTTTCTGGGCCCATGAGTTCTAGAAGCATTGGCCATTAGGACCCCATTCAAAGTCCACCAGCCAAAAATCTTGAAGAAGTTAGATGATTCCGTAAGCTCAAGAAAAGTTTCAGTGGCTGAGCATTTCTTCCCCATTTTTGGATAACAGTTTTTATAAGTGACATTTTGTTTCAAAGTCTTGTCCATCCATCAATCCTTGTCCATCCTTCTGTTGCCTTCCCAAGTCACAGTGCCTCTTCCCAGCCCACCTGGCACCAGATGTTCTGTCAGCCACCACTGTGTGTCCTGTGTCCTCCGAGTGGCAGAATGCGAAATCTCAGGCGACGTTCACCTGGAAGCGCTCAGCCCTCAACAGCTGCAGCCCCTGATTACCTCGCCCGCCTCGGCAGCTCCATGCCGCCACCATATCAATTGCTTGTCAATTCGGTTTAGCCATGACTTTGACTGACTGGATTGAGGGAAGAGGAAGTAGGGTGTAGGCGAATGGTTAAAATTAATTGCTACATAAGAAAAAATTGAAAGATAATTATTCCTGCTTTCCTGTCAGTGCTCGAGGGTAGATGACCTCATTAACTTGCAGCGTGTACACAATTCAATTACTAGGAGATGGAAAATACATTTTTAATTACCTCGGTGGCCTGCGTACCATTCATCTCCATTTGCTGGCTTTTTTTTTTAACTGTTGTGCTCTGAAGCACCATCTTAGGAAGGTTGTCATAAAAGCCAGTTTCTGGCTCCTTTTATTCCTATTCAAGGTGGGACATTAAATGTGCAAGATTAACGCCTGTGCCAGGTGAGTTGCAGGCCAACACTTGCTGTCAAAATGTGTTTTTATTTAGCTTGCTATGTCAGAAAATTCCCAGCTCTTAATGAGAGAGAATTAAGAAGGATAAAATTGTGTGTTTGTTTTCAGTCGCTGAAAGAAGAAATTAAAGGCCATGGAAAGCGTGGAATCAGGAAGGTGGGCCAGTCCCGGTATCTGTATGGATTTCGAGGGAGAAGTCTGGTCTTATTTTCATGTCTGTTATTTCATTGGTTGAATTAAATGATGATTTAATTATCTTAAGTATATTGTTTGGCATCCTCTTTGTTTTGTAAATTCCAGGCACAACTTAGAAAACTGTCTAAGCTGTGAATGGTCCACAGCAGTCCCCGTGTGTGTTGGTTGTGTTCTGGAGAGTAGTTGTCATCCCTCTGAATCTCAGTTTCCTGTCCCCAAAGTGCCCTGGACATGAGTTTCTAAATACTCTGAAGCGAAGTACCCCCTGGATAAAATCGTACGTGTGGGACCTGGTCCCATCACACAGCCACACAACCACCGATAGGTTGTTCTTCCCTCTACAAACACTGAACTTGAAGAAGGCGAGTCTGCATTAACTTCTAAAGTGTCTTTAGTCCATATATTTGGAATTTGGGGGTTATATTTGCAAAGGCAGCTTCCTTGTTTGTATGAACTGCATGGATATTGTTCATTACTTGTGATGGTCAGGTGCCTTGTATAGTAGGAATAACAAGTACATGTAGTATATTTTGAAAAATTTGTATGCCTTTTGAATTGAACAGCTAGTGCATGTGCTTGGCTATACCATCACCAACAAAACATTGGTCTCATGTCATACAGGAAACACCCAAATAATAGTGAGACAGATGTTAACTCTGCCAACGCCAGATTTGTAAAGACAATCCTTTCCCCTGTCAACCCCCTCTCTTTAGGAATTCATACATGAGCTCAAGAACACTGACTGAGGGCAAGGGGCAAATAAGAGACACCCCTGCTTTCATGGAGTTCACAGTCTAGCAGGGGAGACTACGTGTAAATCAGTAGCTGACAATGTCACATACTAAGTGTGATAGTGAAGTGTTCACATGTCACCAAGAAAGGACTGTGATTAACCTTCCAAGGTGCTCAGGAGGCCTCTCTGTTCTGACCGGTCTGGTCTTTCTAGCTCATGGTTCAGGAGAGTTTCCAATGCTGTTGTGTGATCTGCGGTTTGTGCTCTGAAAGGTGTGCCCGGAGTTCAGAGGACCTTAAGGAGCCGGGAATTGGGACATGTGTTTTTGATTAGGGGCCAGGTCTGAAATGTCACTCCCCTAGAGGTTCCTTGGGATCACTGAGGATCTTGTCTGTACAATTGTGAGAATTTATCGCTGAAGGGGTTGTGTGGGTTGTCCACGATCCTATCCAGTGGTGTGCTTTAAATGTTTAACAAGTGGCTTTCCAGAAAAAATTAAAACGTTTATTACAGATTTTAGTGACCTAAAAGATATATAGTTCACAACTTACAAATAATATTGAAATATAAACATATTTTATTATAAATCTCATCCAGTCAACTGATTATTACAGAATGCGTTTGTTGATTTTTGCTGAACTCTGGTATCTATAGCCAATCTGTGGTTGCAATCCAACCGTAATTTGGCAAAAGCAGATTCCCAATAAATGCTTGATTACAATATGATTCAGCGAATCAGTTTCTCACATCACTGAGGAATGAGTACTGTTCCAACATGAATGACATATATAAGAACTCTACTCATCTGTCAATGATGTGAGATACTTCTTCAGTGAGGCAGATAATAGTTTTCAAATACTGGAGGAATATTTCCTCAATTTTTTGTGATATTGACAATGTAACAGCTACAAAGATGACACAGTTTATGTTTAATCTGTATTAGTGACATTTTCTTCATCACCTTCTTAACCTAGACAGTAAACAAAACAGTAAATCAAGGCTTGATTTGTGGCATTTGCTGATTTCCATGGTGTGAATCCTCCCACCATAGCCAGTTTCAAGCTACCATTGAGATGTCATGGAATGCACATAGGATGAGATTGGCAGCTGTCTACATGATACAGTGTTTCCACTGCAGAGATATAAGAGCACAATTAGTAGGAAAGTATAGTAAATTAATTAGGAAGTAAGAGTTTTGAATACTATATTTATTACCTTTGTTTTGTATAATTTGATTGTCACGGTCACCACCCATTACCTCACATCGACAGCTTCTGGGATGGGGTTTTCATTTCAGTCCCAGGACATTTGGAAGACCTCCTTCAACACATGGGCTTTCTCTGTAAACATTGACAAGTTGATTCCTTAGAAAGATGGAATTGGATTGCAGTGAGACGGACCGGAGTTTGAAACCCGGCTCTGTCACTCTCTGGTCGTCAGAGCTCTTGCTGCTGGCTTACACCTCTGGTCTCTGTTTCCTTGTCTGTAAAATGCAAATAATAATGCGTAACTTGCGCGGTTGTTGAACGGTTAAATGAGATCATTCAGGGGCTTAGCACAGAGCCCTGCGTGGAGACAATGTGTAATAAACAACAGCTCTTACATTAAATATGAGCCTGCACATAGTAGGTGAGTTTTTTCCTGTTAGATGAAATAGTGGTGATGGGATGGAGATCCGAGAGGCATATGCTCCTATGGACAGGCCACTTGAGGACTCAGCGTCGACTTTCTGACACCCAGCCTCGAATTCTGTGCCTGGGACCAGGCCAGATCACAGAAACAAGGGGGCAGATTTGGTCAGCCAAGTGCTTGTTCTGGGTCTTGACACAGTAGGGGCAACACTTAAAATTGACTTCTTGGTTTTTTCCTTATTTCAAAAGTAATAAATGTTTCTTGTAGAAACTTGAGAAAATACTGATAAGCCAAAATCACCAGGAAGCCCACACTCATCAATCATCACATAACCTCTATGAACACTTTGGTGTTTTTCTTCATACACTAATTTTTTTCCTTTTGCAAGAATTGAGTAATACTAACACTATTTCATAATTTAATTTCTCTTACTTAATAATATCATGGACATCTCTCAATGTTAGTAAGTATTCTTCCCCAAAATTAATTTTCATAGCTATAGAGTGTGTGATTGTAGGAAGTACCTTAATCCTACTATCAGACATTTATGCTATAACATTTTCTGTAATCAGAGCTCTCTTCTTCAGATGGAGAATTTTCCAGGTCAAAAGGAATGCACATTTTGTTTGTTTATTTTTGCTGAGGAAGATTGACCCTGAGCTAATGTCTGTGCCAATCTTTCTCCATTTTGTGTGTGAGCAGCCATCACAGCATGGCCACTGAGAGGCGAGTGGTATAGGTCTGCACCCGGGGACCAAACCCAGGCCACCAAAGCTGAGCACACTGAATTTAACCACTAGGCCACTGGGGATGGCCCAGGAATGCACATTTTAAATTTTATATTAAAAAACACAAACTTCAGGGCCAGCCCTGTGGCCTAGTGGTTAAGTTTGGTGTGCTCAGCTTTGGTGGCCTGGATTCACAGTTTTGGATCCCAGGCACAGGCCTATACCACTTGTCAGCTATGCTGTGGCAGCGACCCACACACAGAGTAGAGGAAGACTGTCATAGATGTTAGCTCAGGGCCAATCTTCCTCAGCAAAAACCAAACCAAACAAACAAACGCAAACCTGTGTTCCTTTTGTGGCTCGCTGGCCTCGTCTTCTGTGGGGAAGGTGGTGTTCACACTGGCTCCTGAGAAGGACATTCAGACTCAGTGAGGTTGGAGACACACCCCTTCTCCAAATCCCTTCATCTCCCTCAGCTTGGTAGAGAGAGCAGAGGCTCCAGAACTCTGACCGCTGGCCTGGGGTCCTGTGCCTGCACTGCCCCCGTGTCCTTGAGTTCCTCATATGCCCCTGACACACGGATGACTCCTCATCCCCCAACCCCTCACTCGACAACTTTTCTGCTTTGCTGATGACCCTGCTCCCTTCTCCTGTCCTCCTGGTTACAGGAGGTCCCAGGACCCTCTCTAACTCACGTCTCCCATGGATTGTCCCTGCTCGTGCAGTTGGCAGTGCTGGGCTGCGTCTGCACGCCATTTACCGTGCTGGGCTTGCACTGTCGCTGTTGGTGCAGTTCTCTCCTCTGCTGGAATGTGGGAGGCGTGAGATCAGGTTGGTCTTAGTGTCTGGTTGCTTCCGTGACACCGCCACCAGTGCAGAAAGCCTTGCTCACCCTCAGTGATTAATGCGTGCCTACTTGGTGGAATCAATGGATGGTTGGAGGGAGGGATGAACCAGATGTGGTGTGGTACTGTGTGTTCAAATTTGTTTTGTTTTGGTTTTTTTTAGCAATGGAACCCTTTCATTCCAATAAACTCTTGCCTGGAGCTTCCCTTTAGAAAACAGATTACAAGGAGCCCTGGCTAATGTGAGGTTGGGAGCCCAGGGTCTGCCTGTGAGTCTGCTCTCACCCTGCCCAGACACGTCGGTGGGACTCGGAATCCTTCCTGGACTTGAAATCCTTCCTGGACTCGAATCAGGAGGCCCTGCTTCAGCAGCTTGCTCTGTGTGACCTTGCACACAGTCGTCTGCAGGTTGTGTTCATTCCTGCCTCACAGGGCAGTGGGAGGACTAAGTACTAGGACTTACCAAAACACCCAGCACAGTGCCTAGTGCCTAGTGCCTAGTAAGCACTCAGAAAATGTTCCCTTATTGATTTCCCTCTCTCCCTAACTCTTGTTTTCCCTCGCTTTGCTTTTCCTGTTCCCTTTGCTTGGCTAACACAGCTTCTTAGTCTAGGTTTCTAAATGGAATGGGCCCAGCCAGTGGCGACTCAGACAGAGACGACCTCCCCTCCCACATCTGTCTGCAGGAACCCACCTCTCCCGAGACCCTGCCCAGCACTTTCTGGTTCAAGGACTCTTGCATCTGGTGAGGTGTTGAAGCACTGGGTGGAAGTGTGGAGGTTTCCACTGCCCTGATACATCTCTGACTCTTATTTTTATTTTAAAGGCTTAAATGTCCCTTCTGACTTAGTGATCAAGACCACCTGAGGGTCCTTGTGGGCTGGCCGCTACTTCTGTTGGGGAACAGTAAGTGTCCCTAACAGGGGCTCCTGTAACCAGCAGTTTGTCTAGTGGTTAAGGATGGAAGCTTTGGAATCAGAACACCTGGGTGCAGATCCAGCCCTGATGGCCTAGTGGTTAAAGTCCAGTGTGCTCCACTTTGGTGGTCTGGGTTCGCTTCCCAGGTGTGGAACCACACCACCCATTTGTCCATAGCCATGCTGTGGTGGCAGCTCACATGAAGGAACTAGAACAATTTACGACTAGGATATACAACCATGCACTGGGGCTTTGGGGAAGAAGAAAAAAAGGAAGCTTGGCAATAGATGTTAACTCTGGGAGAATCTTTCCCTGCAAAACAAAAAAAAGAAAACCTGGGTGCAAATCATGGCTGCCCTCTTAGATCTGTGTCCTTGGGAAAGTCACCTAAGCACTCCCTCACTCTGTGCCTCAGGTTCTTCATCTGTAAAGTGGGAATTTTAATAGCAATAGCACCAGCCTCAAAAGATTCTTGGGAGCATAAAATGAGAAAAAGTAAGTAAAATATTTAACAAATATTAACATTCTTTCAAAATGTAATCATAGTTCAAACATACCAATACAGACCCTTTTTCAGACTAAATGGAAACCTTCACCTAATCAATGGCAAATGCACCAGACGGCCCAGAGGAGGCAGCGCCATGGCCCACTGTGCTGGGAACGGCGTCTTGCTCAAGTCAGTGTTAGCTACTGTGGTCTGGCAAATGTTTGTTAAGAACTTAATACTTACACAGCACAATACAATACAATGAATAATCACACAACACAGTAAATCATTGTTCTGTATTCAAATATACTTAACCAATACAAATAATTGTACTGTACTGCATTGTACAATAAACACTATATACTTGGATTAACCAAAAAGATGCTCAGGCTCACTAGTAATAAGAATGGGGATCTGGGGCTGGCCTCATGGCCGAGTGGTTAAGTTTGCATGCTCCACTCTGCGGCGCAGGGTTTTGCCGGTTTGGATCCTGGGCGTGGACATGGCACTGCTCATCAGGCCACGCTGAGGTGGCGTCCCACATGCCACAACTGGAGGGACCCACAGCTAAAATGCGCAACTATGTATTGGGGGCCTTTGGGGAGAAGAAGAAGAAGAAAAAAAAATAAGATTGGCAGCAGTTGTTAGCTCAGGCGCCAGTCTTTAAAAGAAAAAAAAGAAGGGGGAATTAAAACAATGAAATGATACTTTGTTGTTTTATTTTGGCCAAGCTTAAAATCATTGATATTGCTAATGTTGGTGAGGCTCCAGGGAAACAGGCACTCTTCTGCACTGTTCCTGGGAGTAGCTACGTGACGTTAAGTGTACCCTCTTGAGGGAGCATACTGCTTTTCAGAATTTATCCTAAGGAAATGATCACTTTTCTTTTTAAAAAAAACCACTTTATTTATTTATTTATTTATTTTGCCAAGGAAGATTGTTGCTGCGCTAACATCTGTGCTCATCTGCCTCTATTTTGTATATCGGACACTGCCACAGCATGGCTTGATGAGCAGTGTGTAGGCCTGTGCCCGGGATCCAACCCATGAACCATGGGTGGCCAAAGCGGAGTGCGCAAACTTAACCACTATGCAACTGGACTGGCCCCAAAAGCAATCATTTTTCTAAACTATAATTTCAAGGCTTTTCATTGTAGCATTGTGATTATAAAAACTGAAACACCTTAAAGATCCATCAGCAGGGGAGTTATTAAGTAAATTTTAATATTCTGATACCATGCTGCCATTAAAAATTATAAATTTATACTTCTTTACATAAGAATATTGCATGATTTATTAAGTGAAAACAGCCTATGATGGCATGATTCGTCATCTATTTAAAACATATCTCGATGTATATGTATGTGTATGTGTGTGCGTGTGTGCATGCAGTAAAAATTCTGAAAATAAGTACAAGAAAAATTTAACATTGGGGGACTTTTTGAAGATGTACTTTATTCTCAAAACATCTCTATAGAATTTGAATTCTTTTATAGTAAATATGTACTCATTTGATAATCAGAAGAAAAGAATAAAGTTACTTTCTCTCATCTCTCATTCATTAAAGAGAAGGGAGCCTAATGTTTGCAAAGCAAATGTGTGTGTGGGTGATTCAGACCAGCGCCCGGCCTCAAGGCGAGCAAGCTGTGGGAGTCAGACAGCGGTGCAGTGATGAGCAACTTACCCACCTTCATGGGGGCTCCACAGAGGAAGGGACAGTGGAACTGGCCTTGAAGGATGAGAATTGGGGACAGAGGGAAAAGCATCGGGGTTGATAAAGCCAACTGTGCATAAGCTGCTTAGTGTCTGAGCTAAAGTGATGGGTTTTCCTGTGAGAATTGTCCCTGAGAAAAGAAGAATTTGCCTTATGTTCAAGTCTTTCAAGTTCCCTCAGACAATGGGATTCTCCTTAAATTGTTTTATTTTGAAAAATCACATTAGCCTGAAATGACCTAAATCAGCATTAGTTTTGATGCGTATAGAGGGTCCCAGCTCTGATTTAGGGATTATTCCTTGGGTATGACTTCCCAGTGGCAACCATTAGAATTTGTTGTAAATGCACCTTTTAGAAGTCACGTTACAAAGCACTGTGGTTACATAGTAAAGATCATGAATATACATATAAGGATGAATAAATGCAAAAACAAAAGTTGTAATGGTATGTGAAAACACTACTTGTGGTTTAGGATAAAATTTTCTTGTTAGTGTCACACAGAGATTCAAGGTGCTGCATCTCAAGTGACTTAGGTGGAAGCGAAGACTAAGTTCTCTTGAAAATGACTCAAAAAAGGTTCTAATGATGATGAAGACTTACGTTAGAATAAAATTATTTCATGAAATATGAAAATGCAAGAAGCACCATTTCTAAATCAATGTATGATTTTTATACATGAGATTTTACATGTATCTGTGTAACTAGGTTAAATTGAATATTATAAGTAGCTATTTGGCTATTTTGTCTTATTCCTGGAAGTTTTTTCCCTGGTTTTCTCACTGGAAAAATGGGAGACTGGCATTTAGGGAATTGCCTTATCTTCGGACACTGGTGTGTCCTGGTTCGACATACGCGTGTGTCTGATATCTCTGTATGGCCGACTTGTGATGCCCTCGTTGGCAATAATACCAGCAGCCACCAGCCTTGTCCACAACGACCTGCTGTGGAATGTGTCTTTTATAACTTTGTCTTTATTCCTCGTGACGACCCTACAGGGCTTGTATCTGTTTGCTGCTATAACAAAGCACCACAAACTGAGTGCTTAAGCCATAGAAATTTCCTGTCCCACAGTTCTGGGGGCTAGGAGTCCGAGACCACAGTGCTGGCAGGATCGGCTCCTTCTGAGGCTGTGAGGGAGACTGTCCATGCCTCTGCCCTGGCTGTGGGGCTGTGGTGGCGATCATCAGTGCTCCTTGGCATGTGAAGCGTCACCTGACCTCTGTCTTCATCTTCACGTGGCCTTCTCTCTGTGTGCCTCTGTGGCCCCGGATTTCCCCTTTTTGTAAGAACACCAGTCATACTGGAGTAGGGCCTGCCCTAAGACCTCATTTAAACTAGATTACCTCTATAAAGGGCCTTTCTCCAAATAAGGTTGCCTTCTGAGGTACTGGGGGTTAGGATGTCCACTTGTGAATTTGGGGACAGCTCGGCCCTTTGTAGCAGGTATACCGTTGACGTCTACTGGTGAGAAAATTGAGACTGGAAGTTGCACAGTTAGAAAGTGTGGAGCCAGGAACTGAGCCGCTTGGTCTGGAGGCAGCTGTTTCTCCTGTTCAGTCGCGCTGCACTCTGGTCTGTGTCCTGATGGTCCTGCCTTAAGGAAATTCGCACACACAGCAGCCATGGGGTCTGTGAGGTTTTATCTGAAGAGCTGACCCTGCAATTAGACTCTTTCGTCCTGATAGCTTTGTGTCCAGTTGTGGACCAGAGTATGAGTAGATAAGCTTTCGTGTTTGTGTAACTATCTTTACCCATAGGAACCCTGGAGCCTCAGACCTGAGGCTGCTGTTCTCTCCTTTGCTCACTTACCATTTATTAGGCACCTGCAGTGGGAGGTAATGCTGAGAAGATATAAAAAGACAGGGCCCTGGCCCTTGTCCATTCCTGTTGCTTGTCTGAGATGTGCATAATCAAATTAAAATTTAAAATGGGAAGCCCACAGGTGAGAGTAAATTTGGCTTGGAAATCATGGCATAACTTTTTATTTTTAATTAGTTTCAGAGAAATAAACCCACTTCATTCTTAGGGCTTTAGAACTCCCTCTGGCTTGGTAGAGCTTCTTTGAAGAGCAGAGGATTGGGGAGGAAATTGGGGTACCTCTCAGGATTCAGAAGAGCCAGCAGATTTTTACTAGCTTCTAGAGGGAGGGATAGTGGCCATTAGTTGATCTGTGTGTCCAACTCTGGGCCCGGAGCTTGATAAACACAGTCTCATTTATTTAATTCTTGAAACAACTGTGGCCTTGGTGCTATTTCTCCATCTTAAAGAAGAGGACGCTGAGTTTGGATGAGATGAGACAGAGTGAGTGCGTTCATTCACTCCCTTTTCAGATCTGGGTGTGCAGTGGTCGATGGGACAGGCCCTGTCCTGACCCTTCTGCTGTGCACAGACACAGACCACCACAGAACTGAGAGCGGAGTCTGGCTCTGCTCCTCTCCAAAGCCTGTGTGCTGAACTGACATGACGAAGAAATGCCAATCAGGTTAAAAAGAAGGTAAAAAGGACTAATCCTACTGAAGCCCCATAGATTGGATAAGAAATCATCAGACTGGCCAGTGGTGTTAGCTTGCTCGTGATCTCTGCCAGCACCAGGGCTACAATCTGACCCTGCCGTAATGCTGTCAGTGGGGTCCAAATTCCACCCTATCAACTGTGGGATCACATTATTGCGTATCGAGAGGTGAGTGGAAAGGCTTGGTGGCTTTGCTGCCAGCTGTGGATTGCCTTCCATCCAAATGGGCCTTATCATGCAGACCAGAGTCTCCCCGTGGTGTATCTAGGATTGTGAGCAGTACACAGAGAACAGTCTGGTCAGACATTCCATTCCTAACAATGTGTTATTGTTAGGTGTGTCCCCCAAGTCTTGTTTCTTCTTAATTTTCTCATGGTTCTAGTCCAGAGTCTGTCCGTGTTGGCTCTGTTGACATTTGGGCAGGGTCATTCTTTATCATGGAGTAGTTGTTGTCCTGTGCATTGTAGGACGTTGAGCACATCCTTGTCCTATACCCTCTGCATGCCGTTAGCACATCCCCCCAGTTGTGACAATGAAAAATGTCTCCAGACATGGCCAAATGTCCCATGGCTGGGGGGGGTGGGTGGGGGCAAATCGCTCTCTGGGGCTGGGGGTTAGGAACTACCTCTCTAGCCCTTTGGTATTTGTATTATCAGACGTCCAGTCAAGTCAACCAGCAAACGTGTATTGGGTTCTGCTGTGCTGTGCACAGGCACTACACTAGAAGGCACCAGGCCCACAACATGATTGGAGGCATGCCGGGGAGACAGGACTTGTGTTTGAGGGCAGAGGAGGAACTGGAGATCAGAGAGGTCGCAGGTGGTGAGCAGCATCCGCTGAGGGTGACATCGTGTGAAAGGTGAGCGTGGCTGGTCTTGAAGGATATGGCATAGGCATGGGAGAGTGTGAGCAGCAATGCTCATGGCCTCTGGGTCCTGGGAGCATATCAGCAGAAGTAGAAGAGAAAACAGGACAGGTGGGTTGGGACTGGAGAGTCTTGAATGGCTGCACACAGCTGGAGGAAGTCTCAGGAGCTCTCTCAGATGATAGGGGCTTCTTGTTAGGATGTGGTGTCTGTGGGTGGGTAGGGATCCCATGGATTCACCAGTGTCCTGCATCCAAGCTCATCCTCAGTACCTGGGGTGTGAGAGCTTCACCTCTGTCCTCTGTCAACAATGGAGAGGCTGCCCCACTTGTGTTCTCTGCCTCTTTGGGGTTTTCTTAGTCCTGCTCCATATTCCTGTTGGTTTGCTTCTCTCAAATCTTTCTGTTCACATTCTAGAGGGAGATGCTGAGTCTGACTGCTTAACTGGTTACCAATATCCCACTGGGCAGAGTGTGTGCCAGTCCCCTCCTAGGTCACTGTCAGCCTGTAGGTGGACTGCTTTGGGTCAGGTGCCGAACTGAGGTCCAGTTAGTGGCTATGTCTTGCTTGTGGCTCAGCCTTAGGCTGCTTCCCACAGTGAGGTGTATGAAGATGGTCATGGTTGACATGTCTGGAGTGACAGCCTAAGGAGTCCTGATTCTGACTCTGCGGACAGTGAGGGTTGTGGGTTAGGAAGGAGCACAGGCTGGCCCTGTGGGCTCCACATCGGGGCGGCTGACATTCTGGTTAGGCCCAGGCTGGAATCCAGCCACAGCCTCCTCACCCCTTTGTCTCAGTTTCGAGGCCACTGTTGCTGGTAGTAGTACCTGTCTCCAGAGAGTGGCAACTTTGTCTTGCCACGACACCCTCTGTGAAAGAGTAAACCTGCAGGGGGTGGCACCCACTTTAAAAACACAAGACTGACTTCCCTTTGAGGGAGAGTTCCTAAAGACAGTGAGGAGGGAAGAGCAGTGCCTCAGTTCCAGGCATCACATGAGCCCTTGTTAGCTGGACCGTCTCTCTGTCCCTCTCTGCAAAGTTGGTATATTTAAAAGTAACAGTGTTGACATAGTTTACTGTGTTCTAAGCACTTCATATATACTGATTCAATGAGTTCTCCCAAAGAGCCAGTGAGGTGGGTATTTACTATGCTCTCCGCTCACCAGAGGAAAACAACAGGGAACAGAGAGTTTCGGTCATTGCCCATGGCACACGACTAGTGAGTGTGGAGCTGGGGTTTGAACTCAGTGGTCTGGCTCTTAACCACTAGGCTGCACGGCCCCGGAGGAGTTCGCTGTATGGACGGCCACGACGACACAGTCCAACAGTCATGTGCTACAGTGTCAGGACTTGCCAGAGAATCTTGTTTCCCCAGACAAAGCCAACAGTGTCTTAAGTCCTGGATGTGTTGTTTAGAGTCATGGCTCAGCAGCGCCCCGTGGGCCTCACAGCTGCATGCAGGCTCTGCTTGTTCTGCATGCATGTTGAACAGCGCTTTCCTGCATTACCCTGTGGTCTTAGAGTCTGGATGTTCACCTGTATTATCTCAAGTGTACGTGAGCTCCTAAGAGCCATTTCTTACCCAGAGCTGCTTCGTGATGTGACCCTTTCAAACCCACGTGAACCTTGTTCAGCACAACTTATCACTTTGATTTCACTTGTTTCATTTGCAGTTAACAGAAATACATGGAGCGTCTGTTGTGCTCAAGGCAGCCTGAAGGACTGCAGGCAAGGATGCAGCTGGATTCCAGCCCCCGAGAGCCTGCCATCCCGCAGGGCCCATCTGCGATGAAAGCAGCCACAGGGGTAACAGGCAAAACGAGGAGGCCTAGGGGATGTGCAGACTCTGTGTACGGAAGTGCTCCAAGTGGAGGGATGGATTTTGCCCAGAAGAAGGGGCAATTTTATTTGGACTGAAAGGAACAGTGATAATTCTGTTGGGAAGGAGGACAAGGTCCTTGTAGGCAGGTGCTCCAAGATGAGGTGACAGACTAAGTTGGGACTAAACCATTAGAGGATCTTAAACGGCCAATGAAGGAGTTTGAACTTTGTTCTGTGGGCAGTGGGAGCCACGGAAGGATGCTGAGCAGGAGAGTGGCAGAGTCAACTCGTATTTGAGGAAGATAACCGGTTCCGATGTGAAGGCTGGACTGAGGAGGAAGGCACTGGATGAAGGTCAGCTCATAGGAGATCATTTCAGCAGTCAGGGGAAGGAGGCCCAGGTCCTACGGAGGGCAGTGGAGGTGGAAGGGGGAAGCAGGGACAGACATGTGTGACTGGAAGTGAGAGGGACAAGACTGGGTCACTGGTCAGCTGTCAGAGGTGATGACAATGGAGGCGCTGAGAGAACGAGGCACCATCCAGGTGCGTCTGTTGTGACAGAGCAGCAGTGGGGAGGGCCTGACTCTCCTCCCCTCCCCTCACCAGGAGCACCATATGCCACCTACGGACGAGGCACGGACGAGGCCTTCGTCCTGTGCTTGAGGGACACCTGATGGAGGAGGGAGCTAGGGCTTTTCTCCTGGGAGCTGTGTTCGTCAGAGGCAGGGTGTAGACCAAGGTCAATGCTACCAGCACGAAACCCACAAGCCAGGAAGCAACTGGGGACGCAGGTCAATTAAGCAGGTCAGGGTGAGGAGGACGTTTGAAGAAGCCAGTTCAGAAGGGGGAGGGGACATGGGAAGGCTCTGAAGGGCGAGCTCACAGGTGAGGCTGTTGATCCCCCAAGACCTATCTCTAGCAGGGGACACACACTGGGGAGACGAGAGTCTTTCCGGCATCTCGGGCATGTTTTCCTCCTTCTGAGCCCACCTCCTGGTGGGTATCTGTGCACAGCTTGCTCTTCCCGCTCACTGCCATTTGTTCCTCAAGACTGTTGGCCCCTGCACAGGACGGGTGCCACGTCGGTGCTGGAGACGAAGGTGAATTCACATGGGCTCTGGACTCGAGGCGCCCGTGGTCTTGCAGAAGAGGCAGGAAAGGGACGAGGGGTCACAGAACTCAGGACATAGTGACCCTTCAGCCTGGAGTGGGTGGCGCGCAGTCGGCAGTCTCCGACCACAGAGCAGGTGACGTTGACCTGGATTCTGAGGAACTGGGAGCAGCCAAGCCAGCATTGGGGAGGAGTGCAGAGGAGGAGGAGGTGGAGAGTGCGTCTGGCCAGGCTGTGGTGTGGAGGAGGTGGGCCGTGGGGCGGATGGGTGACTGTGCTGGGGCTGTGGTGGGGCAGGGACAGGAGCCGTTATAAGAAGCTGTTGAGGGCTGGCCTTCTGGGGCCGGGCAGAGAGAAGAGGCTATAAAACAGCTTTTCAGGGCGTGGAGTTTACAGAGCTTGGTGCCTGGATGCCCAGAAGGAAGGAGAACTGGGGCGATGGCGGGTCTCTGGCCCACCCTCCCCTGGCTGCAGGACCGTCTCTGTGTCCCCAGCTGGCCTCGCTCCTCCTCAGGACGCTGCAGTCAGTGTCACTGATAAGACCGGTGGCCGTCCTGCCCTGTGTCCACTGCAGAGCCGATGCCACCCCCAACGCACGACAGTGGCCTTGCTAACTGCCAGAGGAAAGGGTTTCATTTCTGTTTCATGGGTCAAATTGAAATTTCAAGAAGGCTAGACTTTGGTCTGTGCTCTACTGGGAGGTGGAGGTGGCTCCATGGTGGAGTGAGGGCAGCCGTCAGGACTGGCCGGATCTGGTCCCCACCAGCCCACATGGCTTTCAGGAGGATGCTGTTGGGAAAGAAATGGAGTCGGGGGGAAGTAAAAAATCAGGAACAAAAAGCTCAGGCACAACTCCAAGCCTGGCTGGGAGCTGCCAGGAGGCCAGGTGCTGCCGCGGGAAGCTGCGCTTTCCACCTGGCACGGCTGCATCATGGCAATGCTTCCCGTGCCTGCACCACAGGGCCGGCTCCTGAGGGGGCTAGGTGGTCTCGCAGAGAGGGGAGAGGGAAAGAGACACAGAGAGGCAGAGAGGGAGAGATGAGAGAGAGACAGAGGGGGGGGGAGAGACAAGGACAGAGAGACAGGAAGAGACAGAGAGAGGGAGACAGAGAAAGAGAAGAGAGACAGAGAGAGGGAGGGAGAGACGAGAGAGAGACAGGGAGACAGAGAGGGAGAAACAAGAGAGAGAGACACACACACACACAGACACAGAGACAGAGAGAAACAGAAAGACAGAGAGGGAGAGAGGCGAGAGACAGAGAGACACAGAGAGGGAGAGACAGAAACAGAGAGACACAGAGAGACAGAGAGGGAGAGGACAGAGAAATAGAGAGACACAGGGACAGAAAGGGAGAGCAAAGCGAGAGAGAGAGAGAGAGAGACAGAGAGAGAGACAGAGAGAGAGACAGAGAGGGAGGGAGAAACAGAGAGAGAGACAGGGAGACAGCCAGACGGAGGGAGACCAGACCGGCAGAGGGAGGGGCATGGGGCAGGAGGAGCCCTCTCTGAGGTCAGGAGCGGGAGGCAGCAGCCTGACTTCTCTGATGTTCCTGGTACTTCCCTCTGGCTCCTGAGAGGGTCCTGAGGGGAAATCGAGGCCTCTGCTGGATGCCGTGGGCCCTCCCTGGGCGAGGACGCCTGCCTGGTGGTTGGAAGGACTCAACCGGGGCAGCGTCTGCTCTGCAGGAGAGTGCGGCCCGGTTCTGCAGGCGGCCAGGACAAGCGTCACTGTGAGGCTGAGGAAGAGCTGCCCTGGGGCCCTTGTGGTGGAACCTCCACTCCCTCGCTGGAGGCTCTTGGCGGTCACCCCGAGCCCTGTCTTGATGTGGGAGCCACTGTGCCTTGCGCCTCTTTGAGCCGCTGTGGGTTCTGCCTTGTTTCTGGGGAGGGTCGTGAGGGAGAAACTGCCTCTCCCTCCTGTCCGCTCAGGGGCGCGTCCCGCAAGGAGCGTGCAGCTTCACTCCCCGGGGGACGGACCCCGTTTGAGCCCGTCTCCCTGGGCTGCGTCCAGGCACGGAGGCCAATTCTCGCTGTCGTCTGGTGGTTTTCAGCCCGCGTCGGCGGCAGTGGGGACCCTGCTACAGGGCCTCCGAGCGGAGTCGCCGCCCGGCGCTGTCAGTGAAGCCGGGCCTTCCTCCCTCCGCCGCATCCAGGTCGGCGAATGACAGCGCCGAGGACCGGCCGGCGCTCTGGCCGCCCAGCTGAGCGTTCGACGTCCTTCCCTCCCTTGCGCGCCCCTCTGCAACTGGGGCCCCTGGGCAGCGAGCACCGGGAGCGCCGAGTCCAGCATCGCGGGGCTTCAACAGGAACGTCGTGTCTATCCTGTGCAAGCGGCCCAGGGACGGGCAGCCGTGCAGGGGACGGCCCGGCGCCTCCATCCCCGCCTACCCAGTCCATGGCCCCCGCCCACGCTGGGAGAGCCTGCCAGCGACGAGGAGGCGGCGGCAGAGGCGCGAACGCCCGCGGAAGAGCGGCCTTGGAGAGGGTCCTGGGCGCCCCGCGTGCGCGGCCCGTCGGGCGGCAGTGGCCCCGAATGGGCGGCTGGGAGGCCTCGTGGTCCGTCTGAGCGCGGCGCTCGTGCCGCCGGCCCTGCTCCCAGCGAAGGAGGAGCGCAGCCGCGCGGCCTTGGGCTCAGCCAGCGAGGTGAGCACCCTGAAACGAGGATGGTGTTTGCGGTGAAGGGTGGGAAGAGCTGTCAGGCTGCCTCGGCAGGTTTTTAAAAAATAACTGAAAATAACTCCTGCCGTCTTTTTCCTTTTACCAAAGCAACACAAGTTCATGGTTAGAAACGTTTAAATTGCGGATGAGCAGAAAGATTACAGTGAGAGAGCACCATGACTCCACCCTACAGTGGTAACCGCTGTGAACGGCTCAGTAACCAGCCTTCCAGAACTTTCTCTGTACATTCACACACATACATGTCTTTTTAAGTAGAAGGAGATTGTACTGTGGAAGTTATTTTATTCTATGCTTTTGATTTAGATAGGGTGAACGTTTTTTCCTCTGTCATAAGTGTTGCCCTACTTTAGGCTGCTGGTCCTCTACCAGTGGACACCAAGGCCTCATTGCCTGGTCAGTCTATCGCTGAGGGTGTTTCCAGCTTTCACTCAATAACATGTAGTGAATGTCTACGTGCTAAGCCTCTGAGCACGTCCGTGACTGGTTGTTTGACATGAATTCCTGAATAAATCGGGGTGCTAGAAAGCACACATCTTGGACTTGGATGAGCGTGCCGGCTTGCCCCCAGAAGGCTCCTCCCCGGCGGTGCAGGCGCCTGGGTGTCAGATGTGGGTGCCTGCTCAGCCTGCGTCTCAGACCAGAGCTGACCCTCTGGTAGCCTTGTGACTGTGCAGCCTGAGATGCCTGCTGTGCTTTGCTACAAGGACCCCGCATGTGTTTATTCTGTGTAAATAGTGAGCGACGGCTGGAGTGTGAACCCCTGCAGCCCATGACGGGAGGACCGGCTACGTGCCAGCACGGTGAGCCCCGCGAGAGCCAAAGCCAAGGAGGCCCTCAGCCAGCGGTGGAAGAACCTTCCTAGGAACATGTTTTGCTTAAAACGTTTGCATCTTCTGAAACCTGTGGAAAAGAAACTGGATACCAAGCGGTTGATGGAGAGCAAGAGTTGGGAGGAGTGAGGCAGCCCAGGGGCATCACGACAGGAAGACGCCATGTCCTCTTTGACCCGGCACAGCTGCCACCCTCATCCAGCCTGGGGAGGTTTCTCCCCTGAGGGCCTGCAGCGATCCTGACACGTGTGGGCGCCGCCGTGCTCCTGCTCAGGAGTCCCGGTCCTGTCTCCTCTCCATCCCTCCGACCTGGCCTGTTGAGTGACTTGGCTGCTGGTTTGCTCCCTCTGCTGAGGGCCCGGGGGCGGTGGCGCCTGACCTGGGTTCTCGCTCCAGGAGACAAGGCGTCTGGTCAGGGTCTCTCTCAGGAGAGAGCCTGCTCTTCGGGTCCTTGGCTGTTGCTGTTTCCTCTGTCTGTCCTTGTCACCAGGCTTCTTTGGCGAATAGAAACCACTGAGAGAAGAGAGAGGGGAGAGAGGAAGGCAGACAGACAGATAGTGAGGGTCTCCCCACAGCAGCGAGTGGGGAGCTGCCCGCCTTCCCCACATGAGGAACAGCACGGAGGACACGGAGAAGCCGAGCCCTGAGACCTGTCCCCGGGGCTGAGTCTGGTCGTGCCCATGGTGGAGGAGCTGAGAGTTAGTTCAGGAGGCACACTCTGGGCCCTGTGAAGTGCCAGGCGCCGTGTGCCACAAGAGGTTTTTAAACAAGGAGCCATTAAAACAGGCAGCCTGTGGCGGGGGAGCTGCTGGTGTGCAGGAGAGATGGAAGCCGACCTGGGTCTTCACAGTGAACTGCGCCGGGCACAGCGGAGGCGGGGCGCTGCTTCGGGAGCAGAGCGCAGGAGGAGGGTGGCCGTGGCTTCAGAGGAGCAGTTTCAGACGACCTGGGTCTTGAAGAAGGAGGGTCTGCGGGTTGGAAGCAGAGGATGGTGTGGGCAAAGATGTGCGGAGTCGATGCTGGTGGTGACTTGGGGTGAAGTGGGGTCTCACAGCCTGAAGCTGGGGAAACACGGAGGCAATGGAAGGAGCAGGGCTGGGCCAGAGAGTGAGGGTCGGCCTTGATCATTTATCCTGCGGAATTTAGTCTGAGGAGAGCGGGAAAAGGTTTGTCCAAGGAAGAAGGATTTGAAGAAGTGGAAAGGCCGCCAGGTGGGATGAGGGAACAGCCTGAGCGGGAACTTGGAGGCAGGGTTGGGGCATGAAAGATCATCCTGGATCTGTGCGGTGGTGTTGAGAGGTGAGGCTGGAAGTGGATCCATGTGGGGAGCCGGAGGGCCTGTTGAAGTCAAGGTGTCAGGATGATTTGGCAGTGGGGAGAGATGGGAGCACTCAGCCATGTGAAGTTCTTACAGAATCCTGTGAATTCCAGGAGGAGAAGTCCTTTTTGCTTCCTGCTTGTCTGAGTCCTAAGGCTACTGTTACTACCAGGGCTCAGGATGATCACCAGAAAGCATATACTCAGCCTGGATGATCTCAGTTCCCTACAGGGATGGCTCTGCCAATTTCAACTGGAAGCTTTGCACTTGCCTTTTTTTTTTTTTTGGTGAGGAAGATTGGCCCTGAGCTAACATCCATTGCCAATCTGCCTCCTTTTGCTTAAGGAAGATTGTTGCTGAGCTAACATCTGTGCCCATCTTACTCTATTTTATATGGGTCACCACCACAGCGTGGCTTGACAAGTGGTGCTAGATCCACGGCCAGGATCTGAACTGACGAATCCCAGGCTGCTGAAGCAGAGCACGTGAACTTAACCACTGTGTCACCGGTGGGCCCTGCACTTGCCTTTTACAGAGTGCTAACATGGAAGCCCTTGCTGAAGAACATTTTCATGTCTTTCATCATTAAGTACATTGGCAGACTTCTCTCGCAACGACCTTTCTGCAAGTAACCACACCATCAGTTTCTCTCAAGTGCAGCATGAAGAAGGAAACACGTCTGTTCAGACAAACTTCTGTGTTACCTTCAGGACAGATAATGAGATAATATATTCCAGTGCATTCGGCACTTTTTGCATGGCTGGCAGGCAAATCAGAACTAAGTCGGCTTTGGAAATGTGGGAACTCCCTTGTTCTCTTGCTCTGTTCTTTCTCATTGGGTCCTTATTTTTTAAAATAATTACATTCTCTTTTACTTGTTCTTTTTAAATGTGTTTGAATAATGTAGATGCCTCAGATACTTCTGGGAAATAGGCTGGGTGTGTAATATGATTAAATCTTAAGTGAATACTTTCCTGTCCCTGGAAGTCAGCTCATGCCTGCTTTTCCAAGCAGCCCAAAGGCCTCCCCCTCCTCCTGCCGGCCACTCACGCTGGCTGTGGCACCGGGCCTGCCTCTCTGTCAGCTCATCCTGGCCAAGCTCCTTAGTAAGACGCACTCGCTCCGAGCCCGTCCGCCTCTGCTCGCTGGCCCTTTTGGCTTGAGATGTTTTCCATCTTTTCTATATTTCAAAGCTTTGTGGTAAATAATCAATTCAAACCAGCATTGAGTCTCTCTTTCTGTAATTCTAAAAACCCGTTAAATTATATTGTTGGGAGAAAACAATGGCTGTGCTAATCATGCCCTGTGCATGTGCATCTTAATTTCCCTCGAGGACTGAATATGAATTTTTACTAACATGTTAATTTTGTGTGTTAATCAGTAGCTGTAGGCCGAATGAATGGATTGACTATGTAAAACTGTTTGATATTGAAACAACTCCTTTTGACCCCCTCAAATTGGCTTCATTCCCCTAAAGACGGTTAAAGTTAATTAAGCACTCAATAGGTTTATGGTGTTTAAATTAAAATATATGACTCCTCATTGTGCAGTCATCAACTGAGAACGACATCCTCCTCCGGGCCGCCTGGCTGGCTAATGGGCTTATCAAAATTCATGATGTAACACGAAGGCCGACCAGCACAGACTCCGCGCCACTTGAGGGACTGCACTGACCGCCGTGCCCACCAGGGGGCACAGGAGAGCCACACGCCGCGTCCCGGCCACAGGCCTGTTTCTCTCATTTGTGAAGAAAGCGAGCCATTCCTCTTTTTTCCTATAAATGGGAGCTGTCCCTTGATTTCCCCAGTCTTCCACTTGTTCTTTCCTTCCTGTACACCCCTCTCCTGTCTTCCTGGGTTTATTTGTGCCTCTGTGCTTGTAACAGAAGCGTGTGGCAGAAAGCAGCCCACATGGCTCTCAGAAAAAAAGAGCCATTGCTGTCCGTAGTCTGGATCACTTTTCCATGAAATTTTCATGTGGGGGAAAGAGCCTGAGGCTTGTGCTCCCCGAGAAAGTCACTGACATGGGGCAGAGAAAATACACAAAAGAACGCCTGAGTCTTTTCCCCAGAAAGACGTGAAGGCTGCCGTTGTGCGTGCTGCCTCCCTCCGGGAGGGTGGGGATGGGGGTTTTGCAGCCTGCACGACACTTAGGCCTGGATCTGGGGGAAGGACTGCTTGCTGAAGGCTGCAGAGTGCAGTGGGGAGGAAATGGTGGGTCCCGCAGGAGCACTGACTCTGCATTAAGACGGGGCCTGGGTGAAGCAATTCAGGGAGCTCTGCTCACAGGTGTTGGCCCAGGCCTGCCCGCCTCTCCTCTGTCTAGCAAACCCAGCTTGACTATGGGGGCGTTCGTCAGTCATGGACAGCTGCTTGTGGTCACTTTTGGAAACGTGGCTGGTGGTAGGGATTGTTGGGGATTCCAAAGGGTTCTTACTGATGAATCTATAGCTCACTTTCTTAGACTGGTTTTAAGAAACGTATACTTTTATTTAGTTATAAATGTGTGTGTGTGTGTTTAGGGGTAAGTCACAAGATGGACAGAAGATACCTCCTTTAAAGGATAAGTAGCCACGGGTATGAGACGAAGGAGTATGAGCATGAGTATAAGATGAAGGAGTGTGAGTATGAGATGAAGTATGAGATGGAGTACGAATATGAGTATGAGATGAAAGAGTATAAGACGGAGTATGAGTATGAGTATAAGACAAAGGAGTATGAGTATAAGGAAGAAGGAGTATGAGTATAAGGAAGAAGGAGTATGAGGATGAGACAAAGGAATATGCATAGAGTATAAGGAGGAAGCAGGCGGACCGGTGAAGGAAATGGGCGTCATCATGAGGAAGCTTCAGGGTCACAGGGTTGTTGTAAGAAGCTTATACCTAAAGAGATGGGCATGGGCCTGCCCTGGACTGCAGTCCGTCAGTGGGAATAAGCGTTTGAAGGGCATAGTTGGCCACCTTCTATTCAGGCTATGTGAATAGCATGTGAGTTTATTTTCAAAATTCTTTTGATTAGTAATTATTAATGGTGACTTCCTGGAGGACAGTGGTTTTTAAGCCATGAGGTAGGGAGCAGAACCTGGAGGGTAGTTTACATTTTAAAACTTCTGAGTTATTGCCTTCTGGTATACAAAGTTATCCATTATCCTATTTGACCTTCATAACACGTTTTCTCTGTATTTTCAGAAAAAGAAGCGATGTTCAGAGAGGTTAGGAAATATATTCATCATCACACAGTCAGTGGTGGATCTAGGACATGAGCCTGGGTCTTCAGATTCAGGACTCCTGTCCTGCGGCAGGGTGGGATAAGGGCCTAAACCAGACTTGAAGAGGGTTGTGGCTTTTGCCAGCAACTGGGCGACACAAAGAGGAGTCTTTACGGGGAGGGTGGTGGTGATGAACCAGACGGAGGAGGAACCTGACATTTAAAAGGTGGGGCAGTGGGAG
Organism: Equus caballus; assembly: GCF_041296265.1. NCBI lineage: Eukaryota > Metazoa > Chordata > Mammalia > Perissodactyla > Equidae > Equus > Equus caballus. The sequence goes on along the minus strand of NC_091690.1, from coordinate 100,285,887 downwards.
GCAGCAGAGCTCCAGGAAGGAAGCCGTTCCTTGCGCCTCCTGGGCCGAGCTCCTCCCAGCCTCGCCTGCCTCTGTGCTGGAGGGAGGAGAGCCCTGCCCTTGGGCCTCTCCTTTCCTGTCGAGTTGTCGTCATCCTTCCAGTCCTTCAGCAGGTGGGGAAACCAAGTCCCAGAGGCTCTGTGCTGGTAGGGAACCTGCTCTGTGAGTTGTAGGGCCCGGACAAGAGAGGCTTGCGTGTCTCTCCAGGGAAACCACCGGCTCTGGAGGAGTGAAATGGGAGCCGTTGCTTCCTATCAGCCCGTGTGTTTAGGGACAGCCCCTCCCGGGAGCCTCCTCTCCAGAATTGCTCCCACTGACCCTTTGACGAAGCTGTCCACCCAAGGGGCCATTTCACTCCCTGCTTTGGGACTGCGCCCTTCCCCCCTGCATGTCCAGCTCTTTCTTAAAGTTAACCAGTAACTGGTCTTTTTGTCATCCCACTCTGTGTGGGGAGCCCTTCTAACTTGGGGTTTTTGTTTCCTTTCTCTCTTGGGTCTGCAGCAAAGCTTTCATGTCCCTTTGTGGGGAGGACTTCACGCTGTCCCCCCAGGTGCCGGGCTGCCTGCAGCTACCCCAGCCACACCCACATCCTGCCCCTGGGAACAATGCCGCCTGAGACTGAGGCCTCCTCCAGAAGGCTGCATTTAGGCTAGGAGAGCAGGATCATCAGTCTGAGTGTGATGCTCCCGTGCACTTTTCCTCCTCTGTGAGGAGTTCTTTCCCCAAAGAGGAGCCTGATAAACAGCAGAAGCCTCAGGAACCAATTGGCTGGAAAAGAAATGACAATAAAAGTCGCGCAGAGTAAAGCCTCTGTCAGCCCTCATTTGAGTAAAACAGGCCTAGGAGTAGCAGCAGAGAACTAACTGTTTGATTTGTATAAGCCAAGAGGATTTTCAGCACTTAGAGTGAGAAGAAAATTATTTCAGTGTGACTTTGTGTCTTAACCCCCAGACCGGGAGCTAATTGCAAGCTTCTCCCCATGCGGTCGGAGGTGCTCACAGGAAGGTCCCGAGGCAGGCCCTTGGGCTGTCTGCACTCTCTGCGGTTTGTAACCCGGAACATGCTGTGTTGCAGAAACCTCTCCAGGTCATCTCTCCTAATTTGTGCACTTAATTGACAGCTTGTTAACAGTTCATTAGGAACACTGAAAACCATGTGGCAGGAACAGATCTCTCTACGGAGAGGATGTGGTCCTCCTTCGAACCACTGTTTACTAAATTTCACCAGAGACACAACAGCAGGGCAGAAACAGCCCACTGCCTCCTTCAGAGCAGGACTTCGTGTCCCTCCTTGCTGAAGTCCTCAGTTTCCGGACACTGTGCTGTCTCCTGGTGCAGGCTTTGTTCTAGCAGAATGGGAACCCGTGGGCCTGTGATGGGGACATACCCAGAGGTTCTAGGGCAGCAGAGGGAGGACTCACCCATCTGTGAAGACAAACTGGCAGCTCTTAAAGGCACTGGGATTATGGGGCACCTTGATCTTCCCACTCCTGCTCCCCAGTCCGCTGGGTCTCTGGAGACCTTAATTATTGTCTTTGTGGAGGCTTCTGGTAGGACCAGTTGCGATCCAAAATTCTTTCCTGTAATCCTCCCTGATCCTCTAGGGAGAATTAGTTGTCTCTTCGTCTCTGTGCCCATAACGCTCCACACTTCTTTCTGTTACATATTATCACATCGTGCTACTTAGGTGGCACCTCTTGGCCTGAGCATCTATGAACTTGTGTTTTCTCAATCTCTGCATCCCCAGCACTGGGCAACCCTGGGTTGAATTGTTGGAATAATTGCTTTTAGATCACGTTTAAGTATTCTGTTCTCAACCGCAACCCCACTGTCCCCCCCTTCAACCCAGCCACCTGGTGGAATTCCATTAGAACGTGAGCAAGAGTCTTCAGGCTGAGCCAGTATGTTAAATCATTGGCTTCTCCAAAATAAATTCACTCTACTTTCATTGCATCAAATATTTATTAAGCACCTACTGAGTCCAGGACTCAGGTGCTCGGTGGTGAGCAGAACAGACACAGGTCCCGCCCGTGTGGGTGTCATGATTATTAATCACAGTAATTGCTGTAGCCTGTAAGCTTAGGAGGAGCCTTGCAGCTTTCGAACGCACGTGGTGCTTTAAAGCCCTCAGAGCAGAAATGTGCTAAGGGACACCAGCGCCAAGAACTGCGCCTTTTCAAAGTGCGTCCCTTCTTCCTTACCCCTGGAGTCCCCCCACTCACTGCCTGGTGCCCTCTTGTCACCAGAAGGAATTGGCTCAGCCAGCTATGGGGTTATGAAAAGATTATTTGAAGAATGCTTCACAGAAAGTTGATATCACAAGTTTTCTTCCATCTTTTTACTAGATTTTGAGATATGTGCCAACTTCACGCTTGGCCAGGCTTTCCTGTGTAATCTTGGGGTGCAAGATGATAACACTTGAGCTTTGTTCATAAAATCTTTCTGTAATTTTTAGTTCATGAGGCATCTGCGTCTTATATCCAGGGGTTATATTCGGGACTTCAGTACAGCAGGCTGGGGACATCCCACCTGGGATGGGGGGCTTGTTTGTGTGAAAGCTTTGTGCTGGGGAGACGTTTCTCCAGCCACAGGAGTCCAGTGGTTATGACACGTCTCTGGAGGGATTGAAATTAATTTTGTGGATGTAGTTGAAGCTACCAGAGAATCCAGCAATTCCCCAGTTGAGTCCCCACGTCAGGCAGGATACAGTGACAGCCTCAGACACATCTTGTTGAGTGTGGTGGTTGTTTGTTGGGGCCTCTCCAGGATCCACCCCAGCTTCTCACGCTGAGGGACTGACTTTCCTCTGGGGCTTGTCCCTCTCCATTCTCAGCCACCCAGTTTGGGTGGGATGGACCCTCCTCCAGCTCCTGGGATGGGCCCTGATTGGCCTAAACTGGTCAGGGAAGCCAGCAGTCACTTGCAGTGGTTGCTTCAGAAATGGACATGTGACCTAGTTCTGGCCAATGGCGGAGGGTGAGCCCTCGGATTTGTGGGGAGCTACCGAAGAGGATCTTTTTCTTCTGCTGGATGTGAGGTCGTCTACTGTTGGAGCCACTCTGAGACCTCAGGGTGACTTCTTGGAGCTGCCGGAGACCACAGAGACACTGGAGTTAAAGGCGACGTGGAGGAGTGCAGAGGGGAGAGAGTGTGAAATCAGGTCCTTGGTGAAACTGATGTAGCCTTTCCTGAAGCCTATCTCTTTGCCTCTGGTTAGGTGGACTGATGAGGCAAGCATGCCCTTTGCCTGCTGTTTGCTTGAGTGAACTTGAGTGGGTTTTTCTGTCACTCGTGACTGAAGAGTTCCTAACTGATAACTTTACCAATATCCCAAGTGTCCTACACTTCGAATCAGTTAGTCAGGGATCAATAACAGAATGGAACTTAGCCAAAGGTGGCAACTGTGAGAGTCTTGGGCAGGTCAGCTTAGATGTGGAAGCATCCACAAGCCCTTTTCACTCCTTATAAAGCGCAGCTGCAGCAGGAATCCCAGGAAGGTGATGCTGCCGGGGTCGGGCAGCTAGGGTGCTGACCGTGCCTGGCACAGGCCACGTTCCACTCTTTGGGGTCTGATCCATTGCCTAAAAAGAGTAGTTAGTCTGTGTGTGTTACAGGGTGGCCTAAAGAAACTCGCCCTGAAAAGTCCTGGGCCACCGTCCCTGGGGTAGGGCAGGGGACAAATTCTGAGTGTGGACATCACTTTACAGGCTGTTAGAAGTAGCAGGAATGTCCTCCAGCACTGCTAGACTGCCAGCCTCTGGGTCTGCATGGTCCGTACAGTGGCCATTGAGGGATGTGGCCAGTCTGAACTGAAATGTGCTGTAAATATGAATATACACAGATTTTGAAGACACGGTACAAAAAAAAGATGAAGTCTCTCACTCGTAATCATTGGTATTAATTACATGTTGAGACTATAATATTTCAATATATTGGGTTAATGAAATATACTATTACATTAATTTCTGCTGTTTCTCTTGACTTTTAACAGTGTGGAAAACTTGACCCCACCTGTCTAGCTCATGTCACATTTCTACTGGACGTTGCCCCTCCTGAGGCCAGAGACGACATTTCATTAGCCCTGGATGCCGGTGTCTGGCACAGAGAGTTCTCCACGTGGCTCTTCAGGAAACAATCACAACCAAAACCTGCTGTTGAGAGTAGCCGTCAGCACACACCCGCCACCTGTGTCTGCATGTGTCAGTCGCCTCTCTGTCAAAGTTGTGTCCTCACGTGGTGAGGTCCTGGGTAAGGCCACATCCCTGAAAGTAGAAGGCAAGACTTCCCTGGGGAAGGTGACCATCCTAGGGTGAAAGTCCAGGCAGGAGGGGGGCCTCAGCCAGGAAAGGGGCCTTGGAGGCTGGAGAAGGGAGTCTTGTCCGTCCCTGGACCTCGCCTCTTTGGATCAAGACAAAGAAACTTCTAGATATGCCTGAGGATGCTTTTGGAGTGGGAAAAGGGAATGTGGCTTCTGCCACACAGGCAGGCTGGGAGCAGGTGGGCAGGGGTCCTAGGGCACCAGTGGGCGATGAGAGAGCTCAACTTCGTGACCGGGATCATCTGGGTGTCTGTCACTGTGTTAACGTCCTGGAGCAAAGCCTGCTCCCGTGTTGCTGTCCAGCCTCTGTGGAGAGGGATGTTCTGATCGGGGCTGGGTTGACCATGGTGGTCATAGCAGCAGAGCTCAGTGAGGTGTCCCCAGAAGAAGGAGAAGCCTAGACCCTACCCCTCTGTGTGTGGAGATGCTTGCTCCATGGACGGCTCAGAAGGTCAGGGCTGCTGCTCATGGGACTTGTCTTTGCAGCAACACGTCTGAGGTAGGTCTGGCAGGACTGCCCACACTGTGAAACCAGAAAGTGACCTGATGGTGAGGAAAAGCATCCTCCAGCTTGGACTTGCTCAGAGTGCTTTGCTGAATGGCCTCTAGGACTTGCCTAAGCCAGGCGCCACTTGCAGGTGTTCCCTGACCCCTCCCGCTGGGCAGAAGGATGTCTTCCATGCCCAGTCCCCTTGGGCTACTGCGTTTGTTGTACTCTGGTGTGTTTGTTAATGACCCTGTCTCCTCTACCAGACCATGTGCTCCTCAGGGCATGGTTCATCATCGTCCTCCTGGCCCTGGCGCAATGTCAGACACTTAGCAGGCATTCAAGTTATATTTGTTTAAAAAAAGCAAGCGGATGGTTAAGGTCATGGGCTTATATGGACAGACCTATATGGACAGTGCTGGGCACTGGGATGGAAGAGTGTTGTAAAGTGCTCAGCACGTCTGGCACAGAGCAGATGCGTATGTTCACTGTATGTACATCTGCAGATGCACGTGTGCATTGATGACCATATTGTCCTCCATGTCCTCGTTGGACAAATGCAGCCTTCCTGCCTCACTGGGGTAGAAGTAAGGAGACCCTGCGTGTACGCACAGTCTCTTGCGCAGACCTGAGATGAGGAGGCGAGGGCGGGGTCTGGGATTCCTCGGCTCGGTGCAGACCACCGCCGGCTGAGGCAGGGATGGCAGCTGAGCTCAAGCAGGTGCTTTGCTCTCTGGGTTGTCTACATCCGCCTGCTTTTTAAAGCTTGGTGTAGACAAGTGAGTGCCCAGGCACTGCTGATCCTGGAGCTGCGGAGCCAAGGAATCCCAGTATCCTACTCGCAGAACAGGGAACAGAGTTTCATCCTTGTTCTGGCTCCTCCGCAGCCCCAAAGGAGCTCAAGTGGACTGATGACACAGGAGTGATCTTTTAGGGAGAAATTATTTGGACAAAGCTGTTGGCTTTTATCAAGGTCTTATACATTTTCAGATTGGCAGCATGGTCGTTCCCACAGTGCAGGGCTGGAGGGTGACGGGTTTCAGTTGTTTGAGGCCCTAGAGAAATCAGTGCCAGCTATTTATTTTAAAAGTAGTGTCAAGAGTAGACGTTTCTGCAAATTATTCATGAGGTAAACAATTCAGTGTAGCTTCTTTGGAAAATCAGAATGAAGATGGCACTGAATGACTCCAGAACCTGTAGAGGGGAGCCTGGGCTGGGCTATCCAAGGGGGTTGCTGAAATGCAGAGCTTTCAGGTTCATTGGCACCTTCACCGAGTCAAGATCTTTAAGGCTGACACTAAGAAAGACTGACAGTTTAATAAGGAATTGGCATTGATTCTCAAGATCCAAGTGAGCACGGCTGTCGTTTTTATCCAAGCCCAAAGACCTAAAGTCCACCCTGTGCCCCAAATTCATGTTAGAGGGCCATTCTCCTCTTGCCAAAGACTGTCCATCTTCCTTGATTTTGTGTTTTAGCCTCTGTCCATTTCTTATTCAGTCTGTCAGTTTCTTTATAACTGGATGGGCTGAACCTATTGAGAAATCTCGACGACGTCGCTTTCTGGAATAAATGGCCTGTTTCCCACTCTTTGACTTACAGCTTCAGAATCTCACCTCTGAACTGATGTTGTTTTGATCCCACCCTGACACTCTCTTCTCCTTGGAGTACGTGGTCTGGTGCCTCCGAGAAGAATTTCCCTACTTTCTGGTCTTGGTTACCGTGTGGTGCCTGTTCCTTTCTTAAACCTCGAGCATGAGGCACGCTTTCCAGGATGCAGGACTTGGTAACCTTCATCAGTTTTTAGCATCAGCACTCTGTTGTTGTTATTGTTGTTGGAAATAGTGTATTATCTTCTATCGACGACTCTATGGTTTCTGCTTGTCACATGACTAGTCGTGTACGACCAGAACTGGAGGAAGTTTTCTCTGCATAGTCTTTGTTTCTCACTCTTCTTTGTCCTACTTGATGCTCCTGTCTCCCCTAAACCCTCACTTTTTTTGTTTTGGAATTATCAAACTACATATATTAATTTTTGAGAACTACAGATTCGGGACGAATTGTGCACTTTCCTCCGTCGTTCTCTCCATGTGTACTGTGTGAGAACGGTTCTGTGCGCACTCAGGTGGTTAGTATTATTCTGAGGTTCACATTAGCTTCATACTCACAAACACCTGGGAAAAGCAAGGAGCTCAATAACATCAGGTCTTTTCGCCCATTTTCTTAATGCTGTATTCATAAGAAGCTTTTAGATGAAATGCAGCTATACAGTGGTGAAAAAGCCTCCAGTCTTTGGAGAAATAATTACTTTGTGAAATCTGCAGACTTTTAATTACTGAGTTGAAATAAAATAAAAACAAGGCCAGATATTTTAGATGTTTTTATGACTTTTCAAAAACATTTTGGATTGAGCTGTGCTATATAAATTAAAATTTTAAATCAAAGTAAAATTAGAAATGAAATTTTTAGGAAAATTTCAAATGTTTAGGCAAAAAGTCAAACTATATACCATTTTGCAAGTTTGAAATTTTTAAAAGACCTACGCTTACTCAAAATGGACTGGAATCATTGCTTTGGAATTCTAAGGTTCACTTCAGAGGAATCTGCGATTTTTCACTGCATAAGAAAAATGAAGGCCAGCAAAGTGTTGATAACATGCTTCTTATTACAAAATACAAATTGTATCAAACCATCTTTTTTAAAAGGTATATATATATATATATATATTTCTTTGCTGAGGAAGATTGGCCCTGAGCTAACATCTGTGCCAATCTTCCTCTATTTTGTATGTGGGTCGCCTCCATAGCGTAGCCACCTCTGAGTGGTGGAAGTCCACGTCTGGGAACTGAACCTGGGCTGCTGAAGCCAAGCGCATGGAACTTAACCACTAAGCCATGGGGCCGACCCTTAAACCATCTTTTACTATGGTATTTGCCTACACTGTACAGGAGAGTCACTGACCAACCCCATCTCTTGTGGTCTCGGCGGCTGTCCACTTGGTGTCTGTACATGACACGAGGCTGTCGGATAGCCACACCCTGGTGTGGAGGGATTAGGAATGGCTGGTGTTTTGCTATCTATGATTTGGATCAGATGCTTAAAGAGGGTTCATCCATTCTACCCAGGGGCAGTTTTTATGGCCTTGAAGTTTGTGCATTCGGGAGAATCTATTTATGAAAAAGAATACAGAAATAGATGCAGGACCTTGAAGGGGGCCCAGTGAGTGAGGGTCCTGCAGCTCGGACTTCAGCAGTGTCACGTGAGCCCACACCTTCTCCCGACCGACCGGATGAGCACGACACCTGGAAGGAGCTGAGTCCTGAGACTGATGGGGAGTGGGTTTCAGAGCTGGTGAGTGTTGATGGTCCCTCATCTCCAGCGTCTGAGCAGTTGTCAGAAAACTGGGTGTTGCAAAAGATGAATTTGAGAATGCACACCAAGATGTGTTCTGATTATAATTTGTGTTTCATTACACTGTGCAAAATGTCAATGCTAGAATCACTTTTAAGCTAATAAAAATGCCAAGAACTGCTACATAATTTGTTTTCTATGTGCAATTTATCATACTTCTGTAGAGCATTTTAGTTCTATATGTGGTCTTTTAAAGTAACTTGTAAACTGTGTGTAACATAATGGGGCATCTCACAGGAGATGCTGATTTCGGGGCTCATTGTGATTTCTAACCTGCTGGAAATGCTTTTTAGAGGGTGGAGCATAATTGCTCCCAAGAGTTCATGTATTAGCATAAGTATCGGAAGGATGATTTTTAAAATTTCTGTCCAAATTCTGGTTTGGCTATTTTAATCTTCATGCTTAAATCGGTATGTCAACTATCATCAGTCTTTGGACTATTTTAATAGTGTAAGTCGTATATTTTCCTTTTCAGACATCCCTTGAATACAGTCTTATGTGGATTCTAGAGTCTGAAGATTCAGGTTTATTTTGAGCATCCTCACAGGACTTAGGAATGACATTCATTTTTCTCTTTTATATGTTTTCTTGGTGGAACACTTTGCCAAATGCCCTGGAACAGTTACTGTGGCCCTCGGGGCAGCACAGGCCCCGTGAAACTGCAGGACAGGCTGCCCTCGTCTCTCTCCTTTGGCATGTCTCCCTTTGGCCCTTCTCTTGCCTGGATTCCATGGAACAGCAGCTTGTTCCAAACCCCTGCTCTCCTGTGTTGCTCGCGGGCTGCCTGCTTACAGCCATTGGAATGTACAATTAATGCTGAAGCACATGTAGATAATGTGAGAACCCTCATAAAAGCACTAAACACAGCAAATAACATTTCAGGCTGGATTTCATCCCAAATGCCTGGCGTCTGAAGCAGGAAGGTGCAGAACCAGGAAGATGGCCTGGTAGCTGTGGAGGATTGGAGCTGCATGTGAAATATGTACACACAACCACCACGGTCGAATGCGGACATTCATCACGGCTGCAAGCAGAGTGCGTAAATATCACAGATTCAAAGCTAAAAAGGGTTGGGATAGAAAGATAAGCCTTTTAGGTTTAATGTAGCAATGAAACGGTTCTTCTGGCCTAAGGATGGCAGACACATCCAGATTGCCTGGAAAGAGTGAAGCCTTCACGAAGCTGGGACCCGGGGTCTCAGATGGGACTTTAACCCAGGGAGCTGAGCTACCATCTTGACCTTGGCCTGGCCATTTACATCTCGAGGCATCAATTTCCTCTTTAAATAAAAATACTGACTTGTGTTGCCAAGTAGCTTCTACCAAGCGCCCTGGGACGATCTTTCCTGATGAATCAGAATCCACCAGGGAGTGTGTCCTGGTGGGGAGATGCTGTGGCTGCCTTTCTACCTAGCAAGTTCATCTTAAATACAGTAACAGCTGAGAGTTAAGTGCTCACTAGGGAGGCGGACTGAGGATTGGAAAGGGCCAGTCACTTGCCCAAGGTCACACAGCCACGCAGAGCCTGGGCTGGAACCTGTCTAGCCCTGATTCAAGGCTGCATGGGAGTTGCCTTCCTCCTTCAGCTTTCTGGAGGCTGCCATCACAGGAGGGTGGCTTGGTCAGGACCTGGAGCCCCCTCGAGGCGCTTCATCCTCTCCCTCCCTTCTTCAGGTTCTGAGGTTGAGATCAGAAGGTTAGAAAGAGCAGGAACAGTTTTATGTGCTCAGAGGAGAGGGCAGAGTTCCTCCAGGCGAATGCAAGCAGCTTGTTTTCCTAGAGATCCAGGGGACTTAAGAAAGCGCGAGGCAGTGCTAGGGGCTGATACATAAGAAATAGATGGCAGGCTTTCTTTTCCTTTTTTTGTACATTTATAAGCAGTGTGCAGAGCCAAGAGCTGATGATTTATTAATTGCATTTTCCAGATGGAGTGGCAGCCTGAGGGGCAGTTTTCTACCTAAAACAGACACCGAAAATGCAGACATGCTCAGGATCTAGTAACTGACCTCAATGTTTCCATCTTTGCAGCTGAGCTTGAAAAGACTGACAAGCTGGAGGCAATGGTTCCTTTTCTGAGAGGTTGGTTTTATATTATGGAGAAAATAGTTCTTTATGAACAATCTCCAGCCTCAAAACTTTAATTTTTACAGAATTCAGTCACAAAGCTGAATTACATTAACATCTTACTATTGCATTTATATTGCAGTTAATGTTTTTTTTTTTGCAGGGAAAGATTTGCCCTGAGTTATCTGTTGCCAGTCTTCCTCTTTTTTTGCCTCCCCAAAGCCCTGGTACCTAGTTGTATATTCTAGTGGTAAGTCCTTCTAGTTCTTCGGTGTGAGCCACCACCACAGCATGGCTACTGTCAGATGGGTGGTATGGTTCTCCTCCTGGGAACTGAACCCAGGCCACCAAAGTGGAGTGTGTTGAACTTAACTACTAGGCCATCAGGGCTGGCTCATGGTTAATTTTTAACAGAGCTCAGTGAGAGTGAGATGAGGATGGTATCCTTCATTTTGATAGAGAAATTGAAATTCTGCCTGATATTGGGGCCTTACATCCACAGAGGGCCATCTGTGTGCAGACAGATTTTTCTAACCTGTAAGTTGGACCAAATTTCAGCACCCTGTGTCTTTACACCCAAAGTAAATGGAGCTATTTTGCAAAGCTTATGTGTGTGTGTGTTTGTTTTGCATCCTTTCCAATCTCCTAATAAAGCTTCTGAACTCGAGAAAACAAAGTGCTGGCCTCCAAAGGTTGCTGGGAGGTGTCATTTCTGCTTGCTCAACCTGAAGATGGCTAACACTCCAACACATCACATTGTGTGTTTCTGCTCATGGCATTAGGATGTTAGTCTGCAGCACAATATACACTCATTACCTCGTTTTCAGTTTTCGTGGTATGTATTGTAATAGCAGAAGGGGATTTGCTGATGACTAAGAAGGAAAACAGAGGGAGAAAAGTTCTTATTACATAAAATGATTCTTTGCTTGCATAAAGAGGATTCTCTGGGGCTTAACTGGGAAAATCCAGACAGGAGGTAAACGTCCTAGATGTTTACAGGTTAAACATTCTGTAAGTGGCTTGGAAACCAGCCCTTCCTGGCTTCTTGACATGGCCAACTGCTGGAGTGTCAAATTGTTGGAGCGACTCCGTTTTCCCTGGGCAGCGACACTCACGACAGACGATGCTCACCCTGGTCGGAGCATCGTGGTGGGACTTGGCCCAGCTTGCTGATGAGATATCAAAAATAGCTTTAACGTAATTATGTTTTGCACTTGTAATATTTCACAGGCAATAATACAGTAGAAAATTGCACTTTTTTTGGTCACCTGGTTATTTAAAACTTTTTTGTTTTTGATGGAGCTACGATGAAGCTGATGTATTTGGTGGGTGGTTGTTTCTTAAATGTGTGCTCCGTTCCAAATGCGTAAGTGCAGGCACTGGTCCAGCGTTTGATGGGGTTCGATGACTACGAGGAGGATGCGGGCGCTGTTCAGTGGGAGCCGTGAAAGGCAGCTTCTTAACCATAGTAGCCGAGAGCTGGGAAGTAATAAGAGCCTCCTTTGTGAGGGGCATCTTGTTGTAGTAGAAATTCTGCCTGCAGAGGCCAGAGATGTGGTCTCCAGCTCCCTGCCTCAACCGTCCTGTGTGACCTCAGGCAAGTCGTTGAAACTCTGAGCTACTGCTTCAAAGAACAGTGCTGATGGACTGATCTTTTGCAGACCATCCCAGGTGTAATATCTATGATTATAGAAAGAATTCAAAATTTTCAGTTTATTTATTTTTTTACTTTGCAAAACATCTTCAGGTTCATTTTTTTTAATTCTGAGGGTTTTTTTCACCACAGTGGTAAATTTTCTTTTTTCCAAGGGAGCATCATAGCCCTTTGAATCTTGGGGCTTGTGTGTTTTGTCAATGAAAATAATCCATAACCAATGTATAAATGAAAATTTGGGAGAGTTTATTCTGAGCTAAAATCTGAGGACCATGGCCCGGGGCCTTTCTTCCCGAAGGAAGAAAGGGCACCGAAGAAGTGGGGTGCACAGAGTGGTTATATACCCCCAAACAGGATGTTTCACATATGATTGAAATGTCCCTTTTACAATAGTCGTGAGACTGCTCTGTTGGCACAGTGATTGATGGACACAGCAGGAAGGTCTTCTGTCTCAGTGAACACAGCAGGGTGGCAGGTCTGTTGTCTGGAGCTGGGTGGTCACAGGTGAGCTGGGTGATCAAAGGTGAGCACAGAAATCAGTTCCTAGCCTGAGGAAAGATGCTTATCCCTAAGGAAATGCCAATGTGGGGGGAAGTTGCACCTTTATCTCAAGGGCCTTTGTTCCTGCCATAGGAAATGTTTTAAAGCAGATATACAATGCATGCTCAATGGCCACAGTCAGGCCCTTTTGGAAAAACAAGGTCAGGCCGAATTAGGTTTACACCAAATGGCTTCCTCATATTCTCCAATATATCCTATTGCTTGCCATTTCTATTTTGTCAGTTTTCTTTGGACTGTTGAAATTTTGGGAAAGGCTTCTGGTGAAAAATGTTGCTGGTTTAATTTCACCAAAGAAACCGCCACGTTGACGTGGTGCGGTGTCTCCAGTGCTGCCACTTTCTTAAAGCACTCATGTCACAACTTCCTCCTCTGAGCTTCATTTGGCAAATCTTCATTGAGCAACTGTTACGCGCTGTGCTGGTTTCTGAGCATACAACAGCCTATTCACACAGGATGTTGTTAACTGCAGGAAACAGAGATCCACTCGTTCAAGCTAATCAAGGGAACCTCAGAGGGACCCGGGCAGGAAGTAGAGCTGGATGTTTTAGGGACTGGAACAAAGGGCTCGGAAGCTCTTAGGCCCCAGGAGCTTCTCTCTCCATCTCGCTCTCTCTTTCTCCCGAGGGCTACGTGTCTCTCGTCATGCCGCCCGCGTCCTTCACCTTTGTCTTCTTCCCATGCTCACCTGCGTGCATGCAGGACCCGCTGCTCGCCCTTGTGACGACAGGGCACACAGCCTGGCGAGTGGGGTTTCAGGGCTTGCTTGCCCCTTGCTTGGGTATCTGATGGCCCCTTGTACATGAGGGCCCTCCTTGCATGTGGCTTATCCTGGCAAACCCAAAATGGTGCCCTCAGCTCCCAGTTCCACGTGGCCTTCCAGCTAGCCTCCTCCACAGGGAAACGACCACGTCCCCATGAACCAAATTCCACTTCCTCAGAGAGAGAAGTTAGTTGGGCCAGGTGTCCATTCTTCATCCAATCCAATGTGTCTAGAGGGTTGAGAAGCAGACCCACGATAAATAGGGTTCTGGGAGGAGATGCTGTACATCTCTAGGAATTGCACCCCTGCCTGGGGCTTTCCTTAGAGGGGAGCACCGAATCAGATGCACCTGTGTGGACGCTACGTGTAACTGAGTCCTGGTCTGGCACCTAAATCGCTCGGATGCAATGGTTTTGGAAGAGCAAGACATTGCATGGAGACGGCGGTGGTGCTCCATCCAGTGTCAGAGAACTTCAGGGTCTGCTGTGAAAGGACTTCATTATATAGTGATAATGGGTCAACTCTTCCCACATTCTGATCCTATAATCTCATTTGAGACTGTGACTCCTGCCTTGGGCATGTGATGCTGTCCCCTTTCCATATACAGCAGTTCTCACCCATCACCCAGCCACAGGAAGCAGGGACACAAGTCATAGGGGAAAGACTTTGTGTTTGTTGAGGTGCAACTCTCAAAAATCTCTACACTGCACCTCAGTATCCTGTAAATGTGGGAGAAGCTCCTGTGAAAGTTGCAGGCATTCATCAGCATATCCTTCACCGCTACCACATGCAAGGTTTTAGATAATGATCTTTTCTTTTTTTCTTTGCTGAGGAAGATTCACCCGGAGCAAACATCTGTGCCAATCTTCCTCTCTTTTGTATGTGGGTTGCCGCCACAGCATGGCTACCAACAAGTGGTGTAGGTCCGTGCCTGGGAACAAAACCCGGGCCACTGAAGCAGAGCATGCTGAACTTAACCCACTAGGCCAGGGGCCTGGCACCATACATGGTGGTCTTTTTAAAGCTGCTGGAAAGTAACTGGGAAGATTCACCTAGGAAGTGTTATTTCATTAAACTGTGAGTTGTGTCAGAGCATTTTGCAAGGTATCTGATATTTTTATCTAGAAAAGAAATTTAAAAAAAGGATCAAGAAATGGTTGATTCATATAGATTTTGCCCCATAGAGAAGTGGGCCTGGCCAAGATGGCTCAGGGAGTTCATGCTTTGGCCCAATATCTCTGCTCCAAATACAGAGTAGCAAGAGATAAATTATTAACATTGAAAACCGAGAAGGTATAAAAGGCCTGGCTCAGAAATAAGATAATGCTATAGACAAGAAATGCTGCATGAAGGGGACTGAGCTGTTAGACTTGCTGACTCTGGGTCTGGAAGTCAATGGGATGGTTAGGAGGTCCACCTCTGAGGTGAGAAAGATTCACGGTACTCACTGGCCCCTCTTGCTGCTGCTGAGAGTGGGAGCCGGGATGTGGCTCCCTTGTTGTGGAAGGGCTGACAGTGCTGACCGCTGCCTGGAGCCACGGCAGCGTCTCACCTCGGCACTGTCAACACTGTGGCAGATGGTCCTCTGTGTGGGCTGCTCTGTGCATTGTAGGACGTTCAGCCACATCCCTGGCCTTTACCCACCAGATGCTAGTAACAGCTGACACCTCCCTCCAGTTGTGACAACCAACAATGTCTCCAGACATTGCCTGGTGCCTCCTGGTTGAGAACCTGTGATAGAGGTTGGAGAACACAGAGCCTCCTGAGGAGGAATTTAACCAGCTTGCCCACTGCCTCATGACTAGACCTGTTTTCACAATAATACATGGGACAGCAGCCCTGAAATACCGTGAAAAGATCTGACTTGGGGGAGCCTGCATGGAGGTAATTGCCAAGCTGTCAGACACAGGAAGTTGAGCAAGCAATGAAAGGCAAAACAAACTAATAAATGGAAGAAGAACCAATTAGATTCTTGGAAATAAAAATTATAGCCACTGAACCGAAAAAGTAACAGGATAAACTCTAGATTATATGCAGTTGAAGGAAGAATTAGTGAGTTGGAAGATGGCACTGAGGAAATAATTTAGAATGTGTCACTAACAGGAAGGGTATTTTAATAGAATGAAACGTAAAATAAAACAAAGTTAAGAGACATGGAGGATAGATAAACGACTACAACATGGGAAATAGTAGAGAAACAGTATCTGACAGGAAATTGAAGGAAGACATGAGCTCCTCAGGTTCCAAGTCAATGCCACATTCCAAGCAGTGACTATAGAGAATAATTCACAGCTAGCACATCATAGTAAAACTGTGATGCACGAGTGCAATTTCTTAGCAATTGTTAGGCCAGCAGACACTGAAGCAATATGTCCAAAGTGTTGAGGGACAGTAACCATCAACCTAGAATTTTTCTACCCAGCAAAACTATCATTCTAGAGAGGGGTCTGCACACTTCTCCTGAAAGGGCCAGATAGTAAATATTTTAGGCTTTGGGCCCTCTGGTCATTTTCACATGCTAACATCTGTGTCTCATTTGGGAGGAAGATAGAATTACTGAGTAATTCAAGACTGTGTTGTACATACACAATTAAGTGGGTAGGTCAAAATATTAAGGATAACCATTAGAAGAATAGAAATACAATCTATAGCTTTTAAACCAACAGAATAAACAAGCATTATTATAAGAAACTTTGTCAAGCTAAAAGAAGGCAGAAAAAGAAAGGAAATAAGAAGCCAAGAAAATGGATTAGCCAACAGAGAAAACCAAATAGGAAGGCAGGAACAATTCAGTAATTGCAAGAAATGTACCTAACCCATTAAATGACAAAGGTGATCAGATTGGATCAAAACAAAATGAAAAATAAAACACTACAAGGTACAGCTAGATTTTGGCCCAAAATTTTAGAGCACTGTCTATCATAAATTGCATTAGAAGGGAAGGACTATCAGATTATTCCTCCACTCTAGCTAACGTCCAGCTCCTACAAAAGGCTTCATATCGTGTGGTTAGATAAATCCATCTAGTCCTTTCCCTGAACTGATAGCTCAAATGTGAGAGAACTGGACTAGGAGACACCTAAGGTCTTTTTAGCTCCAAAGTGCCAAGACTTAGTGCTTTCCTGGGTGTGACATCGTCGTGGGCAGAGCCCTGTGCTGGCGTTCTGGAGCCCTGAGGAAGCAGTGGAGCCTACTGTCCACCTGATGGACGCTGGCCTTGTCATTGGGCCATTGAACGTCTGGACTGTGGTCTCAGTTGCCACGCTGTCCGCGGCCTACGTGGAGGAACCTTTTGCAGACGGACAGATGCTTGTCTGCTCGTAGGCAGCATGGAGACTGACCTGTAAGGCAGGAGAGGGACTTTTCACTCCTAATACATTGTGAAAGTTTGATCAGAGTGGGGACTTTCTGTCATGGGTGATTAGTATCAGCTCAGATTAATATTCACTTTCCCTAATTCAGTATGAAAAGTGCCAACATTAGAACACTTTTCTTTGAGATGGAGAGACAATGCAGAATGATGCCGCTCACGAGGTCCAGTGTCTCCTTTCTGAAAGATGAGAGGTTTCCTCCACCCCACTGTCGAGTCTTTTCCAGAAAAGCTTAGCCTCCTTTTTTAATGATAGATTTTTTCCAGCTTTATTGAGATGTAATTGACATACAACAGTGTGTAACTTTAAGGTGTTCAACGTGATGATTTGATACAAGTACATATTGCTAACTGATCACCACAATAAGGTTAGTTAACAAGGGCATCACCGCACACAGTTACAATTTTTTTTGTGGGGAGAACTTTTAAGACCTACACTCTCAGCAACTTTCAAATATACAATATTGTAAAGTATAGTCACTGTGCTGTACAGCATATCTCCAGAACTTATTCATCTGATATCTGGAAGTTTGTACCTTTGACCACCTTCCTTCTACCCACCTCCCCTGGCAACCATCAATCTGCTTTGTTTCCATGAGTTCAGTTTTTTAGATTCCACATATAAGTGAGATGATACAGGATTTGTCTTTCTCTGTCTGACTTAGCACAATGCTTTCAAGTTCCATCCATGTTGTTGCAAATGACAAGATTTCCTTCATTTTTATGGCTGAATACTATTTCATTGTGTGTATATATTGCACATTTTCTTTATCCACTTATCCCTCAATGGACATTTAGGTTGTTCCCATAGCTTGGCTATTGTGAACAATGCTGCAAGGTACAGGGAGTTCATATATCTTTTCAAGTTAAGAGTTTCCATTTTCTTCAGATAAATACCCAGAAGTGGAATTGCTGGATCATATGGTAGTTCCATTAAAAATTTTTGAGAAGCCTCCATACTTCTTTCCATAGTGGCTGCACCAATTTACAATCCCATCATTAGTGCACAAGGGTTCCCTTTTCTCTACATCCTCGCCAACACTTGTTAACTCTTATCTTTTTGATGGTAGCCATTCTAAGAAGTGTGAGGTGATAGCTCATTGTGGTTTTGATTTACATTTCCCTGACGATGATGTTGAACATCTTTTCATGTACCTGTTGGCCATTCATATGTCTTCTTTGGAAAAATGTCTATTCAGATCCTCTGCCCACTTTTTAATTGAGTTTTTTTTTTTTTTGCTATTGAGTTGTTTGAGTTTTTTATATATTTTACATACTAACTCCTTGTTAGATATGTGGTTTGCAAATACTTTCTCCCATTCCACATGCCTTTTTATTTTGTTGATTGTTTCTTTTGCTGTGCAGAAACTTTTTATTTTGATATAGTCCCACTTGTTTATTTTTGCTTTTGTTGCTTGTGATTTAGGTGTCATATCTATGAAATCATTGCCAAGACCAGTGTCAAGGAACTTTTTCCCTGTTTTCTTCCAGTTTTATGGTTTCAGGTCTTACATTTAAGTCTGTAATGCATTTTGCATTAATTTTTGTGTATGGTGTAAGATAGGGGTCCAGTTTCATTCTTTTGTATGTAAATATCTAATTTTCCCAACACCCTTTATTGAACAGACTCTCTTTTCCCCATTGAATATTCTTGGCTCCTTGTCAATATTAGTTGGAAAATGCATGGATTTATTTCGGGCTCTTGATTCTGTTCCATTGATCTATGTGTCTGTTTTTATGCCAATATCATACTGGATTCCATTGAATCTATAGATGGCTTTGGGTAGTATTGACATCATAACAATACTAACTCTTCCAATAAATAAACATAGGATATTTTTCTATTTATCTGTGTCTTCCTATATTTCTTTCATCAATGTTTTAGTGTATGGATCTTTCACCTCCTTTGTTAGATTTATCCCTAAGTATTTTACTGTTTTTGCTGCCATAGTAAATGAAATTGCTCTCATTACGTTTTTTTTTTTCCTGGTAGGTCATTGTTAGTATATAGAAACACAACTGATTTCTGTGTGTTGATTTTTGTATCTTGCAACTTTACAGAATTTGTTTATTAGTTCTAATTTATGTTGTTAATCTTTTCTGTTTTTTTCCTATTCTCTGTTTCATTTATTTCTGCTCTAATCTTTATTATTTCCTTCTTCCTGCTAACTTTCAGCTTAGTTTGAAAGTTCCTGGAGGTATAAATTTACCTTGTTTATTTGAGATCCTTCTTTTAAACTTCCCTCTTAGAATTGCTTTTGCTGCATCCAATAAATTTTGATATGTTGTGTTTTCATTTTCATTTGTTTCCAGATATTTTTAAATTTCCTCTTTAATTTCCTTTTTGATCCATTAATTGTTCAGGAGCATGTTGTTTAATTTCCATGTATTTGTGAATTTTCTCACTTTCCTCCTGTTATTGACTTCTAGTTTCACACCATTTCATACTATATTTGTGGTCATAAAAAGACATTTGATATAGTTTTTATCTTCTTAAGTTTGTTGAGACTTGTTTTGTGGCCTAATATATGATCTGTCCTAGAAAATGTTCCATGCATGCTTGAGAAGAATGTGTATTCAGCTGCCATTAGATGGAACATTCTGTATATGTTGTTAGGTCCATTTGGTCTACAATGTTGTTGAAATCTGCTGTTTCCTTGTGGATTCTCTGTGTGGACGATGAATCCATTGTTGAGAGTGGGCTATTCAAGTCCTCAACTATTATCATATTGCTGTTTATCTCGCCTTTTAGTTCTGCTAGTATTTGCTTTATATATTTAGGTGCTCTGATGTTGGGTGCATAAATATTTACAATTGTTATATACTCTTGACAGATAGATAGATAGATTCACCATTTTTAGCTTAAAGTCCATTTCATCTGACTAAAGTACAGCTCCCCCTGCTTTCTTTTGGTCACCGTTTGCTTGAACTCTCTCTTTCCACCCCTTCACTCTCAGTTTGTGTGTTTCCTTAAAGCTAAAGTGAGTCTCTTGTGGGCAGCGTATCATTGGGTCTTTTGTGCTTTTTTACCCAGTCAGCCATTTCATGTTTTTGATTAGAGAATTTAATCCAGTTACCTTTAAAGTAATTATCGATAGGCAAGAACATACTATTGCCATTTTGTTAGTTGTTTTCTGACTGCTTTGTAGGTCTTTTGTTCCTTGCTTTCTCTCTTCCTGTCTTCCTTTGTGATTTTATGCTTGTTTTGTGGTAGTATGCTTTGATCTCTTTGTCATAATGGGGCTTACATAAATTATATTTATAACATCCTATTTTAAGCTGATAACAACTTAACTTCAATAGCATACAGAAACTTTGTACTTTTACTTCTTCCTTCCTCATATTTTAGGTTATTGATGTTACATTTACATCTTTTTTATACTGTGTATCCAATAACAATTTATTGTAGTTGTTGTTTTTAATATGTTTAATATGGTTTTTAAAATACATTTGTTTTCTTAACTTTTAAAGAATAATTGTAAATAAATGATGCACCACCATTATGATATTAGAGAATCTGACTTTTGACTATATATTTACTATTACCAATGAGTTTTACACAGTCATATGTGTTATGATGTTAATTAGCATCCTTTTACTTCAGCTTGAAGAACACTCATTAGTGTTTCTTGTAAGGCAGGCCTAGTAGTGATGAAGTCCCTCAGCTTTTGTTTGTTCAGAAAAGTCCTTATCCCTCCTTCATTTCTGAAGGACAACTTTGCTGTGTATAGTATTCTTGATTGATGGCTTTTAGTATTTTGAATATGTCATCCCACTTTCTCCTGGTCTGCAGAGTTCCTGTTGAGACAACTGTCATAGTCTAATGGGGGCTCCTTTATATGTCATGAGTTGCTCTTCACTCACTGTTTTCAAAATTCTCTCCTTGTCTTTGACTTTTGGCAATTTAATTATAACAGGTCTCTGTGTAGCTCTTTTTGAGTTTAACCTATTTGGTGTTGCTTAGGCCTCACGAATCTGGATGTCCATTTCTCTTCCCAAGTTTTGGAAGTTTTCAGCCATTATTGCTTTGAATATACTTTCTGTTTCTTTTTCATTCTCCCCCTCTGCAACTCCCATATTGTTTCATTTGATGCTGTCCTGTAAATCCTATAGACTTTCTTCATTCTTTTTCATTCTTTTTTCTCTTTGCTCCTCTCAGTGGATAATTTCACATGGCCTATCTTCTGGTTTGCTGATTCTTTCTTCTGCTTGATCAAGTTTGATGTTGAGTCTCTCTATCATATTCTTCAGTTTAGTCATTGTTTTCTTCAGCTCTAGAATTTCTGTGGGTTTTTTTATTTTTGTGGTTTCTATTTCTTTGTTGAACTTTTTGTTCATGCATTGCTTTCCTAATTTTGTTTGTCTGTCCGTCTACGTTCTTCTAGTTCACTGAATTCAAGAGATTATTCTGAATTCTTTGTCAGATAGTTCATAGTTCTCCATTTCTTTAGGGTCTGTTTTTGGAGCTCTAGTAGTTTCCTTTGGAGGTGTAAAGTTTACCTGATTTTTCATTTTCTTTGATTCCTGGCATTGGTTTCTGCACATTTGCTTAAGGGATCTCCTCTTGCAGACTTTCAAGGTTCTCTTCATCAGGGAAAGACCTTCACCAGTCAGCTCAGCTTGGTGTGCTGGATGGCTCAGCTGGTAGCACCCATGAGCAGGCAGGGCTTGCTATCCGGGTCTCTAGTTGGGTGAGGCCACTGTCTGTGCTCTGAAGTCAGAGGAGGGTGCCACTGGGTGGGCTCTGCACTTGGGTGGTGGTCTGCTGGCTGGGCTCTGCTTTCAACCAGGGCTTTTGGGTGGCCTCCCTGATTGGGTGGGGCTGATGACTGTGCTTCACAGTCAGGTAGGGCCACTAGCAAGGCTTTGCAATCACCTCTGGTTGGGTCAGTTCTCAGGCTGTGTTCCCAGCCAGGATGGTGTCACTGGTTGGACCCCAAGATTGAGCAAGGCTGTGGGCCGAGCTCCACAATCTCTCCTGGTCAGATGGGGTCTCAGGCTGTACTTCCTGCCTGGGTGGTGCTGCTGGCTGGACTTCATGTGTCCATGGGGCCACAGGCAGGGCTTTGTGAGTGAGCGCATTCTCAGGCTATGTTCTGTGATGAAGCAGGGCTGTGGGCTATGCCCCGAAGTTGGATGGGGCTGCTGGCTGTGCTCCACTATTGGGCAAGATTTCTGGCAAGGCTCTCTGGTCAGATGGGGTTTCCAGCTGTATCCTGTGGTTAAATGGGGCTAGAGACTGTTCTCCACAATTGGGCAGGGTCACCAGCTGGGCTCCCTGCTTGAGTGTGGCCACAGTCTATCTTCAGCAATTGGGCCAGGCTGTAGGCTGGCTCTAAGGCTGTCCAGGGTCACCGTTCAGGCTGCCTGGTTATGTGGGGCCAGAGGCTGTACTTAACAGTTCAGCAGGGCTTCTGGCTTGGTTCCCTGCACAAACGGGGCTGTAGGATTGCTCTGCAGCTGTCCAGCCTCTCTGGCCAGGCTTCCTGGTGGGGCCAGACTGGAGGCTGTGCTCAGCACTTAGACGGGGCTGGGAATTTTCTTCCCTGCGTGGGTGGGGCTGGAGAATGGGCTCCACAGTCAGTGTGGCTCCTTGGCTGAGGTCCCAAATCAGGCAGAACTGCCGCCTGAGTTTTCTAGCCAGATGGGGCCACTGGTTTGGCTCTGTAGACGGGCTGAGCCAGTGGCTGGGATCTGTGCTCGGGCACCCCTGCAAGCCGGAAAGCAGTCCGCGAGATCTGAGCGCTGTTGCTGTAGGCCCCGCCCACCTCCTCCATCTCTGTCTGATCCCCAGTGGTCAAGCCTGCAGACTTCCCTCATGGTCCCTGCGAGGTCAGACCTGCATGGGCTTCCTGGGAAGTGTCTCCCAGTGCTGGGGGAGTTGGATGTCCACCTTGGGTCCTCTTTTTCCCACTGGAGAAACTGCAGGCTCAGGGAGGCCTCTCAGTGCTGTGCTGCACCTTCTAACGAGGTCTCTGTGTGCAGGGGGTGCTCCAGTCTCACCGCCTGGTTCTGGGACTTTCAAGCTGTGTCTTGTCTGTGGATAGTTGGTCTTCTTCTAAGGAGGACTGAAGTCGGAGACCACCTATGTCACCATCTTGCTGAACATCACTCCTTTCCAGCCTTTTTCCCTACCCTTGTAAAGCTTCCTGAAGTGGTTGAGGTATCCACCCCAAATCACAGAGGCCTGGAGGAGTTCCTCCACATTTCCGTTCACAAATAAATAATAATTATGTATTAATATTGATATAGAACCATCATATATTGAGTACTTACTGTGTGCGAGGCACTGGGCTAAATTATTTACAGCTATTGACTCATTGAATTCCCTCCAACACCCCTATTATCCCATTTATGAATGTGGAAACTGAGGCACAGAGGTGTGGCACACAGCAAGCAGCAGTGCCGGACCCCAGCTCCGCAGCTGGGACTGGGCCTCAGCCCTGTGGAGCACTCTTGCCTCCGCTGTGCAGGAGGAGACTGCAATCTTTCTTAAGGATCTTGTAGGTTCTAGACCAGGATTTCTCAACCTTGGCACTCTTGACATTTTGAGCCAGGTATTCTTTGCTGTGAGGGCTGTCCTGTGCCTTATAGGATGTTTAGCAGCATCTCTGGCCTCTCCGCACTAGCTGCCAGAAGCCCCTCACCGCCCTGACCCACCTAGGTTGTGAGAACCAAAACTGTCTCCAGAAATTACCAGTGTCCCTGGGGGGCAGAGTGTTCCCTGGTTAAGAGCCACTGCACCGGACCAAGCTCTTCCACCCTCTGCTGGAGTCTCCCAGCCTGAAGCAAGTCCCGCTCCCTTCCTGCCTCTCAACACTTGATGGGGGCTGCGGTTCGCAGAGATGGGAGTAACTCTGAGTTCTGTTTGAGCTGAGCATGGGTTTCCCAAGTCCTGAGCTTTTGCTATGATAAGGCACCCGGCTCCCACCAGCCCAGCGAGAATGCAGGACTCCCTCACATCTCCTGGCCGTTCCGCATCGTTGTCTGCCCAGCTCCTCCTCCCTGGGACCACATGACATGCCCACAGTCAGCTGTGTGTCTGGCCATAGCTGAGGGCCCAGGGTGGATGTCTTAATCCAATGGGGCCGTCAGTTCCGTCTCCCGACAGGTTGGCAGAGGGACCCGGGTGAGTCTTCCTGGTGGCTGGAGCTGTGACCTGCAAACCCAGCAGCTCTGGTGGCCGTCGTCCTGCCCTGTACCGTAACTGGTGTGGAGCGGTGGTTCTTAGAGTCAGTGCCCAGACCAGCAGCAGCGCCGGAGAACTGGCGAGAAATGCAGATTCTCAGGCCCCACCGCAGATCCGTGGATCTGGAAACTCTGGAGGGGAGACCAGCAGTCTGCACTTAGCAGGTCCTCCAGGTGATGCTGACACCACCAAGCTGCTCCAGAGGGTGGGAGAGACGAGGGAATGGGACCCAGGGGAGAGAGAGGGGACCCTGTGGACAGGACAACTTCCAGGCCTCAGTTCCTTCCTTCCCGATGCCCTGCCATGTTCCTGCCCTCGGCTTTGGTGAGATATTTCTGAGTCCTAAAAACAAAATACACCTGGACCTGGTTTTTCCCCTTAAGTTGATTGAAGTCGGTTTCTTTTGCTTGCAACTAAAAAATTCGTACTCATTCGCCTGAAATATGACTATATTAACACATGTGGAGAGGAAATTATATGGAGCAGCATCACCCCAGCTGCTCAGGAAAAGACTGGAATTTTATCAAGGGCTCTTGGAGATATGTAAAAGCTCCACAGAAAATAACCCATGGTTTTTTCTTGTTGTCAAGAGTGAGAATTTGTGTGTATGTGTGTGCGCACACGCATGTCTACCTGAAGAAGCTGACCTGCTGGACAAAACACCTTTTTTCCCTTTTCTCTCTTTGTGTTTTTTATTCTTCAGTGCTAAAGGCTTGGTGTTTTCTTGACTTTTCTCTCACTTGTTTATCCTCAGTTACCCAGAGTTAAGGTAAATCTCAGTCACTGACAAGTATTTACCGAGAGCCTGCAGCGTGTCAGGTGTTCAGAGGGCCCGTCACTCATGGTTCCCGGGTGGTCTCCCCTCAGAGAACTTGGGTTTTGTAGGAGAGAATGCAAGGATCTTACTGTTGTGTGTCACAATGCCATGCAGCAAGTCTGGAATTAGTTTGTGTACAAGGTTCAGAGGAAACCTGGAAGAAAGAGTGTGGAGGCTTCAGGGTGGGGCAGTTCTGGGAAAAGGGGACAAGGGGTGGTGGTCAGGGAAGGCTTCCTGGAAGAAGTCTCACCTGAGGGAGACTTGGGAATATGATAGGTACCCACCAGGCGAAGAGGCAAGGAGAGAGAGAACTCAATTCGTGGTTTGAAAGCATCCCAAGGGAAGAGATTTATGTTTTAATGCTCACCCGTTCTCGACTCTGACTGACTTGGCGGACTATGGTATTATATAGACATTGAACATATGGTAGAGACTTCTAATTTCTCAAAGCTCTAGAAACTGTCTGTTACAGCACTGGCAGCTCCCCTTCCCGGACGTGCTTTATTAGCTGGACCTTCAACATGATGTGCCGGAACATTGCCAGCCTTTTAAAGTCGTCCTTGGGAGGGGAATAGACTGTATGTTGGTTTATCCTCGACCAGGAGAAAAATAAAAAGTATGGAGGAGAAAAATTCCCTATTAAGTTTTATAATTATAATATGAAAATCCAGTTAATTTCTTTTATCGTGGCAAGTCATTAAAGACTGAAGTTGGTCCCAGGCTTTTGTTTCCGGAACAATCCCCAGAGGCTTGGCGCCCGTCATCAAATGGGCCTGATTGGAGTGGGGACCTCTGTCTTCAGTTACTGCTCTCTGTCATTAGCGTTACGTTATCTTGCTCTTCAGACTGATTTTTAATTGTTATGCTTGCAATTATAAATGATTTACAGGGACATTCATCACCCGACCTGTCCCGAGCCATTAAATTCACCCAGGTTGAGTGGCCGAGGTGCGCCTGAAATGAGACAGGTCGGTGGCATCGTCTGCGGGATTCTTCAGAGGCCCCACGGAAGAGAAGAGACTCCCTTCTCCCTGTCCGCTCTGTGGCTTAATGGGAAAATATTCTTAAGTGATCAGGAGGTAATTAGCCGCGACGATGAGGTGCACACTCGTTGTGCAGTATATCTCGCAGAGTTAGTCCAGCCGTGGCTTCTGGAATAGACAGGAAGATGACCCCGCACAAACCAAGCTACGGCCGTGGGGGCTCGCTTGAGCGTGTTTACCTCCTTCAGTCAAGTCCAGCAAAAGAACTGTGCTTACTTTTCCTGGGCACCTACTATGCACTAGAAACATTCTGTTTTGTGTTGTTTTGATGGAAGGAAAGGGTGCTTCCTCGGGCTGGCTCAGACGAAGGAGGCAGGTTGGAGGAACCGAAGGAGGCTCCTCCAGGCTCCTGCCCTGCCGTCCGGGAGCCATGCCGTGGTCTTCACTCTGCTCCCCTCTTCCTCACAGCACCCATTCACCTCAGAGCTCTTTTTCTTGACTGGCTTCCTCTGCTGGTCTGTTTTGTGCTTGGGCCCAAGTGGCCATCCCACGCCATTTGCCCAGGCCTTTCTCCTCAACCACCCACCACTGGCCTGGCGACAGGCTCTCCCCTTCTTGGTTACGTTCTCTGTGGAACTTCAGTGGTTCCTTATCAGCTGGCAGCTTTTCTGCCGTTGGGTTGGGAATATGTCCCTTGTCTGCTATGCCAGAAGGGACAGGATTTGTGGGCTCACCAAGTAAAGCAGGGGTGGTCATATCTGTTTGGTGCAGCTTTAAAACGGGGTGGGCCCTCCCATTCTCCAGATGAGGAAACTGAGGCTAATGGAGGTGGAGGTGTTTGTCAGAGGTCACACGGCTGGTAGGTGTAAGAGCAGGACTGCAGGATAAGGCGCTGGCTCCATTCCCCTGCTCCCGCTTGATGTGCTGTCTGCAATGTTGGTGCTGTTGCTTACACAAGAGCCAGGCTGAGTGCTAGTTGATTTGGTTGGGAGCCCAGTGACCACCTGGGCAGTGTAGACAACACCGCCTTGCTCCATTCTCTTACTGCTTTCAGTGTCTGTTTAGGGACATTGAAATGGCACATCCCACTGTCCAAAAATCAGAGTGAAAGAGCAGATATTCTTGTCACATCTTCAGCTTTGGAAATGCCCCGAAGAAAATCTGGTTGAAGGGCCATCAGAGACATTTGTAGGGCTTGACAGTGAAGCCTGGAAAGAGAGGGGACCAGAAATTAGCACTTTCCTCCTTATTGGAGGATGTGGACCCGCGCCTCTACTTACCGGCTTTGATACTGGCAGCTGGATGACTTCGTGCAGATTACTTGACCTCTGACCCTCTGTTTCCTCATCTGCAAAATGAAGATGATATCATTACAAAAGTCAGATGAGGTGCTGTGAGAAGAGCAGCCCCTCACACAGCAGTCATCCAACAACTGTTAACCCCTCACTCTCTCCCTGTCTTGTCAAGACACCAAGGGTCTGACCTCTGAGCAATGGTAGCCTTAATGTTAGCATTTGCTCTGGGTCTGAGAACCCCCTGGAAAGTTCTGCTAGTCAAGGGACTTTGTCTTTTATTGATCCAGCATCCTTTCCCTGCTCTGGTAACAGCACCCCTTACACGGTGGGCAGTGACTTTCCTCCATGTCGGCTGGGAGGATGCCAGTCCAGCATTGCCCCAGGCCTGCGCAGTCCTAGCACTGCCTGGACTGACTGGACAGAGACGGGCCCAGGACTGAAGGTGGGCCAGAGAGGATTTCCACTCAGGCGCTGGCTGGGGGACCTCGCTCCCTTCTGGGGGACTGTTGAACTGGGATGCTGCGGCCCTGAGTTGTCTCAGTTGTGTCTTGTACTTGCTGCAGGAGCAAAGAGAAACAGATTAGAGGGAAAGGAGGACTGAGCTAATTCTTGAGACCATTGCTCCAATCCTGAGGGTCCCGAGGCCACTCTTAAACTTCCTAGTGACAGGAGCCAATGAATTCCCCTTTTCCGCTTAAGCCTGTGAGTGATTTTCTATCATGTGCAGCTGGCAAGAGCCCTGAGGAAAGCAGAGACTCAGTTTCCCTAGTCAGGTGCTGGGGTGGGGCCTGGTTCTGCTCCAGTGGTAACCTCTCCCAGCCACAGCCGTTCGTCTAGCGGAGGCCACGAGGCCCCTTGGAGAAGTGATTCCACCGCAGTGATGTTCCGTTCTCTCTCACTCTTCCAGGAAGCGGGCAGGAACCCTGAGGCCTGCTGGTGCTCTTGTCCTTCCTCACGTCCCACACTGTAACACCAACACGTACGCAGCGTGCCCTGCGGTCCACTAGCACCATGCCCAGCCGTGGCCTGGCACGTCCTTCTACTCTCCGACTGGATACCACTTGAAAAGCACACTCCATTTCCCATCACAAAACCACACTTGGATTATAGCTCCTTGCACTCGCAACTTCTTCAGCACTGCAGGCCGTCGCCGATGGGATGAGATGTGCTTCCTGCAGCAGCCCTGATGCAGGAAGTCCCCACTCCCACCTCTGTGTCCAAACGTGCGTTCTCAGCCACATCTAAAGTTGGTACCTTCGCGTGTGCCCCAGCGCGGCCTCCCCCTTCTCTCCGCATAGCCTGCCTGGCCTTCACCCAGTACCAGCTCATCTGGAACTCCTCCAAGCCTCCTCTAGCCCATCTCCAAACTGAGCCTCGCTCACAACCTCTCTGTTCTTCTGAACCAAATGCACAGCCTCAAGGGACAGAGGCTTTGGAGTCAAACAGGCTTATGTTTGGATTTCAGTGCCATCGATCACTGGCTCTGTTACCCTGGACAAGCTCCAGCTTTCTCCTCTACAAAGTGGAGATGTACCAGGTTCCCAGACAAGGGTCTGAGTGAACTCATCTATTGGGGAGGGGATCCTAGGACAGGCCCTCAGAGGAGCAGGAGCAGGGGGACAGGGAAGTGAGGAAGCCAGTGCGGAGCGTGCTCCTGAGGAGGGCACTGCTGTGGGCACTGGGGCTGCCTCCCACTGTGTTCTCTCTGAGGTGGCATGGGACACGCTCGAGTTGTCCACCTGAGGGTAAGGAAGCGAGGAGAGTTGTCCTCTGACTCCTGTCTGTCCTTGGCTGACGTCTGTTAATCCTGGCATTTCCATGTACACCAAGCTCAAGCTGAGAGAAGGCCCCGGAAGGAGAGTTTCAGTAGATGCCATTGGCTCATTTGGAAACAGTGGATGCTGAGCAGACGTGGGCAGGGCCCTGAGCATCCACCACGTTCCCTGAGTGCAGGTCTGCACTCTGCTCATGCTCCGAGTGCTACGTGTGAGGTCTCTCGAACTTCGTGACTCCAGCACCCGGCTGTGGACCCGTAACTAACTCCCAAATCTCTCTCCCCAACCAAGCCCTCTTCCTTGGTTCCAGGACTCTACTTCCCGCTGCACACTGAGCTTCTCCACCTGGTGTTCCACAGGCATCTTGAAAGAAACACTTGTCACCCTTATCTTCCTTCCCCAGCCCAAACCAGACACTCCTTCTATAGTCTCATTCTTGGTGGATGACATAGCCATCTTTTCATTGTCCTGATCTAGAAATTTCAGAGTCAGCTTTTGGCAACAGGCCCATGATTAGTCTTCTGCCACCAAATTCTCCTTCTCCAACCCACCCTATGTTTAGTTGCTAGAACTGTTTTTATACAATCTGTTCATACCACTTTCCTTTAAAAATTGTCTATTATCTGTGGAAGACACCTTTTGAGGTATCTGTCTTGCCCCTGTTCACCCCTGTAACCTGTGTGCACAGCAGTGGGCCTGCAGCAGCCACCTCCTCCCTGAGACTGTCCCCTCCCCCACCGTCACAGTCAAGTGGACGAGCTGCACCAGTCAGACTCCCCCCAGATTTCAAATTGGAGCTGAAGTTCTCGAATAGAGAGGAAGCGTAACTTAAGCTGGGGATGAGAATATTTCTTTTGCCATACAGACTGAAAAGACAAAAAACTGGTCTGCAGAGAAAGAAGGAAGAAGCTGTGACGGCTATGTTGGGAAATCGCCCTCCTCTCATTCTTAGCCCATGTGGTCCAGGTGGGGCCGGTGCCACCAGAACTTTGCTCCCCTGGCTATAGCCGTTGGTTCAGGGTTGGACACATGACCCAGGCTTGGCCAATCAGAGTGCTCCGCTTCCTGGCTTCAGTGATTGTTTCAGGAGTGCCAGGACAGTCAGCCATCCCCTGAACTTCAGCTGGAGCTTTCAGACAAGAGCCTGTCTTTTGGCTGCCATGCTTAGCTCTGCAGATGATTTAAAGATGAGAGTGGCCCTCTTTGCCTCACTTGAGGACACCTTGAAAATGAAGCCAACACAGAAGAAAATAGAGTCAAATGGAGAGCGACAGGGTCCTGATGGTGTCCTTCAACCCCTGTGTCTACCTGTGCCGGAAGTTGTCTTTAATCTTAGAATTCTCACTTTCTTTTTTTGTTAACATTTCCATAACAAGATTTGCCATTTCAATCATTTTTAAGTTTTCAGTTTTGTGGCATTAAGTACATTCACATTGTTGTGCAACCATCACCATCTCCAGAACTTTCTCATCTTCCCAAACTGAAACCATTAAACAGCAACCCCTCCTCCCCACACCCAGCCCCTGGCACCACCATTCTGCCTTCCATCTCTATGAATTTGACCGCTCTAGGGGCCCCATAGAAGTGGAACCAAACAATCTTTGTCCTTTTGTGAGTGACTTATTTCACATGGCAAACATCTTCAAGATTCGTTTATGTTGTAACGTGTGTCTAGACTTCCCACTTTTGAGAGCCAATATATTCCCTATTTGGCTTGAACTATTTTGAGTAATGTTTCTGTCATGTATGACCAAAAGAATCCTGGTAAACATAAAATAGATTGGAAAGAAAAAAAACCTGGACAAAGGCAGAGGGCAGTTCTTCTCACTTTCCTCTCCCAGTTCCAGGCCTGATTGGGTGGAGCCCTCGCAGTCTCTAAAGAAGAGAACCGTCTCCCTCTCAAGCTGATTCATTTCTGTTAAGATGAAAGGGTTGTAACCAGCACTCCCCTCCTTCCCTCCAGGATAAAGCCTGAACTTCTCCAGCGTGGGGCAACGGGCCTCTGTCTTCAGGTCCTGGACTCACCTTGGATCCTAGTCTTAGTCCTCACTGAGGATCTCCCCATTTACCAGTAATCCAGCTTTCTTGTGCCTCTCTGCCTTGTGCTATCCTGTATGCCTAGAATGTCTTTCTTTTCCTAAGCAGAGAACTCCTACATAGCCTTCAAGACCCTGTCCAAGTCTTACCTTCCCTCTGTAGGCTTCTCTGACTCCTTTTTCATTCTCCCGAGCTGCTGACTCCTTGTATGGCAACCATTTGTAGGTTTCCTGGTCCTTGGATGAAGAGCTCCAAGAAGGCGTGGGTTGTATTTGCTTCTTCATAGCCTCGGGCCCAGCACAGTTGCTGAAAGTGACTTTTTGTTGAATAAATGAACATAAAAAATTACTTGATAAGCCTTGAAACTCGATATCCAAATGCAGCGAGGGCTTTAAAAATAGTTTATTATCTAAGTCGGTTAAATATGTTCCATGAAAGCTTTTTAAAAGTTATTACTTTTACTATTAACAAAAATTCAGAGTGAATCCTCAGCCCAGTACAGACATATTTGGCAAAAGTTTCTAAGCAAAGAAACTCAGATTAATGAGACGACGGTATTTGGTCAGATGTGGAGTAGCATTTTCCGTAGCCTGACTTGTACTTTGCAGGACGTGTTCTTTTTGAGGATATGCGATATGCAATGCGGGTCACTGCTTATTATGTTAGATTATTCCTTAATCCTCTTACTCCTGGGCAAACTCAACAAACGACGGGTCAGGACATCACGTGAAAATTCACCTTCGTGGCTGCCACACTGTCTCTTCCTTTTCCTTGCTCTCAGCGTCTGTCTCCCACTGATGGACTAGAGAGATTTGAGCTGGACAGTCCGGCTAAACAAGGCATTTTGTTATTATGTTGCCTTCTCCGAAGATTGCTTTAGATTTAGACTTTTTGTTCACATGGAACTTGTAAAACCCTCTCAGTCCCGACCGGCCTACCAGGGCCTTTGAAAGAACAGAGAATCCTTTGTCATCTGAAAGTGCCGTGTCTGATTTTTTTCACCCAGTGATCTCAAGGTTCGTAAGTACAGACTATTTTCCTGAAATTTCTCTGTACACCTAATTCTTTTTTCTCACAAAAGTAGTTTTTATGATTTTGATAGTATAACTTGCTCATTTTGGACAATGTGGAAAATTCAGAAAATGATAAAGAAGAAAAGGATCATCATTAATAATCCCACAGTCAGAGATGGGTTTGGTTCAGATATTGGTGTACTTCTCTCCATTGTACTATGTTTTTAAAGCAGCTTTATTGAGCCATCCCTGACATAGAATGAGCTGCACATATTTAAAGTGTGCGGTTTGATGAGTTTTGGCGTATTTGCACAGTGGTGAACCATCCCTGCTATTGAGATAATGACCGTCAGCCCCGAAGTTTCCCCGCGCCCTGGGAGCCCCTCCTCTGACTCCATGCCTAGGGGACCACCCGTCTTCTTTCTTCCACCAGAGATTAGTGTGCATTTTCTGGAATTTTATGTAAGTGGAATCATACAGTATGTAGTCTTTTTTGCCTAGCTTCTTTCACTGAAGGTAATTATTTTGTGTTTCATCCATGTTGTGGTGTGTTTGTTCCTCTTCAGTGTGAGTACCATTCTATGGGAGGGACGTACACACTGTGTGAACTTGTGGACTGACATTTGGGTTGTCTCCAGCTATTACAAATACCGGTGCTGTGAGCATCCCTGTGACGTGTGCTTTCATTTCTCCTGAGTCAGTCCCTAAGAGTGAGATGGCTGCGTCACGTGGTAGGTGTATTTTTGACATTTTTTTAGGAAACTGCCAAAGTATTTTCCCAAGCAGTTGTGTTAGTTTGCCTTCCTATCAGCAGTATATGAGAGCTCCAATCCTCCACATCCTTGTCAACACTTGGCACAGTCCATTTATTTATTTGAGGAAGATTAGCCCTGAACTAACATCCGTGCCCATCTTCCTCTACCTTATATGTGGGACATCTGCCACAGCATGGCTTGACAAGTGGTACATAGGTCTGTGCCCAGAATCTGAACAGGTGAACCCCGGACCACCGAAGCGGAACATGTGAACTTAACTGCTGCACCACTGGGCTGGCCCCAAGCACGGTCCATCTTTTTAATTTCAGCCGTTCTAGCAGGTGTGCAATGGGTATCTCATTGTTGTTTTAATTTGCATTTCCCTAATGACTAATGATATTGAAATCTTTCCATGTTCTTATTGCCTTTCGTGTATCTTCTTTTGGTGAAGTGTCTATTCAAACATTTGCACATTTTAAAATTGCATTGTGTGTCTTCTTATTATGGAGTTGTAAATGTACTTTATATATTCTGGATCCAATCCTTTGTTGGATAGGTTTGTTCAATATTTTCTCTCAGTCTGTGGCTTGGAGATTTTTTTCATTTTTGTAATAGTGGGTTTTGAGGAACAAAAGTATTAATTTTGGTTAAGTCCACTTTATTGATTTTTTTCTTGATAACTTGTACTTTTTGTGTCCTACTTAAGAAAATCTTTGCTAAACACAAAACTACTAAGATTTTCTCCTATGTTTTCTTCTGTATGTCTTTTGAGTTTTAGCTCTGAAATTTTGATTTATGGTCCATTTTTCGTTGATTTTTGTATATCATGTGATGTATGGATCCAAGTTCACTTTTTTGCGTATGGTTCTCCAGTTCCAGAACTTTGAATAATCTTGTGTCATCTGTTGGCACGTGTGCTGGGATGACTCGGTTGCTCTGGTGAGCCGTTGAATAATTGTGTGACCCTTTACAGTCTCTGACTTTGTGCATCTCGGTTCAATAATCTATAAAATGGGGGTGAGAGTTACTGGCCCCGTCTGCCTGACAGGGTTGTTACAGAGACCAACTTGAGAGAAGTAATATCGCTTGGGATTTTTTTCTCTGAGAAGTTGGAAACTTGGGAGTCAGCCTTGATTGCTCCTCCACCGTCGTCCCCACACTCAGGCACCTCTTACGTATTTCTTGAATCTGCTGTCTCCTCATGACTCCTGTCCCCCTGTCCCTGTGTGTTCTCGTCTGGGTTGTTGCCACATCCTACTAAGCGGTCTGCTGCCTCCAAGTGCTCATCAAACCTTGTTGGTCGTGTTATCGTCTGCTGACCCCGTGTCAAGTCCAACTTTAGGTCTTGGTCCAGGCCCTCCACACTCTGGTCCTGCCTCCCCTCTGGCCTCGTCTCCCACTGCTCCCTGAGTGATATTTTACCTGCTGGAACACGCTCCCTCCCCGCCCGCCAACTCTCCCCCGACCCTAGACATGCACACACGCACATGCACACGTGTACTCGCACGCACAGACATGCACACATTCACACGTGCCCTCGCACACAAACACGCACCCACAACCTTGCTGTTGCTCACCTCCACGAGTCTCCACTCAGCTGTGAGATCTGCTCTCCCTGTGTCTCCATGTCCCGGCCCCTCTGTGCCCAGAGTGTTGTCACGCAGCCCCGACCACACTGCGTTGTGGGTGCCGTTGTGTCTCACCCATCACAATGTAAGTGGCTCAAGAAAAGGACTGTTCCTTCATCCACTTTTATTTCTTGATTTCCAGCATAGAGTCTTCCCAGAGTAGAACTGAGAGTTGTCTGAAGAACTAAACATGGTGTCAGGAAAGCGATGACTATTTTTGTGAAGAACTATGGCAGTTTAGTGCAGGTGTGCCTCTTGGAAACCCTCCCTGTGAGCGCTTCCTGGTCTAGATTGAGAACCGGTGACTGCAGACACGTCCCAACCTCGTCTCCAGGATGAGGGAAGGGCAGGGGCAGGGCTGGAGCTGCCCTAAGGCCTTCCCCTTTGTCTCTACACAGGAGGCAGGAGGGCTTATCAAGGACAGTGTCTGAGGCTGAGACCAGGACAATCCTCGTATCTCCCCACGAACTGCTTGTTAAAAGGAACAAATAAAAACTACAGAGCAGAGGCATGAGACTGTGACTGTCCTTATTGCCACTGAACTGGACACTTAAAAATGGTTAAAATGGTAAATTTCATGCGGTGTGTATCATACCACAATAAAGAAATAGGCGAAGGGAAAACTACACAGTAGAAAAACTAGACAGTAAATACCTTAATCAAGTGATCAAACTAACATCGCCGGGAAAGGGCAGATGGATTCGAGGGCCTCTGGACTTGTGCCTGAGCAGGGCCCCCAGTGCCGGCATAGCGTTCCAGAGACGATGCACAGCCGCCATGAGGAGCCATGGGCAGACCGAGGGCGGCTCAGGCTGCGTCGAAGCTGGCCTGTCCTTCTCAGAAGGGTCTGCGTCCCAGGGTATAAGGCAGAGTGAAGAGCGTTCCAGATTCGAGGGTGGCAACTGAACGTCCACATGATCCTGGGTGAGACCCTCCGGGAAAAAGAAGCTTCTTTGTTCTCTTTTCCTTCATTTTTTAGATAAAACAGCTTATTGGGACAACTTGGACTATAAGCCGCAGATCAGACCTGTGTCAAATTTCCTGACTTGGATGACTGGACTGTGGTTGTGGAGGAGACTGTCGTTTTTAATAAATACACACTGAAATACTGAGGGAAGGGTGGCGTGGTGTGCACAGCTTCAAGCAGTTCAGAAGTAAAAGTTAGTGATGACAGACACATGGCAACACGTTAAAGATGATGACTCCATATAAAAGAAATACAGGAGCCCTTTGTACTATTCTTGCAGACTTTCCAGTAAGTTTGAAAGTATTTTGAAATTAAAAAAAACTTTAAATTGCTTTGGGATTGATTCAATAAATGTTTCTCATCCGTACAAGGACATACTTGGCAGTCAATAACAATAATGATAAGAAATATATTTATTGGCATGGAAACAAGTTTAAAATATATCATTGATTCAAGAGAGCAAGTTGAGGTATGATCTCCATTTTATTCAGAACAAAACAAAAATCTCCTTTTCTAAAAAACAGTCTGGAAAGACGTGTGCCAAAATGTTAATTCTGGTTATCTCTGAGTTGTGGAACAAAGGGTAATTTAAATTTTCTACTTTTTGTTTATCTATATTTTCTACTTTTTCTACAGCGTGCATGCATTAACTATGTAATAAAAATTAATTATTTAAAAATCACGAAGAAACAAGTGACAAAAAAGCTTTAAAGCCACCCATGTGCATGGGCTGATGTTGGGGACCCTCCGAGCTGGGGTACCTGCTGTCGTTAGTCACCCCTTTCTGGAGCAGAAGCTCAAAGTTCTTTCAACTTCCGACATCACGCTGTGGAGATTAAAAAAGAAAAACGCGTGTCCTCCATCCTCCGTCTCCCCAACTTCACCTTCTCTGGATACAAAGCTCTCAGGGAGTCGTTTCTGGTGTATCTGGGATTCTAGA
Source organism: Equus caballus (assembly GCF_041296265.1). Taxonomy (NCBI): domain Eukaryota; kingdom Metazoa; phylum Chordata; class Mammalia; order Perissodactyla; family Equidae; genus Equus; species Equus caballus. The sequence goes on along the minus strand of NC_091690.1, from coordinate 100,249,828 downwards.
TTGTTCTCCACGGTTTTAAGTGTTTTCTGGTCAAATTAAAATAGGTGTTTAAGCTGCTGCTCAGCGTCTCCTGGAATTTTCCGTAAGTGACTGAACGATGCTGGATGTCAGGGACCTCACTGCTTCCCCCACTTCCTAAACTTCCGCTCCCACCTTCTCACAGGCCCAGGAGTGAGGGCTGGGTCCCTGGCTGCTTACTTCTGAGGGCTGGAAAGACCGAATCGTCCTCTCCAGAGGACGCTCTCTGACACCGCTCACTCGGAGAACGGCTCCAGCAGAAGCAGAAAGCGCGGCAGACTGAGTTCCTCTCAGCGTCCTCTCTAACGTCTGTTCCATTTCTGGACGTCCGAAAAAATCAGATCATCGTCTGCCATGTTTACCCTTTAAGACTGCGTTTTCCTGTTAATTGAGCATAATGTCACGGTCATCTTACTTTTATTCAAAATGTTTTAATGAATTTGTTTCTCGTCCTTCACTTTTTGGTCTTGAATTCTTCATCAGACCCTTTAACACTCAGTTTCTGAGCACAGATTTGGAGACGTCTGCTCGTTACGCATTGTGCCTCCTGAGACGTGTTGGAGCTTCTTGTCATTTTGACACTGATTTACCGGAATGAACTTCCTGGGACAACACTGTTGCAAAGAAATGCTTCTGCTCTGACACAGATCATTTGCATTAGTTTTGCTCACTTTGGAGACCCAGCTCACGCACTTGGGAAGCTGCAGTCGCAGCGAGCTGCAGCTGTCTGGGGCTGCGCGTTTTCCTGATGTGAGCTATTGCCAGCTCATTGTATTAGCTTCTCGTGTGTGGAGACAGGCAACCTGGTTTATAAAGGCCATTTTTATTTTTTATATTGTCAGCTGGCACAAGAAACCTGGCATGGGGTAAAGGCTTGTGTAGATGCTTGCCCAGCCTCACATCTTGCTGAGCGTAAGTTCTAAGAAATCTTTCTTGTTACCTAAGCCAAAATGTGCTAAAAAGCAACATGAAAGTAACCAAAGGAAAAACTCAGTATTCTTCAGGTCATGATCGTTCAAAATGTGAGGTTCTTCCCATTTTTATCTTAACTGCCTCCCATCCCTTTTGGGAGCAAATCAGCTTAAAAGTTTGCAGCTAAATTTGTTTGTCTGTGTGGTCATTTCTCTTGGGTTTGGAAGAATATTCCTCTTGAAGTACTTGAAGAACCTGGACCTAAAGTTATACTCAGAGAGAGTGGGACGCGGTCACAGGCGCAGCCGTGCAGAGCGGTGGGTAATGGGAGAAACGGCCCTGGAGCCGAGGGTGTGGGGTCACCGTGCGGAACCTGGTTTCACCAACAGCCTCGGAGAGGAGAGGGGCTGGTGAGGCTGCTGCTCTGTCTGTAAGCACTTTACTATCAAATGCTGACCTTTGAGAGGTGAAACCAGCCAGGAAGGCCCAGGGAGGGTCCTTTAAGCCCCCTCTCGAATATCTGGGAGCTGCTCCTCTGTCCAGCCACAGCGCCTCACTGGGCTCCCCCTGCTCTGTCGGGTCAGGCTCCCCTGTCGTGGTGTCTCACACAACCAGGGCCCTCTCCTGAGAGCACTTAGCCTGTTTGTACTGATGCACCATTGCAGTCTCTCGTGGATTCGGTGTCAGCGCTGCCAGAGAAGAGACCCCCTCACAGCCGCCGCATCAGCACCGGAGCCGGCGATGAGGTTAAGTTAGCAAAACTGGATGCAGTCTGGACGGATTCACCAGTTTCTGCTGACACGGTCTTAGCTCCACAAATTGGTCTGCTTGCATCATTGCCTCAAAGGGACCAGGCGAAACTTCCATTGTCCCTCTTGAGTAAATTCCTGTCTGTTAAGACGATGCAGTAAACACTAGTTAGATTCTATCGTATTTACTATGCAATTACATTGGCTCAGACTTGCCCTGCCTCAGTTGCTGGACTGCCCGCTCTTCCCTCGAAGCGTCCCTTAGTTCTTCCTTGAAGTTCCTGAGGTGTAGCTTTCACCGTGCCTCCCCGTCCCCTTCTTTCTGCTCTGCTCACCTTGTTCTCGTGTCCACTGCTCTTCAAGCCCCCTGAAGGCATAGTACGGTGGCCTTTGTCCACAGTCGTCTGTGAGGTCACCAGTGTCCACACCCCGTTTGGTCACCAGGGTCCTGACACAAGGAGTCTTCCCAAAATAAAGGAAAAGTTTGGCCCAAAGACGAATGTAAGTCTCTACCCATAGAGACCAAAACTATTTATAAAATTCAAAAAACAAACTAACAACAAAGATCTTTAAGTTCCAGAAATCAGGCAGGACATGTAAAATGTGGCTTACTTATTTAATTGTCACAGAAGTCCCGTCAGGTCTGTGGTATCACCTCCGTTTTAGAGATGAGAAACCGAGGCTCCAGGATGCTGACTCATTGAAGTCACACAGCAGCAGGGCCACGATTCAGACCCAGGCCTGATGACTTCAGCTCTTACCCTGTGTCTACACTGCAGGCCGACATCAGTGGACACGGCTAGGGGACTTGCATGCAATTAATTTCAGTTAGACCAGAATCGTTCTGTGAGGCAACAGCCAGACAGGCTTGACTGAGGATGCACATCTGTGTGAAGACTCACAGAGTGCGTCACCTAGTCTTACTCGGTTTAAGGTCTCTTCTCCCCAGGACTATGTTCTAAACCTATGCATTCCTCCTAGGAACCACAGAATCTCCTGGCCCCCAGGCAGGCCCGTGCAGCCCCCAGGCCGGGGTTCCCGCTGGCAGCTCGTGGGGCCTTCTGGAGACTCAGCGCAGTCCTGGGGTCACGCTGCCAAGCTGGCGCTTATTCTTAGTTTCGGGGAGTGTGGGGACGGATGTGCTGCCAGATCCTGCCCTGGCATTCCAGGTCGACCAGGCCAACCACATGCTGTGCCCACCCTGTGCTATTTATGGTGAGTGACAAAAATAGCCTCCCCCTCTGAAAGGTGTGTCTGTGCCGCATGCCCAGGGGCCTCCAAGCATCTGACAGGAGCTTCTCTCCAGCCCCTGGGACACAATGGGGTCCAGTCCTTGCCGGTCCCAGGGCCACTGTGCCGCTCCTGTGCACACACCTCCTGCTGCAGAGGCACTCAGGGCCCGGGGAGCACCGTGACAGGGCCCAGTGACAGGCCCAAGCAGGGAGGTGGGAGCCTGGGGAGAGGGGAGTAAGGCCAGACTGTACCCAGCTGTTAGATTTGGGTGCAAAGTCAGGGTGAGATCGTGAGCGTTGCTGGTCTGCTTCTGAGCCATGAATGCCTGAGACCAACGGGTCCCCAAGGTTGGACCAGGCTCAGGTGCGGATGTTAATGGACCTGGCCGAAGGGGCTGAATGACCATGGAGTGTAGACAGATCCTGCCTCTTTCTGGTGGCTTGCAACTCACTTCATCCTTCTGGCTATTTCCTTACTGAGGGGGCAGCGCTGGAGGAGCACCTCCCGAGCTGGCTGTGTGCGTCAGAGTCCCCGGGAGCCTGCTCCACCAGGACGCCGGGCCCCCTGCAGACTGACTCAGGGTCTGGGAGGGCGTTCCGCAGGCTCCCCAGGGGATTCTGATCCACACAGTGTAGGAGGACCCGTGCTAGATGAGCCCCGAGGGGTCTTCCGACTCGAACACCCCTTTGTTCTAAAGTTCACTCCCTGGGGGACGAGAAGGCATTTACCTCACACAGTGATCAGGCAGCATCAGAACCAGATGCTTCCTCACTCGCTTGTTGCATCCTAAGAAATCATCAGGTGGGGGCTTATTCAAAGCCAGTTTCTCGTGTGTGGGGCTGAAACCCTGGGCTACGCTCACCCCTCCTGTCTTATCCCCTAGCAGATCCCTTCCTCTCCCGGAGGTCACAGCTGGGCCAGAAAGACAAACTCAGGCAGGCCTCAGGCGAGTTTAAGCAGTCTGCATGGCCGTTTTAGAAGTCTGCATTTGTGGGGTCACACTGGGCCCTTGCTTTCCAGCTGCCTGGGCCCCCCACACCTGGGTGTCCGACACCAGCCAGCCTCAACCCGTTACGATGTCTGCTTGGACCCCAACTTCAGTCTAGGTCGGTCTCTCCCCTCCTGTCTCCAGCCCAGGCCTCTTTCTCAGCATCAGACCCAGACGCCTCTTGGAGAGACAATTCGGTTATGTACTTAATTAGAGGCCTGGCATGTAGTGGAGGCTAATAAATGCTAGTAATGATGTCATTACCACGGGGGGGGGGGAGTCTCCTCAGAGCCCCTCAGGCTCCTCGACTCCACCTCCTCCCACCGGAGCCCCTGGCTTCCCCCACCTTCCCCGCAGCCTCTCCTCTCCGTCCCCCTCCACCAGACCGCGAGTCCTCCTGGGCTCTTCTGTCTCTTTTATTCTGATTTGTCTTCAGACCTCATGCAAAATCTCTCCGGATTCCATCTACCTTTCTCCATCTCCACTGTCACGTCCCTCATCCAAGTCACCAGCATCTTTGCAGGACCGTGTAGTTGCCTAATTAGTCTCCTGCAGACATTGTTGTTTCTGTCTAACCCATTGTTCAATCAAAGCCATGATTCCCGTTTTACTCAACAGGTTTGGTCTTGCCTCTTCGCTGTGTGCAACTCACGTGTCGGCTTCCCAGTGCCCCGGCTCAAATCCAGGCTCCTCTGCAAGACCCTCCCTAGTCTGGCCCCATCCCTCTCTGGCAGCCTGTGTCCAGCCCCCAGGGCTTGTGTTGCCTCTGGGATGTGCCCTGCTGTCTCTGGGCCCCCACGTATGCCGTCCAGGTTCACTTGAGTAGTCCCTGCATTGTCCTCATTTCTCTCAGGTCTTCCCTGACACCAAAGACCAAGTCAGGCCCTGCCAAGAGCTTGCGGAGCCCCTGGCTTTCCCCACACTGCGTCCTGGCTGCATCCTCTCTAGACCCAGGCTGCTCGAGGGCAGGGGCTGTCACGTCCAGCGTGTCCACAGCCTCTCTTCCATGCCTGGCATGCGCTTGGAGCAGAGTGGTGCACAGTAAATGTCTGCCGAGGAGAGGAAGAAATTGAGATGAGACGAAGAAAGAGGAAGAGGAACCAGAAGAAACACAACCAGCCCCTTCCCCCTGCAAAGACGGGGCGAGAGGGCACATCACCCCACCCCATACTGAGAGGTCTCTCTTACTCAGGGCTGTAACCCACGTCCAGCAAAGAGCAGGTGTGCTGTGCAGGTTGTGGAGGGCCGAAGTCATTCCAAGAACTTTTTCTGAAGCAACAGCATAATGTACAGGCAGCTGAGAACTGGACATCCGCATTACTGAATTGCAGTTTTTGTGATTTTTTTTTTTTTTTTGCAGGGAAAGACTTGCCTGAGCTAACATCTGTTGCCAATCTTTCCCCCTCTCTCTTTTTGTTTTGTCCCCAAAGCCCCAGTGCGTGGTTGTATATTCTAGTTTGGGTCCTTCTAGTTCTTCTATGTGAGCTGCCACCACAGCACGGCTACTGACAGACGGGTGATGTGGTTCCACACCCAGGAACCAACCCAGGCCGCTGAAGCCGAGCCCGCCAAAGTCTAACCACTAGGCCATCAGGGCTGGCCCTCCAAGAACTTCCCGACAGAGACGAGAACCAGAGGAATGAGTAGCCAGAGAACAACTACTTTCGTAACAAGGCTTGAGGAACAACTTGACTTTTCAGAGTAAGTACATGTGTACGAACTCTGATAAAAATTAAAACCTGAAAAAAATGAAACAATGGAAAAACTTCTCACTGAGTGCCCTGTTGCCACTGCCAGCCAAATCAGATTGGGTTAAGAACTTGTAAATAGGAGGTCTATTATCCAAACACAACACCTAGAGAAAAGGTCATTCTCAAGGTCACAGAGACACTTAAGGAAACGCAGTTCATCCACTGCAGTAAAATGGAGGTTCTGGCTTCACCACCTAAGAAGCCAGAATGGGGAGAAAACGTGAACTTGGAGCCCAGAGAGCCACCACTCAGTGCATGTGTGCCTTTGGGAAATTTCAGCCTTCCCACTTTACCTTCTTTCCTGTGAAACTGGGAAAATAAGACCCACCTTGCAGGGGTGTTTTGAAGACAGAATACAAAATTCAAAGCGCCCAGCATGGCCCTGGCTACCAGGTGCTCCTGGACGGACGGCATTGCTGGAAAGAAGGCCTCCGTGTCAATTATTTAAGGGTGCACAGCTGGGCTGGGATCCAGGGAGCTCACGAGATGCTGCTCTCCCCGTGGGAAGAGGCTCTCTTTCCTGTCAGTGCCTGGAAAGAAGGATGAGGTGGCAGCGAATGAGGGGAGCAGTGGCACAGACACGCATGGGAGATGCCGAGGGAGAGCCTGGTTCTCGCTGGGTCTCGGGGTCATGTGGAAGCGCACAGCTTTTCTTCCCTCTTCCGTCTCCGGGCTGTGTTCTCGAGGAAGCCCGGGGAGGGCAGCCAGTGGCAGGGGCCCAACGGCAGGCAGAGACTTGTTAACCAGCCTGCTCATCTCCCCAGGGCTTTTTTAAAAATGAAATTCATGTTCTGACATTTTGAAAGACAACATTTTTTCTTATTTCAAAGGCAAATCATGTTCATTCTGGAAAATTCATACAAGCAAAAAGAAGAAAAAGATGAGCTCAAATTCCACTGCTAGATAATTATGGAAGCCTTTGGAGTCCATCCTTTCAAAGTTTTTTCTAGGCACTGAGTACATTAACCAGATGTCTTGTATAACAAACGGGATCAAGTGGCACGTTCTGTAGCCTGATCCTTTCCACTGAACAGCTTTCCACGTCAGGAAATGCAGGTGTCTCATGTCACGGTGGGCGACATCCGTGGTCAGAGCCACAGGTGTCATGGTGCACCCCCCCAGCTGGAGACTCGTAGCTTCTTTCGTGAGCGTAATTCAGTGGCCAGCTTTGTAGCAAACCTGTATACAATCCCCTTGTTCCCGCACAGTGAATTCTCACATTGTCTTAATTTTCTCAAGAAAACAGGACAACAAGACAATGTGATTAGAATGTTTAAATCGTAAGTGGGCCTCTTAGGCGGGAGGAGGGGAGAGGCTGTAACTCAGCTTTATGCTTTTTATTTCCAGTTCTGTTCAACCTCCAGATTTATCACAAGTGCAACCTCATTTCTAGTCAACAAACAAAAATTAAGACACAGCCACTGTCCTTAAACAGATTGCAATCTAAGAGCAGAGATAAGAGATACAATAACTATCTCTACTAAGTGAGTTTTCTCTTCCAAGTTAATACAAAAGTACCTGGCTTTTTACCATAAGACACAAGGATAAGATGGACACAATAATATTAACAATAGCTGATGTTTAGCGAAGACTGTCTATGTCTGGGAACTGTTAAAATATTAAACGGAATCTTGCATTAAATGCTCATCATCACTTAATCCGCACGTCAGCCTATGAGGTAGGTACTAGGGTTATGAACATTATATTGTTGTGTGAATCGAGGCACAGGGAAGGTCAGTTGCCCAAGGGAACTCAGCTCGTGAGTGGCAGAGCGCGGATTTGATTCGAGGCCCGTTGAAGCTGGAGCCCTCTGCCGCCGAAACACCGTGACATGGAGCAGGTGCCGTGGTCTAACCTGGGCACCGCGGTCTGCGCATGACTTGCTCACTTCCCCTGGTGGGGTCCCTGGTGACCAGGTGGTGCAGCCTCCACACGCATGGCGGCTTTCCCCAGGTCCCGTGGCCTCTCTGCTTGGAGAAGGTCGGTCCCTCCTGCGTTGTCACCACCCGGCTTCCTTCCACCTGAGCCCGCCGAGGAGCCACCTGCGGCAGATCGCTGGGACCTCAGTGACGCTCTCTCTGGCCGCCCCGAGCTGGCGCATTTTGATGTTGTCGCTTGTACCCCAGTCTTCTGTCTGTGTCCTTGTGGGTCGAGCCACCAGCAAGCCAACGGGCCTCTCGAAGACTTCCGGAGGGGCCTCAAGGCCGACAAGCCAGCTTCAGCGCGAATCCTCTGTACTTGGAACTGCGCCTGTCTGACATAAAGTTTTAGATTATTTGCTAAAGGATTTCTTTTGGTTCCTTAGCATATATTTTTACCTTTAAATGACTGTCAATTCCTAAAGGATATATGTCAGACTCAACCAGCTCGATGGACTGAGCATCTCCTTGCATCAAGCCCAGGAAAAAGTGCTTCCCACACAGTCTCCAGAGCCCACGTGCCGCCAGAGAGCCCGCCAGCGCCGCTCCTGTGAGGGACCAGGGCAGGAGCTCCGCGGAGTGGAGGGCCCAGGCCCAGGCTGACAGCCTCAGCTGGAGCGTCCTCTGACCCTCCAGTGCCCGGGCGTGCTCTCCACGCGCATCTTTCTTCAACTCTGATCTTCGCAGCACAGCACATACTTGCCGTGGGTTGGGTTCCCTCATCTGATGTGACATTAAGTGTCCTCAGCTTCTGACAGTTAACAATCGCATGACCTCTTTTCTCTTAAACATGTGGACTTACAAAAACCATCTTTCTTTCTTTAAAACAACAAACACACTTTGATGATTTTCTGATAAATCTACAACCTCCATCAGTCACTAATGCCATGGGTTGAAGTCTAAAAATAACCATGAATAATAAAATTGTTGATGCCAAAACATGTGAGGACCTTGCTTTGGTGTAATAATAAAATGGCCACCACTTACCAGCTGACCACAAAGCACTGCGCGTTCCTTAGTTCATCCTCATTCTCTCCCGGAAAAGGGGCTCCTGTTGCCGTCCTCAGAGGAGGATGCTGAGCTGGACTCAAGGAAGCCATCTGCTTCTGCCTCCACCCCAGGCCTGTGACAGAAACACCGCTTATCTCTCTGGGCCTCAGTCTCCCTCTGCTGGAAACATGACCCCCAGTGACCTTTACAGTGGGGACCCTGAATGTTTACTGAATGTTTGGGGACTCTCAATCTGCTTTTTTTGTATTTAGTTCCAAATCCCAGTCACATATAAATAGCTTAGGAATAGTGTCACCATGATTAATACACTGCTAAGTGCTACACCTTTGTCATTTAATCCATTCAGTTTCACGTCATAGTAGATCCATTGTGAAGTTTTAAAAATAGTTAACACAATAGTTCTAAAACTCAGAAGGACTATCAACCAGCAGCCTGGTTTTATAGGCATTGATCTGTCTGACCTCTGGCATATGACTCGCAGTAGGGACAACACAGAGAAATCACTAATGTCACACTCTTGAGTCCCTTAAGAACTTGCATGTGATTGTGTCCCATTATCTGCAAAACACCTGTGAAGAGAGAATCATTATCATGACTACAATGCCCACTGTGCCGTGAGAACAGGCTCTCCAGGAGGAGGTGGCCTTCATCACGACCACTGTCCCCACTGTGCCGTGAGAACAGGCTCTCCAGGAGGAGGTGGCCTTCATCACGACCACTGTCCGCACTGTGCCATGAGAACAGGCTCTCCAGGAGGAGGTGGCCTTCATCATGACCACTGTCCCCACCGTGCCGTGAGAACAGGCCCTCCAGGAGGAGGTGGCCTTCATCACGACAACTGTCCCCACTGTGCCGTGAGAACAGGCTCTCCAGGAGGAGGTGGCCGCCATCATGACAACTATCCCCACTGTGCCATGAGAACAGGCTCTCCAGGAGGAGGTGGCCTTCATCACGACAACTGTCCCCACTGTGCTGTGATAATAGGCCCTCCAGGAGGTGGTTGCCGAGACCACAGAGGTCTTTTGCAGCAGAAGTAGAACTCAGTCCAGCCACTTTGGTTGCATCTTTCCATGCACCGACTCTGCATGGCGTCCCCTGGTGCTGAGTTTCTGATCCCACCATTCTTTGCCACAAATTTTTTAAATAGTAGTAATATTGGTGGTAGTTTCACCTAGAACGTTTTATCTTGGAGCCAACATTGTGGCTGATCAGGGGCTGGGGTCCTCCATTAGGCCTGGATGTGTCTCCTGGATCTACCAGTGTTAAATAGGGGACCCCATGTTCCAGTTTTCCTGGGACAGTCTTGGCTGTCTCAGCAAGTGCTGGCTCACCCCTGATACTTGTGGGCCCCAGGTGGCAGTTAGAATGGAAAATGGTCCATGGGCCCCTCCACCATGTTTCTTGCTACCAAGGGGCCACATGGTCACGTTGTGGATGCCGCAGCTGCATGTTCACACTGAGTCCCCAGCTGCTCCTCGGATCCTTTGGGCCTGGATGGTGCACGTCTGTGGCTTTGTCTGCCCTTTGGCAGATCCACCCGCGGGCACACGCAGGCTCTGGAAGAGGCTCAGGGTTTGGGGGCCGGGAATCTGGGGTGCCACAGGGCCTTGCAGCATGATCTAGAGGCAGAGGTTGCGGCTCTGAGTGGGCAGAATGCTTTCGACCCCTCCTCCCAGGAGGAAATCCCACCTGAGGAGGAGCACAGAGGGTTCTTCTAAATCCCAAAGTAGGCAGGACAGTTGCCCTGGACTTGGGGAGGTACTCATGAAGAGGGCGTCCTGGTCTGCACTGTCATCTGGGTAGTCATCTGCTCTCTGAGCTGTGGGCTTTCCCTCATCTGTAAAGTGGGAAGAACAGTGCTGTTCCCACGGCCCCCAGCTGTGCTGCTCCCATATTCCCGCTGGCCCGCCTGAGCAGCACCTCCTGCTCCTGTGAAGGCCCAGGGGGCCCTGTGACTTGCTCTCACCAACGAAGGTGAGCATGGGCGATGTGGGGATGTACTCCTGGGCCCCCACACCACAGCCATTGTGGACAATAGCCCAGAACCACAGCAGACTCTGCAAAAGCAAAAATGAACCCACTGTGGCTTTAAACCACTGAGATGACGGGGCTGTTTGTCACTGCAGCACAACCCAGCTCATCCCCTTTCCTACAAGCACCAGCTTTGCGGTGTCGTTGTGAGGTTACATGGGAGATGGCTGTAAGTCCTCGGCATCATGCCCGGCACACAGCTGTTAGTATCTATGTGGACGACAGGAGATGCTTATGTGCTTCCACGGCACGAATACCTTGAGTGGAAAGTGACCAGTGCTCACGTCCCCCTCTCCTGTGCCTCAGCCGAGCCTGGACTCTGCTCTACCTTCCACGGGAAGACTACAGAGGTACTCGAAGCCCCGGGATGTTGGGATCCCAGCCTTGGACCCCGCAACCGACCAGAGCTGGGAGTGCAGGTGGAGTCCTGGGGACAGCTCCAAGTTCATGTAAATCTCATGAATGCAAGAGCTGATGACACAGTTGTCCCACGGCTCACATTTTTAACCCTTCATTGTGAGCCAGAGAGCGAGCTTTACGGCACTGGGGGTTCTTGGTGCGGAAGTCTAGCACTATACTCGTTCTGAGAGCACCAAATCTCAGACGCGTGGACTTGGAGGGAACCGGATTTTGTTATAAAGGTGGCAAAAGAAATCCAGAAAAACTTAAAAACAGTCCAGCCAGCCATTCACCACGTCAGTCTGAGAGGTGTTCTCGCTGAGCTGCTAACAAGTAGCCGTGTAGACGGTTTGCTGGGCACTTCTGAGCAGACACGATCCGCCTTTGTAACAAGCAGCGACTACGATCACCCGAGCGGGTGAAGACAACCTCCAGGTGTTGCTGGCTTTCTAACTACGCTTTTGTTACACTCGAATTCATTTGAAAACCTACAGTAAGAGACAAGAGGTACAACATGTGTGTTCGTGTTTTGCTTGGACAGATTTTGGCTCCTAGCAATTAATGCTTTCAGTCACATTAAGCATATAAATAATGCTTTGTGACATTACAGTATTTCCCATTACAGATCAATTTTGTAGCATTTATTCATAATCAGACTTGAAATGTTACCTAGAAACAAAATATGTTTTCCCTGAAACAGTCAGACCCTATTAGGAACCTAAGCCTTTTCACATCACCATGCTAACAGTTACGGCCCCAAGCTGAGGTTTTCTTTCCTTAAATAGTGTTAAATTCAGCCCCAGAAGCACTAGTCTCTTTGAGGGTTCTCTTCTTATGTGCAATGACTTGAAAAACTTAGGGCTCAGAATACATTTAACATCTTACTATGTGCAACTCAATAAATCAACCAGTGTTCTTTTGGGGGAAAAATAATGTTAGCACCTTTTAAAAGTGTTATGTGTATAATTAGGTTACATGATGCGATTTTCTCACTTTTAAAGGACGGGTTTTCATTGCTTAAAAATAGGTGTCAGCCTATTTCTAGGTAAGAAGAGTTCTTCTCATTCCCTAACCACGTAACCCCATGCCATGCATGAGCAAAGAAATAAAGGAACACGTCAGGTTCAAGATCTGGGGCAGCAGAACGTTGTGCTAAACAGCCAAGACGGAAGCCAGGGACACCTGGAACCGAGTTCTGGCCCCGCCGTCTAACCACTGTGGAATCTTCGCCAGATCCCTGACTTCTCATTCAGCAAAGGTTAGCTATTTTACAGGATTCTTTCTTCGTAAGGAATTTTCTCTTTGATTAAAGCTAAGAAGCTCTCGTCCACTCAGCAGATGATCGCACAGTCTTATCGTAGGAGAGGCTCTGCTGCTGTCGGTCCTGGGAAACAGCAAAGGCAGACCAGACTGCTGCTCCCACAGAGCTTATATTCTGGCTAGGGGAGGAGTCCCAACAGACAAACAAGATGACGTCAAACGGTGCAGTTGGTTGCTGCTCCCCAAGATATGTCTACCTCCTAACCTCTGAAACTTACGAATGTGACCTTACTTGGAAAAATGATCTTCACAGATGTAATTAAGGATCTCGAGATGAGAGTCTCCTGGATCATCCAGGTGGCCCCAAGCATCCTTATGAGACACACAGAGAGGAAGAAGGGGCCGTAAGATGGCAGCAGAGACTGGAGGGATGCAGACACAGTCAAGGAAGGCTTGGAGCCACCAGAAGCTGGAGAAGCAAAGGAAGGATCCTCCCCAGCAGTCTCCCGAGGGAGCACGGCCCTGATGACACCTGGATTTCAAGCTCTGGCCTCTAGAACTGAGAGTAGTTTCTGCTTTGAGCCACTTACTTTGTGGTGATCTGAATGTCAGCCCTAGGGAACCAATACAAATGGTAATCCGTACCAAGAAGAAAACAAAGCGGGGTAGGGGCTCAAATGGAGGCTCCTGTAAGGGGTGGGGTCTGGAAGGCTGCACTGAGGGGCTCTAGCCAAGTTACCCGAGGATGTGGAAGACGGCTGTTCTGAATCTGAGGGGACATTATGTGTAGAGGGTCCAATCTACGAATGAAGGTGGTGTGTTCAAGGACCAGAAAGAGTCAGTGAGGCTGCGACGTGGGAGGTGATGAAGCAGAAGGCACCAGGGCCTCAGGGCCTCGCAGGCCTGGGTATTTCTGGATTTTCTTCCAAAGGAAATCTATCTCAGAAAGATCTTACAGTTAGAATGACCTGCAGGTCCCCTAACTAGCATCTAGAAGGAAGGAAGTATATTTATTAAATATGTAAATACAAGGACATTCTGAACATTCTAATAATTGGATTTTGAAAGCCCAGAACCTCTGTAATCTTACCTGTGTAATCCCACGCACTATTTACTGCCATGTGAATGATAATGCCGCAGCACAGGTGAAGTTGCACAGCACAGGACACAGTGGGAAATCTGCAGCGGGATCCTTTATTTCCTTCACTTTCTACTTATAAGGTGGAATTTCAACCTGTAAAAGCATTCTTCCAGTCCAGCCAATGGCTTGGAACATCGCTCTGTCCTGATTCCATGTGTGCGCAGGCCCCGGGCAGGTCTGAGCAGTGGGGTCACCAGGGTGCATGCAAGGGGCTGTGGCACTCCACGAGGCCGGCTTCCCTGGGTCCCACTCCCTCGTTCCAAACAGTGATCAGCAAGGAACAGATTGTATTTCTACTCACTTTTTCAAAGTGAATCACTTGCATGTCAAGAAAATTTTCTCAAGTGTAATAGTGTTTACCATTTTCCTATAGTTCTTCAAATGCCTGACACTCATCTTTGCCCTACTTCTAAAATTCCTTTGTTTTTCACATTATCTTTCTTGATTGCTTCTTATTGTAAAAACAAAAAAAAATAAAGATGTGGATCTGTTGTGCACATTAGCAGGTCCATACAGAAAAATGCACAGAGGTTTTATATACCATTTACACTAACAGCTCAGAGTACAAAGTCAAGAAAGAAGAATCTGAAGTAATAGACTTGCTCTGAAATAAGGCTACTAGGATGACACCACTGCAGCTCGATCAGAATTTCCCCTCACCAACTACTCTACAGTGGCAGACGTAAAAAGTCTGCAGTTAAAACAGTCACTCCATATGCTGCCCCCCAACGTCTGAATAACAGTGCTTTTCCACTTTTGTTCCTCTTCAGTTTAAATTTAATGGAAAAAACTAAAAAATCATGTTTTAGCAATGTATCCCCATAGAGCCCTGCAATTTACCAAGATTTTCATGTGTTTTGAGAGAAATCTTACTGAAACAATAGAGATGACTATTTTCCAGTAAAGATTGAGTGAGAAACAATCTTAACCCCAATCTGAGGTGATAAACTCGTTTTGGGGGACACAGGTGCTGAAATGTGAGAACTGCTGCCACCTCGCGAGGGAGCGCGGGAAGCCGTGACAGTCCGCCCCGCGGCAGCGGCGGCATCAGAGCTCGTCGTGGTTCTTGGTGAGGTCCTCCCCATAGTTGGTGGCTTGGCTTCCGACAAACATGTTCCAGTTCTCGAGTATCTCCTCTTTAGTCAGCTTCTCATCCTGCAGGAGAGGAAAGGGCTGTCACGGAGGCTCCGGCACCTAGCGACGGTTCAGCACGAAGCTCACGGCCATGGTTTGCAACACTGAAAATCCTCCACTTAATAATTAAGAAGCTGCTGGATCCCTCCTGCATCTACCATTACTGCCCTGCCAAACCCCAGCCTGGAGCAGCCTTCTGCTACAAGCATTGTGCTAAAATGTATCGGTCAGTCCCCAAGGAATGCAGAAGCTGGACTCCAGTGATGTCTACAGGCGGTGCTGCCATTCCCAAAATGGGCCTCAAAGAATGCCACTCCCCTTTTATGGCCTGACTGCAAAACTTGACTGTCTTCCAAGAATTTGGAGCAGTGATCAAAACGGGAAGAGGCAGGACTTCTTTCTAAATCTCGTTAATCTGTTCATTTGGATATTTATCAATAGCTGTTGAAGAGCTGGGCGTCAGATCCAGCAGTGTGAGCTCCCCTGAGGGGGCCTGTGTTTAACGGGCTGGGCTTCCTTCTGCCTGACCCCTCACGGATGTTTGGTAAATATCTGCTGACTGAAGGAATGGAGGGATACGCTCATCCTAGGGCAACACAGGGTGTATTTCTTACACCCAGGCCCTGCCCACAGCAAACAAAGTCACGGGTTCTGCAATCCTGGGAGATGGGAGTGGATGTAAGTGTGTGGCCCACAGCAGACTTCCCACAGGCCCGGGAAAGTCTGGGCCTAATGAGCTCGCCGTGGGTCATCACCGCACTGGCTCAAGTGTAAGGTCTCTAACGCAGGGCAGGAACAAGAGAAGTCACAAGGACACACGTGGCCGCCCTGCCAGTGCTATCCCCAAAGACGCAAACAGACCGGATCTCATGGAGAACATCTCCCTTCAAGGAACGATTCCAGAAGAGCGTGCAATACCTTGTTCTTATCTGACTCGTACACCAGGTGCCTGGCCTCGGCCTGCGCGTGGTCATAGTCCTGGGGGAGGATCCAGTGGCGAATCTCATCTTTGTCCAACTTCCCGTCCTTGTTCAGATCCCGGAATTCAGTGAACTGCTCCCGTTCTGACAAAACCCAGTCTGGCTCAGGGCCATTCTCCTCGTGGGAAAACATATCCGCTGGAAGGGAAGGCGGTTCTCGGTTATGGAGACAAGTGGGAAGGTGATGGTCAGAGAAACTCGGCCTCTGGAGTTTGGGGAGGGGGAGGACCAATCAAGAGACCCAACCCAAACATCTGGTGGGCGGTTCCTGGGGACGGCCATGCAGTGACCGGTCCACTGCGAAGGCCGCTCTGAGGAGCAGAAAGAGCTGAGCTCAGGAGCCAGAAGATGAATCCTGGCCGTGGAGCTCGTTCGTTGCCTGGGACTAAGTTACTTAGCTCAGTGTGACTGAGTCTTGAGTTGCCTTGTCTGTAAATGGAGGTGATTCATAAACCACGGGGTTATTATGAAGGTCAAATGGGGCGCTGTCTGTGAAAGCCTTACACAACCCGAGCTGGCACCATGTGGTGAAAGCCAGTATCAGCACCAGCACCTTCTACCTTCGAGGGTCCAGATGCGCCCCAAGTACTCCACATGCATCTGTTCCCGTGGTTCTCCTAACAGTCCTCCGAAGCAGGTGTTATTAGAACCCCACCTTACAGATGAAAACACGGAGGCAGAGCCCCACCCAGGGCCCAGGGTGAGCGTGGGCTCGAGCTGCATAGGAATCTGCCCCCACCCACGGCTGATACCTCCGTGTATTACAACTGTTGTTTAGATCATTTCCAAAGGGCTCTCCCACATTTCATTTTATTCCACCCTTACAATTCTACACGATCATTGTCCTTGTTTTGCTAAATGGCAGGGAGAGGAAAGAAGGCAGGGTGTGCGCACTGTTGGCCGAGTCAACCCATCTTCTCGGAAAAGGGAGAGACCCTGTGGGCAGCTTCTCTCTAAGGGAAGTACAGCTTGGAAACGTCAGGTGGTGCAGGGGCAGGCGGCAAACGTAGGTAAAGGAGAGCAAGACCCTTGATTCAGCGGCAGGATGGACCCACACCTGATGTCAGCACTGTAAGAAATGGCCGTCACACTGGCACACTGGTCAACCTGAGCTTCATGCAGCCCTGCAAGCATGGGCGCTGGTACCCCTCTTTACAGATGAGGAAACCAGGGCTTATCATGGTCATATGGCTCCCAGGGCCACATGGCCAGTAGGTGGAGAAGCCCGGACTCCCGACTCCAGTGCTCTTCCAACTGTGCCACACCACCACTGCTCTTCCTCTCGTCCCTGCCTGAAGAGAAGGCTCCCCGTAAATGAAGTCACTTCTTGGACAGTCCATACCTCGGGCCTCTCTGACTGCAAGTCGCTCAGAGTTCTCTTCTCAAGCACGACGCCCCCACCTCCCACTCCGCCCAGGGTGAGGAATGGAATGCTTCTTTCAGGCAAAGCCACCCCAAGAGTTGGCCCCGACTGCACATTTCAAGGCAGAAGTCAGGAGGGCCAGGAGGAGCATGCACATCTCCTCAAAAGCACCCACTGCCTGTCTGATCCGTCGGCCTTGTCTGTCCGTCTGATTCTACCTGCATAGTCAAGGGCAGACGTCCATGGCTCTGCGGCTTCCCTCCCGCAGCAGGCAAGAGGAGGGCCTGCTGCCTGTGCTGGGGAGGGGCTGCCAGTGTCTTTATTCTACAGGGACCCCTTAATTACTGTTCCCACAGATGAACGGAGAACAGCACTCGGCCCTACAGAGAAAATACAATTTCTAACGACTGGAGAAACTCTGCTCTTCATAACTGAAGGCACTTGTTCTTGTGTGTGGGTGGCAAAGAAACACAGTCACAGACAGAGACTGATGGCCACGTGGGCGCTGGTTCTACGTGGAAAGGAAATTAACTGCCCATATTAAATACGTGTACAAAAATCATGTGTATCCCACCCTCAAATGATTTTCCAGCTTACGTCATTGAGGCTTGGGAAGAGGTGTCGTGAGCAGGCAGCCTGCAGTTGGAGCTGTGTGCCAAAGCCCCAAAGGGGCAGCCCTGAGGGTCAAATGGAAATTTCCATGTTGCCTGCTCCGGGCCTTTGCGCTCCGAGGGCTACCGGCTGCAGGGCAGGCTGGAACCAGCAGCCCAGGTGCATTAAGCTGAGCCGTCATTCAGCCGGTGCTCAGGACCTGCAAACACTCCTCTTGCTGTTAGGTGGAGCCCCACAGAACAAACTGCCAGGTATGGGACTCCCAGAGAGAGGATCAAAACCAGAGGCACGAGATGCACATCACAGGCTTCACCTCTTCAGGAGGGAAGGCCTTTCTGCGCATATAAACAGTACCGCGGACCACTGCTGCGTCCTCAGAGCCACCAGGCCCTGCTGACCCACGGCCAGGCTTTAGTCTTTCCCAGGAGTGCCTGCTCCAGCCTCACTGTGTATCTGTGGGGTCCCCAATCCCGTTGTGCAAAGGTGAAACGAGACAGCGTGATGGGGGCACCCAGCAGAGCCAGGGCCGAGGGCTGGACACCCTCTTCTTCCTCCACTGAACGAGGCCTAACAACACCCCCCCGGACACGGCACCGCTAGGGTGTTGGGACAAGCCCCTCCCCCCAGGTCACGGAGTGACACCTGCACACTTGCAGCTGTTGCTAAGAGAGAAGTCTGGGGAGAGCAGTCAGACACGCGGGTGGAGGAGTGTGGCCCAGTCGGGACAGCTGAGCAAGGCTCGGGCTGCGCTCACCAATGTACTCGTCCTGATCCACAAACCCGTCCCCGTTCTTGTCGATGTCCTCCAGAGTTTCCTGGGGAGCAAAGGAGAAAAGAGAATCCAGGATGGCTCTATGCTCTACATACATCTGAGACGCAGCCGCTGCCCCCTTTGGCTTTTATGGCTGAAGGCCCCGCTGACTCCTGGCTCCTCTCCTTTCCTCCCTGGGCATTTGTGTCTTATCTGTAAACAACAGGCAGTAGCCAGCCCTCCTCCCCGACCCCACAATTTTATGCGAAGAACACTCTCTTCAAATGAAAATATACCTTAAGTCCAGAGGCTCTGATTCTGCCTGGAAGCCCTGACAGGCCACCACCTCCACCATCCCCCCAAACCACCCCCTGGGTACCGTGAGGAACCCAGCCTGAGAACCAGTAGACTAGAGGTAATCACAAACATGGATTCCAGAGCCAACTGGACTACGAACACTGAGCTGGTATCAGAAAAATATGAAAAAGTCAGCAATTAAAGTAAATAAAAGTATATCTGACTTTTGAACATATTATGTTCTGTATTTAGTACACCTGACTTCTTAATCAGGTTTTTCGCTTGCGTGAATAATTAAATGAGTTTACTGTCCATTGTTGCAGTGACTCAAAGGCATCCTGGGTTGAAGAAAATAGCCACCCCGAGAGCCAAGAGCCAGTCCAGAGGCACGCAATCCTCTTGTGGATAATTCCCCATCTTCATCATCCTCTGCAAATTAGCTAGCACTAAATGCATGTTGGGTGGTAAAGAGAAATGATTCTTAGAGCCACTGCCCAATCCTTAGGGTCATGGGGGTCATGAGGCCGAAGCATGAGACAAGAGTGGACCCATCCACCAACTGGACAACTGGATAAATAGTCCAGGCTGATTATAAACAAAGGTTCGGCCACTTGTCTCCCAGCATGGAAGCAGCTGGAACTGGCTTGGGATATCTCCCCGGAAATAGATGATGGCATTTATTTTATTGTTGTGGAAAATGAAGACATTCGGGATCTACGAGACCCTGTGGAAAGCAAGCTCACTCAGAGGCCTCAGGAGCACAGACATCCCGTAAAGCCCAGGGTCTGAGCCATCACCCTGCGAACACCCAGCCCTAAGGGGTGTGTCCTTCCCAGCCAAGGTTTTCCTTCAAGTATCCATGTGGCTCAACAACCCAGCGCATTCCACTTCAGTCTTTTTCTAGTTCCCTCAAAGCTGAAAAATGGGATAGAGACTAGCCAGTGGCCCACTGAGCCCATCCGCTCTTTCGGGGCTCACACCTCAACTGTACTTCCTGCCTCATCAGATCAGGGGGAGCCCATGGAATGTCAAAGGAAGGGACGGTGCATTCCTGGCCAGGACAGGAAAGGGAGATGGTGCCTTCTCCTCACGCCCCTCTCCTTTCCTTTGTCTACCAGCTGGTTGTGCTAGGATGATCTTGAACCCACAGGACAGCAGAGTACAAAATGGAGTGACCTGAGGGGGCTGCCAGCACTGGAAAACCACCTGGAGAATTCACCTGATGGGGCCATCTTCACTGGCCTTGGTCTAGGCAAGAAATAAGCTCTGGTTGCATTAAATGGCTAGGATGGGGCTCTTTGTCACAGCAGCTGGCCTGCCCTGACTAGTTTACCAGGTCGACAGGTGTTCCAATACATTCCATGCCAGGGCCCTTCTCCAAGTCCCCTCAGGCTGAGGAACGTTCTCTCTCTGGAAGAAGGGACAAGACTGACATAGCTTTCGTCTCAGTCTTTTCCAGGCCAGGCTCTCCGTCTTACCAGAACCACAATTTCCTTCATGTGCTCGAACTCCTCAGGGTGCAGGAAGGCCGTGAACTCCTCCCGCGTGGCCGTCTGGTCACCGTCGCGGTCTGCAGCCTTGAACCTCCTCTCGTCGCGTGGCAGCATCTTTTTAAAGGTGTGATGGTCTGAACTATCCTGAAACTCTGCCGGGTTTCCTGCAGGGTACGTGCAGAAACGTTCAGACAGGGCTGCTAAGGAAGAGCTTTCCCTCCAGATCACTCATCCTTCACGTCCAAACGGTACACGAGCGACAACGGTCCTGACCCATCATGTTCTAGGAAACATTTTATTGCAGACAGCCTCTGGCGTCTGTCCCTTCACCCCACAGTCCAGACCCTAATGGCTCATCAGGGCACTGCTGCAGGTGGTTGAGAGCACAGGCCGAGACCATCCCAAGGTCATACTTCTCTTTGCAGAACCTGCTTTCACCTGTCACTCTTGGGTCCAGAACACGCAGAGGCTCCCCAGTACCCACGACATTTTCTCTCAATGTTGCTGCCTGGCTTTCAAGATCTCCCTTCATCTGGCTCTGAAAGTGTGCAACCTCAGCTCTCTGCAGACCTGTCTCCTTGCTGGCTCCGCCATGTGCCCAGTGGGTCTGCACCCTGGGCTCTGCACACACCCCTCCATGATGGCCCCAAACGAGCACGTCTTACATCCAAACTCTGCCCACTGCCAGATGCACTGCTGCCTCTCTGCCCTCCGGCTGACCCTCTGCCCCACCTGTCTCTCTCTCTCCAAATACATATCCATTTTTCAGGGCCCAGCTTCCAAACCACCCTCTACCAGGAAGCCTTCCTTGACTGCTCCTGCCCACTCAGTCCTTGCTACCTGAAACTTGACAGCATTTAGAAACCGTACCACAGACATGCTTCCCCTCTGCTTTGTTCTCTTGCGTGCCTCTGAGATGGTGAGCTCAGGCTGGGCAGCAACCCAAGTCATTTCCATTAGACCCTCGACTCGTGCACTACTCACCACCTATGGCTTCACTCAGCATAAGTAGAGCAGGATGTCACAAGGGCAGGGTCTACCCTTTGGGTTCTGCATCTTTGGGGAGATGCTGTGACATCTCCCTGGGGGGGGTGGATATGACAAGAGGGCAGAGTCTCCTGCGAGAAGCTCATCATGCGCCCCACCGTGCCACAGCTCCCACAGCCCCTCTTACCCAGGTAGTAGCCGTAGGTGGCTTGTTTGTACTCTTCCCAGGAAATTTTATCGTCTTTGTCCCGATCATAATCCTTCCAGACTTTGGCGACATTATCATAGATGTATCTTTTTTGTACCCGTTTGATCCAGGTTTTCAGCTCTTCAGTGGTGACAAAGCCGTCCCCATCATTGTCGATTCGATCAACAATCTTCCTGTAGTAAAAAAACCCACAAGACTATTATTAAGGCTTGTGTGATCCTGATCCAGAAAAAGATCAAACACTTGCAGAATCAAAAATGCATTAACAATTGAAATAAAATCACTGATCCGATGGTGCCGGAAAGGATCTTAACATTTATCTTTTCCAAGGATGGTATGCCTTCCCCGCCAGGGCGAATGGCAGGCACGACTAGTGGAGCATTCCCCTCCGTCCTGATAAACCCAGACGTGGCCTTGGGATTGTTTTCAACACTGGGCTCTGCGGGTGGACCCTACCAACTGATTAGGGCTGACGTGTACAACGAATGCTGGCAGTCTCCCCTGATGTGGTCCAACTCCCTCATTCTAGAGTAATGCAAACGGAGGCCAAGAGAAACCGGGTGACTTTTCCAAGACCACACAGCTGGTGTTTGGTACAACTGGAGCAAGAACCCATGTCCTCTGGCTCTGGGTCCGAGGCAAAAAATGGGAAATTCTATGTAAACCGAAAGACAAGTAAGTTCTTTGTTTGTTTTTTTTTTAAAAAAAAAAGCTCATCACCTTGGACTCCAAGACTTGAAACGGGAGGGGACTAGATCTTGTTGGACAACACATAAAATGTTGGGGATGCAAAAGCCTCGACTGCACAGGGCCTCTGCAAGATGAGCTGGGCAGCACAGGCCTGGCTCGCACAGGGACGATTCCTGTGTCCACTGCTGTCTGCTGCTCTGCTGGCCCAGGTCCCAGCGATTTCCCACTGGACCCCACTGAGGTGCCCCAAGGCCTGGTCCAGAGCAAACCTCAGGGTGGGTCCATCTCTAGGCAGAGGGTCCCAAGCTAGGGACGCCATCCCTGTAGGGAACTTCGAAAACACCCACCAGCTATTCCAGTGTTTAAGAAGTTTTAGCCGGTAGTCCATTTACCTGGGATGAGGACATACTGGCTAGTTAGGGACTTGTTTCTTCACTTTGGGCTGGAATGGTATCAACTCAGTGGTAAAACTTTCAGAAGTTCTAATTGGAAGTTACTCTTTGATTAATTAGAAATGGGAAATGAATTCATTAGTACTTATGTCTCTATCTCCCTCCTGAACCTGCACAGCCCAAACTCCTCTTTCCCTGGCAAGTGTGGACATTACTAAGAGCTTTAATGTGTCCCTTCATTTGTAATTTTAAGAGATCTCTAGACTGAAAGACTGAACCTCAAGCATCTTCAGGCTTCATTTCAGGAAATCACAGCCAGACACAGCAGAATTCTTTCAACACCGCGTAGTGTTCAGCCTACCTACTACGTGCCAAGCACTGCTCCAGTCCTGGGGACACAGCGGTGACACGCCCATTGGTTCTCCAAAGCCAGTCAAGCAACAGAATCTCAAACCAGCAGAGACCTAAGGACGCCAGGTGGTGTACAACCTTCTTTTGTGGAAAGGATAGCATCTAATCCATCCAAACAGACACCCGGGACATAGCTCAGCTCGACACACAGTAACTTAACAAAGAGTTGTCAGAAGAATAAATAAGATCGTACCCTCTTCGAAACTCTCAGAAGTAAGCTACTGGGAAAGGCAGCCAAGAGGTGGATGAAGCGAACACTGTCCTTGGAACCCCTGGATCTGTCCTCAGCCCGCTGAGGCTCGGTTTCCCTGACTGTGAACTCGAGCCCCTACTCTACCAGGCATGTTGCGAGGAACCAAGGGGAGAAGGGGCCTTGCCTCCCTCGGGACGACAACCCAGATCACAGGGGGATGGAGCACTCAACAAACAGCTGGAAAGGACAGAAGTGACAAAGCCTCCAGCAGAGCCGGGCAACGGGACGTCCCTGCCTGCCACCCCTGGGGCTGCCAACTCGCTTGCCAAGGACTGCCCCGGGGGGCAATGGTCCTCAGGGGTCAAGGGAAACAAGAACGTGGTCTGTACTGAAACCACTCAGATTTTAAACGTTGGCAAGTAACGTACACTTTTTCTAAGACCGAGTGGCACGTGTGTGACTATGTGTGGCCTAGGGTCCCCACTCTGCAGCCCTCTGGCAGAGGTGTCTTCAGAGGCCTGGAAGCCATCACGTTTTCAGGACCTGTGGTCAGGCGGTGGTGACAGGGTTGCCCGGATACGGCCATGCTCCTCCCTCAGCAGCCCTGATTTGGAGGGGCTGTTGCACCAGAAGCTGTGGATAGAGGCGGCTTCTCATGCCCCATCCCACATTGCACCCATCACCTCCAGCCCTCTGCCCCCACCCCAGACTCTAGCCCCACTTACCTGACGGGTGAGCGGTGTGTCCACCACCCATTGGTGGCTCAGGCCAGAGACCCAGACGTCACCCTGACTCCTCCCCCCTCTCCCCACCCTCGCTGAGTCCCAAGCAAGCACTGCCACGTCTCTACCCTCCTCATGTCTGGCCTCACCCCTCCTGCCGTCGGACCGGCCGTGCCTGGTTCAGGCACTCATCGCCATGGGCGCCCGGTCTCCCTCTCGTGCCTCAGCTATGTCCTCCACCCCACTGCCAGTCAGACTTTCCCCACAAGCTTTTGCGGATGATGACATTTCAGCCACGTCAGGATAACATCTAATCTCCACTTCTCAGAGGTCCCTCCTGCTCTGCCCTTGGTATCCCCTCCACTCCCACCTCCTACTTCTTCCCAACACTGTCAGACACCCCTTTACTGTCCCAACACCCCCTGTGCCCAGGACAGGTTGCAAAACCCTTGTGAGCGGGCTGTTCTTGCCAGGACTGCCTTCCCTGCTTTACACCCGGCAACTCCAAGTCATCCCCAAGCCCTGATCAGATGACACTCCAAGCCTCCAGCCCCTCTTTCCCACCTGAAGCCTGGGGGCTCCTTCTCCTGGATGTGCTCACTGCGGTCTCTACAGCTACCTTCACAGCAACTGTGCATAGTGTCTGCCTGTGTCTCTCTCCTCCACATTTGACTGTAAGTGCCCTGAGGCCCCGCACACCTGCTGGGTATCTAATGCCAGGCTGGCGCACAGCAGCCGTTCAAATGTTTGTCACATGAACACGTGAATGAAGTTAAGGTGTTTGTACAAGGATCAAAGCCAGGCCAAGTCCATCAGCACTTGCTGTCACCTCTAGGCTCACTGGTCACGACAAAGGCATGACCCTGGAATCTCTAGGACTGCAAATACAGACTTCCGTTCTGCAAACCCCAAAACCTCTCCTGCTTCTCCCAGGTGAGAATGCTGCAAAGCGCTGCCACTCAGGGTCCCAGAATAAACCAGCCTCCAAGGGCCTCAAAGCAATAGACAGACTGACCCCTCCATGGCCCCCACGGTCGAGTCCCAAACAGAAGAGAAAGTGCTTCTCTGCAAAATAAAAGGTGATTGTTTGGAGGTGACTTTGAAGTTCAAAGACCTTTTTATGAGAATGGCAGATGGTGCACCTGCACAATACGCGTAATTTAGCCTCCTACTCTGACCCACTACGTTGCCCGTGGCAGCCCATCACACAGGGATGGCTGCGCACTTTTTTATGTAGCTGGACACCCCGGGGCCTGGTGCCCAGCAGGCAGGGCTATGGGCCCCTCCCCAGCCCGCCTCCATGTGGGCCCCGCTGGCTCCATGGAAGGGTTTCCAGAGGCCTTTGCACAATGCCCCGAGTGCCTCCCAGGGCCGAGGAGAGGGTGCACTGAGGTGTACCAAAGTTTTCTTTCCCCGGTTTGGTTTCTGACTCAGCTGCCTTCCACAGTGACATTCACGATGCACCCCACGCCACCCGCCAGCTCTGCCCTCAGTTCCCTCAGTTGCCAGGGGGCTGGGCGCCTCTGCAGACACCCCTGGAGACAAGTGGTGACCAGTTTCCATTTCCACCCCCATCCCCTACCCCCGAATGCCCCTCCCTTCTCAACAACAGAAATGTTACATCCCTACTTCAGATTTACGGGGCGACTTGGCAGAAGGCAAGAACCCCAGCTGGGCCGGGGACCCAGGCCAGGAATCCAGCCTCTCCTTTGCCTTTCCTCTGGACTTTCATCCACTTAAGTTCATCCTAGAGACCTTAGCAGGGTCTCGGCCCTCCTGTCTGGGAATTCTGGGTGTGGGGAAGAGCTCATGTCGCCAGAAAGCCACCGTGGACAAATTCCTCTTTGTCCACTCCCCCTTCCTTCTGGGGCCAACGCAGGGAGGGCGCGCCCTCCGGTCCTGGCCGCCGCGGCCGCCACGTTCTCGCCTCCACGCGAGTCCGCGGGCCCCTGCGCCCCCCGCGCGGCCTCACCCCAGCCGGTCCTTGCTCTCCTCCGAGCTGAGCTGGTCGAAGGTCTTGGAGTCCTCCTTGCCCAGGAAGGCCTCGTGGTCGTACTGGAAGCTCCGGTTGTCCTCGGGCGGCCGCTCGCCCAGCTCCGAGTCGGGCCGCACCACGCGCTCCTTGCGCACCGTGGGCTTGGCCCGCAGCGCGCGCGGCCACAGCAGCAGCAGCAGCAGCAGCAGCGCCGGCAGGAGCGCGGGGCCAAGGCGCGCCATGGCCGGGCCGGGGCTCGGAGGAGGGGCCGCGGGGCCGGGGCTCGAGGAGGGGGCGCGGGGCAGCGGCTCGGGGCGCGGGCAGCAGCGGGGACGCCCGGGCCTGCACCGGGAGGGGAGGGCAGAGCGCGGGCGGCTCCGGGCGGGCGGCTCCGGGCGGGCGGCTCCGGGCGGGCGGCTCCGGGCGGGCGGCTCCGGGGCCCCTCACGCGCCCATTGGCCGCCGGCCGCGGGGGAGGCCGGCCGCGCAGCCACGTCGCCGGCCCGGGTGGGGGGCGCGCCTCGGGTTGGCGCGGCCCCTCCGCGCATCTCCGGAGGGCGGGCCGGGCGCGGGCTGGGACTGGAGGGCCCACGGGAACCGGGAAGTTCTTTGTCAAGCAACAGATGTGCGGGGTGAAGTCCCCTCCCTTCTCCCAGCTCCGCAGAACTGAAAGGACGGAGGCGCCGCCCCTCCCCGACTTCCAGCCGGGAGCCCGAGTCTCAGCCCCAGACCCGGCCCCAAGATGTGCCCCTAAACCAAATTCACCTCCACCTACCCAAACCGGGAGTCTGCTTACAAATGCAGGCGAGAGGAGGAGACCCGGGCGGGCGAGGTCGCCTGGAAACGAGGGTCGCAAACTCAAATGTCGAGGAGGGCGGAGCGAGCGACTTGAGCAGGACCAGGCACCAAGTGAGCGGTCGCGCACCCCAGCTGGCAGGCGTGCGGGCCCCAAGCTGGCAGATAGTCCCGTTTCCCAAAAAGAAAGCGGGATTTCCAATGTTTATGTTTTCATTTCCAAATGATGGCGACTCATTTTACAAAAGCACCGCATGACTCACACGAGTCTTGTCTGTACACTGATGCGGAGTATTGCCGCTCGCATAAGGGGAGCTCGGTGGAACTCCGAGCCGTGATGGAATGTTCTGTCTCTGGGCTGTCCTACAGGTAGTGGCTGTTGAGTGCACAGGACGTGCAGCTAGTGTACCTGAGGCATTGAAAATTTAATGTAAATTTAAACTTGAATAGCCACATGTCGCATACGGGACAGGGCCGGTCTAGAGCAATCATTCTTTCTGTGTCACAGCCTTTTGAGACTCATTGAAAGCCATGGACCTTCTTCCAGAAAAATGCACAAGCAGCTACTGGCTTGCATGTTGGATTAAAGTGTCAGAGGAGTCGGAGTCTTCTGAAGCTGCACTGTGAGCCTCAGATTAAGAATTTCTGTAAAGCTAAGCTGTGGTTGAGGAGAGCAGCCCATCCCCAGGGCCCAGACAGCTGTGCTCCAGAGCTTTCCCTCTGTCCTGCTCCGTCCCCCATCCCTGACAGGGTAGGAAAGGTCACTGGATTGTGCTTCTTGCAGGATGTCAGGACATTGAAAGCAGCATAGATCCAAATACTTTTCTTATGAAGACTTTTTTCAGTCAATTAAGGAATAATTACTGTGTGCCCACTGTGGCCTAAGCACTGGACTGTGTGCTGAGGACACGGGGGAACAAGACAGCCATGGTCTCTTGGAGAGCTGTAGAGTATATGAGCAGATAGTCATTCATTCATTCACTCTTCAATATGCTGAGCACATGTAGATGTCAGGCCTGTGCTGGGCACTGGTTCACTGAGCAGCCACAGACTGCAGATCAGTGTGACTATCAGGGAGGAAGGCATTCAGCATTACGGAGACAGGACCAGACTTGGGGATGGATTTGGCAAGGCTTCCTGGAGGAAGGGGTGTCTAGATGAGACCGCAGGTGAGTCGGATAAGCAAGACAGCGGAGGTGTGGGTGTGGGAGAGGAAGGAGCTGGCAGAGAGCAGTCGGGTTGGAGGTGATGTCCTTGTGACCTGCACTCCTGCATTGGCTGGCAGTGGGAGGTGAGGACATGGTCCTTGGTGCCTCGCCGCGGCCACTGACTTTGACGAGGCAGGAAGTGCTGTGCTTGAGAACAGACTTGTCCACCCTGCCAGTCCAAGGCCTGAACTTCTAGCAACAGAGACGCCTGACTCGGGTGTGTAAGAGCTCCCTATGAGGGTGCAGGGGCCCAGGTGGGTGGCTCAGGACATTTGTGCTCATCAGGCAAGCAGGATGTGAGTTGTTGAGTGAGGAGGAGGTGTGGGAGGAGGCAGAGAGAGGAGATCAGAGCTAGAGAAGAGGAGGAGGATGGGGCTGGGCATGGGAAGGTGGGCGAGAAGGAGGACACTTTGCTTCTTCCCAGCTTTGCCACGGGCAGGCGGGCCCCTGGCTTGATCCAGGCTCTCAGGAATGAGGAGGGTATGTCCTTTGCCCCTGTCCTAGTTGGCTTCCTGCCAGGCACAAGTGGATTCCCAAGATAGATTGTTCCAGGTGGTCTTGGCTCAGGTGGGAACTGCCAGAGAGTCCCGGCACTGCCGTGACTGCCGAAGAGTATGCGTCACCTCTCAGCTTGCCTGCTTTACGTCTCACTCCTCCACCGCCTGTGAGAGCCAACAAGCCCTCTCAGCCGGAGGGCGGGGAGTCAAGCTGAGGCAGCACAGGCACGGTACATCCCTGCGTGATTGCTTTCTTCCATTTCACAGCTGCTTCTGTTTCTTCCCATGTGCATGTGTGGCTAAATTTATTGCCCTCTCTTAAGTTGATCTCTGTTCTTGATGAGGCAAAGGAACCAGAAGCGAAAGGGGTGACATTCAGTGGCTGGTTGAAGTGGTGGCTGACCAGTGAGGGTATGTGGTCTGTGTGTGTGGTTGCAGGTGACAGCCTGCAGCAGAATCCAGCCGGAAGTCACTAAAACAAGAAGAAAACTTTTCATCTCACGTGACAAGACATCTCAAGTTAGACCACTTCCAGATCGGTTAGGTCAGCTGGCTCGATGTCATCATCAAGGAGCCAGCTTTTGTGGGTTTTTTTCCCCTCAGAGGCAGGGAAACGAGGACTGCTCCCTCTGTCTCTCAGGAGGAAATGTCCCAGCAGACTTCCCCACATCTCTTTGGCCAGAACTGTCACATGTCACGTGCCTACGCCTGATCAGTGATGGGCAGTGGGGGTGGACCCTGCAGGGCTGATTTAGACAAATCGGGATTACTTCCTGGGGCTGGAGGATGTGTGGCTCCCTCTGAAGCGCACGATGGGGTCTGTTGGCAGGAGGAGCACGCCGATGCCTGTGTCCGCTAGGAGGAATCAGGATTGGCTGCTTCATGTTTAAAAGCACTCTGAGCGTTCTCCCTCCTGCCTCTCCACCATTCAAAACCACACATGCTCTTCAAGGCCCATCTCAAAAGTCACCTTCCCCCAGAAGTTTTCCATTATACCTCAAATTAGAATTGATGGCTTCTTCCTAAAGATGCCCAGAGCCTTTGTACCTCACACTTAGCGCCTTTCACAGTCTGCTTTGTAGTAACCAGTTTTCCTCAGTCTCTCCTAATTCTGAAACCCTTGGGAGGGAGGACCGCATGTGATTCCTGCCTATGTGCGCAAACCCAGGGACTGGCACATGTGTTGCCTTCTCACAGGAGTTGACCCCATAGGACAAGTTTGCTGTGAGGCCAGGGACCATTATTTCGGGTTCCTCACTGTACATCCAGCACCCAGCACAGTACCTGGTGTGTAGTAGGTGCCCAACAAATATTGCGAATAAATAATAGAATAATAATAGCTACTGATTTCTGCTTCTGGTCGAGATGGAGTAAGGGAGGACTAGGTTTACTCTTCCATTGGAAACAAACAAAAACAGACAGAATATATGAAACAACTGTTTTCAAGGCACTGGACACCAGGCAGGGAAGGACATTGGAAATAAATAAGGAGAGTCCTACGATTGCCCCCCTTTTCCACCCTGACGGCTTCCGGGCCTCCATGCAGGGCGGGGACTGAGAAGACGCCCTGAGTCGAAAAGAGAAAGGTGAGTGTCCAGAGAGACAAGTCAGACATGTTTCCTGGGAGAGAGTGCCAGAAAGTGGAGAGTTGCACAGAGGGGGAACCCCAAAGATCCACAGAGGATCCCCGTGAGCATTCAGTGGAGTCCTGATCAGAGCACCTGAGGTCGAAGAACAAACCCACTGAAAGGATTGGCAGGAACAGCAAGTGCCGGAATGGTGCCTGTCCCCACCCGCTGGACTAGGAGTACTCAGAACTCATGGGGCACTGGGGAGAGCTCGCCTCAGTGGTGGGGAGTAATTAGCCCTAGACTGAGCACTGCCCCAGAAAATGCCCAGCAAGCATGAAAGCAAGACTTGCTTCCAAGTAACTGGACTTTATCCCAGAAAAAATTTTAATGCAAAAAAATATCCAGCACCCAACGAGGTAAAACTCACAATTACTAGCATCCAATCAGACACAACGAGGCATGAAAATATGACCCAGGATGAGAAGAATCCACCAATAAAAACTGGCCCAGAACTGCGAGCCAGCCTGGTAGTCTAGTAGTTAGGGTTTGGCGTGCTCACCACCACAGCCAGGGGTCATCGTCTGGTCGTGGAACCACACCACCTGCCTGTCAGTTGTTGCACTGTGGCAGCAGCTCACTTAGAGAACTGAAACTAACAGGTAGGATACTAACCATATACTGAAGCTTTAAAAAAAACAAACTGGCCCAGAATTGACACGGATGTTAGAATGCACAGAGAAGAACATTAAGACAGATTATAATTGTTTTCAATATGTCTAAAAAGTTCACAAGAGACAAGGAAGATACAAAAAAGACATGAATGGAAAGTCTAGAGATTAAAAATATGATACCTGAGATGAAAAATATGCAGCATGGGTGTAACGAAAAACTCTACTGTTTGCATTTACTTTACACACAATATCCTCTGAAAACTACAACACTTCACTTCTGACACTCTGACTACTGAATGTGTGTGGGGCTTTCCCTACACCACCCAGCAATTTCCCCACATCATCTGCACCACTGCTTGGGTGTCCTACCATTTAACTCAATTCTGACACACCTACCTGAGATGGAGTCAGATCCCACAGGTTAAGGGCTCAGTCCCAAAAGACTGCGCCCTCCTCCCACTTCAGATGCCAATCACAAGTCTGGGTTGTCACCTGTGCTTCTGACCCACTGGCTGTAGATTGAACACCTTCCTCAGGTTCAGATTTGCTAGAGCAGTTCATAGAACTCAGGAAGATGTACTGCTTGAGGGCAGACCTCAGGGAGAGCCAAATGGAAGGGATGCATAGGGCAGGGATGTGGGAAGGGGCTTGGAGCTTCCAGGGCTTCTCTGGGCTCACCACTCTCCCAGGACCTCCATGTGTTCACCAACCCAGAACTCTCCAAACCCTGTCCTTTTGGGTTTTTTGGAGGCTTCGTTACATAGACATGATAGATTAAATCATTGGCCATTGGTGATTAACCCAATTTCTAGCCTTTGTCTCCTCCCAGGAGGTTGGAAGTTGGAGGGTGGGGCTGAAAGTTCCAACCCTCTAATCATCTGTTTGGTTCCCCCAGCAACCAGCCCCATCCTTAGGGGCTTTCCAAAAGTCACCTCACTAACATAAACTCAGGTGTGGTTGAGAGGGGCTCTTTATGAAGAACAAAACACACCCTTATCACTCTAATCATTTAGGAAATTCCAAGGGTTTTAGTTGCTCTGTGCCAGGAAGGAGACAAAGGCCAAATATATATTTCTTATAGTAAATCATAATATCACAATGAGATTAGCAGAAGATTAAATATTGCAGAACAGGGGCTGGCCTCGTGGCTGAGTGGTTAAGTTCACATGCTCCTGCTCGGTGGACCAGAGTTTCGGCAGTTCAGATCCTGGGCGCAGACATGGCATTGTGCATCAAGCCATGCTGAGGCAGCTTCCCACATAGCACAACCAGAAGGACCTATAACTAGAATATACAACTATGTACCCAGGGGGGCTTGAGGAGAAGAAGAAGAAGGAGAAGAAAAGAAAAAAGAAGGTTGGCAACAGGTGTTAGCTCAGCTGCCAATATTTAGAAAAATTTGCAAGACAAAATATTAATGAACTTGAAGGCACAGCAATAGAAACTATCCTAAAGGAAACATATAAAGAAAACTGAATTTAAGAACTGAAAAGAGAGTCAGTAATATCTGGGGCCTATTATATAGGTAATTTGAGTCCGTGAAGGGGAGGTAGAAAAAATTTGAAGAAATAATAGCCAAAACTTTTCCAAACTTGATGAAAATTATAACCCACAGATCTAAGAAGCTCAACTAACCCCAAGCACAAGGAGCATGAAGAAAGCTCCGTGAAGGTACATCATAGTCAAATTGTCTAAAACCAGTGAGAAAAAGAAAATCTTAAGAGCAGCCAGAGAAAAAGTTGTGCTACATAGAGAGGAACAAAAATAAGAATGAGATTGGAGTTTTTATCAGAAACAATGCAATTGAGAAGACAGTGAGCAATATCTTTATGTACTGAAGGAAGAAAATATATTTCAAAAATGAAGGTGGGAATGAGACTTCTGGAATGGCAGTGTCAGTGGCTCTATGGACTTGCTCCTTGGAGAACAAGCGTCACTCATGAAAATAATTTAAAAACAAACATTTAAAGTCTCTGTTGATGATCCTCAGGGCATACAACAAATAATAACTTATTCAAGATAGTCTACTACAACTTGGTAAAAACAGTGAGTCTGAAGCACTGCTTCTCACCCCCTCCCGGCTCAGCATGGCAGAGACTCTGCTCCAGGTGGGTGTAGCCAAGAACTCAGGGCTCCTTCCTCCAAGGCTCCCAGTTCAGGGCTCTGGTATCCCCCCAGAAGAGGCAGGCCATTAGCATTTCTTATTTCCCCTAACTACATGTTGTGGAAGCTAAATTACAGGCAAGTGCAGCTGAAAGGTTGGGGGCTCCCTTCTTCCGTGCACCCCAACTTGTAAGGTGGATTATCTCCCTCAGCCATGGCAGACTAAGAATAAGGGGCCCTAAGTGTCCCAGCTCTGGCTTGTTTCCTTGTTTCCAGCAAAGGTTTCTTGCTGGGAGAGGAAAGTGGGAAGATCAGAGGCTACAGCCCCAACTAGCATCCTGCTCTTAAAGCAGGAGTGTCACACAGAAAGAAGCATGTCACTGTCTGTGCCCTCAGCTCCAAAGCCGTGGCTGAGGGACTTTGCCCAGGGCAGAGGCAGGCCGTGGAACAGACAGCTCCAAAGCTCTCCCCCTGGGAGTGGACTTCATTTGAGTGTGGGAAACTTCAAGCCTAAGGGCGCTCTCAAAAACAATGGAGGTTTTGGCGGAAAGAAATTAAGATACAATCTAAGTCATAAGCCAGCTAGTTTACCAGAGAGAACAAAGGAAAGAGACAGCTAAAGAAGAGCCCTCCATGGTCAGAACACACCCCAAACACTGATCTCAAAAAACTACCCCTGGAAAGGATTCTGAGTTTAATTGGATCATCCTGGGGAGTAATTTATGCCCTAAGACATTGTCTAAAACTATGGAACAATTAGCTGGCAATAAGTGGTACCTAGAGTTGGATATGACCCAGGAAATAGATGGTCAAAGAGAGCTCTGCTATAACCACCGTTGTCCCACAGTGGCTGTGTGCACATCCAAGGAGATCTCCTAAGGGGCAACACCAGAGGCTCCACAGTGAGGGGGTAGATTCCCCTAAAAGAGCCCAGCGGGTTACGAAATAAATGAACAAGCAAACGACAGTGAGAAGACCTGAAGGAGGAAGACCAGTATCCAGAATTCCTACGATATGTTATCTAAAATGTCTGGTTTTCAAAAGAATTTACAAGACATGCTAAGAAACATGAAAATATGACCCGTATACAAGGGGGAAGAAAAACAGACAACAGACTTGCCTCTGAGAGGGACTAGATGTTGAATTTAAGCAGATTAAAATTTCAATATCGTCATAAATATGTTTAAAAGACTAAAGGAAACCATGCTTACAGAAGTAAAGGAAGGTGTGATGACAATGTCTCATCAAATAGTGAGTATCAGTAAAGAGATGGGAATTATAAAAAAAGAACCAAATGAAATTTCTCAAGTTTAAAAATATAACAACCCAAATGAATAATTCACTATCAGAGATTAATAGTAGATTTCAACTGGCAAAAGAAAGAATTAGCAAATTTGAGGATAGATCATTAGAGACTGTGTAATTTAAAGAACAGAGAAAAAGAAGAAGAAAAATGAAAAGAGCCTCAGGGAAATGTGAGATAGTCCTAAGCACACCAATATATATGTAATGGGAGTACCAGAAGGAGAAGACAGAAAGGAGGAGAAAAAATATTCAAAGAAATAATGGATGAAAATTTCCCAAATATGATGAATAGCGTTAATCTAAACATTCAAGAAGCCCAACAAACTCCAAGTAGGATAAATTCAAGTAGATACACACACAAACACATCATGATGGAAAATGTTGAAAAGCAAAAACAAAGAGAAGAACTTGAAAGCAGTCAAAAAAAAACTGGCACATCACTTACAGGAGACCCTCAGTCCAAGAGCAGCTGGCTTCTCCTCAGGAACAGTGGAGGACGCAAGGCAGTGTGGTGACGTTCAAAGCGCTGCTTAAAAACTGTCAGCCAGGAACCTTACATCCGGCAAAACTATCTTTCAAAGCGAAGGTGATAGAAGGCATTCCTTGATAAACAAAAACAAAGAATTGGTTGCTAGTAGATCTGCCTTACAAGAAATATTAAAGAAAGTTCTTCAGGCCAAAAGTAAGTGACCCAGGGCAACGATTCAAATCCACACACACAACGAAAGAGCACCAGTTAAGATAATGTAATTACAAAAGATAGTATAGATGCATATTTCTGCTCCTCATAACTGATCTGAAAAGCAATTGTACAAAATAACGTGTGTAATTGTATCGTTAGGCCTATGACACAGGGATAGGTAATATATTTGGCAATAACAGCACAAAGGAGGTGGGTGGGGAAAAAGCTGTGTTGAACTAAGGAAATGACACCAGGTGGAAATCAAATCCATAGAACAAATTAAGAGAACCAGAAATGGTAAATAAAAAGGGGAATATAATAACAGCTATAAATATATGTTTGCTCTCCTTTCTTTTCTCAGCTCCTTTAAAAGATATGAAACTATATAAAGTAACAACTATAGCAAGGTATTGTTGGGTTAGTAATATATAGATGCAACATGTGTGACAACAAAAGGACAAGGCGGAAAAGGGAATAGTTACATAGGATTAGTATGTCTGCATCTCACTGGAATTAAGCTGTATATGGAGAGTAGATTCTGATGAGTTACGATGTATAGCATAAGCCCCAGTGCAAGGACTAGGGAAACAACTAAAAAGAGTATAGTGAAAGAAATCATTAAAGGAATGAAAATGTTACATTAGAAAGCATTCACCTAATGCAAAAGAAAGCAGTAAAGGAGGATTTGACAAACAAAAAGGCAGAAGGAAAATGTTGCCAGGTGAAAATTTGGCTCCACACCAATGAAATGAAAGTCACCAGAAATGGCAACTGAAAAGGTAGATACGTAAGATATTTGTCTTACTATTTAAAACCTTGAAAAATATAATTGACTGCTCAAACAAAATTAATAACAATGTATTGGGGGATTTATAACACATGCCTGAGTCGAATACATAGTAACAATTGTAGAGAGGCCCTGAGGAGGGAAATGGAAGCGCACTGTTTTAAGGTTCTTACGAGGGAAGTGGTGGTTTACCGCTCCACAGCGCGCTGTGATATGCTAATGACGGTGCGCACGGTTTAATTCCAGCAGGCTAGGAATTAACCTGCTCTGTTTTGCTAACGTTTCTGCATAGCACTCACCCCTAGTCAGGGCCTGAAACACAGCCATTCATCATGTTGCCTTGAAGCCAGGGGTCCAAGGAATTTGGGACAACTTTTACAACTTGTCAGACTTGTGTTTGAGACTCCTGGAGGACTCTGCTTTCATATAGCAAGATTCTGCCATGTGACCAGAAGGGGCGCCACTTGGGTTTCCTCGGTTCTGAGGCGTTCTCTACACATGGCAGTGGTTCCTAATCCAAGAGATAAACTGCATTTGGCTGTGGCCCTTACAGAAGGGGGCAACAGAAGACCCTGTCTGGCTTTTCCAGGCCCACGGCTGTGACACAGCCTTTGGTCTCGATGCATGTCTTCCCTTTCACATCACTGTTTATTGTCTCCTTTTCCTGAGGTTTGTAAGCGTTGCCATTTGGGTCCTGGGGGTTTTCTTTAGCAACCAACTCTTTAACTTCCACTGTTAGTTTGAAGAAGTGTACTCAAAACCCAAAATCAACACAAAATATCACAGCAAAGAGTTACAGCTTATGAGCCAACAAAGGTAATCAAATGGAATCATACGAAGTGCTCAACTAATCCAAAGGCAGGCAAGAAAAAAGAGAATAAAGGGGACCCAGACCAGATGAGACAAATAGAAAACAAACAGCAAGATGATCACATGGAATGTAATTCACTTAAACACCCCAGTTTAGAAGGAAGAGATTGTCAAATTGGGCAAAAAAACAATGCCCAGGTATATGCTCCCTACAGAAAATGCACCTTAAATATAAAGACACAAATATGTTCAAAGTAAAAGGATGTAAAAAATATACCACTAATCAAAAGAAAGTTTATATCAGACAAAGCACATTTCAGAGCAAAAAATATGGCCAAGAATAAAGAAAGTCATTTCATAATCACATAGAGTTCCAGAGAGCATACCAGTCCTAAATGTTTATGCACCTAAGAGCAGAGCTTCAAAATAAATGGAGCTAAACAAGAATTGCAGAGAGAAAGAGACAAATACACAATTATAGTCAGAATTTTTTTTTAAAGATTGGCCTTGAGCTAATGTCTGTTGCCAATCTTTTATTTTTTCCTTCTTCTGCCCAAATCCCCAGTACATAGCTGTATATTCTAGTTGTGAGTGCCTATGGTTTTGCTATGTGGGACGCCACCTCACCACGGCCTGATGAGTGGTGCTAGATCTGTGCCCAGGGTCCAAACTGCCGAAACCCTGGGCCACTGAAGTGGAACGTGCAAAGTTAACCACTTGGCCACAGAGCCAGCCCCTCTAGTCAGAAGTTTTTAAAAAATGCTCCCCAATAACTGATGGAACAAGTAGGCAGACAATCGGCAAAGGTACAGTGGACTCAAACAACGCTCCAATGCTTCACCTGGTTGAGATGTTAGAAAATTCACCCAAGAAGGGCAGAATACACATTATTTTCAAGTGCACAAAATTTACAATAGGACATCTTCTGGCCCACAAAACAAGTCTCAATAAATTTAAATGGATTCAACTGATATAAAGAATGTTCTTGGGGCAGATGGACCTGTTGCTGCCAACTGTTAGATTTCACAGTCAAAGCAAAGCTAGCCAAGCAAAAGGCCAGCCTTGGGCCGTCAAAAACCAAGTTGTGTCAGGGCTTCCAGTTTCAGCCCCAACAAGTAAACAGCTTGGAGGCTGTCACTCCTGTCCCTACAACAAGAAAAAAGATGAACAAACTGAAAATCAGTGGCTCTTCTTGGACCCAGAAAAGTGAGGTTGCAGGGCAAACCACCACCCTGAAATCTGGAGAGAGGTGAATGCAGACACTAACAGCCAAGGTCAGCTGACCTGGAGCAGAAACGGGCGGGAACACTAAACTGGTAACTTTGATGAATTGCTGGAGGCTGTGTGTGAACTAAAGGGAGAGAGAGAATTTTCTGGTTGCTGTGGTCTTGGGAGCAGGTGGTCGGACTTTTGTGGGTTTTACCCCCAGGAGCCCCACTAGGTTCTCATGGTGAAGTGCCATGAAGAAATCACCTTATGTCCGTGGCGGGTGGACGAGGAAAGTAACCATTTTGAAATATGCCCAGAGTGTTCTCCATTACAAAGGAAAGTATTCCAGTGAAGACTTTTCAGAGCCTACCTCTCCCGGGGGGAGGGCATTTTCCCGTCTCCAGCCCCCTCTAGCCTTCCTGTCTCAGCTAAGGGATAAAGCGAAGTGAAGAAGCACTTGTAAGGGGCACAGTCCAAGGGTGCAAACCCACAAAAAGACTGGAGCTGGATCTTGAGATTACAGAGCGCTCCCCATCCGCACGCTGCTGCCACATCAGAGGGCTCCCATCTAATAACAGTGGATCACAGCCGACAAAGCTGAAAGGCTCAGGGGAGATGATGACAAGGACAGCAGAGAGATTTGAAGCCCCTGGCACCTGCAGTTGGAGCAAACGTAAAGCCCAACCCAGCTGCGGCTGGATCAACACAAAGCTCACACCGAGTACCTATTCCCCTTGGTTCCCACTACCCAATACGTCACATCTGCCTTCAGTGAAAAATGAGAAGGCATGCCGAGAGGAAGAATAAATGCAGTCTGATGAGACAAAGCACTGGAACCAGACTCAGATACGATGCGGACTGCGACGTGACTACACAGGGCGTTTAAAAGAGCTGTGATCCACATGCTAAAGGCTCTGTGGAAAGCAGACAGCATGCAGGAAACCCTAAGAAAGACCCTAAAGGGATGCTAGACGTGAGAAACACTGGGCAGTCCCTGTAGAGCCGGGGCATGAGGATCAGAGGAGAGAGTACGCCCCATCCGTGTGGGCAGCTCATTCCCAAGAGGGGAGGGAGGGGGAGGGCCTGGACCACCGAGCGGGCTCCTGGGGGCAGCAGATATCGAGAGGCCAGGGGTGCGGCCTAGCGGCTGCCCTGTGGAGCAAGACTCAGCAGGGGGAAAAGGGTTCGTCGGACCTTGTGTGTTTGAGAGGTGTTGCTGTCAACAGCAGGGGGGTAGACTAAAAGGCAGGAAGATGAATTAGGGAACCATTGCCAATGTAACAAATATTACAACCTTGATATCTTAAATTGTTTTTTTTTTTTTAATCCTTGGTGCTGTGGACTGAATGTGTCCCCTTTCCCCCTAATTCATATGTTGGAGCCTCAACCCCCAAAGTGACTGTATCTGGAGACAGGGTAATTAAGGTTAGTCAGGTCATAAGGGTGGGGCCCTAATGGAACAGGACTGGTGTCTTCTAAGAAGAGAGAGAGCATTCTTTCTCTCCCCCGGCACGGAGGAGAGGCCAGGCCAGGAAGGGAGTCCTCCCCAGAACCCCCACCACAAGCGTGCTGCTCTCAAACCTTCAGCCTCCAGAACTGCAGGAAAACACATTCTGTTGTTTAAGCACCCAGCCTGTGGTCTTCTGTCACCGCAGCCCATGGAGACGCCTGGTGATTATAGCTCGCGGCTGTCCGTGGCCCTGGTTCACTGGGGTTCCTTATGGATGGAGAGGAGGATACCAGTTGAAAAGGGGAGAGCCTAAAAGTGCAAGAAAGTCCTGGATCAATAGAGCCCTTTGGAAACTAGATGAAAGCCAGGGACTCTTACCTAAAAATTTACCTAAGGACAAAAGTCTGCATTAATTTCAGAAGATTTGGGATCCCCTGGAGTGCCCAGTGGACTCCTCATGGCCCCCGGGACCTTAGCTTAAAGAACGTCTGTCCTGGGAAACCAGTGGAGTTGGGACCAAGACTGAAGAGAGACAGGGCCGGGGGGAGGGAGTGGTGATAAACCGCAAACAGGGGCTGGGGGACATTTGGAGGAGGAGGGGGAGGTGTGGGAGGAGAAGGAGGAGGAGGAGGAACGGTGGCCTCGCTGGCCTGTGAGGCGTCTGTGTCTCCATGGAGTGAGAGCAGCGCAGAGCCGAGGCGCTGGGGCGTGACCAGGACTGAGAAGGTAAAGGTCCCGCGCAAATGAGGGAAAAGGATGAGAAAATAAGATGAGAAAAAAGGAATGAGGAAAAGAAACCCAGAGTCTTAGGGACAGCCAGTGGGGGTCGGGTTACCTACGACTGTGCAGAGCCCATCAGCTGGAGCTGGCGTCGTCCAGGCTCCCTCTGGCTCGCTGTGGAGGATTTTAGTGGCAGCAGCAGAAAAACACCGATGAGGGATTTACTGCGAGCGGAGGACTGTCAAGGAGCCTGCACGCACAGGTTTGCTATAAACTAGGATTTGCTTTAAGTGAAGGTCTCACTGCCAAATGTTGGAGAAGGAAGGAGGGAGGGAGGGAGGGAGGAAGAAAAGAGGAAAGAAAAAGAAACAAAGAAGTCCTTTGCCTTGGAAGGATTAGAGAATTAGGTGTAGCTGACCTGCCCTGGGGCATGGATTTCTCCTTCTGAATGTGTGAAATTTGACCCCTGTTCTAGGAACTTAGAGGCCAGCTCTTTTGTTTGCCCCAGGTGCATAACAGAGCCCTGTGGCAGGAAGGTCCTGGGGCGCTCCCTCTGCACCCCGTTCCCCAGCCCTTGAAAGGTGGGCGGGAAGGTGGGTTCTGCTCAAGGCTGGGCTGGTGTGTGGCTGCCTCCACCACAGAGCTTCTCCTGCCCGGTCTGCCACTGGGATCAGCCAGGCTGCTGTGCCACCTGCAGCCTCAGCGAGTCCCGGAGGAGTTGACATTTCCAAGTGTCCCGTACAGGAAGCCGCAGGGGTGACCATCAATGACTTATCCACAAAAAGCACTTGAAAACACTCAGGATTGTTACTGATAAGCCGAAGGATAACAAAACAAAATTTACTCTACGACAAAGATTTTCTCCTCCCTTTTGAAAAATTATATGAGTGACACGAGAATGAAAATCGCCCAAGTCCCTCCACCCAGGGATATCCATGTCAGTGTTTGTGTGTCAGAACTGACACTTTCGTGTGCAAACAGAGAAATGCACATTCTGTGAGGGTGGTGTCATATCATGTACGTTGTTTTGCAACATGCTCCCCTCCTGCAATTTACTTCTGCTACAAATCTCTCAAGCCAGCACATGTCCACACGGCATTCTGAACGGCCGCGTGGTATGCACCGTTTTTCAATTGTTGGGTGTTTACTGCCATTGCATCTGATATCCATTGACACAGTAATGCTACGTAGTGAGCAAGCACAAAATCTCAGCGGCACACAAGAACGAATATGTGTTTAGTTTACAAGTTTGCAGGGGTTCAGCTGATCCGGGCTCAGCCTGGCTGTGCTCCCCTGGGCTGCTTCTGTCTTCACAGTCGGCTGCCGTTGGCTGAGCAATCCTCCCATGTCGACTTGCTCATACGTCTGGGGCTGGCTGGCTACTGGCGCCTCTTGAATGGCCCCAGTGGGACAACTAGGGCAATTCCACTCTGTTCCGGGGGAGTTACCCTCCAGGAGGCCAACGCGGGCATGTTCTCACAGTTATTCAGAAGAGCGAGGGCTAAGTAGAAATGTGCCAGTCCCTGCTTGTGCCATATTCGCTCTCGTCCTGCTGGCCAAAGCCGGCCCTGTGGCCAAGTGTACCGGGAGCGATGGCCCAGCACAATTACAGGGTGAACAGTGCAGATACAGGGAGCGGTGGAGAATCAGGGATGATCTTTACCATAGATGCTTACACAAATGGGCATTGTCTGATTGTTGTGTGGAACAAATTCTCAGAATAAAATTGCTGGATAAATGGTATCTTGCGTCTTTTTCTGAAGACTCTGAAGATGAGCTACCAAACTGCTCTCCTGAGAAGGGTACCAATTTACACTCCCGTGAACAGCAAACGAGAGGGCGGATTTCCCTACGACCTTGATATAGAGAAGAAACACGCAAACTGTAGATACTCTGGGGGTTTGTGCTAAAGTTGCATGCTGTGCCCCAAAGCTTCATGGACGTAATCCAGGAAAAATCAGGTTATTTTGGAAGTCCCTGGAGAGGTCCTCAAGTGCGGTCCTTTCAGGCTCTTTAAGAAGTATTGGAAGGACCGTAGGACAGTGTTGAGGGACAGAGAGGGTGACTGTTGTCCTGGTTTGCATGGAAACATCTTGGTTTACCCTGTTTTTCTGGCTTAATTATTAAGAGTGCCCCCTTTTCACTCTCAAATGTTTTCCACTTTGGACTATAGATTGTATGACCCCCAGGTGAAGGTCACCTTAACTAAGATCATTCCCTTTGATCCCAAACTCCTTCTTTCATGCAAATCATGATTTTGGGGGGTTGTATTTTGAAAGTTTATTATGTGCCAGATACTGAGCTAGGCACTGAGGACGCAGTAGTGAGCAAAACCAGACCCGGCCCCTGTCCTCACGGTGCCTTCAGTCTAATAGGGGAGAGGTGTTAGTGGATAGTCACACGAGTCGGGAAGAACTGCAGTGGTGGTGGGTGCTCAGGGGAGGTCCTTGGTACTCAGAGCACTTGTCGAGTAGGAGATGTGGTCTTATCACAGAGGTTGGGAAGAATCCAAGAGGAAACGGTGCCTCAGCTGAGATTGGGAGCTTATGTGGGGTTTTCCCAGGGGAAGGCGCTCCCGGACAGGTAAGAGCATGTGAAAGAAGGAAGCTGATACAGACGAGGATGTGAAAGGCTCATGTGCTGCCATGGAGAGAACCAGGGGGTTTGGGGTGAGGTCAGCCTGGAGAGGAGCGAGGTAAGGATGCCGGACGTGCCTGCCCCGCATCCCCTACACTGTCTTCCTTTCCAATAGAATCCCCATTTTATTCAGGAATCCTGATGTCCCCCAACACAGTCTTCTGCCTCCGGCGACACTAACCTCACTCCCAGTTCAAGGGAGTAATCCCTTCCCCATCCATTGGTTTACTCATCAGCTTGTGCCTCTATTCTCACAAATGAGAAGTGAAGGAGAGTTTCCTGTGGACTTCCAAAAAAAGTTTCCTTGCTCCTAAGAATGAGTCAAAAGCAAGGGCAGCCCTTAATTGTTCCTCTGAATTTTGTCAAATCTGGATGTAAAGCCCGGAGCAGCTGCAGCTATCTGCTCCCCCTGAGGATGAAACCAGCACCAAGGATGGCAGAGCAGATGTGGGAAGAGGCTTTTTCCTTAATAAAGGTCGAGCAGCTGAATCAACTTGCTCTGAAGGCCGCTCTCCACAGGACTTCCTGTTATATGGGACACTAAAATTTCTTGTTGTTCAAACAAGATTGAGTTCAAGTTTCTGTTATTTGTGGTCAAAATGTCATAATAATACAGGAGAGGACAGACCATGTTCTTGTTTATGTTGGAGGCTATGTTAAGGATTGGTTTTTTCTGCCTTTTTCCTAGGATCAACTGGAAGTCATTAGAGAATTTTCAGCAGAGAACATGATCTGCACTTTCATTTTGCAAGAGACCACTTGCTGCTGTATGGAGAGAAGGTTCCAGAGGAACAAGAGTGGATGCAGGGGGACCAGTCAGCAGGCCTTGCCCTTGGGTAGAGAAAATGGAGCATCTGCCTTAGGCCCCACACTTGAGGTGGGAAGCTGCTGAATGAACATCCTTTTAATCAACATCATTCAAATTCAATTTTGAAATTTCTGTCTTTAACAGTATCTCAAGGGGCCAATAAAAGATGTGAATACAGAGTGGATCCTTAAAGAGCCAGTATTTAGATAGCCTCTGCGCTGGCTTAGTTGCCCTCGGTCCCACTCTCTTCAAGGGGTAGCCCTGGAGGGTGACATGGAGAGAGGATAGCTTACGTGGAAGGTGGTGGTGGTGGAGGTGGGAAGAGTGGCAGGAATATTCTGGAAGTAGTGTTTTGGTGATAGAATGACAGAGTCAATAAAGGAGAGAGAGATGTCAAGGATGACCCTCAGGTTTCTGTAAAAATGGAGGAAATGATGGTGACGTTAGATGATATGGAAAATTCTGGAAGAGGCCTCAGTTTGGGGAAGAGGCCCCAACTCGGGGCAGAGGTCCATTCTGAGTTCGGTTTGGACATGTTAAGTTGGACGTGCCTTTGGGATATTCAGGGGGAGGTTCTGAGCAGGTGGGATAAGTGCTCAGAGGACAGATTTGGGCTGGAATTATTAATATTTTAGTCATGCACATTTTAGAAATGAATTGAAATCATAGACCTGGATGAAATGGCTTCGGGAGAGAAGAGACAAGACCAGGCCGAGGAAGCCGAGGCCTTTAAAGGTCTCTGGAGACTTTTGTCAGAGAGGTAGAAAGAACAGAAAAGTGGGGTGTCATGAGAGCGAGGAGACTGTTTCAGAACGTAGATAGTTGACAAAGGCTCTGACGGTTGTTGGAAAGTCAGAGATGTGACAGCTGGTCTCCGAAGACGGCCCTCCAGTGAATCGTGCCTCCTGAAATTCAGACCTTTGTGTGGTACCCTCCGCACTGAAGGGGGCTGGCCCTGTTCAACCAGTAGACTGCGGTGGGAGGGACACCACGTGACCTTTGAGGCTGGTCGTACGAAACCTCGTGTCCACCTTGGTCTCATGAAATGCTTGCTCAGAGGGATGCCAGCCACCACGTACGAAGTCTGTTCACCGCTAGACCCTCATGCTGTGGAGGAGCCCAAACTGACCGTGTGAAGATGCCACATGGAAGGGGAGAGAAAGAGAGAGAGAGATGCCTGGCTAGCTCCCAGTTGTCCCAGTTTTCCCAGCCTGGATACCAGACATGGGAGGAAGGAAGCCATCCTGGATGTCAAGAGGACGACAGCTCTCTGAGACAGTCCAGGTGACAACTGCCCGGCTGATCCCAGCCCATCCACAGAACCGCGCACGAGAAAAATAAATTCTTCTTTCAAGCTCCTAAATTTTATATCGGAACATGATGGGAATTGGAAAAGAAAAGTCTGTTTGACTTGATGGGGGTTGTTACTGTTTGTGGGATCCAAGTGGGCTGAGCGGGTGGAAGCTGAGGAAAAAAGGAAGCGAAGACAGCGGCTCTCTGGAGAAGTCTGGCTGTGCGAGGGGAGGAGACGGAGATGCTGGTGGTGGGAAGAGCAGGTAGCACGTTGAGAGGGCATTGCCTACTCAGTCCCCTTAGTAGAAGAAGACTGGATCTGATCGAGCCCCTTGGTATAATGACCAGAAACGTGGAGATGGAGGCACAACTTATCAACACCGTAAGGACGTGATCGGCCAAATCAAGAATTTGGGGTAATCTATGTAAGCAATGGCCCAAGAAATCAATGACATTTACAAAAAAGAAAGGCAAGGAGACTGTTTTAGGATAAAAACAACTTAAGAAACATAACAGTGAGATATGATATGAAGATCTTGTTTGAATCCTGACTTAAACAACCCAAGTATAAGAACACATCCTGAGACAACTGGGGAAATGGAGTGTGGA
Source organism: Equus caballus (assembly GCF_041296265.1). Taxonomy (NCBI): domain Eukaryota; kingdom Metazoa; phylum Chordata; class Mammalia; order Perissodactyla; family Equidae; genus Equus; species Equus caballus. The sequence goes on along the minus strand of NC_091690.1, from coordinate 100,205,054 downwards.
CTGGGTGTTAGATGATATTAAGGAATCTCTCTGAATGGTTTAGCTGTAATAATGGCTGGGACATTATTTTTTTAAAAGTATGCCCTTATCAACTAGAATTTTGTGATTGCCTGATAATTGGGATTTGCTCTAAAATACACTGGTAAATGGTAATAATTGTTGAGGCTGTGTGAGGGGTAAGTGAGGGTTCATGATACTAGTTTCTCTATTTTTGAATATACTTGGAAATTTCTATAATCAAAAGTTTTAAAAACTGTGTTGAAACATATTCTTTATTCTGTTGAGGATTTGGAGACAGCAGTCAGGTTAACCTTCAGTCATGGAGGCTGAGCACAGACTGTGTCCTCCTGATGCTGGAGAGAACCCCCCCGACTTGTCAGTCAGTGATCCCCTATGATGGGAAATAGAGCCAAAGGGAAGAGTCCGTCAAGAGGACGGGACAGAACACACAGCAGTGGGAGGCAGGGTGACGGTGGACGGTCCTGAGAAGGAGGGTGAGGTGGGATCCAGAGTCAAGGTGAGGGAAGGGGACGGGGAGACAGGTGTGCGTGTGCTGGTGCCTAGAGGAGAAGGAATTCTCATTCTCTCTAGATCCTTGGAGAAGCAAGAGCCAGGTCAGATGCTACGAGGTTGTGGGATTGGTAACTGGGAAATTGTAGTTTGAGGAGCGTGGAAGAGATTTAAGAAAGTCATTGAGGTGAGTGGGGAGGGAGTTTGCTCGGGGACAGAACAGAACTGCAGGAATGTGTAGAATAGAACAATGGACCAGGGACCCTGGGCGGGAGAGGAGAACAATGGGAGGAAAATGCCGATGGACTGGAGGAGAAAGAAGCCTTGCTAGTCTGGGTGCCCCATGGTGCGGAGGAATGAGCCCACCTCCAGAGATTCGACTCGGTGAGTGTGGATGGAGACCGGGCATCTGTGTGTTTAAAGAGGAGTCCAGGTGATTCCAATGCAGGTGCAGGCAATTCTTGGACCGTAGCTCGAGAAATGCTGCCCCAGGGGCTGGAAGGGGAGGGAAGCCAGCTCAGGGCAGGAGGCCGTCACGTCCCGGGGGAAGCCTGGTGGACAGACAGCAGAACGCGGGTCTGTCGGTTGTTCCCGCAGCTTCCTTGGCCTGAGGGACTGCGACTGGAGGGCCCGGTTTCCCAGGCTCCTGGGTGGGCTCAAACACAAAGGTGGGTGGCCTGCAGAGGCCCCTGCCCACGGGCTCCTCATCCTCGGACTGCAATTGCTGGGGCTTTTGTTGTTTGTTTTTGCAACTTCTGATTCTAGAAATAAAAATGGGCTTTCAAAACCAGCCAACCAACCCATCCCCACTGTTAAGGTTGGCCCATTTGGGCTAATTGTCTTCCTTTTCATTTGGACCTATTTCCCACTTAGTGTGGGGCAGAGTTTCAAGTGAGTCTTCAGTAATTCCCAAGCATAAAGCAATTGCCTTCATTTCCCAGCGGGACACACTAAAGTGGGCTCATTTGTAGAAAGGATAGGAATAGCAGTTTTTATAGCTTAAGGCCTGGAAGAAAACTGCTTTTTTTTCTTGACAATCATAATCCGCTCATGCTTTAAAAATGCATTTCAAAATCAAAAGGACTCTGAGAGCCTGGAATGTGCTGGAAGGATGTATTAAGACATATCTTATTAGCCAACTTATCTATAATCTAGATGAACTTACCTCTTGTTTCTCCTCTCTCACAACTTCCTCAACCACAGACTGCGTTGCCTGGATGTCAAAGAATTAAGCATGCGTTGAACGAGCAGAAGTAACAGGAGCACAGAGAATTGCTGTCTTGTTTCCTGCAATTCTCTGATCTGAATTCGCAGTGGCAGATGAAGGAAGGGCGGTGCCCTGGGAGGGGGCGGGAGCCATGGCCTGAATAAAGGCTGGAGGCCAGCAGGTCATGGAGGAGTAGAGCAGAAACCAGGCTGGCTGCTGTGGGGGCCGGATCGGGGGGCCGAGCAGAGGGGCTCTGAGTGGTGCCTGGGGAATCCTGAGCCATTTAAATGAACCGTTTAAATCTGACAGACAAATTGCTGTTTTAAGAAGATTTACCAGCAGTGATGTGCAGGATGAGGTACGGTGAGTGGGGGCAGTGTGTGTATCGGAGGGGGGGGCAGTGACAGGTGACAGAGCGGGCAGGATGAAGCTGGATGAAGATTCTGCTGTGAGTCAACAGACTCTTATTGGGCGCCTGCTATGTACCTTGTGCCAGGCATGCTCCCTCTTAGAGAAGAGAACCGGCACCTGCCCCTTGTCCCAGTCAGAGCCCTGGTGTCCTCACACCTTCTTCTCCATCTGTCCCCAGCCTCCCAGGTGGTCCTGTCACCTCCATGCCTCCTGCACCTACCCATTCTCCCTCACGCCCACATCCTCTGCCCCACTGCAGCCGCGTCTCCCTGGACTATGGTCTCCCCGCTAACTCCTTCTCCACCTGGCAGCTTTAGGGGAGGGGATGGCCATCCTAAAACTCTCACTGGGTTCCCCATTGCCTCCAAGGCAAAGTCCAAACTCCTCCGCAGAACCAGGAGGCCCTTGATATCTGGGTCCTGCTCAGCCCTCCCCCCTTCCAAGGGCTCTCTCCTCTCACCTTGACTCTGGGGATGTGGCCACGCAAAATGCCTTGGCGACCTCTAAAGAGGTCACCCTCTCTCTCTCTTCTTCCCCCTCCATCCTCCTCCTCCCCTCTGGCATTCTTTAGAACACATTTAGAGATCTCTTCCTTCCAGAAGCTCTTTCCGGCCCACAGGTACCTCCTGGGTGCTCTCAAAGAATTGTCTCTGGGGCTGTCCTCGAGCTTGTCACAGCGTGTTGTCACTGGTCTTCTCCCCCCTGCATATGAGCTTCAGGAGGAAAACGGCTGTGTCTTCGTCCCCACCCAGCGCCCCCCTGGCACACAGCAGGTGCAGTCAATAGTCATCAGATGGGAAAGGATGAGTTGACAAGAGCCTGGGTGGCGGGGCTGGTGGGAGAGCGCTGGTCCCATTTGACAGATTAAGAACTGAGGCTTCTTGTCACGGCTTCTCAGCCTCACTGCCAGCATCCCCTTCAGGCCGGCTGGCTTCTGTCCAGGGCTCTCCCCTCTTCCTTGCAGACACAGAGTGGAGCTCATCACGGAAGCATCCTGTGTGGTGCCGTCAGTTCTGGCCGACCTCTCAGAGAGCTTCCAGTGGGGCCACTGTGGGAGTGAGATGGACGGCAGCCGAGAGGCTGTGGTCCAGTAGTGAGGAACCCACAAACTGGGGTCTTCGTGGGTTTGGAGATTGCAAAGTGCTAGAAGTCCAAATGAACCATTTTCTGACATAATTTGAAAATGTATTTCACTGAAGTTATTATTCAAAACACAAATCCTCCGTGTTTCTGAAAGCCACGATCTGGCTGCCTGTGTTCATTGCTGTTTTTTTCCTTCCCTCTCATAAACGCTCTTTGCCCACCATTTTTTGATTGACTGGAAGAGCCACGTTGCGGAATGATAGATATTGTTCATTTAACTCCAGCACTTGCTTCTTCCCTAAACTGGAGCTCCGTTCACGATTGATCAGACTTCTCCCCCATTTAGCACCCACGGAAAACGTCGCAGAAGATCGAGTCTGTGACTGGGAGCGCCTCCGCAGCAATCTGCTCGCGACGAGCGGCAGGCGCCCGGCGCCCTAAGCTCTTAATGGAACGTCGGTAGATATTAGGGTTTTATGGACTGGAAAACAGTACAAATCAAAGCGCTTTGCTTACTGTTTATCTGTTTAGAACATTTTTATTTTCTAAACCTAGCAATGCTCATCTTCTTCATCCAACATTCGGTTTGGTTCTTCACATATTGATTTTCCCGTTGGCTGGTACGCCCCACGGAGCCAGGAGACCGAGCTGTGCTGTCTGCGTGGGTGCCGGCCAGGCACCAGGACCATGGCCTTCTCCACCCTGATACCCTCAGCCCAGGGCTGGGAGAGGCACCCTACACTGCCCTCCCTCCCGTGTGGGCCCCCTGAGCCCACAGGTTGGCCTTTTATCTTGGCTTCTTCCCAACATTTACATACAAATCTTACAGCGAAAGTAGTGTCCTCTTCCCAAATTTTATAAAGAGATATGATACACAGGGCCCCAGCAGAAACAAAACCCATCACAGACGATTGGTCCAGGAGTGGGCAAATTTGGTCTGTGAATGGCCAGGTAGTAAATATTTTGGCTTTCTGGGTCACACACAGTCTCTGTTGCAAATGGCCACGGACAACAGCTAACCAATGGGCAGCAAGCCGGCTGAGTGAAACTGTCTTTACGAGAAGACTGGCAGGTGGCTGTCTGGCTTGTGGGCCAAAGTTTGCTGACCCCTGGTTTAAAAGAAGACTTTAAGGGACAATGTGCAGCTGTATGGACAGGGTCCAGGGAAGGAGCAGGGGCACTGAGGTACCCAGAGACCAGAGCAGCAGGAAGCTGTCACTCCCTCCAATGCTGAAAGGGCAGGAGGAAGGAGCGGGGTGACCGGCACCCCTGGGGATGGGGCCCGGGCGGCACTGAGCGGGGGAGCGATCAGGGAGGAAATATCCCCTCTCTTCCCTCCTCCCATCCAACAAGGGACCAGCCAGCGAGGCGCCTGGTGCTGAAGTCCCGGGGCTCTCGGAGCGGAGGACAGGCGGAGCATCAGAGGCGGCTGCAGCTGTGTCTCTGTGGGGACTAGCTTTGTAGACCCCACCCCTTTGGGAGTGTGAGTGAGCCTGACTGGCTGCGGCCCTGGACCCTGACACGTCCCCCACAGCCCTGCCCCAGCCCGCCTGCTTCTGGTCACAGCGACCAGCTCAGGGACAGGGACACGGTCTAAGCTGGGCTAGTGAGACCCAGGCCAGAGCTGCTGTTGTGTGAACTGCTGCAAAGGATCAATGCTCTTTTTTTCTCGTGGATCCAAGGCTAGAACTTTGGCAGCCAACTAACCATGTGGTGAGGCCCCCAGGAGGGGAGAGCCTGTGCTCGGTAATCACAGGAGAAAGCAGAGAGCCTCAGGGGTGCAGAGAAAGCCAGGTCCTGAGCTGTTATTGAGCCCCTGGGTCAAGCTGTACCTGACACAAAAGCTCATTTCTCAGTTAGGTGACCCAATACACTCCCCATTGTCAGCTTCTAGCAACTGAAGGAATCCTGGATAAGAGAGAAAGTCCAGATTTATCTCGGGCCAAGGCCAGCCTCCCCACGGCTGTGTGGACCTCCCACAAGGCTCACGTAATCACCAACAGACGCAAGAGGCAGCCATTCTCCTGTGTGCATGACGCTCAGTGTAGACGCGGCCAAGTTCAGTCAGTGGCGTTTACTGCTGGCGTGCATGTTCCAGAGGCACAGAAATCTTCCTTTTCTGAATATCTGCAGGCCGTGGGCCTCACACGTCACAAGCCAGCAACTTCCTGGGCAATTATGAGGGTGTGGTGACAACAAGGGCAGCTGGCAGTTGTGATGCTGGTGTCACGCAGGTCGCTGGGCTGCGGTGCCGGCGAGGATGCAGCACCTGGCCAGCCGTGTTGTTCTGTTGGAGCCCGTGGCCGCCCTTGCTGTGCTCTTTTCCTGACAGCAGTCCCCTGGGGCCGCGCCGAGACTGCCTGGCACGAAGTGGGTGCTCCATGAACACGTGCTCCGTGACCATGGACGGCCGGCAGGAGCGCCATCAAGGGCCACAGGAGTGGGATTTGGACCGCGAGTCCCTGGCTCTGGGTCTGTGTGGGTCATGCCTGGGTCTCCCGCTCGAGAGGTGCTGAATGCGTAGGTGACGTCTGCCCCGCCTGCCCAGGGAATGCTGCCGTGGTGTTTGGGCTCAGTGTTGCCCGCCCCTCGCTCAGCGTCTGTCACCACCCCTGTCAGCCCCCTGCCCCATCCCATGCTGCGTCTGCGGGGCCTGAGACCACGCTCCCAGAGTCTGTTGGTTTCCTCGGACTGCTGTGACAAAGTGCCATAAACTCGGTAGCTTAAAACAACAGAAGTTTGTCCCCTCAGAGTTCTGGGGTCCAGAGGTCCAACGTCAGCTTCACGAGACTGAGGTTGTGGTGTCAGCAGGGCCGTGCTCCCTCCAGAGGCTCTAGGGAAAAATCTGTTCCTTCTCTTCAGCTTCTGGAGCGACGTTCTTTGGCCTGTGGCCCCTTCCTCCATCTTCAAAGCCGGCGGTACAGCATCTCCGAGTCCATCATTGCCCCACCTTCTGCCTGCCGTGCTGAGTGTGGTCTCTGCCACTCTCTTCTAAGAACACCGTGCGGCTCTCAGGGCCCACCCGATAGTCCAGGATAATCACCTCGTCTCAAAATCCTTCATTTAATCACAGCTGCAAAACTGTCACCATTTTGGGTACCACTCACACATTCCAGGGATTGGGACCTGATCCCTGAGCGGCTGTTACTCAGCCTATGGCGGAGAGCAGTGACTTGCCCAAGGTCGTGAAACAAGCGTGGGGTGCAACCAGGCAGGCCCTCTCCAGACCACCCCTGACCACCCAGCTGTCCTGCTGAAGGGCCGCCAGCCCAGACCAGGGTTTGGATGGAGGAAGGCCACCACCTGAGATCCAGACGTGGCTGTTTGCACGAAGCTGTGAAGGTGCCTCAGTGCTGGAGGTGACGAGGACGGAAGAACGTTCCTCTTTTTGTAGATGCTAATTTCACCAGCCCACCCTCTTTGCAGCAAGTCCAGCTCTCCGTCATTTTTGAAGTAACCGTGACAAAACCCTGTATGTTTTGCTGTTTGTAACTCGGTCATTGGACTTGGGACCTATTAACAAACGTGAAATATCTGATTAAGGGCCAGAGAGGGTCAATGGGAGGCCAGCACTAAGGACAAACAGTGATAAAAGCCCAAAGAACTGTGTCTTCTTCTCAGCCACGTCTACTCGCAGCCAAAGCCGTGGAGTCTGGTGTCTCAGGGGCTCAGGGCCTCTGAGTCAGATGTTGGACGGATGTTGGCCAGCCTGGAGACCTCGCTCTTGCCTGGGTGCTGTCAAGGGGGCAAAGGGCATAGAAGGCACCCTCCACCCTCCCAGAGCTTCCAGGTAACTTGTAGAGTCAAGTCATCACACACGGAGGCCAGAGGACAGCTTAAGCTCCAAGTGTTAGCACTCGGGTGCAGACAGAGCTGTGCTGTGGGTCACCATTGGCTGCAGAGGCGTGGATGAGCCCCAGAGGAGGTGGGACCCGAGCTTGACGTCTGAGGGATCGTTGAGATTTGGATCAGGGAAGAGGAAAGGCAAGGGTGTGCCATGGGAGGGGACAGCCACAGAACGAGCCCTGACCTCCTGGGCACTGGGCTCCCTTCGCTCACCCGCCTGCTTGGTGCTTCCCGGAGGGAGCTGGGCGGTGAGGCACAACACACCTTTCTCAGGCTGATCTAACGTACAGTTGCGCTGTTGGGAACTCAGCCCCTGACTGCGGGCCCACGTGGCCAGGCGTCCAGCAGCAGAGTGGGACTCACGTTGTGGAGGAGGATGAAGCAGGCAAGGATGATGGAAAATGAATGATGAAGAAAGTGGACAACTTGCTGAAGAAGAAAGAGTGCAAGAGCAAGATGGAGAACTTAGCGGTGAAGACAGTGATTCAGTGGGATATTCCGCTTTGCAGAAGTCCTGCTGTGACTTGACTGTTTTGCCTGGCTGTCCTCGCCCTCTCACCTGATGGGCAGTAGCAAGTTTACCCCCATGCACCGTCCTCTGTGGGACCTGCCTGTCCGCTGAGAGCACGTGCTGGCTCTGCTCTCTGCGGGAGGACGACACGCAGCAGAAGCTCTGCTCCAGCGGGTGGGGCCTGTGGCCGGAGCAGCGACGCCTCTCTGCAGAGCATGTCTGTCCACTCTGGGTTCCGTGTTAGGGTTCTGTGGTGATGGAGCTCACCCACTGCCAAGGAAGGTGAGCAGAAGCGGTGCGGGCACCTCGGGTGGAAGCTGTGAGTCGAGGTGGGGCTTGGCACGCACACCTTCTCCTCCGCCACGATGACCGGCAATGCTTCAGACAGAGTCTGTTCCAACCGCTGATCCCCGAGTGAAGGTGACGTGGAGCAGGCCCTCAGCCGGCCCCCAGCGGACAAGCAATGTGAACGAGAGCTAAACCTTTGTTTTAATCAGCCCCCGAGATTCCTGGGTGTTTGCTACTGACTAAGCCACATGTCCTGACTAAGGCAAGGACTGGTCCTTCCACTTTCTCCAACAACCTCTCAGTGGCAGACTGGCACTGACGTCGCCCTCTGCCCCCTCTCCTTCCCCTTTCTTGACCTCTGATGGGATGGAGGTTGTTATCTGGACTCCCTCCTGCCCTGATAAGCGTTCGGTCTGCAGAACTCCAGGTAATCATTAATCAGGGTCTCGGTCTACAAAAAAGGAAGGATGGAAGCATCAATAGAAAATGTATTGGTGAGTTCCAGTGTTGTGAAGTGAGGGGAAGATTATTTAGATAAACGGATTAATCTGATTGAAATGGTTCCCAGAAGTAAATGTCAATGAACCAGACGTGGTAATTTCTTGCTCATGAAGTAGTGTTAGTATGCATGTGATTTGAAGTTTATGTTAAAATACAAGCAGGAGATTGCCTCCTGGGCTGTGGGTGGCGTAAACAGGGGATGGGGCCACCGTGCACGGGAGCTGCGTGTGTCACATGCCGTTAGCTCGGACAGGATGATGGCCAGATGCAGGTTCCTAGAATGTTGCTGAGAATCACAAACTAAACCATGACCAGAAATACATCTTTTGTGTAGAAATTAACATCAAGCTCTCTGTTAACGGCTGCCAAGCAGACTCCAAGTGGCTCCCTGTGCCGGAGGCTTTGTTCAGTGCCTCAGAATAACAAGCGTGCCTTCAGAGGGACGCCTCTGGGAACATGTGTGTGGGACCTAGCACGTAATTCTCTTTCAATGCAGACCTTTTTTAAGCACGAAATTGGACTTGATGCAATAGTAACCACCCCAACTTCACCAACTCTTTCTCTCTCATGTTCTTCTGCTGCTGGGGCCTCAGCGCCCTGTGAACGCAGAGTCGGTCGAGGAATCCCAGAGGATGCCACCGCCAGACTCAGAGGTCAGTCTGTCTGCACGTTGCTACAGCCGCGGCATTTCTCTTCTGCCCCGGCCCCTTGCAGTTGTCAGTTGCCTGCAAAGTCACCTGAGGTTGGAATGCTGATATCCACGCCAGGGGGGCATCGCTGTTGATTCAGGGATGGCACCCTCCAGGATTCCAGGGAAAGGTTCTGAGCGAAGTCGGCGAGAAGCCTTCCAAATTGCATAGACTCTTCCACGGAAACCACTCCTTCGGCCTCCTCTGCAGGCCGCTTCTCCATGGTGTATTCATTCAGTCACCAGATACCTCTGTTCCAGCAGTGTGCCAGAGACCAGTTCACTGATGGACGGCAGTTGGGCTGGACCAAAGGTGTTTGTTGAGCCGGCACTGGAAGATTGGAGAGTCGGGGCCGACTCTGCCTCTTCCCCAGACCAGGGTGCCAAGAGGCCACGGTGCTCCTGAAGCCTCGGCTAAAGGGGTGAAGGGGGGCAGGCACAGGATTTTGCGGTGATGACCTCTGAGAGTCAGAACCGCTGTTTGTCAGGCGCCTGCTCTCTGCACTGGATCTTCTGCAGCGGCCTCTGGCCAGGGTGTCATTTGAGAGCAGAGGCGACGAAGCAGGCAGAGCTGCCCCCTTTCCTCTTCCATCTGCCCTCTGGGGGACTTCCCATCTGTGCCTGGGCCTGAAAACAGCAGAGGACAGGGAATGCACCTTGTTTTTCTTCCTCCTTCTATCCCAACACGAGCCTGCATTTTAAAGGAAAAGCAAGGTTCCAGCGCTGGTCAACACTGCCAGTGACGTCACACGCAAGTGGGTGGGGTTCTAAATTCAGTGAGCACCGTGGAGACCACTCACCACTGAAACAACCCTCGAGAATTCAGTGTCCGTGGGTGTGGCTGCTGGGTCCCAAACTACAGCTGGGAGTGTTCAACATGGCCGCCTGTCTGTGCAACAGGAGCAAGTGGCTCCTTCTGTGACAGAGCACAGACAAGATACCCGGTTGTGGTTAACGATCAGGAAGAGTGCAAACCGTTGTGTGGTTTGTTCTTTGCCTTCTGTTACTCAGTGTGAACGGTTTGCATCATTTAAATAGATGTGTGAATGGTGTGAGCTCCTTGCAGACGCCGTTCGTTGCTGATAAATAATATGCCCTCCATTTGTGTGTCATGGAAGACGTGAAAAATAATTTAAAACCATTTGTATTTTTTCCCCAACTTTTTGCTTTGGAAAATTTCAAACCTAGAGAAGAGTTAAAATAATAGTATGACGAATGATGAGTACTCATGTCCTCCACCTACATTCATCACTGGGCAATATTTTGCCCCTCTAATGCTGTCTCTCTCTCTCTGCCTCTAATACACACACACGCGCTCGCACACACGGTGCACTGGCTCCAATGGCCTTTGCAAAGCAAGTCACCCTTGTCACGAGCACTGAGATCGGGAAATGGAACCCAGAATTCTCTTGAGCGCCGCTCCTGACGTCACCCCCAGGAAGCCACTGTCTGGCATCTTCGGCTCACTGGTCCTGTCTGGGTTCTGAGTTAGGCGATGGAACCGTCCTTGTAGACTGAGTCTGGCTTCCTTCACTCAGTACGGTGGTTGGGATTTGTCCACGCTGTCGCGTGCCATCCGCTCCTTTCTGTTTGGCTCTGTCCTTGTGGTTGTTCCTGCTCAGGGCATTGACGTTTCTAAAGAGTCGGGCAGGTTGTCCTGTGATCTGCACCCGTCTGGTCGCTTCCTCTGGATCAGATTCGGCTGAAGCAGTTTGGCAAGAACATGACAGAGGTGAAGATGTGCCCTTCCCCTGACTCCCAGGAGGCACGTCGACCGGGGTGTCCTGGGACCGGCCGGGCGAGGCTCAGCCTGCTGGCCCATCGCTCCTGTGTGAAGAAACTTCCCTTTTGTGATGAACAGTCATCTTTGGGAGGAGACTGTGAGGTCACGTAAAGATCCTGATGGACGAGCAACTTTTCACTCAATGGTTCAGCATCTGTGGGCGAGCCCTGCTGGAGCCAGTTATTTCATGGAAGTTGAAATTCTTTAGAAGTTTCTGTAAAACTAAACCCTCCTAAGTGTGCTCACTTGTCTTGCCCCAGCCGGCAAACACACGAGATGGACAAGCAGGTTGTTCTCCCTTTGCCCCCTGAGCTCCACTTCCTGCACTAATTGTCCCATCTCGTAAGGAGGGCTGGGAGACTGACCCTGAACACTACACCACCCGAATTCCCTTGCAGCTGGGTTTCTGGCTGGGTGTGGCCCAAGGGAGCATGTTCCTGGCCAGAAGTCCAAGGGCGGGAGGGAGAGGTCAGGGCGCCCCGGCTCAGCGCTGGCAGGAGCACGTCCCTCAGGCGGCGCCTCCACGGCGCAGCAATCCTGGACAGTGACGGCTCCCTCCTCTTCCAGTCTGGGTGCCTCCATATTTCTTGTCTGTATACTTAACCCTGTCCACACCTCTATAGATCGTCCCTTCATTAAAAATCTCTATTTAAACCATCTGAGAAATTCTGCTCCCTGCCAGGACTCTGGCAAGTCAGTGAATTTCACTTCAAATCACTAGTTCTGATCTGAATCATGGGGTTTTCATTTTGCTTCTGTCAATCGGCATCACGGACAAGGCTGCATCCATCAGAGTAATGACTACGTGTGGGGGAAGCAGAAAGCAAGGAAGACAGCATCCTGCAGGCGATGGGTTCCTGGAGCCCGGCTTCCCTGAGCCCAGCTCCACCCTCCTTCTTCCACAGCCTGAGTCCATGAACTAATACGTCCACTCTTTTGTTTACACCAACTTAAGCTGCGCTTGTGTCACCTGCATCCAAAGAGCCCTGACACGCGGGGACGGCACGAGAGTCAGCAGTCTGGGTGTGCAAAGGGGTCGTGGGTTCCAGAGCCACGGCGTGGGCTCTTCCATGTGCGCCGAGAGTGTGGCATGGCCGTAACTCCTTATTCCTGTCTCAGCCTTCTCTGGGAGCTTAAATAACATGTGGAATGACTTCCCATCTTCTCTCTCTTCTCTGTCCGATTCCTTGAAAGCAGCCCCTGGCTGGCTGTGCTGGGAGCAGGTCTTCACACGTCACTCGTTGGTCAAAAGGAGGGCAGACTGTAGGGAAGCTGTATGAGGGAGAGATCTGTGTCCAGGGCTGGTGACATGACTGTCCCTGGACCTGCAGGGGCAGGAGGAGGGGCAGCTGTTAAACCTGGAGACAGGGAGGCAGTGTAGCCACTCAACAGGAGCTGTGACCTTCGGGTGAGGGACACAGCCAGCTCGTCTTGGCCCTGGAGAGAGGAAACCAGAAGAACAAACACTGCAGCCCCACTCCCCTCCCTCCCTCCTATCTCCCACTGTTGCTCCCACCGCCCAGACTCAGTAGATCCACCCATTTCTCATTGCTGGTGGAGAAGGGGCAATGGATGTGAAGATTACAGCACAGGGGCTCTGCTTAGTTCTTGCCTCATAATGTGCCGTCACAGCCAACCATACCAAATCCCAAACGGACTACAAGATTGAGATGCCTTTGCTGGGCATTTAAGGACCTTCTTTGAGAGGAGCTAAGTAGTATGGCAAAAAGTGAGGTTTTCAGGCCCAACTGCATCCCTGGAGAAGTCACCAAACCTGTCTGAGCCTCACCTGTAATAGGCGGTCTTAACGGTATCTCCCTGCAGGTGTGTTGGAGGATTATCTGAGCCAATGCCTGTGAAGTGCTTTGCACAGTGCTGGGCACACAGCGAGGAGTCACCAAGATTCACGTTGACTAGTGTCATTATTACGTTTGCACTTTGCTCTGGGGAGTTTCGAGATGGAGCAAATTTCCCCTGAAAATACCTTGAGGTAGAAAGAAAACCAGCTTTGAGACTGAAACGCTTGGGTTCAAACCTGCCACAGGCTGTTCTTCCTCATGTCACCTTGGTCTCTCTGAGCCTCGGTTTCCTCGCCGTGGAGCACAAATACTCACTTCAAAGATTAGATGAAGACCAAAGCCAATGAGAGAAATGCACAAGGAAGTGTTTTCTAAAGTGCAACGGCATTCTGCTCGTGGAAGGAATTATAATTATCAACCTGGCAGAGACTGTTCTGTGCAAGCATTTTCGAGATGATCTTCCTTGCTGCTCCTGTTGACTCAGAGCATGTCAACAGAAGACGCCGCGTCAACCTAGATGTCCCTTGCCCAAACTAATTGTTAATTTAGACTTAAACTGTACCCAACGCACGATCAGAATTCAAACCTTGGAGCTCCATTAGGGATGCATAATGCTACATTTTCCTTCACTGAAATTAATCAGCTGCAAATGATTAAATTACTATATATAGTGTGAAACACAACAAAGCTGTAATTTTTCTATAAATTCCAGAATGTTACGTTACTTCCCTTCAGCACTGACATTGGAATAATTCCTCTACAGTCATTGCCTTGTCTTCTATAAAATAAAATTTGAAAAACTCATTGCTCTTGAAGCGTACCAAAGTGTGCCTTCAATATTTAATATGATTAATGTTTACTGTATTTGTTGTGGGTTGTCTGCTAACTGTGGCGTTAAACCGCATCCCCTTCACCATCTCCAGGGGCTGGTTTGGAACCACTGTTTGAGAAAGTATCAATTAAAATTCAGCTCCATTGAACACAGGCGTCTTTCTAGTTGTTTGTTTGTGGTGCTGGCATATCTAGTGGCATCTGTTCCCTCTCTTAGCTGCAGGGACAGACTGAGGTTCTAGAAGACGTCTCAGCGGGGATGTAGCTTTAGCTCAAACCCGGGCTCACACAGCAGGCACAAAGGGCCCAAGGCTGACTGCATGCAGGGACAGCAGTGTGCTCCTACGCAAAGCAGCAGCCAAGATGGAACTGTTCACTGAAGCCTGGACTAGGGAGACAGATAAGGCTTCCAGGAGCAGATGTAAGAGGAGACTGTGAGAATGCGTGACCCTGAGACAAACTTGAAGCTCTTCTCACTGTGCGCGGGGGACCCCTCAATCAGAGGATCTCCTCACCCTGTGCCCCTGCCCCTCACTCTCAAGACCTCCTCACCCTGCGCCCCGGCCGCTCACTCTCAGGACCTCCTCACACTGTGACCCGGCCCCTCACTCTGAAGACACCCTGCACTGTGCCCTGACCCCCCACTCTGAGGACCTCCTCGTCCTTTGCCCTGGCTGTGTCACTCCAGGGACCCACTTTCCCTCTGCGTCCCGACCACTTCACGTGCCTCACCTGGATCTCACTGTGATGAAGAACTTAGAGTCAGATCACCTGAAATGACTACCTGTTGTGTCCCAGCAGCACCATGATAGACCCCACTTTTGTCCCTTAACTTCTCTGTGCCTTTGCTTTCTAAGTTGCACACAGGAATCATAGCCTCTGCTGGAGGAGGTAGGGTGGTGACTTCACTTTGTAGCATTCAGGATGCTCTCCAGATCTGAGGTCACTGTGATCTAGTGGGGTGTCTTTCTCTGGCTTCTCACCTCTGGTTCCGTCCCCAACACCGCTGCAGCTTTTTGGGAGAACGCTGGGCCATGCCTTCGAAGCACTACCCACTAAGGACTCTGGCTCCCATAAGGCCTCTGAAGCCCCGGGGAGGGTCTTTCACCACTTCTGTTCCCGATGTTGGGCTCCAGGCTCCTGGTGGCTTTGAGGCCAAACTGCAACAGCTATAGGGGGCCTCTCTGCAGTGGCAGGTGGTCTCTTCTCTCGCCCCTCCCATTCTTGTCAGTTCTGAAGGGACGCTGCCTTACACTCCCAGTGTCTCCAGAGGAATATGTGCACAAGCCGCTCTCCAGCTTCTCTTTGCAGCCCCTCTCTCTGGAGTCCACGCACATGACCATGGAGGCAGCTTCAGAGTCTCCCCACTCTATGCTCAGCGTCCTTCCCCTCAACCCCTCTACCTTTGTGAACCTCGCCCCCGGGTTTGTGATCACTCCCTTCCACCCGAAGCTTGTGTTCCACACTAACACTTGGCCACACTGAGTATTCACTGGGCCCCTTCTGTTTTGTGGGGCACATCGCACCCGGCGTGCTCCTCACCTGAGATCTCACAACCACAGGACATCCCCTCATGGCACCGGTGCCTCCGTGAGCCCGCGTCAGAAGATCCCTGTGCGTTTGTGAGCTCTCCTTCCCCCCTCCCTGGAATGAGCTCCCACCTGGACTCTCAGCAGCTGGCGTGTGGGGCTCCAACTACCTTCGCCTCCACCAGCTACGGAGGCACAGGAACGAGCCGTGCGCGTGTTGTGTTGGGCTGTCCCTCCAGAGCTGCGGAGAGACTCCTCCTCAGTCAGTTCACACATTTTCCATCCGTCTCTTTTGTCAAAGAAGACGTGTATAAAAACAAGCTGTCCAGAGTGGCCCTTGGACAGAGGGATGCTCAGGTGGGCAAGGGACTGACCCCTGTACCTGGACTGATCCTCAGGCAGGGCGCACCAGCCTGTCCAGACAGGTTATTAAAGTCCTGAAATTTTGCTGTAGCAGCTGGTCCATGGCCACTCCAAGGCCCCTCTGCATCCTGGCTGCCCACCCCCAACCCTGGGCCCCTGGATTTCCCCACAGTCCAACCAAAGAGACCTGGTGCCCAGGGTCTCCAGGACGTGCCCCAGCCCTATGGCCGGGCTTCTTTCTGACTGGCTGGTGCTCATGCCAGCTGGTTGTTAATCTGAAGATCACCCACCCTTTCGTCCAGCTAGTCACACAGATGTCCCCCAATAGCCTCTTCAAAAACTTGTGGCAAGAAAAGAGTCAGAGTCTACTTTGAAGAATCCTGAAACTCCTAAAGATGATTTCAGTGCCCAATCATCTTGTCACTGGAAGATACTGCCCTCGGTGAGACTTCCTTCAGTTGACAAACTCCAGGTTGGCAGTTTCAACCTGCCCTTATCCTTGGCTTTCGGAGAATGACACTGGCTGATGTGTTGGGTGCTGCTCACGGTGGGCGCTGTGTTGAGAGCCCTGCACGTGGGTCTCGCTGAGCCCTCGCTGAGCACCGTGATCTGCAGGCATCATCACGACCACTTATCAGAGGTGGGACCGAGACTCAAAGAGTTGAGGTGACTTATTCAAAGCATCCCAGGAGAACGTGGCAGGGCTAGGACTCGGCCCAGGCTGGTTCGTGACCTTGAAGCCAGACTGCTTGGTGATCACAGACTCTGGTCAGTGATCTTGTGCTTGTTATTGTGCTATCCCAACTGTTCCAGCATCTCAGGGAGGCTCAAGTGTGTGTGTGTGTGTGAAAGAGAGAGAGGACAAGAGTGGACGCCTGTGGGGTGAAGTTACAAACACATGCAGGCACTGCCAGTTCCCTATTCCTTGTTATTTTGTTTGGTTCCTTCTGATCGCCTGGGCTGTCTGAGAGTGAAAGCTGTTATATGTCAAGAGCTGCGATTTGCTTTCAGAACTCGGATGAGTGCTGCGTTCCAGCCAGTCCTGCATTAAAGCATCTGGAACACTGCTGGGTGAAGAGGAAAGAGAATCAGTAAGCGGAAACCTGTGGGACCGGGAGGGAGGAGGCTGCGAGCTTCTCTCTGCTCAAGGGAGCTGTGGGGGTCCTTTTTCTTCCTTCCTTCCTCCTTCCTTCCTCCCCTCCTTCCTTCCTCTCTGCCTCCCACGCCCCTCCTTCCCTCCTTCCTTCCATTTTCCTTCCTTGCTCTCTCCCTCTTTTCTTCCTCCTTCCTTCCTCCCTTTCTCCATGTCAACACAGAGAAGGGCACGAGAGTCTTACTAAAGAGCTATGAGACACAGTGGTGAGGGCCCAGAATACTCCCTATCTCGAGACTACTTATGGATCTAGGTGGAGGGGGGACCATTTGGGTGGACTCTGATGGCGTTTTTTCACCCTGACTTGCCTTTGGAGTGATTTTATTGGGACCAGACAATTTAAGACTTAAAACAAAAGTCGAAGAGATGAACTGGAGCCGATTCCTCCCAGGGCTGCTCCGCTTCCAGACCAGACTAAGGCGCGCCCCAGCTGGGCCCTGCTGTTCCCCTGGGGGTGTCCAGGCCTGGAGAGACTCCGCGCCTGGAGGCTGCTCAGCCCGGCTCCCTGCCCTCCGCCCCATGGCCAAGGGTGGGCCAACAAAAGCACACAGTTTTCTGTTCGTTAAAAATCTCCTGACTAGGGAGGGAGCTTTGCAGATAAGAAAATTACCGGCTTTTTTTCATCTTTGAGCTCAACATCTCACATATTAGGGCTTGGATGGGTTGCAAATCCAATTCAATCCAGAAAAGCCCACCAAAAAGACTAACGTGAATTTTTCCACAGGCCAAATTATGGGGAGGAAGCGAGTGGAGGGAGGGAGAGAAACCCCATCTGATTACATTTCTCAAGCAACGTTGTCTCTCCTGGTGTGGGAAGAAGGGAGCCCGGGCCCAATGATCTGAGTGTGGCAGCCCCAGGTCTGGTGGTTCCTTCCCAGCGCCCTCTCCCCACCAGGGGTCGAGCCCTTGGCTTACGGACCTCAGGGCCGGGACAGAGCCGGGCCTGCAGACAGCTTGGCCTCTGAGATGCCGTTAACCTGGAGGGAACTGCTGGCGGCCGACATCGTTGTTGCACCACCTGCTGGAAGTCTGGAAAAGAATCGGAAGCTCATGGTTTGGCTGTAACTGGTTCACAATCCTAATGATTGTTTTCAATACTTCTCTTTTTGTCTTGTTATGCAAGTTACACAGGTTTACTGACAATAGCTTAGACGTTCATATAAATAAAACAAAATGTGGAAATCGATCACAATCCTGTCACCTGAAGTTGCCCTCATTCATGTGTTGACCTTCCTTCCAGTCTTTTTTCTGATTGGCTGTGGGTGAATTCACACACACTCTCAGTCTCAGACAACACACGTTACTTCACGGCCTGATGTTCAAACTTACCAAGGCGCCTTAAATATCTTTATACATCCCTAGTTATAAACGGACCACGACTGTGGCACAGCAGTTTTTTACAATGTGTTCTGTGCGTTGAGTTTATACAAGTCCCATTTTCCTCTGCTTATTTCTTTCATTCTCTTTCTTTCCTTCCTTTCTGCTTTTCGTTCTTCTTTTTGTGTGTATCTATTTCTTTATTTTCCCTCCAGCAGAAAAGGACCCAGCGCATGTTGCCTGGGGTGGTTCTCACAGGTCTCTGGCCTCCCTCGCCCCTGCACATGAGGCACTCCAGAGATTCCACGAGTCCTGGATCTCTCCCCCAGGTGGCCCTGCTGTCCCTCCCTCGGAAGACTGGACACTTCACTCTGAACAGAGATGGGCGAGAAGGGCGGGCTCCCCACCCAGTGCCCCTCCAGCGTCTAGTAAAAGACAAAAGCTCACATTTAGTGATGGGTACTCCGTGCCAGCCTGGCTCCCCTCTAAGAACCTTGCGTGAGTTATCAGAGGCCCGTGCCATAAAACCCTATCAGATGGAGCTCTTCTCCTTCCTTCTTTCCGTTCACTGGACAGCTGAGACACCAAGCTTGAGAAAAGCAAATGAACTTGCCCGATATCACCAGCATCAGCCCCAAACCTCATTGTGCAGTGAGTGCCTGTTAAAAGGAAGTGAAACAAGACAAAAAAGATTTCCAGACTCTGTAGAAAATTGGAAACCTGGGCAGCAAGGGTTTGCATCCCCCCATAGCCACCACCAGCCCAGGCAGAGTGATAGTGCCCACGCTAGACCAGCACGGACTCTGCAGGTGGACCGTGTCCTCCTTCCGTCTGCTCTCCCCTCCACAGAGGGCCGGCTCCACCGACAGAACCAGAAATCTCACAGAGAGACAAGGACGGGCTCTGGGCTCTCCATTCCTGGCTCTGTTTGAGAACCAGGGTGTGCCTATGGATGCCCTCAAAGAGCCACTCATCTCCCCTCTCCACGGTGTAGGACTGCATTCTGAGGTGCTGGGCCAGGAAAGGAGGCACGTCCTTACAGCTCAGACTGCAGCAGTTGCTGTGGTCAGAGCCACTGGATCTGGGCACACACAAGCAGGGGGCGTGGTTGTGCTCGCTTGGTCAGTTGGCTGAAACCAGAGATCAGTGGTGGCTGCGCTAAATGAAGTTAATATAACGTAGAACTAGATTTGGAAAACTTTTTCTGTGAAGGGACAAACAAGTAAAATGTTAGGCTTCGTGGACCCTACGGTCTCTGCGGCAGTTACTCAACCCTGCTGTCGCAGCTGGAGCAGCCAGGGCAGTGTGTCAACGGGTGGGCGTGGCTGCGTGCCAATAAAGCTTTATTTACAAACCAGATGGTGGCTTTCTTTACAAAAGCAGGCATGCAGGAGAAGGAATGTAACGAACTGAGAATGGGAGTGTTGGAGTGGTTTATCCCGTGCTAACCATGCACCATTTAAACTAGGTAGATTCTATTTTCCGGAGTTGGTTCAAGTTTCTTCAACTGAACCTTCAAGCATACATCATTTCTGTACTTTTGTTGACTTTTGAAAATGGTCAAAATAAGACTTCTCCCTGGAAATAATATGTGATGGGGATGGGCATGCAGATTTGGATTCTCTGACTGGGACCATCTCGGCTGTGTTAGTGACTGGATGCCCGGAAGATCAGCATCCTCTCGGGCTCCACACACCATGAGGCCAATTGGGCCAGTGGAGGCAAATCCCCTCCACGGGGTTGTGCCTGTGGTACCGCTGTCCCACTAGCGCTGCCTTAGGGGCCTGGCGGAACGGCATCACTTAACTCGGCATGTCTGGGCCTGAGAAGAGACTTGAATCTGAGAGTCTCCTGCAAGTGGGCGAAGAGACGGCCTGCCGGGGGTGAAAGGCTGCCGGGGGGCCTGTGTTTCTGTTTCACTTGAGGTGTTTGGTGCTGCGTGGGGCGTAGGGAAGAGGGGGGAAGGACACTTCTCTGTGGCTTAGTGTAGACGGACAGAATTCTGTGAAGTTGGAGGTGAAGGGACCTTAGGAATCCGGAATCCTCTCCATTACAGGGGTCTCCCTGTCCTGCGCCCATAGCAGACACAGCTGGACGCTCACGGCAGTCATTTCTGGTGAGCACTGATGTGGGCCTGATGGGGTCCCACGCTCTTGTCAACACAGCGCTCCAGGCAGCCTCCAGCAGTCCGTCAGGGTTAGAACTAATGATAATAACAGCGAAAATCACAGCGAACAGCCATGGGGCATCAGCCATGTCTCCAGCCTGGCCAGTTGAGGTGTGATCCCCTCTGATCCTCACAACCCTGCAAAGTAGTTGCTATTATTTTTCCTGCTTTGCTCAAGATGAGTTCCATTTCCCTGCATCCCAGATTCGGTCCAAAGAGGAAACTGAGACCCAAGACCACATCATAGCAACTTGTAGAACTGAGAACCCAGATCTGTAAACAGCCAGTCCGTGGCCCAACATGCCTCCTTGGTAGATACGTGGTATGTTGGCACACCGACCAAGCTGCTGGCCACCTATAGCTATTAAACACAATGAAAGTGTAGTCCCTCAGTTCACAGCCACAGTGTAAGTGCTCAGAGCCTCAGGCAGCTGTGGCTACCACACTGGACAGTGCAGACAAAGAAAATCATCGTCACGGAGGTTCTACTGCAGGACGCTGGTCTACAGACTGCGGATCCAAATGGAAAAGACCAGAAGCTTCCAGGCCTCCCTCTGTGAGGAGCTCTATTTATCAGAGAGGGTGTAAAGAGGTGGAGACTGACGATGGGGAGGGCTCAGAGAGGCCCCATGGACAGATGCCTGAGACTGGAGAGGGTGAGTCAAGCTGGACTGGCAGACGTGGGCAGGCCCAGTTTTCAGCTGCTGTGTCCCAGAGCAGCTCCTCCTTCTGGCATCAGTCACTGTGGTCACGGATAATTCTCCAGGACGCAGAGAGCAGGGGGGCGCCTCGGCAGGCGTTTGTAGCTGACACAGAATCGTAGCCTTCCCAGGGGCAGCAGATTGGGGCTGTTTGAGAACATCTGTTGTTTCCACCTGCCCAGCGTCCTCCCCTCCTCCTGGTGAGCGCAGCCCTGTTTTCTCCCAGGGACTCTCATGTCCCCTCTTTTAGAGCCTGGGGCCTGCTGGACACCGGAGTTGGGCGTGTCACCCAGGCCTGGCCAGTCAGAGTCCTGCTCATCCCCCAAGGGCGGGCATGGGTTCCAACCAGGGTCAAGGAGGGTCAGCCTAGGACTTCTGCTGGAACCAGGGGAACAGAGGGGCACTCCCTACTCTGGAGTCACCAAACAGGTCAGATATGGGCTTCAGAGAGATCCTGGCCATTTTCACCACCCCAAGAGATGACCCCGAGGGCAATGGAGACAACAGGGAAGACTAGGCCCAGAAAATCAGAGACACAGAACCCCAGTGAGGAGGTCTGAGCCCAAAAATCCAGCTTATGCCTGAAGCCTATCTACTCCTGAACTTTTTATCTTTGTAAGCCAAAAAATTTACATTTTTGTTTAAGACTGTTTGTGATGGGCTTCTCTGACTTGCAGCCAATAGAATCCTAATAAATATTGGGTCAGTTGCTCAAGACTCACCTTTTCTTTTCTCTCTCCATTGGTAGAGCTGGGCCACGGGTCTCAGCACTGCTTCGGGGCAAAGAGAGAAATTCCGCTGAACTAAAAAGTTCTGACACCCTGTCATTCCGCGGTCCTCCCTGCAAGCATCTCCCTACCTCTGCCCACACCTCCTCCCCAAATACCGTCCTCACGCTGCTCTTCTATGGTTTCTTTTCTATTTAATATTTATTTTAACTTGATTGCACCTGGAGGTGAGTGTGTGTGTGTGTGTGTGATCATGTGCGTGCGTTCATCCATGAGCACAGTGACAGTGGCCCCCCATCTCAAGTGTCCATCAGAATTATCTGGAAGGCTTGGTAGACAGAGTTTTCTAGGCCTTACCCCCAGGTCCGGTAATTCTGCAGATCCTGCTGGGGCCTGAGAATTTGAATTTGTAACAAGTTTCCAGTGATGCTGCTGCTGTGCCCAGAGAGCACACTTTGTGAACTACTGGCTTATGGGATGGGGTAGATTGGAGAGTGACACCTGCCATTTCTAGAATGTTTTGCAATTTGTAAAGACCTTTGATGCACTTGATTGATTGATTGATTTTGGTGAGGAAGAGGCCCTGAGCTAACATTTGTTGTCAATCTTCTTCTTTTTTTTCTTCCCCAAAGCCCCAGCACATAGCTGTATACCCTAGCTGTAGGTCATTCTAGCTCTTCTCTGCTGGAGCCTGCCTCAGCATGGCTTGGTGAGCAGTGCGTAGGTCCACACCCAGGATCCGAACCGGTGAACCCCAGGCCGCTGAAGTGGAACCCATGAACTTAACCACTTGGCCATGGGGCTGGCCCCTGATGCAACTTATTTTAATTGAGCCTCATGGTCATCACGTAAGATAGAAAAAGCAACTGTTATTGACGTAACTATTATCTGACCAGGCAACTGGGGCTCAGAGGAACAGGATGATTTTCCAAATTCACGGAGCTTGGACTTGCAAAAGCTGAAACCATAACTCAGGTCTCCTGACTGCAGCATTTCTTGCACTACAGCATGCCGTCTTGCTTTTGTGAAAATGGAATCCAATGTTAAGGAAAGGAGGAAAGAGGGAGGGGAGAATGAGGGGAGAATCAAGGGCAGACGGGACAGGAAAGGAGAGAGAGAGAAAGAAGAACCTGCGACTGAGACCCTGGGAGCGGGGGCAGACGACGGGCTACCTCAGGCTCAGCATTTGTCAGACCTGGGTTTGGTCCCATTTCTGCCACTTCCTAGTTCTAGAACCTTAAGAGCATTTCTTAATCTCTTTGATCTCTGATTATAAAATGAAGATGATGCAGCCTAACTTGAAATTTTATTGTGATTATTGTAATTGTAAGCTCTGCATAAATGTTAGCCATTGGAATTTCACTTAATCCTCACGACGCTTCTGAGTTAGATGCTGTATCAGTGAAAGGTGTGCTGGGTCACGGTAACAAGTTAACTCGTTAGATGGTTTACAGAATAAAAAGTTTATTACTGTCACACATGACAATTTGAGGTGAGTGTTCTACGTTAATGGGCGACCCTGCTGCACACAGTTACTCAGGGACTTAGGCTGATGGCAGCTCTATCTTCTTCAATACTCAGCTTCTGAGATCTCTCTTATCATTGCCATCCCAACCATCCAGCCAACAGGAAGGGGAAAGAAGGAGTCGATGAGGTGTGGACTGGTCTTAGGGTGTCACCCCAGAAGGCACACAACGTTTCCCTCTCATACTCTATTGCAGAGAACCAAGTCACATGGTCACATCTAATCTCAAAAGAGCTGTTGACAGAGAGTACTGCTTGGGTCTCTTGCATCCTTACGTGTCTTGCTGGGTGCACCAGGACTGCAAGGCCCTCACTACTCTTTTAGTCAGGCCGTTTCTCAGGGTTGTTGATGCAGATAATAACCTTAAGAAATGAAATAACATCTATCCATTCCCCTGACACACACACATGCACACATACACACCACAGGCCTCACTAGGGACGATGAGCAGGCTTGCTTATTCTCTGCTATAAAAGTGGTGGATTCCCCAAGCTCAGTGTTTCACAGTTCTAACACAAACCTACTGTTTGCATAACATCTATCTATATCCATCACACCATCCCCGTGGGACCTGGGAGCAAGAAAAACTGATGCAAATATGCTCAGGCTGCTTGCTGTGTCATGAGTAATAATCCTTTGTCTCTGACCTAGGAGTCTCGTGTCTTCTATCAGCATCAATGAAACAGTAACTAGTTAACATGTTAGTTCGTAAATAGGATAAAATCAAATCCCACAGGAAGTTGGGAAACGTGGTCCCTAGCTGGGCAGCAACATCCTAGTTATAATTCCAGAACCGTGGAAGACGGGCAAAGGGGACCTTTGTGATTAGCTAGCAATCTCTCCCATAGATGGTCTTATGCCCAGTAGGAAATAGAAACTCAAAGAGGTGAAGCGACTTGCTCAAGGTCTGGCAAGAAGCAGAGCTGGGATTTGAACACGTCTGGTGACTACCTTCTACTGCTAGTGAGAAGACACACCCCAGGAATCTGTTACTGCAGCCATGCAAACGTGTACAGGGGCCCATTGGCTGTGAAGCTAATAACCCTACACCCTCCTTAATCCTTACTCTAACCCTGTAAGGCTCTGTGAGGGGCCCTGACAATGTGGTCACGTGGCATTGAACGTCATGCTAAAGAGCTGGACTTGACCAAATGGGCAATAGGAAGCCGTTTGAAGTTCTTCCGCAGGACTCTAACATTGTGACCGCAGTGTGGGAGATGAACTGGATGGACGGAGACACTGGAGGCTGGAGACTGTTGTTATGGTGCCTGGTCCAAGCAGGTGCTTGGTGTGTGCTGAACAAATGGCTTTGATGAAAAATGATAATGGCCTGAACCAATAGAAGGCAGGAGTGTGGGGTTGGGTAGCAGATATAAACTCATGTGACTCCTCGTGCTTGTGATGGCGTTGCAGTCAAGATGCAGTTACTCCTAGGGGCCAGGAAGAGGTTGTGACTGAGGAGGGGTCAAAGGGGACACAGCTCCACTGGCAATAATTTACATATTAAGGCAGGTGATGAGTGATTCTTTATCTTTTGTAAATATGAAACATTTCATAATAAAACTTTAAAAACATTTTAGAGGCAGGATAGAAAGGCTGTGCTCTGGAACAGTATACGTGTGCAACCCCTCCCAGAGATCTTTGCATTTCAACAGAAGACAATTCATTAGCATAAAGGAGAGAACGTCTGATGCAGGAATGTCTAGTTCCAGCAACCGATTGGTAGGGGAAAAATATTTACAGAGCAGAGAAAAGTCTGTGGGTCCTGCCTGCAGCCGCATCTGCGTGACTCGCCCTGACTGTCCTGCCCAATGGCACACATGGCTGGACCTGGGGGCCCTGGAGGGCAAGCTGTGCCGCCCTCTGGAGGAAGTCTCCTTGGCAGGCCAGCTGGTGTGTGCTCAGAGGCTCCCCAGGGAGCATGGCGGCAGCAGCCATTTTAGCAGTCGCACCCTCGCCCCAAAATGCTCATGTTCCCTTTGTGAATTTTCTTAGTTTTTTTTAAGCCAAGATGAACATACTAATCTTCCTCCTCTCTCTGCTTCTCATCAGGCCTGGTGCACAGCCTTGCATTATTCATGAGGGTTTACATTAATCAAACGCGTCAAAGTTTCATGAAGTGTCTGTTTTGGAGCGCACGTTCTTTGTGGAGTTGGCACTCAGTGGACAATGGATCATATTTTGGAGATTCTCCAGCATTCTTAATTCCCATCTGCTTTGTTTGCTGCAGCTGTTTCACTTCCCCGGAGACCATATCCTGGAATTCTGCAGTGTGTAGATGGCTTTCAAGTAAATGCAAGCACCAGGAAATGCTTTCTGGGTTAAATGGATGCAGACACTGTTGAAATGGTTACACTTGGTTTGTCTCCTGTGCCGGGCGACATCCTGGATGCTGACATGTATGAGTTTTTTTTTGAAGAGGCTATTACTTGCCCTCCAGCATCCATTTTCTCTTTTTTCCTTAAAAATTGAACTCCTGACTTTCAGCTGAGCCAGGTGGGATACAGAGAACGTTTCCCAGGTTCCCATAACAGTCCCTTGCAGTGGCCGCGTGACCAGGTCCCGGCAGTGGGGACTAACCGAGGTTTCGCCCGCACTCTAGAGGAAGAGCACAGCCCATTTCCTCTTCTGCCTCCTGTCCTCTGGAACGTTCTGTCATGGCTGCAGCTTGGACGATGAGGAGGCACCAATGTGCCAAGGGTAGTAAGGCCACAAGATAGAAGTCGCTGAAATTCTGCCCCCGGGAATGCCTTACCAGCCCTGGACTTCCTAAAAGTGAGAAAGGGGATCGAGTTTTCTAGGGAGCGTGGAGGCCGGGAGGTAGGGGAGGGTTGGGACCCAGGCTGTGCTGATCCTCACGGATTCACTCTTTAAAAAGACAGCGTCTTCCAAAAGTTTTGTAAGAAGCACTTTAATTTAACAATTAGTATTTTACTGGTTTAATGTTCAAGGTCATGAGTTCAAGGTCTGATCCTGAGGTGCCACGTCCTGGAAGCATGCAGAGCTTCCTGTGTAATCTCCGGCCAGCTCACCCCACGTCTCTTCGTCCAGTACCCGCAGCCCAGCATTCATGCGCTGGATCGCCCAGAGGTGCCCCTGCTGTACAGAGGAAGGGAGCGATAACGGTACCTCAGCACCATTGAGTGGCCAAGGGTTGAATAGTATTGGATTACTGGTATTTCTCTCATTATAAAAGCACAAGAATGTGCATCACCAATAATCCCACCAGGAAGTTATCATTTTGATCTATTTCCTTTTAGTCTTTTTCATTGCAAATACAGACGTTTGCCTTTGCGCAAATGGTATCATAGGACGCATACTCTTCATAGCGTCTTTATACCTTTTTGTACAGTGAACATTTTCTCAAGTTGTTACGAATTCTTCTGCAATATGATTTTTAATCATCTTTGCTCCAGACCCTCATGTGGCTACACAATAATGTGCTGTCCAACCCCCACGTCTTGAGGACATTGTTCCCCCTCTCTTTCTTTCCATCGTTCTCTCCTCCCATCTTTCTTTCCCATTATAAATACCACTGGAATGCACATCCCTGTAGATGAATGTTTTCGAATGTCCTAACTTCTTCTTAGGGCCTGTCCCGAGAACCGGAATTCAGGAGGATTCAGCCACAGCTGCTGCCCCTTCTCAAGACCCATTTTGATGTCAATGATATTTCACTGTCTCAGCTGGTTGGCAACTCAGTTAGGTTTCAGAACAATAACCCATTGTCTGATTTATGTTAAGTCATAAGAGAATCTGAACATTTCTTGTTCTGAAATACTCATGGGTTTTTGTTTTTGTCTTCTACCATTGCAAGCAGTTGAAAACACAACCCAGAGGAGTGGCATTTTTCTATCAGAAAATGAATTGGTAATTTATTCAAATGAGTCTGGGTAGTTGTTTAAAATTATTACCTTATGCAAACCTCTAATGAAATGAAGTCGGTTTACATCTTTAAATAACCTTTAATATTTGTACAAGTAAATATCTCCATTTGACGATAATGGAAATTGTCAGAAATGTTCATTTTCTCACAGTTTAGCTCACTCACAATGGCTGTCAGGCAGCCAAACAATATGACGCAGAACACTGTGAGTCCTTTCAGAGAAGATGGGATTTCAAAGGTGGGGAGAGGAGGCGCAGACGCTAGTGAAGTTTGATTCTCAGAACATGGAATTAGGACGGTGACAGGAGACGATGGTGCCAATGACGTGCGGTTAGAACGCCATCCCTGTGAAGTCTCCAGCTGAACCTCGGCGACAGGAGCATGGAGAAGGGTGGGCTGGGGAGCAACCCGGAGTGGAAAAAGGCCGCTTCTCGGCTTCTCTGGCTGGAAGGAAAGCTCGAAACAAAGTAAAACAAAGAACCCAGGTCTCAGCCGGTCCACGGTCTGCAAAGTGCGCCAGGCACAGGTCGTGTGGGCAGCCGTGACACAGCCCAGTGCCGCCAGCAGCACGTGCTCAGGCGCCTGCATCTCCAGGAAAGCAGGGCAGCGGACTGGCTCCAGCGGGTCACAGTTCTAACAGGGACTCGGGCTCGAAATGCCGTTTTATTGGGATTTGTAACTGTTTTTGTGGGGGAGAGGAAGGCAGGCAAAGAGAAGAGAGTAGGAAAAGCAAGGAATGGAGGGTCCACTTCATCCAACATGGAGCCCACAAGTGTCGGTCCCAGCAATACAATCACTCCAGAAGAACCCTCATCTCTGATGCTTCACTCACGCATCTGATGCTCAGCGGTTGTCACCAGGTGCCAGGGACTGCCCCACTGACCACGGGGGACAGTGCTGAATTAGACCCCTGTTCTCACAATCCACATTCTTTTGGGGGCTAGAGAGATAAGGAACCAATAGGAGAATATATCAGCTAGTGCTAATTCTATGCAAGGAGTTACAACACGGTGGGTGACAGAGTGCTTGGGAGGCCAGTTCGTGTACGCTACGTGGCAGTTTTGAAAGAAGGTGCAAGTTCTCTGACACTCTTCCCATTGAGAGGTGGAGTTGGGACTGGCCCTGTGGCCGCTAAGTTCATGCACACCACTTCAGTGGCCCAAGGTTCGCCAGTTTGGATCCTGGGTGTGGACATAGCACCACTCATCAAGCCATGCTCAGGCGGCATCCCACATGGCAGAACTAAAAGAACCTACTACTACGATATGCAACTACGTACTGTGGGGCTTTGGGGAGGAAAAAAATAGAGGAAGATTGGCAACAGATATTAGCTCAGGACCAATCTTCCTTAAAAAAAAAAAAAAAAAGAGGTGGAGTCTAGGTCCCTTCCCCATGCACCTGAGTGGCCTTTGTGACTTCCTGGAAGAACGAGATGCAAAGGAGTGACCATCCAGGCAGCTTCTGCTAGTTTTTCTTGGAACATTGCCTCTAGGCATCTGCAGCTGAATGTAGGAAGTCCAGCTCCGGTGAGGCCACCATATGTAGAGACCTCTCAGAGGGACCAGTAGAGAGAGACAGACGCCTGAGCAGCCATCTGTGCTGGCTCCCGGCTGAGTCTTCTCGGCCCAGGTGCCAGATCTAGGATGAAGAAGCCTTGTAGACGCCCACTGGACAGCAACTCCATGAGACACCTGGAGTGAGGACTGCCTAGGTGAGCCCCCATCCACTCAGACTCTTGAGCCAAACAAATGATTATTACTGTTTAAGCCACTGTTTCAGGGGTGGTCTGTTATACGGTAATAGGGAACCAGAACAGAGTGATCTAAAAGGCTTCTTTGAGGAAGTGACATTCGAGCTGAAGACCTCAGTGTCATGAAGGAGCTGGGCGAGGAGGAAGAACATTCCAGGCAAAGGGAGCAGTGCAAAGATGCTAAGGCGGAGATGCATTCAGCAAGCTCAAGGGAAGAAAGAAGACCAACAAGGCCAGAGCCCAACACGACGAGAGCAATGCGTGTGCCAGCACGCAGGAGAGGCCTCAAATGTTAGCCGCTGTTAGTATTATTGGGTGCCTCCTGAGGCCGGGTTCTCTCTTGGAACTGGGCTGCATGAATTAAGGTTTTGACCCTAAAGGAACGTCGGTTTGGGGGAAGGTGCAGACTCATCTGAATAATATCTCAGAGAGATGCGAGTGTGGCCAGAGTCTCCTTCCGAGATGAACGTGGAGACATTGGTATAGCTTGAGCCTGTTTTCTTTCCTGTCCTGGTGGCAGGTTGGTGGTAAAGAAACTTTCCTAAGCCTTGTCTCCTACCACTGAGGTTTGGGGAGGTGGAAGGGGAGTGTCTGGGTACCACAATTTTCCTCAAGGAGAAGGGATTTAACACCTTCTTGTTTAAAAAAAATCCTTAGATTAAGGAGTTTGGACATGAATAATTCAAAACAATGTTATGTGGATATAAGAACTGCAAACATGCATATGAATGCCTTCGAACTGTCAAATCACTCGGCCTTCAAAAGTCGTTTTGCAGTCTGCCTTCTTTAAGCTGAGAGCCTGTCTTGTGGCTCACGTGTGATACATGAAACGCAAATATTAGAGGACAATATCAGGAAGGGAAGGGAAGCAGTCTGAATGTGCATTTTGTCGCAGTTACAAAGCCTCTAACTTGTAGACAAAGGATTCTCTGACTGAGGAGTATGACGTTGAATGACGCGTGAAGACCTCCTCCCAGCACAGCCAGCCAGGGGCTGCCTTCAAAGAACTGGACAGAGAGGAGAGGGAAGATGGGAAGTCATTCCACATGTTATTTAAGCTCCCAGAGAAGGCTGAGATAAGAATAAGGGGCTATGGCTGTGCCACACTCTTGGCGCACATGGAAGAGCCCACGCCGTGGCTCTGGAACCCACGACCCCTTTGCACACCCAAACTGCTGACTCTTGTGTCGTCCCCAAGTGTCAGGGCTTTTTAGATGCAGGTGACACAAGCGCAGCTTAAGTTGGTGTAAACAAAAAAGTGGACGTATTAGTTCATGGACTCAGGCTGTGGAAGAAGGAGGGTGGAGCTGGGCTCAGGGAAGCCGGGCTCCAGGAACCCATCGCCTGCAGGATGCTGTCTTCCTTGCTTTCTGCTTCCCCCTGCATGTTGTCTTTACTCTCCGGACCAGGTTCTCCAAATGACAGGAGACATGACCTTGGGCTCCTCCAGGCTCACACCTTATAGCTTGCTACCAAAGTTGAAAAACAGCTGTTTCTCCTCAGTTTATATTTGGAAAAGTCCCCAAGAATATGCTCTGATTGTCCTTAAGTTACCCGGCCACCTCCTTTGGTCAGTCATTGTGAACAGACAGTGAAGGGTCGTAACTGGTACCAGAGGAGTAAGATCTGTTACTAGAAGAGGTTAGGCAGGTGGGAAATGTTGAGCAGACAAAATTGTAGTGTTGTCTCCCCAAGAGAAAGAATTAGATGTTGTCTGAGATCAGAGCTCCTGGATCTGCGAGCTCCTGGGCCACCTCTCTCCGCTGCCCTGGACATAAGACGCAGAGCTTCCCTCGTGGAGAAACAGACAAGGCATGGTTTCGACGTTCAGCTCCCTCAGGGGATGGATTCCCCTTGTGAAGCACTTCACGTGAAGAACTCCGATTTCACAGAATCGTTGGCTTCTCAGATGGAAGAGGTGGCTTAGCCCAATGCCACAATTTTACACGCGTGGCAGGATTCAAGACACCAGCATAGAAGAATTCACAGATTTGGGGAGGTGAGGAGAGGGGAGCAGCTGTCATGCTGGGCTGGTCCTGCCCAGAGACGAGCTGAGACAATCATCAGGACGCCGGCTGGAGATCATGCCGCCTAGCTCTCCCCCTTGGTTCCCTTCAGGAACGTCAAGTAAGATGTATACATTTTTTCAGAGCTGGACTTGTGTTTGGATCCATCACAATGTCAACAGTGACCGGAAGCAGCCTAGTTATAGTGTCTGCAGTGCTTTCTGCTCCCTTTCCATCCCCCGCCCCCTGCTCCAGCAGCAGTGCCCCCATGTGCACAGGCACGGATGCACTCCAGGACCCCAGCCGGAGCTTTGAGCTATGTCACTGCAGGTAGAGAAATAGGAGGAGGAATGTAGAAGCCGGCAAGGCGGTCAGATTTAACTTGGAAGGACGGGAAACCACAGGGCAGAGGAAGAAAACAGATACGACAAGGGGCACAGGTGGGAAGAGCCTCTCTGAGCTGTGGGCAGAGTCTTTGGGGCTCTCAGAATGAGAAAGGGGAAGACCTTTGAGGGTCTTGGTGTATAGGTAGCGTATAGAAAGAAAGAGAGAGGGAGTTACAGAAAATAAATTCAAGACGTTTTGCTGTGTATTTTTAATATACTCCCTCCCATTGCTAGGTATATATTCAAGAGAACTGAAAACATACACTCATGCAAAATCTTGTACATGAGTGTTCGTGGGAGCGTTATTCATAATAGCCAAAAAGTGGAAACAACCCAAATGTCCACCAAATGATGAACTGATAAATAAAACGTGGTAGATACAACAGGATATTACTCAGCCATAAAAAGGAAGGAAGCACTGATACACGCGACTGCGTGGACGAGCCTTGGGAACATCACGCTGTGTGAAAGGAGCCAGTTACAAAGAGCACACACAGTATGATTGCATTTATGCAAACTGTCCAGAACGGGAAAATCTTTAGAGTCATAAAGTGGATGTGTGGCTGCCTAGGGCGAGGGGAGCTGGAAGATTACTGCTCAGGCTTCTTTTGGGTGGTAAAAATGTTCTAAAATTGATTGTGGTGATGGTTGCATAATTCTGCGAGTAGACTAAAAGCAACTGAATTGTCCGCTTTAAGTGGGTGAACTGGACTGTGAATAATATCTTAATAAAGCTGTTACAACAGCAACAATACAAAAAACAAACAAAAATCCAGACTGACGTGTGAGGGGAAAAAAAAGAAATTCATCCAGAGTCAGGGTGGGTGTGTCACGGCAGCGAGTCTGAGCCGGTGGACGGCCTTTGACTGCGGGCCCAGACCTGCGTGGTGGGGCTCGGTCTGCGGCTGGCTGTGGGTGTGGTGGCTGCTGTGAAGCCATGGTGTGGTGGACCAGACGGAGCTGCCAGCACACAGGTGTGGGAACTGTCTTCCTCTGGCTCTTCCCATATCGCACTTTCCACCCCGGACGATGTTTTACAGGAACCAGTTTTTCATAAAACGTAGGGCAATGTTTTTCCAAAACCACCTTATTTCTGGTGGTGATGGGGAGTTGTTGCCTCTGCCCAGATGCAAAGCAAGTCCTTGGGACACTTTTGGATCCCATTCATGATAAAGCCAGATTTTTAGAGCAAAGTATGAGGCTGCCACCTAAAAAAATCCCAGCAAGAAGGACATTAACTCTCTCACTGTCGTTCATTTGGGTGTAAAGACATGCATCGTCCGGCTTCCACATTAAAATCTTGTATGCGTGTTAGTCATCATTACTCTCCTCCACCATCTTTCTGATTAAGTGAAATTAATAGTCAATAGATTGGCTAATAGGGTACAAATGAGAATTTTAGTTGTTTAAGTACCAAAAAGAAATAATTTGTTTTCTCATTTTAAGACAACAGAATTTCTCCTTTAACTACAAGATTCATACTCTTGTCAATCAGGGGAAAAGTGTTAATGTCAATCACTTAGATCAAACATAAATATAAAAACCTGCAGTCGTGTGTGTATGTATAATAGTCATCTCTGACTTGAGCAAGTTCAATATTTCCAGCCCTGGGGAAGGCACTGA
This sequence comes from Equus caballus, assembly GCF_041296265.1. Lineage (NCBI taxonomy): Eukaryota > Metazoa > Chordata > Mammalia > Perissodactyla > Equidae > Equus > Equus caballus. The sequence continues at coordinate 100,172,462 of NC_091690.1, read as the reverse complement.
CTGAGGGAAAATAGCCGTCACTCAGCTGCATGAATACTGTATGAGTCGTGGCAGGTTGCTTGACCTCTCTGAGGTTTCATTTCCTTAGCTTTCAAATGAAGATCATGATTCTTGATCTGCTGTCATAATATTTCGCCCTGTCCTAAGGCCCAGCTGGCCAGCGAGTCAGGATTTGCTATTTTCTAGATAAGGACTTGTTCAGACAACTGGATTACGTCTTCCAGAAAGTGGGTCTAAGAGTCGCAGGTGTTGGCTGGGGGTGCCTAGGGGAGCTGTGTCATGCTGGGCCAGGGATGAAGGGAGGAGGTGGGGGGCCTGGTCAAGGAGGAGTAAAGAATGAGAGGAAGCCCTGGGGAACAGAGCTGAGGGAGACCACATGGCCCCTGGAGGCCGAGCCACCTCCGTGCCCAGCTCTCCTGTTTGGTCCGTTAGGAGCCTGGGTGGACCTTGGCTGCTGTCCTTGGGTCCTGAGGCCTCCAAATGTCTGTGCTGAGCTCCACGTTTACACTTTGGTCGGATCTGAGGGAGGTCCTGCTTCTCGCAAAGAAACGAGGGAGGGGGGAGGGTGGGGTGCAATTTGTTTGAAACATCTTCCTCGTTACCCTGTAGAACTGGATTAAGGATCAGATGGCTTCCCTGACCAAATGGGGGCAGGAGCCGTGCCTTTTAAGTATTTGTGCTATTGAAATATTTGCTTACTTGAACTGAAGTTGGTAAAATGCGAGAAGGTACCTTGAAAACCGCAAAGCAGAATGCCAATGGAGAACACAGGAATTCTTAATAATCTGATTAAGATTTCATGAAACCCCCGTTAGTCATTTTTGTGTATCTGCCACAACGAATAAAGCCAAAAGAAATGGGTAAAATATTTAGAAACTGGGTGAGTTTTCACTCCTTCATCTGAGAAGTTTTAGCTTTTAACCCTCTTCTAACATGAGGAGAAAATGGAAGGGAGCTCTCCTCGGCCAGCGAGCGTGAGCACGGCGGCTCCTGTCTGGAACCCCCATGGGCAGAAAGCACGTTTGTTTGTTCTGCAGACTTTCTAGCCTGGCGCTGTCAGGGTCGAGGAAGAGACCAGACTTTCCACCTCAGCTGACTCCCGGCTGCTCTGCTGGAGCCGAGCTGCACGGGAAGGGAACGGTCAATCCGCCAGCTTCGCGTGCCAGTCTCCACTTGGCGCACATGGGCATTAACACAGTAACTCGGTCCCCTGTTACTGAAGAAGTGTTTTGGGGGTGTGCTGTTGTCCAGGTGACCTCTGTCGGCCAACTTCCCCGGCACCCCGCTTTACCCGCCTAACCTCCAGCCTGCAAGTTAAAATTTGGAGAAAAAGGGAAGACACAACCACTAGAGGAGTAAAGAAAGACGCAGGATGAAAGAAAACGTGGACTGTTCTCTTCCTCGTGTGGCTGCCTTCCGTGTCCAAACTCGCAGTGGTTCTCTGTGGGAGAAGGAATCCTAGTGCAGGGACGTGACACAGAGCACGCATTCGTTCAAAGTGGTGCCTGGTGGCCGACTGCCCCCAGGTGCTACCTCTGGTCCCCTCGAGGCTCACACCGCTGTCTGCTGGCCCAGCACAGTCCAGTACCCCCTCCCACCACCACCGTACGTTACAAGGCAACACAAGTGCCATCCAGGATGGAAGGGAGGGACCACCTTCAGATGTCCACAGACAGCCTCTCCCCGTTTCTGATAGAGTCTTCTGCGCTTTAATTGCTCCCCGAAAGTGAGAGCCATCCCGGGGTCCTCCGGTGACATTTTCCAGTTTCCTGTCGGCTCCACTTAGGGGAAACAAATGGGCTGGCTGGCCTCCCTCTAGATTGAGTTTTTCATGAAGTCATTACTTCTGTCACAGGGAGTATTTTCAAATTGAAAAATCTGAAACAATAAATGATGGTGAAGCAGTTAATAACTGTTAAGAAATCACATTTGGAAAATTGCATTTAAGCAATAACCTTTCTCCCTGTAATTAAATGACAGAAAGGTCTTGGTTTTAATTAAGTCAGCAATTTATAGTTATGAAGCTATACTTCACTATGCAGATTAGCAAATGATAGGTCACAGAACGCCCTGAGTGCATTTGGAGTGGGTCTGATACGGTAATTACTCCACTGCTCAGTGGTGACCACACTGAACCGCATCTCCAGATGAAACAATTTTCTTTTCCCTGCTCCATGATGTATAACTAGGACGAGTAAATGTACCACGAGCACTGCCTTGCACATCTTTAAATTAAAATGGATTTTAAATGAGGGGGCGCGGGTGGCGGGAGCGTGTTTGAAGAACAGCGCCAAGTGAATGGGCCACTCGTCAACGCCCGCGAGCGGAGAATATATCATTGTTTTACAGGCTTTCTATCCTGCGCCTGAGTGTTTGCTGCAGATTTACGAGGAAGTAAAATGCTAATGTTAGTGTATTTATAAACATATGATGGGGGTTTCATCTATAATTTATCTGCCAGCCCTGCTCTCTGCCTCCTTGGAACGGAAAATGAAATGCTATGTTGGACAGCCAAAGTGTCATTAATATGGCGGTCACATTTTATTTAACTAACCCCCAGCTCATATTACACGTTGATGATCACACTGTGAGATGTTTTTTGAGATGCTTATTGTGTCTTGTCCCCTTTCTGCCCCAGCCTCAGTTCTGCAGAGGTCTAGGCTTCAACAAATGGCTTCAAACAGCCTGGTGGCAATCTGCTACCTGGGGATGGTGTGTGTGTGTGTGTCTGTCTGTCTGTCTGTCTGTCTCTGTCTCAGGGGCCTTTGAGGGAAAGGAAATCCAACTTCTTGAAAATCGTGTCTCTTTTCATTTCTCTTAAAATCTCACGAACATCTGAACTATAAGAAATGACTTATTTTCAGGTGTCTGATTTCTTCTTCCAACTCTGCATTCTCCGCCTCTCTTCATTGGAGCAAATCTCCACCGAAACACGTGGAGAACGGAGGCCGCAGAGGAAGAAGCTGGAGCATCAAAAGCCAAGAGCCTCCCATGTGGCCGAGGGCTGAGGACGGACAGACCCCCACCTGGGACGTCCAGGTGAGGGCAGCGTTTCTCCGGGACAGGAGCACCTGCTGTTGTGTGGGTCAGCTTGGGCTCCAGGCCCTCTGTTCCCCTGCCGCCCACACCAGAAAAGAGATGAGTCAGATTTGGTTTCAGCTGACTGATAAATCGCTGAACCGGCGGCGCCACGGCTGGTAGTGAAGCCTGTTCCAAAGACTCAGAGGCAAACCGATATTCTCCCATCAAGAGCTTCTCGCTGAAAAATGCTGACTCTCCTTTTAGGAGGAAAAATGATACAAATGCACTTCGTACCCATCCTCCCTTGGACTTTTTGGAATCCTAGAAGAGGGGTCAAAATTACCTAAATTATACTTAAAAGGAAAAAGAGGGACCGGCCCAGTGGTGCAGCGATTAAGTGCGCACGTTCCACTTTGGTGGCCTGGGGTTCGCCGGTTTGGATCCCGGGTGAGGACATGACACCGCTTGGCAAGCCGTGCTGTGGCGGGCGTCCCACGCATAAAGTAGAGGAAGATGGGCACAGATGTTAGCTCAGGGCCAGTCTTCCTCAGCAAAAAGAGGAGGATTGGCAGCAGATGTTGGCTCAGGGCTAATCTTCCTCAAAATAAAAAAAAATTTTTTTAAAAGAAGAAAACAAATTTTTTTTAAAAAAAGGAGAAAGATATTGCCACAACACTTTAAAGAATCACGTCATGCATGTTTATTTCAAATGACAGCTGCCTGGACTTTCCCAGGTCGTCCAGCCTACGGGGCACATGCCGACCCCTGAGGTGTTTTTGTCTCGAACCCTCATCCAGCATATGGAGGGAAACAGTGTTCCTCTCAATATCTTGGGGCTGATTCTCAGGGGCACTCAGATTTCCTGCAGTTGCCTCTGACCCAAATTCCTGTTTGGCTGGCTCTGCAGCTCCTCTCCGTCCTGCTGTCCATGCATACCACCCTTCTCTGCTCTGGGTCATTGGGCTCCACCCCAATTTCTTTCTTCCTCTGAACGCTTCTAGCCCAAAGCGTGGGAGTAGCAAGTGCCTCCTGAAGGTTTGAGGCAATGGAGGGGACGACTTCACAGCTCAGCACGTAACGTAAAGCGGAACTTGAGCTATTGTTCCTCAAAGCACTTTGAGTGTTCCCGCTGCTGGGAAGTTCTTGGAGGAGAGCCCGCTCTGTGCTCTGTGGCTGTGTTGATCTCGATCGATCTCCCCTCCCTTTCCCATCTGCTCTCTCTCCAGCTCCACCTTGCTGTTCATTACCTGGACCGTGCTCTGAGGTTCTTTGTCCTCCTTCCCGCTTCCCCACGCTCTCCGGCCACGCACAGGGGACCTCTCTCTCAGGAGGCGTGACTCGCTTTCTTCCTGAGAGGAGTTCTCTCTTGTCTTCGAAACTACCACGGTCTGTTCCCTGCCACCCATGGAAACAGTGGGGGAGGGGCCCTCTGCCGAAGGTGCCTGGGCATCCTGGGGAGGCGGCGGGTGCTGAGACTGCCCAGCTCCCTCGGGTGTGACTACACTTCCAAGATGCCCAGTGTCATCAGCCACGGTCTTCTCTGGAAGACAATTCATTCTCTAGTTGTTGTCTGTCCTGTGTCTCAGATCCAAGGAGCCAACTGTCTTCCGAGCTCAGATGTCTCCTTGAAGCCTGGGCTTGAGACCGTGTCAGGTTATATCCGGTCCCTGCACCAGTTTCGACCACAACTTTGAATCAATCTCTAGGCAAAACAGGAAGAAAGTACTGGCCAGAATTTCCCGTGGATTCACCCATGTGAGTGGGGTCCTGCCACAGACCAGATCCGCAGCCCCTGCCCCTGCTGGGCTGGGTGCCCAGGGCCCTGGAGCAGGGGACGAGGGTCATCCTCCCTGTGTAGGCTTGGACACCTGCTTTCAGCAATGGGTCCCCTTTGTTTACAGAGTAAAGTAAAACGGCACGTGTCCAGTCTAGTTGGAGACACGTTTTTGGAGGGGGAAAGCTTAGAGAAATCTTTCTTTTTCAACTTGTCTTTGCAATCTTTTCTTGAAAATTCTCCCACAATTGGGTCTCCTGACATATAGGAAAGATGTCTGTGGCTGAACTTCCATGTTAATGGAGACACATACTAGGGACTCCTCTCCTTCCTCCTTGAAGGTGTGGTGTGTCTTCAACCAGAATTAAATATAGATTTCATACAAACCAGTGAGTCTGGCAGGAAGAGTTACCACTGGGCTTTGTCCTGTATTCGTCCATTTGTCCTTTTATTGGTTGTGCACCTGCCATTCACTTTGCTCTGTGCTGGGCAAGAAGGACATGAGAATAGATAAAACCCGCCCACACCAGGGAATCCACCCCCTAGTCGGGAGGAAGTAGAAGGACAGCAGACACAGAAACAGACCGTTGTAATGTTACATCAAAGAAGTTAAGAGCAAGGCTTGCAGTTAGACCACCTGGGATCAAACTCTCCTTCCAGTACTTGCTGGCTGTGTGACCTTGGGCAAGTCGCTCAGCCATGCTTTGCTTCATCTTCCCATCATTCAAGTGAGGATAATAACTGTGTCTATCTCATAGGATTAGAAAGACTGAATGAAATAATAGGGATAAAATTCATGGCGCGCCTCAAGTACCCAGATGTTAGATGTTAACAGCATGTGGGTCTGTGATAATAAGGAGATGCACAAGACACTCGATGAGCACAGAGGAGGCTGGGCACCTGCTGCATCCTGGAGGAACCAGCGGAGGCTCTGTGGAGACCCCCATCTAACTCTGAATCAGGCGGATGTTGCAGCAGCGCATTAGGTGAGGGCAGAGGGTGAATATTTGTGGGAAAGTGGGCACACGAGTTTCACCCTAAGATCTGATCCCGAGTGATCGATCAATACATTTCAACTCCCGTATTCCCTATTGGCAATGATTGGAATCAAGCCTGACGTCTTGGGGAAGGGAAAGCAACATTCTTAGTGCTGGTCGCTGTAAAAAAATCGTTATCCGTGCTTCTCCCCTTCGTTATAGCCCAACAGACCGTCCCTGGAGCCTTTTCTAAGGCTGAATTCAGTGGTTCCCTCAGCTGCATAAATTCTGAGCCTTCAAGGCCACAAAGCATCTCTCTTGCTTGTGGAAAGGGTGTGAGACAACTTCCTGTCCTGGGCATCATCGGTGGAGGAACTCTCTCAAAATAGTCGCCACGGTAAACAGAAGTTGAACTCCCCCATCGTGCTGAATACTCCAATGAGCGATCATTGAGTGGAAATGCATGTAATTAAGGTGGGCGGAAGGCGGGAATTGAATTATGATAAAACTCATGCCTGCCGATGTGTTTGATGACAGAAGAGAAAACCATAAAGGGAAAGATGATGAATTTCTTTCTTTTCTCTGGGAATAAGTGACTTAGAATCAATGTAATGAAAAATTGTCAAGTGAACACAGAATGGCACTGGGGAAGGATAAGTTTCTGATGGAAATATGTTAGCTCACAGCAGAGCCACACTTTCGATTTTGATTTCTCGGGGAAAAATACCACCAAAAGTGTATTATTTGGAGAACAACTATGATCATGCCACTCTCCCATCAAAAAGCTCTCAGTGACTTTTCCTCATTTCCTACAGAGTAGAGTTCAAAGTCCTGAGCATGGCATTCAAGGACTCTTTTAAGCAACTCCAGCGGTATCTCCTATACTCTACCTGTGTGCACATGTGGACATACGTGTGCGAGTGTGTGCATGCACACACGCATGCACTAGCACACCCCAGAACGAGTGTATTGCTCACCCTTTCTCAAATGTGCTATACTCAGGTCCTTGCTCATCTCCGAGTGCCCTTCCACCAACCTCAGCTGATCAGGTTCCAACCCCACTAAGGTCCAGTTCAAATACCCTTTCTTCCACCAAGTCTCTGCCCAAGGCTGGAATTAATTCCCCTCTTCTCCCTGCTCCCATGGATTTTCTCTGGATGGTAATTAATAATACTTGTGTTACTTAATAATGCCTCATATTACTATATTATTGATGAATGTTTTTCCTTATTATCTTGTGAAATCTCTGAGGGCAGGAGCCCCGTCTTATTCCTTTTTAAGAGCTTCTCAGTGCCTGGTATAGTGCAGTGCATGATATTGGCTTTAAAAATAAGCTTATCTTTTCGCTTTGGCTGTCAGGTAGCTGGGTAGTAAGTTTTGGGGCTCGATTATGGCAGCTCTTCATCTGGGCTTTCGGTATCATGATTCCTCACCTTGCTTACTCCATTCTTATTTTATTGTTCTAGTGTATGGGCATTTTATTATATGCTACCCAAACCCATTCTGGAAGTAGACAGGTAAAAATAATAGCTACAAAGCTTGAATTCAAGTCAGCATTGTGCGCTGAAGTTAAATGTGGACTCAAGTTATCAGATAATGTCATTGTCCAGGGGCAGATGAGGGAGATAAAAAGAAAAGAGCAGCCGATCAGATGAAGATAATAACGTCTCCGCTGAGATTTGCGGCCCTTCAGAACCACCTTACAGTTGCCCTTCCCAGGAATTCTGTGAGGAGTGCACGAGGCGGGAACGCGTTAGTCCCGTTGGCGCGGACTCGGGGAGACCGAGGCTCGGAGAGGCGAGTGTCTTGCAGTCAGTCAGAAGCCAGGCGAGGTCTGGCTCCTTGGAGATCTTCCCCTGTCGAGTCTCTCACTTTGAGCGCCAGTCTACACAGGGTGAAGTCTGGCCAGTGAAAATCCGTCGAGGGTCTGGTGGGCCAGAGAGGGGAGCACAGGGTTGGGGTGGCTCCCACGGCTGACAGCGCTGTGGCTTCCGGCCCCCTGCTTCCTCCCGGCCTGACTTCCAGCCCGTGTTGGAGGACACGTCCCTACTTGGCTTGGTTCAAAGAGCAACCACAATTGAGGATGGATCCGTTAGGATCCTTTTGGTTACGGGTAACTGAAAATCCAGCGCAGAGTGGTTGGGAGATAAGGTGGCTGTTAACTCCCGTAACTAAAAGTCTAGGAGTCAGGTGGGCTTCAGGGTGGATTCCGTCCAGGGCCTCTCCCTCCTGTGAGTCTCTTGACCCCACTCTCCTCCACGTGTCAGCCTCGGCCTCAGGCCAGGCAGCATGGTAGCAATCTTTCTGGGCCTCAAAAGAAGAAAGAGAACCACTTCTGGGGCTCTCGCAGGACAAGAAAATTCCCAGGACCCCCAGCAAACTTTCGCCTCATTCTATTGACCCCAAAGGGATCATATGATTGTTCCTGAACCATCACTTGCAAGAGCATGGAACTGGCCTCAGGTGACCAGCCCACCTGGGAGTGGGGTCAGTCTCTCCTGCATCACAGGGGAGCATGGGAGGAGGGCAGGGGGTAGGTGGGGTGGGAAGAAGCTCACGGGATCGGAGTAGGAGTGTGGAGGTTCTGCTGGTGTCGTCTCCTGAGCAGACACACAGCCCCTTCTGCTCTCCCTGGGCCATGCCCCAGACACTTCCTGCAGCTACGGCCCTTCTTAGTTGACGTGTTGTCTTTCCCTCCCTCCCTCCTGCTCTCTTTCTTTCATTCATTCATCCATATCCTCTGCCCCAGGCCCTGTGCTAGATGCTGGAGGTTCCTAGATGGTCAGAACACCGCTGACCTTTGCTGAACATGGGCGTTCTCTCTGACATGAGTCGCCAGTGTCCCCAGGATGGAGAGCAGCCTGGGCAGGTGTCCTGCGGGGTTATCAGCAGATGGGAGGACGTGGCCGTCCGGAGACCTCGGCACTGATCTGGAAGTCTGTTTCGTTTAAAGGAGAGGGCAGCCAGGCAGAGAAGACTGATTTTTGTCCACCCAGGACCGAAGCGCCACATTAAAATGCCTCCCAGCCCCGAGAGGTTTGCCCATTAAATTTAATTAAGCTTTCTCTGCAGACGCATGTCTGGGGCTCCATCACGCCCAGGGGACAAAGCGCTCGCCTCCACAGCCTTCGCCTCCTCTTCGCATTATTCTTCCTGACCAGAAAGCCCCGTGCCTCTCTTGTTTAGCAGAGTGTTCACACTCAGTGGGAAACACAGGCGTGTGAGCTGTGGACGTTCCTCCTGCACAGCCTCCCGCGGTCTCTTCTGCGAGAGCCTCAGGTCCAGGAGTTCTGTTTTCTCTCCCAAGACAGTGTGTCTTTAACGGAGACCTGCATTGTTCCAAGGACAGCTTCTCTGGGTCTCTGAGATTCTTGTATCTCAAGCAGCTCAGACTTGCTGGAAGATGGGATTCCTTCAAAAGGACCAGCTGACATGGGCCTCGGAGCGGGTGTGAATTCCTCCATTCCAAAAAGGAGCAGTTCTGTCTCTGGGCTGTCGGGGCCGACACTTGCCCTGGCAACTCTCTCGGCAGTGGAACCCCGGCTTGCTGTGGGGCAAATATTTCCGTGTTTCCCAACCCTGGGGATCAGCTCCATCCTTCTCCACTTGGAGGAAGATGCTACTCAGAGCTGCCACATTAACGCTGCTCTGGAGGCCTCCACTGACCCATGTGACAGCATGGCTCAGGCTGCACACACACCCCTCTCATCCCCAAAGCACAGCGCAGGCAGTCGAAGGGGTGAGTGCCCCAGCTTACAACTGCCATTTCCCCGGGGTGTTCCCAGAGTGTTAATCAGTGTGGCGGGGGTGGGGGGGGGGGGCGGGGGAGGTCTCTGTGATCGACTGTGCCTAAGAAGTACTGGATTAAGGACAATGAACAGGCTTATTGCAGGGCTTCTTGGAGCCTTTGATGTGCTAATGCACACCGTGAATGGCTAGTGGATGTGGGAGGTGAGGAGCCATAGTATTTGTGTTTCCAAATTAATTTGACCATAGAACTTTTTTCTTGGAACATCATCAGGGACTGGTATTCAAGGGAACATCTCTTTTAACGTACAAACCCTCCCTGGTTCCTGCTCGTTCTTCCTTCTACCTCGAAAACACTCTATTTTCAGTGTTTCTCCGTGGCTTTTGGGGCAAGGGTTCTGGGTGTGCCTGCTGAACTGGTGGGGTGGGCCCTGCTGAAGACTTCTCTCTAAGAGACAGGAGTGGCTCCTGGGAGAGAATGCATCCTGGGAAGAAGGGACGGGACAGAAAAGCTCGACCCAGCAGCAAATCTGAGTCCTCCAAGGGAAGATGCGAAGTGGAGCGTGGAGGGCTCTCTCCGGGCCGTGGAATGCTTGCCTTAGGACTGAGGAGGACAGCGGAGTCCGAAGCAAGCACTCTGTGCGCACGGGTCTCGAGCAGCACTGCTGTGCACCCACAGGAGAGGGAAGGGGCTGCCTCCCCAGTTCCCCGTACAACTCAGTCTGCACCTCCACTGGACGGGGGGCAGCAGTGCCCAGGGGAAGGAGTCAGGAGGAGGGGACTGGGAAGGAATAGCAGACAGCATGTGGCTACTGACAGGAGAGCTGACCTGTCTTGTTTGTACAAATGTGTGATGCTTCTGGGGAATCTCAGGGAGAATTGTTGGCCACGGTCCTGAGCCATTTGGGTGTTATTCACGGTGAAATTCTGTCTGCACTCCTAGGCTGCTGAGGCTGGGAGAAATTGGATGGTTGGTTAGGATATTAATCTTTCCGTGTTAACAGGGACCTAAATAACAGTGTCTTTTAAAAATAGAAACATTTTTGGAAATTCTCTGTGTCTCCTGCAGAATTCCAAGCCAGCAGATGGCTCAGGGCTGTGGCTCTGCCTTGGGGTGTCCCAGGAACCCGGGCTCCTTCTTTCTGGCGGCTTCACAGCCCCTAGGCTCTCTCCCTGGGCCAGCTCAGCCCCACATGTCCATCCCAGTGGCGGGAAGGGAGAGAAGGAGAAGATGAGAAATTCCCTTTTAAAAAATTAACTTTGAAAAATGTCAAACATACAAAAAGTAGGGAAAATTAACCTCTATGTACCTATGTAGCAGGTGGAACGATTATTAAGAATTTAGCAGCTTCCTTTCACATACGTGATCTGAAAGTTGCACAGATCGCTTCTTACATCCTGTTGGCACGAATTAGGTCACATGGCTACATCGGGCTGCAGAACCTGAGACATGGATTCCATTGGGGACGTGTTTATTACCAAGTAAGAGAAAGGAGAATACCTCCAATGCTGATTATCGAGATCTGAAAAAATAAAATGCCTTGTGTTTGCCCCTGAAACAAGGTTTCAGGCTAGAATTCTTTTCCATCAGTCAACCCAGAGTAGGAGGTTGCAGGACTTTGGCCTCAGTTTAGGGTCTGCTGTATCAACAGAGATCAATGCACACACTCTTCTGAGTGGGCTGCCCATGCTTTAGAAACCCTATATGGACATAGTGGTGACTGTGTGTTAGACATCCTTATGGAGATACCAAGAAAGCTGAAACCCAAATAGGGCCACGTTCTAGGTAATTTTACGTCCTCACTGTTCTTTATGATTCCGACCCAAGTTTCCTAGTCCATCAAGTAGATCGCTTGATGGTGGTCTTATCTCGGAGGAGAAGGTCCCTATTGAAGTCTTTAGGGATGGTATCGTGAGAAAGTGGGAATTAGGTTAAGAGAATGGTTGTGGCCAGTATTGTTATGGACTACATGTTTGTGTCCCCCCACCTCCAAATTCATGAGTTGAAGCCCCAACCCCAATGTGATGATATTTGGAGGCAGGGCCTTTGGGAGGTGATTGGGGTTAGATGAGGCCATGAGGGTGGGGCCCTCATCATGGGATTAGTGCCCTTATAAGTGAGACACCACAGAGTCTGCTGTCTCTCTCTCTTCACCACCATCTGGGGACACATAAGAAGGTGGTCGTCTGCAAGCCTGGCACAGAGTCCTCACCAGGAACTGCACTCGCCCTGGCCAGCACCTTGGTCTTGGCCTTCTCAGCCTCCAGAACTGTGAGAAATAAAAGTCTGCTGTTTAAGCCACCCAGTCTAAGGAATTTTGTCATGGCAGCCTGAGCTGACAACGCTAGGACACCTAGGTCACAGTGATAGAAACTTAAAGTGGCTCCTGCGGTGAGAAAGCATGTTGGCTCACAGGCCAACACCCAGGAGCAGGGCAGGCCCGGGGCTGATCTAGACTCGTGTGTGGCCCAGCTCTGTTCTTCTGCGATTCTGTTGTCTTAGGCTTCCTCTGCGTACGCATGTCATCTTCAGCGTGATACCGAGGTGGCTGCCGTCATCCAGGCCTTGCTCCCCAGCAGGACAACATCCACAGACTGGCTTTCCTGTTGTTCTCTCTCAAGAGCAAGGACACTTTTTCCAAAACCCCACCCAACTTCCTTAAGTAACTTATTGGCCCAAATGAGGCCACATGTTTATTCCCACCAATTCTCGTGGCCAGGGGAATGCCACGTCTGACTGGGTTAGAGGTGAGTCCGAAACCAGAGGGCACAGGGGTCCCCTGGCGGTTGGCTTGGATGTTGAGTGTCCAGCCCTGGAGCTGGAATCAACTGCCCAGACACCAGCCTGCACATGGCAGGGGGGTTTTCAACAGACCACCAAAGTGCTTACCTCACGATTCTTCGATTTTACTTTGTTCAAAGGATTTAAGAATCTAACCCAGAGAAGATTTTCACATGAGCCGATATCCTGTAAGCACCATCATTAAAAACCTCCTCGCCAGAGCTGTAAGTTATTCTCTGTTTCTAAGAGGATATTATATCAATGATGTTGTGGTGAATTACCAAAGGAATGTTACAGAAGCTTTTATGCTCATTTATTGGTTGACAAGGGAAAACATGAATTTAGCAAAAAATAATATGCATGCTTTTGACAAGTTATAGTTTATTCCTTGCCAACAGATTTTTCTCCCTGAAATGAACTCATTTGTGAAAGGATTTTGCTGCCTTGGTTAAAAACTATCCAAGGCTTGAGATATCTAAATGTCAGAGAACAATGGGATGCATACATCTTGATTGCTCCAGCAATCTGTACAAGCCAAGGGGAAAAATCACTGACGGGCCAGATGCTGGAGGTGAGGAAGGAAGCCTCGGGTGCATCAAAGGCCTTCAGAGGGGTGTTAGCCTTCCACGGTCACTAAGTAGGTAAGACCCCACTGCCTGCGTCTCAGAGCCTGGAAATTAGAACGCAGAGGCAGGCAGGGATGGAGGGACAGGCTTTGCCGTTTGCTGGCGTGTGATTTAAGGTAAGTTATTGAAGCACCGTGGGCCTCAGTTTCTCCCTCTGTAAAAAGGGAAGGGTGATCTCTGCCTCTGAAGGTTTGTGAAGAGGAAAGCTGATGCACATGGTCTAGCCCAGTGTTTGGGACGTGGTCAATGTTTAATAAATGGCAGCTGTTATTAAACCACCCAGGGCTTCCCAGTGGCTGCTGGATGCTCCGGGAAGTGGCATTAGGTGCACCGGGGCTGGCCTGGATCCGTTAGCCCTGGGACTGCATCGCACCAGAGGCTGAGTCGGTGCCTCTCTGCTGCCACCCATGGTGATCACAAATCAGGAGGCGGTTTGAGCCTGAGTTTCTCATGTAGATTCATGGGATGGACCCAGTTTTATGTTAGACAAGGCAGCATTGGGTCTAAAATGAGAACTAGGGCAAAAGTAGAAAGTCTCTGGTCTGATAGGATCTTGCTGGGTTTGTTTTTTTCAGTCTTCATGGTTCCTTATTTGATGGAATGGAAGACAGCAGATGAAAAATTTCTTTCCACTATTTCCTTAAAAAAATTGGACTAACTTAATTTGTTTTGAAAATGCATAGTACATTGTGAGAAAAAATTCAAGCCATGTAAAGAAAGTGAAAATCCCTCCATGATGCAAACGCTCCTCAAGATGGGTGCCCATCATACGGCTAGAATGGTGAGCATTTGTGAATGTAGGGAAGCTGCGAATATTTTAACATAAGTGGGAGAATATTCTACATACTAAGTTAGCAGGGGAGACAGACGCAGAGAGACGTTCATTTTTCTGTGAAGTACTTCTTTTCTGCTTGGTGAACATCTTTCACAAAGACGTCTCTTTTTCAGACAACCTGACAATTGGGAGAAGATATTTGCAAACTGTATATCAGATAAAGGGTTAATATCCAAAATATATAAAGAACTCATACAGCTCAACAACAAAAAAATGAACAACCCAGCTAAAAAATGGACAAAAGGTCTGAACAAACATTTTTCCAAAGAAGATAAACAGATGTCCAACCGCCACATGAAAAGATGTTCGACATCAATAATCATTAGGGAAATGCAAGTCAAAACTACAATGAGCTATCACTTCACTCCTGTCAGAATGACTGTAATTAACAAGACAGGAAATAACAAGTGTTGGAGAGGATGTGGAGAAAAGGAACCCTCATACATTGCTGGTGGGAGTGCAAACTGGTGCAGCCACTGTGGAAAACAGTATGGAGATTCCTCAAAAAGTTAAGCATAGAACTACCATACAATCCAGCTATTCCACTGCTGGGTATTTATCCAAAGAACATGAAAACACGATATTCACAATAGCCAAGACTTGGAAGCAACCTGGGTGTCCATCAGGGGACGAATGGATACAGAAGATGTGGTATATATACACAATGGAATACTACTCAGCCATAAAAAGATGAAATCTTGCCATTTGCAACAACATGGATGGACCTTGAGGGTATTATGCTAAGCGAAATAAGTCAGAGGGAGAAAATCAAATACAGAATGATCTCACTCATAAATAGAAGATAAAAACAACAACAAACAAACACATAGAGACAGAAATTGGATCAGCAGTTACCAGACGGGAAGTGAGGAGGGTAGAAAATGAAAGGGCACACGTGTGTGGTGATGGACGGTAATTAGTTTTCGGGTGGTGAACATGACGTAATCTACACAGAAATCAAAATATAATGATGTACACCCGAAATTTATATAATGCTATAAACCAATGTTACCCCAATAAAAAAAAATTATTATTCCCATTTTCCACTGGAGAAAACTGACAGGCTGAGTAACTAGCCACTAGTAAATGGCAAAGAGGGAATTCTAACTTGGATCTCCGTTTTCAAAGGTGCCTTTCATTGCCTTACGTGCTCTGCTGGGATTTCCTTCTTTCAAGATGAATTCTTACCTTACCAGTTAAACAATTCAAAGTGATAGTTGTAGGGTTTTCCCCTTGTTTTTCTTCTTTATTCTCTTCCAAATATTTAATTAATCATCTACATGTACATTGTGTTTTATCAGACATTGCACTAAAACAGATAGCATTTTCGTAGTGTAAAACAGGCAGCCAATGATAGCCAGAAGAGATAGTCTCTAACTATAGCTAGTTTAAAAATAAGAATTCTATCTTTAATAATTAATGGCGTTCTAGAGTTGACTAAATATGATATATCCAGCAGCCACAAAAATGATCTTGGAAATGTTTTGCATGTTTAATAATAATTTTGTTTTCACATATTTTCAGAGGCATCTAATGCACGATAAAAGACTTAAGAATACAAAAAAAACAAACAAAGATCTATCTTTTTCAACAATGGAAGAATATTTAATCAATCTCTTAGATTTTGGTTGCTTCTAACCTTTGATTATTAAGAAAAAATAAAGGAATGACCATCTTGTGCAGATGACTTTGTGCTCTCATCTGTGGTTCTTGTTTTTAAGGAGGTTGTCAAACTTTTAAAAACACTAACAAATCTTCAAGCCCAACATAGCGAATGTGTCGAACAGATTGTGGACAAACGACTGAATCCCATGTAGGAGCTTGGCTGAAATCCCACCAGCTCTGGGCCTTGTATCTCATGACGCTGCCCTTGGGAACCAGAAAGACCCTGTCCCATGTGCTGGGCTCCCACAGGCTCCCCCAGTTCTGGAGGTGACTGTCACCTAGGTCATCCCCAGAATTCCCAGGCCGATTCTTGTCCACTGTGCTGCCTCCCGCAGCTACACCAAAGTGACTTGAGCAGGAGCTACACGCGGCTACTCGCGGCTACACGCGGTTACACGCAGAAGGCTGCCGCAGTGCGTTTGGGAGCAGTTCTTTCTTTTTGATGACAGCAGGCTAATTAATTTTTGGTATGAATATCTGTCTATCTATATCTATCTATCTATCTATCTGTCTATCTACCTATAGTCTATCATCGTCTCTCTATTTATGCACATGCACAGACATAAAGTATTTTCCCAACCTTTTCTGAGCTTTCTACCATTCAGAAATATCATTGACCAAAACACATATTAACCCAAGTTAAAAAATCCTCCCAAATGTCCTGTTTGTCCTCACTGATAAGGGAATTTCCATGGTGTTCCCTCCCAGCAAAGGCTCGGCTCTCACCACGTGCTGTACAGACATAGTACTTCCTTCTGCTGCATTCGTGTTTGGCCTCCTGTCGGGAGAAACGCCACCGAAGCAGTGGTCTGGCTGTAAACCCCCTGATGTCGGGCCAACCTGCAGCTCACGAGGTGTCACTGCTCCCGGGTTCTCACCACTGGGCTGTCTGGCCACCTCTCACACAAACGAAAAAGTCAGCATTTATACCTCTGTGGTAGTAAAAACCACGACTTGTCGTGATATCTACCCCATTGCGATAGGTCAACATTCACTCTGGGGGTGCAGTCAGTTAGTGCCAGAGCAGGCACCCCAAGGGAGCCCAGGACTGCGTCCCTCCCGGCTCGGCGAGGGCAGGGATGCAGCTCCTGGGCTGTCACCGCGCTGTCACAAGTCGGCTCCTGAACCCTGCTTAGGCTGCAGGAAGTGCAGGATGACAGTGTGGCAGCTCGTTCGGCCCCTCTTTGCACATCCCTGGGGTCCCCTGTCTGTCTGCAGAAATGCGGCCCCCTCCCTCGGGGGCCCCTGGGGCTGCGTTTCCTGGGAGCGAGTCCCATGCTTCTGGGGCAGGACAGGCTCTCTCAGGTGGACCCAGCTTCTGGACATTGAGGAGCCTCGACTCATAGAGTCAGAGAGATGTTCTCCTCCTGGTTCTCTTCTGAGCCTCTGATCACCCAGGAGAAAGCCCGGTCCGCCTTGGTCGCCCCTGGCGCAGGATGACCCCCTCTGAACAGGACCGCGGCCAGGCTCAGCCCCAGAAGCCAGGCCGGACGCGGGAACTTGGACTCCGAGTAAACTTTATGATTAGCTTTCATTCGTGGCAGCAAGAGTTACTGATTTTCTGTGCATGGTAACAATGCCACATTTCCTTTGACAGCACATTTAGGTGAAGCTTTTAAAAAGTGAGCCATTTAAAATATATTTAAAACAATAATACATGAGGGGCATGGATGTAGCTAAATCCACAGAGAGGGTGGCAAGGACAGAGGTTTGGGGCCTCTGGGGGAGTTCTGGAAGCACCCAGCCCGGCCTGCCCTTGTCCCCTCGGCTCTGCTGTGCACTTTGTGTCCACCTTGCTGGTTTCCCCGAAGGTTCCAGAAGATGCCTTGCATCTCTGAGCAGTCACCCCTGTGGTTCCCTCTGCTGAAACTTTCTTCTCTCCAACTTCTGATAGTTCCCATTTGCCCCACAGGACCTGTCCCAGGAATCGGGGTGGTCCTGGCCCCTCGGTATGTGCCCCTCTTGTGTTCAGCTCCCAGTTTCCTCATCAAGGTGTGTCTCACACGGCATGTCATTGCAGGTGGACATGTCCTTCCCTTCATGAGCTCCTTAAGGGCAAGGACTACGTCTTATTTATCTGTCTCCCCACCAGCTGCCTGGTGCTGGTGTGTAGTGGGAACCCATAAGTGTTTGTTGACTGAAGGAGTGATAGTGAATAAGTGAGGAAGGAACTTCTGGCTCCTCAGTTTCTCAGCTGTTCAGGAACAGATCGCAAAGACCCTGCCCACGACCACCCAGGGAGCCCCCGCCCTGGAAAGAGTTGGGGAGCAGCTGAGGCTGCGACACCCTTTGGGGCTGCAGCTCCCACTGCAGCCGAGGGGTCCTTTGGCTCCTGGTGGTGCATCTGTGTCTGAGGGCCACGTTCACCACTCACACTAGCACTTCTTGAGCCACTTTGAGGCCTCGGAAGGTGCCCAGGGCAAGGGGCTGCCCACCGCCCTGCTGGAGGGACCACCCAGTGTGGGCTGCCAGCCGCCTCACCGCTCCTGCCCGGCCTGCGGCTGGTCCCGGCTTGGCAGCGAGGGAGGCGAAGAGAAGCCGGGCATCGGGGCCAGGGACGCGGCGTGACGGTCGGCCTTCAGAGGGTAATGGGGGGCACACCGCCCAGACACCTTTTTTCTATTATAAACACACTTTCTCTTCATAAAGTACAGTGAAGGACACGGAAGGAGGAAGCAGGAGGGATGGGAGTGTGGGAAGGCAACCTGCAGACCTGGCAGAGTTTTTGCTGCTAAAAATAGTTAATTTGTGCTGCAGATACTGTTTTGTGCCTTGATTTTTGTCATATTTTTCGTATTATTCATATTCTGTCATTATCATCATAAAGAATAATTTGTATTACCATTATTGAAGGAAAAGTCATTGTCATGCATACAGTGAATGAAGAGAGAGCAAAGGAGAAAGTTCATCTGCAGTCTCCTCAGCAGCATCAATATTTCACTATGTGTTGTTCTAGTCTTGTGTGTGTGTGCACGTGTGTACATGTGTGTATGTGTGCGTGTGTATGCATGTGTGTGTCTGTACAAGTGTGTGTGCATGTATATACACATGTGTGTGCACGTGTATGTGTGCGTGTGCATGCACATGTGTGAGAGTGTCTACACAAGTGTGTGCACATGTGTGTATGCGTGTGTGTGCACGCTGTCACATCACAGTGATGGCTCCATGTGCTGGACACCCACCATTGGCCAGGATCCGTGCAGAGCTCTTTACCCACGTTTTCTACTTGGGCGTCCTCACAGCCCAGTCTCCAGTGTCATGACCCCACCGACGGACGAGGGGATGGCCCACGGGGACTACATGCCCTGTCCAGAGGGACGCGCTGGTCAGGGAGGACTTGAGGATGTACCTGCGACTCTGACGTGCAGCGTGCTCTCAAACCCACCACGCCCTTGTCGTCTGACTGTCGTGTGACAGCCCGGGAGGGTCTGCTCCTCAGCACGGTTCTCAACACCAGCTGTGGGTTGGAGTCAATGCGGGAACTTTGAGGAAGCTCCCTCGCTGGGCCCCCTGTCCAGATCCGCCCCCGGGCGGAGTCCCAGTGATTTCAAAGCTCCAGGAGGACCGCACGTGTCTCCAGGGCTGCAGCACGAGGCTCCTGCGTTTAGTTGGCCCGTGGTTTCTCTATGGCTGGAGACGCAGTGTCTGAAAATCTGACTGACGTTCCAACCGATCTGCTGCGACATAAAGCAGAACGCAGGGCGGCTCCCCGTCACGAGCTTTCACCGGTGCTGAACTGAAAGCAGACATCAATCTCTTTGCTTGTGACCTCTGAGGCTGGTAAGGTGGGCCAGAAGATGGGGGGCAGCTAGTATACTGGTCCCTAAAAGTGAGCACCCCAACCTTGGACGTGCACAGGACGTTTCGGGTCACTGGTCCGTGTGCCTGAGTGCGCACTTAATTTCCCTGTTCAGACCTCAGTAATCTCCAGCAGAGTGTACAGAGTTCACGACACAAACACACCTGGATTTGGGGTGTGGATCTGACATATTCGCGGGCCAACATGTCGGGAGCAGATGTTGGGCTGGCAGCCAGAGAGGATGGAGGTGTTCTCATCGGAGGCTCCATCTGGGGCTCCGCTTGGAGCAACACGGCCTTGCCTGCTGACTGCAGCTGCGTCCCAACCTGGCTGCTGCCTCACCCGCCCACGGCATCTTGCAGGTCCTCCCTCGTGATGGCAGCCGGAACCCTGGCATCTCTGCCTCCCAAGCAGGAAACGCAAAGAGGGTGGAAGACGGTTGCTTCTTAAAGGAGACAAGCGTGACCAATCCAGGCCGGCCCAAGCCCGACCCCATGTCAGCCTGGCAAGGAGCTCCGGGAGGCCAGGAGCGGGGCTGGCCCGGCCTCCTCCGTGTGGCATGGAGGATGGACGGGGGCTGTGGAGCAGGACAGAGCTGGGTCTGAACGCAGAGTCCACCGCTTCCAGCCTTTTGACCTTTCTCGGGCGAGTCCCCTCTCTGAGACTGTGTGTGCTCAGCTGTAAAATGGGGCCGCGAAAGCTGCTGCATGGCATTGAAAGTTAGATGAGAGCTCTCGCCCCACCCTCCCCTTCATGTGTCTGCTTCTAGACGGCTCATTATCATATGAGGTTGTTTGTTGCACCAAACCAGCAATTCAACAGAGTTCAGCTCAACAGTGTGTCGAGGACCCGCGTGCTGTAGTCCAGTGGGTGTGGTCCTCACTGCTCTACGCAGGCTTCTGCCTCTGAGCCACCTCTCATGCTGTTCCCTCTGCCTGGAAACTCTTCTCCCATGTTTCCTCCTCTGGCCAGTTCTTGCCTTCACACTCTGATTCTCCACGGGACGCCGTCTCTCCCTTCTAGAGTAAACAGTGCTCAGGCCGGAGGTTCTCAGACTTCAGTGTGGGTGACACGCCCCCTGAACGTTACCACTCAGGCCTTGCTGTCCCCATCCAAAAGGGAGATAGCGCCCCTCTCAGAGCTGTTTGGGAGGGTCAAATGAGATGTCACATGTCAAGTGTCTAGCACAGGGTTGGGCATTGTAGGTCCACAGTAAATGTTGGTAATTTAACCATAATGACAACGCACGGCAATGATAATCACAGTCTTCTACCACGTAACACATTCTGACACTGAGAAGACGGGGAGGAGACGTTCTGGGACCGGCGATTGACAACAGCAGGACTGCAGAATCCAAATGGATGCCCCACACCAGCTTCTTCTGGAAATACGACTCGCTGCTCAGAGTTAATGAGTTTCTGGAATAAAGTTCTACGTGGAGGAACGAGGTTTCAAGTGCCAACTTCTATCCACTCCAATTCTCGTGCATTGCAACCTTGGCAAATCTCCTTCACCCGAGAGTCTGACCCTGGCTCAGCTTTCCAGGAGAGTACTGGTTAATTACGGTAATCGGCTACGGCATTCTTGGGCAGCGGGAGGCGCTGGACAAGTGTGGGACAGCAGGGCTTGGGGCAAGGGATTTGTTATCAGCCACATAAATGGCATCAGAGAATCTGTGAGGGAGTTGGTGTCCTCTGCAGTAAAGCTAAGGGCTGGGGGTGGGGTGGGATGGGGCGGCTCACGAGGAAGACTGCAGAGGGTGCTGGCACAACTGTTTCCTGGGGATGGAGGGCCATCCTCCGCGTGTGAACATGGGGAAGAGAGGTGGGTGGGTGTGTGGGGAGAATGCCCTGGATGAACACAGAGCCAGTGCTGACACGGGCAGGGAGCACGGGCTGGGAGCAGCCCTCCAGGTGTCTTTCCTGCTGCTACTGCAGCCGCCCAGCTGCCCTGGGAAGGGAACCCAGCCCTCCACCCAAGCAGCCCGGTCAGAGCCCGTCCTGAGGCCACTCCAGCGACCCTGGAGCCTGCACGTGGGTCTGGGATCCAGACTTTCCTGACACAGGGCTGTGAAGCATCTCAGCATTCCCGTCCTTGACATCAGCCCAGGTGACCACATTCCTGTGGTCAGCACATGAGTCGAGGTGAAACCTTAGCCTTCTGCTTCCTTGCCCTGACACTTGGATGGTGACTTCACCTCTCTGAGTTACCGGTTCGTCAAGCATTGTAAGCGGATCATTAAACTCACCTATGAGAATGCAGAAGTTGTAGGATGGAACAGGGTGGGGAGGCTGTGGCTGCAGACACAAGGTCTGTATCAGCAGTTAACACCCTGAGAGCTACTGAGTTCATTTCGTTTAATTCTCCCAACCACGCTGTCCCTCTATCCTCGTTTATAGATGAGGACATGGTGGCTCAGAGGGGCTGGGTAACCTGTTCTGGCCACAGGACTGGAGAGGGGCCGAGCCAGGCTTGAACGCTGGTTCACAGACTCTTCAGTGCTCCCGGCCTCCCGCGTGGAGCACGTAACGCTTCCCAGCACAGCCAGTGTTGGCTGCTTTTCTGGGCACAGAGAAACCTTCCGACTTGCTGAAACTCGCTCTCAGAGCCCTGCTTCTTGCCCTTTCTATTCTCATTTATCCACAGACCCCCGGATGGCCACAGGGGTAGCCAGGTGGCCAAGAATTTCAGTCAGAAAAGTCCATTTGCTTTCCATCCAAGACGACGGTGCATTTTCCCGGTAAAGTCAGGAGCCCTAATGCACCAGGGCAGTTGAGTGTGGCCTGGGCGAACCTTCACTTCCAGCCGGTCCCGGCAGAGAGCTCCCGTGTTGTTATGTGTCCTTATTCGTTAAGGATTCTCTGTGTTGAGAAGCAGCCTAATTAGGGTTGAGCTCAAAGCCTGTTCGTTCGGGGGCTTGGCTCATAAAAGATTAATGTTCATTTTCCTTGGGTTTTGTTGCAGAATTCAGCTGGAAGAGATGCAGGGTGCACTTCTTTCAAGAGAAGGAGCACTTCAGTGGTTTGCGAAAATCCCTTTTCTCTCCTGTGAAAACCTTGTTTTCTACACCCTCCTTCCCCTGCCCTGACTCTAGCGTTTTAGTTTCTGAAGCCGTATAAGGGAAAACAATGAATTCTGTAATCAGAGAAATCCATTGGACACGTTATGCAAAAGGACGTGTTACAAAACAGGTGGCAAGCAAAACGGGGCCCATTGGAAGGCACTTCTGCATTCATTCATTCACTCATTCATTCATTCACTGAACACCCGCTACACACAGACACTGGGCGTTTACATCACGTATTTCACCTGGTTTTTGCGTGTCATTTGCTTGAGCAGTTTACCTCCGTCACGAGAGTGCTGACAGGAAGTGCTTCCCACATGTGGGTGGGCAGCTTCTGACAGTATTTCTACCAAAAGAAAAACACGCCTATCCAGTCAAAGGATGTCTACTGTATTTTCTGATAGCAAAAGCAATATAATGGTAAAAATGCTCAACAATGTGGGTCGATTACATCTGAGAAGTAACAGCCTTTTATAAACCCAATCCCTAGAGATTTCAATTGTTAATGGATTGATGTATATTCATCTATGTTTATTTTTAAATAATAAACTAGAATAACACTATAGTTTTATTTACAGAAATGGAAAACAGACAGCAACCTTGTTCTGCAGCTTGTGTTACTCATTTAGTAACTTACCCTGCCATGGTGAGATTTCCACATCAGCCCATCGAGAACTTCCCTATCCTTTTAATGGCTGCGTAGTATTCCACTGTGTGACATCATTTATTCCACCAGTGCTCCATGGAAGATACTATGGTTGTTTCTAATTTGCTATCATCACAAGCAATGCTCAGTGGGCCTCCTTGCAGTCAAGTTTAGGCATTTCTACAAGTATTCCTGGGGACAGATTCCAAGAAGTGGAATGCGCTGAGTCAAAGTGATAAATGCCCTATTTTGCTCATTTCTCAATTGTATGAAATGTGACACATGATATTTTCCCTTCTGTAATCCGTCCTTGAACACACCCTCTTTTCTCTAATTCCATTCCTCTCAAAATATTTTTAAAACAAGCCTGAAATGGTAACAGGTATTTCAGAAAACGGTGCTCTAGTTTTGAGAAGAAGAAAAAATAGAACAGAGCTGGGTCTGTTTTGCTCAGAGCGGCTCTGGCTGCCTGAGAGAGAACAAAAATAGCCTCTCCTCTTCCCTCGAGTCAATGTCCTCTCGCATTCTCGCTGAGTGATGGCTCCCCCAGGAGACGCCAAGCCGGTTTGTGTTTCTTTATGTTCCACAGACGACCTGGCCGGCAGAGCAGAGCAATAGTCATGGATATTTGTGGCGGAGGCATCATTTAAGTGTAATAGTGACCATATTCCTTAGGAGACAGTGGTGATTTGACTGATTCTCCAAAACTCAGCAAAGTAATATTATCATCACAGGATACAGCGCCTTAGTGAGGTGAGGAGTCATTTCTGTGACGGGTAAACTTAGGAGTAAAATAGCTCTATTTCCAGTTCTCCAGTGTAAAATATTTGGTAACACGTATATCTCCCCCAAAGCTGCATTTTACCATTTTCGACATTTTTCTCTTTATTAAAACTGAAGCCCCATAGCTAGATATATGGTAGAAATGCAAATCTTATTTTGTGGGCATCTGTAACATTTTTACTTGTTTTTCTTGGGCCACACTTAAATG
Source organism: Equus caballus (assembly GCF_041296265.1). NCBI lineage: Eukaryota > Metazoa > Chordata > Mammalia > Perissodactyla > Equidae > Equus > Equus caballus. Next base: position 100,148,535 of record NC_091690.1, on the reverse strand, counting down.
AGACCTGTATCACCTCAGGTGAAAGGCCCGTAAGGCGACCTTCTCCGGGTGGCTGAAGCCACCGTGCTCTCTGGGCTCCTGGCCGATCTTGCTAACTCGCTCCAACAGAGGGCAGTGCGCTTCTCTCGTTGGCCTTTCAAGTTGGAAAATATTTGGTAAAAACAGACAATTCTCAGCCTCTCAGAATCCAAGCACCGTTCTCTCCATTAAAATCCCTCAGCACACTTCTGGGACTAACACGCCAGTGAATATTCCAAACAGGAGGGACGCGGGAGGCGTAAGCAGGCCTCGAGCCAGAAATAGCGGAATCACTTTGGTTCAAAGCTGCGAATGGAGTCAAATGGTTTCCTAATGTCCTGCAGTGGATCCTTTCTGCTGCTTGGGGTTTTTGCTTTAGTTTTGGTTTTTTTAAGTCTCACTATCCTGGAAGATCAGGAGAGCTGGTTTGGAAGAATTTATAATTATAAATAGCCTAACCTCTTCCCAACACTATTTATTGTCAAGTTTTTTCCATTGTCAATTTGGATATTCCTTTTGGGGGAAAGACATGGTCAGAGGCCTGGTGAGTCTGGACCTCGGGGGGGGGGTGGGAGCAAGACACCTTGTTGTGTTGATGGCAGGGCCTCCCTCACGGCTTCTCTTAGTCCACACAACGGTTCCAGTGCAGTGAAGAGCTGGGTCCAAGGCCTGCCCTGTCTGACAGCCTGTTGGAGCCCCCGTCTCTCAACCCGCCCCCAGGGAGCTGGGAGGAATTGTCTAAGAGAAAAGGCAGCGGAGGGGACAGTGGTTGCCAGGGCTGAGCTTTGTCCCCACTGGATCTCCTTCCAGGGCAGGACGTGGCATCCTTGGGACCTGGCCTTGGCGATGTTCTCCCTGGCGGAGCAACTAAGGCCTGAGCTGTTTCTATTGCTTTCATCCCAGGGGTAGCCTGTCTCCCCAGCTGGCCCCGTGACCAGGCAACCTGGTGCTCAGACCCTCGTGAGGTCTCCCCATGCCCTCCCAGGAATCACGATTGTACCCGGGACTCGCTTTAACCAATTGGATGTGGCAGAAATGATACTGTGCCAGGTTCAGGCCTCAGAAGGCCCAGCTGCTTCCACTCGTGTGCTCTCGGAAGCATCCACCATGTCCATTCCAGCTTCCCTGCTGGGGAGGGTGCTCCCGAGAGGCCTGAGGGTCATCCTCGTGGAGAGAGAAGCCGTGGGAAGAAGCATCGAGATGCCAGACCTGAGAGCAAAGAAGCCGTTTCCACGTCCCACACCGGGTGAGTCTCCACATGACTCCAGCCCTGCTCACCCTCTGGTCGCAACTGCATGGACCATCCCCAAGTCGCCAGCAGAAGAAATGTCCCACTGAGTCCCGTCAGATGGCAGAATCGAGCAATAAACTATGTTAAGCCACTACATTGGGGTGGGCTGTCATGCAGTCCTAGCTCGTGGAAGTTCCCCCACAACGTGGGCACTTCCTGCTGAACGTCTAGATGCCCTCCGAGGCCTGGGGTCTGGTTATCATGGGAACCAGACACAAGATGAGTGTGAAGGTGGCTCTTGTGGGGCAGAGAATGGGTTCTCTGCTGTGGCTGGGAGACCTGTGGTCCAGGCCTGGCTCTGGCGCCAAGAAGCTGTGTGACCTGTGCAGATAAATGTCCTCACTTGAAAAAAGTGATAGTTGAACTATTAGGGAGGTGGACAGGAAACTACCACTTTCGCTTTCCTCCTCGACGCAGACATCATGACTCGACTGTGGTTGCTGAGCCTAGACCCGGCCCCAGCATCCCTCTCAACAGACAGCTGCTACCTTCCCATCAGAGCTGGCTCGTCAGATGAACCCTGTTTGCTAATCTCGGACTGGACGGTTTCTAACCCCCCTTCTACTGCTTCTGAAAAATAACTCACGGGCTATGGAAAGCAGAAGATTTGGAGTATGGTCAGTCAGTTCCTCTGAGACCCTTCAGAGATGCCCCTTTGCCTCAGGAGAAATCTGTGCTCCTTAGAAGGGTCAACAGGACCTGTGTGATCTGAACCGTGTCTGTCTCTTTGGCCTCACCTCACGGAGCTCCCCACCTCATCCTGTACCCAGACTCGAGGGTTTCATACTCCACTGCAGTGGGGTCTTTACTGGCTGCATCTCTGCTCAGGCGTGAACTCCTTGAGGCCAGGGACGAAGGTTTATCCTTCAGTATACATCCTCGCACTCTGCAAGGCCCAGAATCCCCTACAGTTGGGTGAGCGTTGGACGGGTGGCTTATGAATGAAGTAATGAAACGGCCACTGACAACCATTTAATTTTCAGTCTTTGGGGAAAGTCTGGGGTTTGCTCCTTTGGGCTCCAGGCCCCGTCAGCAAAGGATGAATGCACGTGGGTCTGAGCTTTGCAGCCTGAGCCCCTCCAGGTACCAGGCCCAGCGAGCAGCGACCGAACAGTGTCCACAGACCCAGAACGTTCTCCATGGACGTCCCCTCAGACAAGCGTCGTGAACTCGACTCCTGGCAGGAGGCAGACAGGTGAAGTGAAGTGGACGCGCCCCTCCAAGGCACCAGCCCCTGCGGGCCTGGCCCCGGCGGCTGCCGCGTGGGCTGAGTCTCCAGGAGGGCCCGTGCTGGTCTTGTGCTCAGTCCGTCCCCAGCCTCCAGACTAATGCTTGGCACTAAGGTGTTCATTGAACACGTGAATGAGCGGCCTCCATTTTCAGAACCATCGGAAGAACAGGCACAGGAAAACGAGAGGTGAGGAGGAAGAGGCAGAAGAGTCGAGCGAAATGAGCTGCAGTTCCCTGAGCATCTAGATTTTCACCTGCGTTATCTCATTAAACCCTGACAGCAGGGGCGTGAGCCAGACTTCGCAATCTCTAAGAATAAATGAGAGATGCGAAGCTCAGAGAGGTTAAGTATTTTGCCCAGCGTCGCCCAGCTGGGAAGTGGCTGAGCCAGCGTTTAAACTCAGCTCCATCTGCCGTTAAGCTGGCGTCACATTGGACAGCTCAACTCTGCCTTCCATCTTCTCAGGATGAGCTAAGCAACCTCGTTATTCAGTTTCTTCGTCTGTAAAATAGGGATGACAACAGTACCTACCACTGTCAATTTTTATATTTTATTTAAAATGTTTTCAGCAGCCTCTTTTTTGTTGTTATTGTTATTGTTTGCTGTTTCCAGGCTGTTTTTAAACGTCCCCCTGAGCACAGGCTGGCTGGTCAGGATCCTGTCTTCTAGGGAAGGCCTGCGGAAGGACGCCTGGCACAGGAGATGCTTCCAGACACTGGAGTGGAAACGGTCTTGGAGGGAGAGCCCCTGGGCACAGCTGAGCCAGCTCTGCTTGGCTGCCTGGCCCCACAAGCTGCACCGGCTGCCAGAGCCGCGGTTCCCGTCTGTGAGTGGGAACAGCAGTTAGGCGCTCGCGTGCCACTCCGTGCCGCGACCAGGATCCCCTGCGCCGGCCACTGTGTGTCGTGGGCACGCGGGAGGCCAGCCTGGAGGCTGCGGCGTCGCCAGAGGCTGGGGCAGCCCGGGGCAGCCAACAGCCTGGAGAGCAGGCCAAGCATCTGAAGGATGAGCGAGCGGCTTAAGCGGCACGGTGGCCTGTGACCGCCGGGAAGTCATTTCCCACAGCTTGCTCTCCTCCTGGTCAATGGGCCTGCCCTCCGGCTTCGGAAGACGTGGCGACACTTGAGATTCGTTAGAAATTAGCTTCACCGAGTTGCCCTCCTCCTCCCCAGCACTGGAGTCTGCGAGCGACGGGGCTTTCACAGGTGATTTCTGAGGTGGATGCTAATTTGAGGACAGAAATACACTTCCTATGTCTATATATGTAAGGCGTGTGTGTGTGGATAGAAGTCTTCACATTTAGAGGGAGAAAAATAAAACAAAACAAAGAGCCTGACCAGGAGCTTCCAGGCAAGAGGAGGCCCCCTCGTGCCGGTTTCACGCACACGTGTGTGCCCTTCCGTGACCTCGCCGTGTGACAGCTGTCGGTCGGGCCGACATGGCTTCTGGTATTTTATTGTTATATGTATTCAAACAACTTGAAATGTTTTGAACAAAGAAATATCATTTCACAATAGTTAATTAAAATATTATTTAAAAATAAAATGTTTGAATAAAGAAATAACCCTTTTCTCGGATTCTAAAAGTTCACTGTGGAAAATTTGAAAAATGGAGGAAATAAAAATCATCCATAAGCATCCCACTCAGAAATAACATTTCAAGCATTTTCTTGCCATCTCTTTAATGCACAAACGTAAATCTGCATAGCAACGCACCAGCCAAATGGGATCTTGCTGGATGCATGGTTTTCTGCATTACTTTTCCCCCTAACATTATGCTGTGTGCTTTTTCCCCCTCTCATTGTTGAATAGCTTTCAAAATTATGATTCTTAATGGTTGTGTAATTTCATCAAATGGATGAAGGATGATTTATTTAAACACTTTCTGGTTGCTGGAAATTTAGGTTGAATTGGAATAACTTTTCAATGAGAGAAAAAAAAATGCTAGCTATTTATGAGGCTACAATGATTTCTCACCCTGCATGAGCAGCCAGCAGTAAAAGTCAGGGGCACAGCCTGGTGTGTGATGAAAGGTCCAGAAACGACCAGGAAATGGATGGGGAAATGGTGAGGGGCGAAGTGAGTTATTAGTGTTTATTATTTATATGGTACAGCAAATGCATACAGCTCAGGACCAAGCCTTCGCCTGTCAGCAACTTGCAGCCAGTCAATGGTCGCTCGGAGCCTGGACCACGCTTGAAGCCACAAATCAAGGCAGCTCTGCTGGGGGACACGGTGAGTCAGCGTTCCCAATGGAAGGGCTCCACCTGGACCATCTCAGGGCAAGTGCAGTCCCTCTGCCTCAGGATGACTTTCATGTCCGAGGACCACACCAATGGTCCCTCGGTCCCTTGACAGCTTCACACTTCAGAGAGAGAGACAGAGTGTGTGAATGGGCGGGAGGAGAGAGCAGACTGTTTCCTTTGTATCTGGTAGAGTTTTGCCACCCAGGACAGCAGCTTTCTGTGGCCACACCCTGATACCTGATTATTAATCTGATGATCCCAAAAGATGAGGAAGCCTCTGTGGTTCATGGACACGTGGCAGAGATTGTGACCTCCAACTTACAGGTAAGGAAACAAAGTCAAGCAGATGTCAGTGATTCCATCAAGATTCCTCTTTGCAATTGAGAAACTAGGACTGAAACTCAAGACCCCAGGCCAGGGTCATGACGACACCCAGCTGCCTCCGTGGGGCGGCATGTGGAAGTGTGCCCCTGTCCTCTTGACACTAATTTGGAAGTAAAACCACCAGCAAAGTAGGGAGAGGGAGTTTGAGAAAGACACACGATCTCATCTTAGTGGTCATAGATGGGCTTCGCTCAAACCACATGTCCCCCCGCCAGCCCGAACTGCGGATCCCTCTTTCCTGCTTTGTTTTCTTAAAGCACATGTCCCATCTAACACAGTGTAGATTTTGCTTAAAAACCACAATGTCTCCCCATTGGAAGTAAGATCCACCAGAAGCAAGTCCGTTCAGGGCAGCCTGGAGATAGCAGAATACAACGGTAACAGCTATGATTTATAGAGTGCCTTCTATGTGTCAAAAGCTTTCCAGACGTTAACTCTAACTTTCGGAATAACCAGCAGGAGGTAAGCATTTTTACCACATTATTATAGGTGAAGAAAACCACAGCTTGGAAGGGTGACTGGCGGAGCCCGTGCAGAGAGGGGACGTGATCCAAGTCAGCATGAATCCAAGCTGGTCCCCTCGTGCTGGGCCAGCTTCAGAGCACTGAAGAGGACAACGGGGTCACTTTGGCATCCAGCTGGGTCCTCCCTGCCCGGGTCAGGGGGTGAGGCAGGCACGGGGAGCAGGTCCTGGTCCACAGGTTCTCAGGAAGAGCCCCATCCTCCAGCTTGTGGGCCATCATTTTCTCCCCTGGAAAGTCTCTTGGCCTCCTTCTTTCTCTGAAACCACTGTTTCAGAGTGAGTTGGGCTCTCTCAAAGTTGGTTATGAACAGACTTAGCAGATTCCGCTCTGGTTGCCAGGAACCAAAGAGCCCTCAGCAGCCCTGGAAAGGAGTATCCAGAACGCGGGCCACCTGGAGTCAACTTTCCCACTTCTAGGTGTCTGAGCTGGAGCCGAGACCACGCCACAGGCTCACTCCAAGACAGAGCCACAGTGAGTTTTCACACAATGCCTGGAGAATCAGAGCTGCGTGGTTTCCACCGACAGCGCTGCCTGGTACCCCTGCGTGCACTGACCCACAGGCAGGCGGGTCCTTGGGGGGCTGCATCAGATCCCTGGCCTTACCCCTCGCCAGCTTCTTTAGCTTTGTACATAAATGTTTTAAACTCCTTTTCCTTTTTTAAAAAAATAGCTCCTGAAGACTTTCATCAAACAAAATCTTACCTGGCAAACTCGTATCAAATCAAGGAAGACAAGCTTGCTTGGGCCCGAGCTAGAAGTCTCTCCAATGCCCAGCCTGCTGTCTCCCTCCCCACCCTGTCTGCTTCTCACCAAACCTCCCGAAAACCCCGAAGACCACTGCCTTCCATCCTCTGACCCTGGAGAAGATGGCACAGGGTCACCCACAAGTCTCCATCCCTGTTACAGGTCGTGCTGGAACCACCGCAGAAAGTACATCCAGGTCAATTCAGGTGGACAGCAGTTGTGACCCACAGAGTCATACCCAGTGCCTGTGTCTCAGACAATCCGTCACGCGCAGCTTTGAGGAACCCATGAGTGGCAGGGGGCACAAGAAGGGGCTTATTATCTTATTATTAAGATAGGAGTCTTTCTGTGACGTCACTCTCAATTTTCTATTCTATTTGCCATGAACTTCATAATTTTTGTGTCGGCTCAGAGAAAATAAAATCTTGGATTAAATTTTATAATTTATATACGGATTTTATTCATTCTCCTACTCTGCAAATATTGATGAATGCCTACCAGGGGCCCCGTACAGACACGAGAGAAAAAATTCAGGCCAAGATGGGTGAAAGTCCTGTAAGTTTCCCAGCTCAATCCTATTTTTGACAATTATGAACAATATTTTTCTTCTGCCAAGTTGGGGACGTGTCCCCTTCCACGTGAATGCCCAAAACTTGACTTCTTTCTTCCTAAGAGGAGACCTTTGATGTGAACTTCTTCACACCATCAAAACAGTTATTTTAAATTGCTCTTAAAAAAAAGGCATATATTCGGATTTGCTACGCTACTTATAACACAAATTTAAAGTAGTTTGTGATCAAATGGCATTTTTTAATTTGTCTTGATTCATGTGAAAGTAATTTGGATTCACATTAGTATTCTGGAAACTGATCATTAACACTTTTTAACTGATTTTGTAAACACATTTTGCCTCCAAAATAAACATAAACAGGGCGAGAGGATGCTCAGTGAGGCTGAGGCATGAAGACACACACATTAAGGGGAGGGCCGGCTCCCCCGTGCAAAGCCGTGAAGGCATCAAGAGCCGTTTCACACAGCTCGCTTTATGGAAAAGCTGCAAGAAAATGAGAATAATCTCATATTTGCCTGATGGGGGGATTTCAAGCTGCAGAGTTGTTTGCGTGTCTATCACGCATCGTTGCAACCATCAGGATGGGGTGAGAGAGGGGGCTGGTGACAGTTCGACAAGGCGAGAGAGGAACAACACGTGGCCGGGCTGCTCCGCGCTTACGTGGGGAGGCAGATTCTGAGATACACAAACTTGGCAGGGTTAGCGGTCCAACTCTCCTCCAGTCAATGCTGGGACCCCTCGCCACATCCCCGCCGAGGGGCTGCCCAGCCTCTGCCTGGATACCTCTGGATCAGCTCAGCTCACCTTTCCAGGACACCATATTGACCCACAGGCTTCAGTCCTGAGCATTTTGGCATTTAAAAATACATCTTCCAAATGAGCCAAATGGGAATCTGATTCATAAACCCCCAGTGACACTCTCCATCCCCTTTCCTTCTCTTAACCGCCTCACATCCCGTACCCTCTTAAATACCCTTCCTCCAAACTTTTCCCAAATGCCTCCGACCTGCTACAACTCCAGAACTTGTGGTGCCTCTCCTGTTCCTGTTCTGCTCCAGATTTTGTATGCAAAAGTGAAATGACCCTGGGGCCTTCCTGGAGGGCAGGCGAGGAGGAGGAACCCCCTAAGTAAGACCAGACCATTCTACGGAGCCTGCTCCACTGAACCGCAGTGTGACTAGAGCAGCCTGAGCTGGCAGCGCGTGGTTTAGGAACATGGGTTTGGGAACCAGGCAGACAGGTTTCCATCCCAGCCCTGCCACAGTGCGAGAGCTCCATCCCTCTGAACTTCACCTTCCCTGTCTGCAAAACAGAGAGTGCGACACTTGTGTCCTGTGATTGACAGGCAGACGAGGTGAATTTCCAGTGTTTGGACCAGCATCTGTTCAGGAAATGGTGGTGGAGCTATTCCTACCGCCAGCCTGGCCTCTAAAGGTCCGACATCGCCTCATGCAGGAAATTTCCCAAGCTGCTCCTTCCTCCATAACCAACTCACGTGAACAGACACGGACTGCGCCTCCTCCTGCCAGGAACAGCGCTGGAGCTTCAGACTGGGAGGTGACAAAGACAAGGTCCCTGATCCTGAGAAGACCGATAGCCACTTGTTACTCCTTACAGAACTCATGGAACGGGATCAACCCACTAGTTTATGTTAATGAAATACGACAGGAACAGTCCGCTTCCAGACAGGCCTATTCATTCTGTTTCTGCTGGTTGGAGTCTGGTGGAGTAAGACCATGTGCTCTGCCACCACCTCGCTGTGGATGGGTCATGCCCTCCACAAGCCTCAGTTTACTCGTCTGTGGAATGGAGATCCTACAACTTGCCCTGCCTGCACCTCTAAGCCTTGGTGAGGAGAAGGTGGGCATGGGAATGTGGTCTGGGGCTGTGAAGAGCCACGCATACCTCAGGTTGTGGCTCTTATTAGTGCTAATTACCGAGTGACCATGGAGCCCCTCAATTTCCCCCCAGCCTCCCCCTCAAGTTATAGCCCTGAGGATGCTCCAAGCACAGGAACACTCTCCTGGCCCAGCACTTTTCCTGCCTCCCCTAACAAGCTGGGAGAGCCACGGGGCCCTCAGCCTCCGCCTGCAAGGACTCTGGTTTCAGGTGACAAAGATGCAACATAAGCTATCTTGAGAGAAATAGGAATGCACTGGCTCGTGACAGCCAGGAGAGGGCTACGTGGGGTGTCCACGGGTCACAGACGCTCCTTCGAACCATGTCGTTTTCAGAAAGCACCACCCATCCTACTTCTCTGGCCACAGGGGTGGGTCCCCAGGGTCCGGCGCCTGTCCAACCCGCACACGGGCTGGCTGGAGGCACACAGAGCTCCTTGACGCACCCAGAGCAGCCTTCAGCCCCGGGAGGCAGGAGTCGGTGCACAGATACTCCAGCTTCCTCACTCCTCAGGCCAGTATCGAGGCAGACAAGGTGCCAGATTTAAGGGGGGGGGCGGGTGAGCACCACAAAACTCAGGAATCACGGATCAGGTTTTGATGGAATATTTTTAAAAAACAAAATTAATGCAAAAATTTCATGTCGTACAAAATATCAAAATTTTAAACAAGGACAGCACTGGTATTGCTGATTTTTCCTTTTTGCCTCGGGCTCTCATACGACTCAGTGGGACTGGTGTGTATCTTTTAACCGCTCATTTGCAAGTTCAGTAGAAGGCAGAAGCGGGAGTAACACCAGCCAGACTGTGTCCTCCTCGCCAGACTTCTGCCTGGACCTCCCTGTGGTCGGTCTGTCTGTCCCCTCCCCCAGCAGGGCCACCAGAGCTCCACGTGGGAGCCACAGACTGAGGACACGTCGGTTTATTCTTTGATGTCCTTGGGAGGTTTGTGTGATGTAAGCCAACAACCAGGACAGATAACCCTCAGGAGGGTGGAGGTCATTTCAAGGAACAAATCGCTTGTTCCATCAGGGAGAAAGTAAAGAGCAGGTCGGCACAAACATGGTAAGTTCCTATGACAGGGCCTTGAGTCAGTCTTCCGTCTGTCTGTCTCTCTGTCCTCTTCTCTGTACACCTGGGGTACGCTTGCTAGGACCGAACGACACAAAACACGTAGCATGTAGGAGATTGGCTTTTTCCTAAGCCCACCCCAGATGACAGGACCACCTAGAGACTAGTGATCTTTTTGGAGAGAACTTGGTCTTTGCGCCATTGTAAACCAGGCTTGGGGGAAGCCAAGCCCACGATCAGGATGTAAATGAAGTGCGTTACCTATAAGAGGTTCATATGTTTGTGGTCTTCAGCACTTTATGAATTCTGCAGCAGATGGGCGAGGGCCCGGTCGCGGCGAGAACAGACCGGGCAAGGCAGGCTGGCACTCTGACGAGGGCGGCCCAGCTGCGGCTCGGGTGTTACTCAGCAGGCCCCCCCGCTGCCCCAGCAGCCTGCCTTCCCCGTCTCGCGGCCGCGCCGCCTTAATGAAGAGTGGAGGTAAGCACGAATCCAGGCCGTGCAGGGATCACAGCCTTCGAGAGACCCAGAAGAATCCACATGATGGAAACGGTGCCAAGTTCTTTTGCCTCTTGCTTTCCAACAAAAAGAGAGAGAAAGAAGGAGAGAGGAGAGAGAGGGAACCTGCTAATAAAATGCACATCTAAACACTTTCCAGTTTTCCTGGGCTTTTAATTTTTTTTCCTCAACAATTCTGTGCTGGGGTGGGGAAAGCAGAGAGTAACAGCTAACCTTGAGTGGGTCCACGTGAGTTCGGGCGAGCCAGTGTGACGGACAGGATGCTGTCGCTGGAGTTTCAAATCCTCGCCTGCCACTGTTCCAAGCTGTAACTTTGGGCGGATCCTTGACCTGCCGGGTTTCCTGTTCCCTCATCTGTCCAACGATCAAAATAATATCTGTCTCCCAAGCTGTTTGCTTGCATTGTGGAATGAGGTAGTACGTTAATAGCTCATGTTTATTGAGCACTTACTATGGGTCTGAAGTTTTACATGTTAACTCTTTTAAATCCTCATAACAACCCTGAACGTTAGGCCCTGTTATCACCCTCACCTATAGACGAGAAAACTCAAGACAAAGACAGTAAATACTTTGTCCAAGATTACAGGCAATCCGTGGCGCGCTGTGTGAGGCAATGTCTGCTCTAAGCCCATGGTAAGCTCTGGGCTGTGCAGGTGCCAGGTTCTTACCTGCAACGCCAAGCTCCTGACAGTCAGAGCTCCTCTCACTCACTTGACAGCAGAACTGGACCTGACTTGAGTTATTAGCACCAAAAACTCACCTGAACTGACTTGAGGTTATTTGTATTTTTTCTTTGTCTCACTTAATGCCTATGTTCATACATTTTCACAGCAAAATATACCCATTTGCGGTCTGATCATGAGTTAGATATCCTTTATAAAATTTAGAAATTCTGAATGCTGAAACCTCCGGCTGCAAGGGCTCCGCTGTAGCCTTGTGGATCTACACGACCTTTCCAGTGTAGACACGCCACGCTAGTGTGTGGACGTCAAGATTGCCTTATAACACACAAATGCGGCTAGTGTAATTGCTTCAAAATATGCTCACTCAGGGGTTCATTCAACAAATACTTGGTGTGTGTCTACGACGTGCTGGGTTCCGTTTTAGTCACTGGGGCCAGAGTGAGCCAGATACGTGTTTTCCTTGCCCACGTAAAACTTACTGTCAGGAGAAGTAATAAGAGAAGGAAATAAAGGAGGCACGGATTCGAACCACAGGGTGCTGCGGACCCGCGTGTACAAGGGTGCCCCTGCCCTCTTCCTTGTCTCCAAGCACACACAGCAGAAACCAGCGTAACCTATGAGGACGGAGAAATAAAAGAATTTGGGAGTGAAAAAAAAAACATAATTATTCTGAGAAAGTAGAACCGTGTGCCTTGAAATATTGAAGTAATTATCAGGTTATGATCCCCGCAATTTCCATGAAAACTGGGATGTGGGTGCAGGCCTGGCATGTCTCTTAAAGTAGAATTATACTTCTTTCTCACTGAGACTAAAGGTCATAATTAAAGACACAATGGAGCTAAGTGAGTAATGGGACCTGGGATTCCCCGGGGAAGCAGGCGCTGCTGGAGGCCCCTCCCACCTGGAACGGGGGTCACCAGCAGCCAACCTGGGGAGCCGCTGCTGCGCCCCCACCCTCATGGGAGAGAATGCAGAGCAGTTGTCACCAGGGCCACCGGGAAGCAGGCCGTGAAAATACTGGGCCGGATGAGAATTTCTCCACTTATTTTCTCCCGGGATTTTTAGCGTTATTTTTTCTGAACATTAAAGAAATAAATGCTCGTGGTAAAATATTTGGGATGCTTTTATAAAAGTCTAAAGAAGAATGAAAAATGTCACCTATAAATCATCTCCCTATCCTGAGGTAACACCATTAGTGTTTAATATATTTCCTTCTAGGTTTTCCTATGCACTTTTTCCTCGTAGTTGAGATTTAGCTACTTTTTCCATTTGAAATTGTCATCAATAATGATAATAATAACATTTCAGTGACCACTTGCTGTGTCCCTCATTTAAATCCTTAATCTCATTAAAATTAGTTCCATAATTGGCAATTAATTGACGTCTCTGTGGCTCAGCTTCCCGTCTGTAAAATGGGGTATTAACAGCACCTACCTCGTGGGACTGTCGTGAGAATCTTCAGTTAATCCATCGAAAGGACTGGGAACAGTGCCTGGCATTTGGTGAGCACTTGACAGTGCTGACTGGCATTATTATTCCATTTGCAAATGAGCTGCCCAAAGCAGGAAAGGTCAGGAAGCTTGTCCAAGGTCAGTAACTGGAGGGAACAGGGCCAGGCCTTGAACCCAGGCAGTGCGGCCCCGGAGTCCATGGCCATAAGCAAGTATGGTGAGAGAAGGGACTGGCATTCAGTCCCCAGGTGGGATTATGACGTACACAGACACATCTGATGGGTTTCCCGGGGTTCTGACAGAAACCAAATTGTCAGAAAGACATTGGGGTCCTGAGGGAAAATTCTTCACACATAGTAGGCATTTGATAAATAGTTGTTGACTGACTAAGTCTTGCCTGATGGGGTCATACTCAGCAAATGGCTTGAAGGTCAGAGAGACTGATGGTCCCAGGGTAGGTGCTGACCTCAGAACTCATCCCGACTTAGCCACCTTGGCAGAATGTCTATTCCTTGAGAGAACGAACCATGAGAACATACTATAAAAGGGTGTCCCTAAACTCTGTAATTCCTGGGGCTCCCTGCTGTGGGATCCCCACCCTAACTTAGCCACAGCATCTCCAGCTCATCCCTTGAAAACACCATCGGCCAGGGCAAACTGCGACAGTCTCAGTTACGTCGGCACCTGCCATGTCATAGCAGAAATGTGGTCCAGCCCGACCTGCACAGATGTGGTGGTGGCCGCTTAGGGCACAGCAGGAACAGCAAAGCTCGAGTCAGAGGAAGAGAGCTGTGCCACTAAGCGGTAGAACGTTTGGGGTTCTACCTACTGTGGTATCTCCACCTTCCCCAAATGAACAGCTCAAGCAAACGACGGTCTTGCTCATTTTGCGAGTAAGGGAACTGGAGAGGAATCTATAACAAGGGGGAGGCAACAGCAGGACCCCCGCTCCTTGACGTGAAGCCATGGCCCAAGACCTGCAGCAACAGTGGCAGTGGGCATTCCAGCCTGGGGGGGCCTGTGTGGACAGAGGTTCTGGGGTACCCACTCAGCCTGACGCGACAGCAAGCATCCATCTGGACAAATTCATTCCAGTACAGAAACATCCGGGGAGGAGAACCCTCAAGGGGCCCGTGCTCCCATGCAAGTCACAGGTCTGGGGCCGCAGGGGTTTGGGCACTAAGATGCTCAAGGAACCTCCGGGTTGCCGTGGTTACCGGATACCCGCAGTTGGGGATGCATGTGCTCTGAATTCAGGTCGACCTGGGGTGAGTACTGGCTCCGTTTCTCGAGCAGATTGTTTAGCTTCTCTTGCCTCGGTTCTAAACCTATGAAGTGGGGATGGTAATACCTACCCCACTGAGTGCTCCTGAGGATTAAATACTCAGTCTTAGCAAAGTCCTGGCAGAAAATAATCCGGGTGCTGGACTTGGACTGCGAGCAGGCCCCAGATTGGAGGCGTGGGGCTCCCTGTTCTGCAGGGAGTGAGCCCCAAAGGCGACACTGGTCTCCCCTCAGGAACGCCATCTTACTTCTCCCTCCTCTGCTGCCTGACAGAGTTCCAAAGTCCCAGGAAGATAACTGTGGCCTTGTGAACACGGAACTAATTAGATCTGCGGGTAAACACTTAAGGCTTCTCTGTGGCATTGTTTAAAACAGTGAAAAACGGGGTACCTCCTACATAAGCGCTCAATCCTAGGACATCAGTGGATTAAATTATGATACACAGATACAAGGGGATAGTGTAGACACTTAAAATGATGTTGCAGGAATATGTCTAACAGGAAGAAAAGTTGCATGGAATATTATTACAATAGTATGTGATGATCCCTTTTAAACAAAATATATAGTATATATTAATAGAAAAGAGTCTGGAAGGACATCATTAACATGCTGTTTTGGTTGAATCTGAATGAGATTAGGGTATTTTTTGAATGTATATTTTGCCTATATAATCTAGTCTAAGATCATGTCAGAAAAGTCCGAGTGAATTGAAGCTAGAGTTTAGATATTAATGATTTGCTTCTCTTCCAAAGGACAGTTAGGTTCAGACCAAAAATTCTCTGAACACCAGCCCTAGTGTGCTCGGATCTGCGACACCCGTGTTGGCAGCGATGGCACGCGCCTCCTGTGCCCTGCAACGGTTTCTGGGCGCTGTGTGTTCCAGTACGCGGCGGTTTCTGGGTGCTGTGTGTTCCGGTACGCGGCAGTTTCTGGGTGCTGTGTGTTCGGTCTTCAGGGTCTGTGACGGCTGCTTGGAGGCTGAAGGAAGGCGGGTCAGGGTAGAAGGTTAGGTTCAGGGTTGAAAAGAGGGTCAGTGGCTACATCTCAGAAGCCTTTCCTGCAGGTATTGTGAACCTCCAGCTTAAGATGGGGAAACTGAGGCTCGGTGCCTTGCCCTAAACCCCTAGAAGGCTGACAAGCCTCCCGCTGAGGCCCCACAGCAGCCTCTGCCACGCACATTGTCTGATTCCCACTCGACGGTGAACTCCGAGGACGGGACGAGCCTGTTAGCTTTGTAACCCCGGAGCCCAGCGCGGTGCCTGCGCACAGCAGGGCCTCAGGGAGCATTTGTGAACAAAGTGGTGCACGGTGACACAGCTGGTAAGACAGGACTCTGACGGAAGCCTGCGCCTTCCGAGTCCCTTTGCATTAGATAAAAGCTTGGAATGACCCATTTTTAACCCATCAGTGAGGCTGCTCCCTACCTGGACTCTCTTCCTTTTCTGCTCTCAGTCCACCTTTCATCACTCTCTCCTCTTCCCAGCCACTCTTTCGGCTGGTCCTCTGGTGGACTTTATGTCTAAAGGGTGTTTCTGGGCAACCATCGGAAGACATTTGCAGAAGGAGCCTCATTCATCATGGTCAGGAGAGGGTGGGAATCCAGAATCCCCCAGCCCTGGCCATTCCCTGGCCAGAAATGCTCCAAAAAAGAGCAAATCCCTTTGGCCTCTTCATCGGGCTTAAAGAAGAGGGAGAGGGGGCAGGAGTGCGGCCACAAGTGGCAGTTTTAAGGCGCTACAGAAATCCAGCGAGTAACCACGCAGCCCCAGGGAGGAGGCTCTGATTAAAATCACAGATGGTGGTTAAGATCACTCCCTGCCAGGCGTCGTGCTCCACACTCGGAGAACTTGCCACTGAGTCCTGCCGGCAGTCCCAGGGCACAGGCCTGTTAGACCCATTCTGCAGGAGACAAAACAGAGGACGGGAGAGGTTAAGGGACTTGCCTGACAGCACACAGCCAGCTAGTTCTAGGGTTGATCTTAGACCCCGGGCTTACTGCCTCCCAGCCCAGGATGGATGCCTTGCTCAGATGCTCGTGCAGACAAGCTTGTCCAAACAAGCTTGGCCCGGCTGGAGACCAGCTGGAATCTCGAGCACAGGGGATGGCACAGTCCTAGGGCAGGTGCTGTCCTGGGTGAGGGGGGTGGGCCGGACACGACATGGCCAGTTGCAAACCCTGGATCATGGCTCCAAACCCCACTACACCACGTCTGTTGGAGAGCGGCTGGCACCGACGCCTCTGCTCAGCCGGTTGGGCGACAACCACGGGTTGTACTTCTTATCCTCACCATAGGCTACAAGAAAGGTCGTAGTCCCGTTTGATAGCCAGCCCTGCCTCCTGGTGACAGAAAGTCTTCCTTAGGCCGATGAATAAGATGCAACCAGGCCAGAAAGAGTCGCATGAGAAAGCCACAGCTTTGTAAGTGGTTTTCCCAGGGAAAAGCAGGAAAATGGACATTAAAATGAACCACTAAGTTGCTTTTCTGACCTGCTTGGTGGGAGACCTGGAGATTCCAGGACGTCAGAGAGCTTCCCAGATGGAAAGAATTCAGGTGAACAAATACTTTGTGACACCGAATGGATGCCAAGGGCTCCTCGGGGCCTTTTGACAAACAGCTCGACGGACGCTTGGTGCACTCGGGGCCTCATTTGAAGCTCCCCAGACTCGGGCAGCTGAGGCTGATTGCCTCCATTCTCCAGAAAAGGGAACAGAGGCTCTGGGGCTAACGGCCCACCCAAGACCACTCTGCCACTGTTTTATCCAGAAATGGGTTTCGTTGCTTTTTGAAAACTCCAAATGTGATTTTTTGGTGATTTAAAAAATATCTTTTAAATTTGTTGGTACTTGATTTGCAGGTTGATAATTTGGCTGCTTGTTATACCCTCTCCCTGATGGGAAAATCACCTCCTCCTTGAGAGGGCTCAGACCCACACAGTTCCATCTGCCCGTTTACTGAAGGGGTGCCTCACTTCACTAGAAAGACTAATAGCATTATGTCCCTAAGAGGACCGACAGCCACAGCTTTGTCACTTGTTAGTGCCCTCGAGTGGATTCTGACTCCCAGTGCCCGCTGTGCAGCAGAGCACAGCCCTGCCCTGGCCTTTCTGCTCCATCCTCTCACCTTCTGGTGCCATTTCAGACAATGCTCCCCTGCTATTCACAGGGTTTTCACAGCCAATTTTTTTGGAAGTGGGTGGCCAGGTCCTTCTTTCTGGTCTACCTCAGCCTGGAGGCTCCACTGAAACCTGTCCACCGTGGGTGACCCTGCTGGTATTTGAAATAGCAGTGGCATAGCTTTCAGCATCATAGCCACACACAGCCACCACAGTGTGACAACCGACAGACGGGTGGTATGGTTCCCTGACCAGAAATAAATCCAGGTCATTGTGTGAGAGCACTAAATCTTAACCACTAGACCACCAGGGCTGGCCAGCTTCTTCTTTTTTTTTTTTTTTTTAAAGACTTTCACCTGAGCTAACATCTGTTGCCAATCTTTGTTTTCTCCCCAAAGCACCCCAGTACATAGCTGTATATTCTAGTTATAGGTCCTTCTAGTTGAACTATGTGGCACGCCACCTCACCATGGCTTGATGAACAGTGCTGGGTCTGCGCCCAGCATCCGGACGGGGGAAACCCTGGGCCGCCAAAGCACAGCGCACAAACTTAACCACTCGGCCACGGGGCTAGCCCCTGGCCAGCTTATTAGCATTCCCACTTGTTGACTAAGTGGCACTGTTAAATTAATGTGTCAAATGCTTTACATACATTAGCTCCTTTAGACTTTACAACTCCAGTGAAATAGGTACAATTTTTGTCCCTGTTTTACACGTGAAGAAACTCAGGGTCCAAGAAATTAAGTAACTTCCCCAAGATCAAGCACTAGTAAGTTAGAGTCAAGATTCAAACCCAGACAGTTATCCCCCAGGTGCTGCCATGTTCCTGGTTTTCAGGCTGTTCCCCAAGGAACCCCAGGGTTCCACCCAGAGGTGAAGGAGACTGAGGCAAAGGGACATCTGGCTGGGCAGCCTGAAAGCCTGGTCCACTCCAACAGCACAGCTCTGCTCTTACCCTCTATGGTGAAGCTGCAAGGTTTTGTTGGACAAAGAGTTTCCAGTGCTGAAGAAAATGTAACACTTGGGCTCTCATAGACAACACCGTTGGTCCCACAGCTCCTGGAGGTCCAGGCTTGTCTCCTGTGTGCATCACCCCACCGTGCCCAGCCCTGTGTCTCAGGAAACGCAGCTGCGTTGAGCAGAACGTATCAGAGCATGTTGGGGTAGCTATTCCACTGCACTTTATTCTCTGCTCCTTCTGGAACTTCCAGGGGCCATGCAGCCATGCAGGCAAGACCCTCCCAGACCTGCCTCCAGCTGGTGGTCCTGCAGAGGAAGGACTTGGTGTAGGTCAGAGAAGAGATTGGTGGAGGTGGCCTGAGAGCCAGAACAGAGAGCACCTTGACGCTGTGGCTTCAGTCTGTTCCCAGAGATTTCCTGCGGTCAGCGGTTCAAAAGGGCGACAGCCTCAGGATGGAGGAACAGGAGGCTCAGGCTGTGGAGGCTGGGGGTGGGGGGCGCAGCTGCCTGTTGAGAAGATAACGATTCTGCCTTTGGGTAATGTTGAAGATGGAGGTTTGTTTCTTTCAGATTCCAAGACAAGCTCAGCATCTCTCGAGCAGCTCAGCAGCTCCTCATAGAAAATTGGAATCATATGTTGGACTGTGTTTTCCTTTTCACTCTGGCCACTAGGAAGCTTAGAGATGGTTTTGAAGCTCAATTGCAGTAACTGCTTAGGATGTTACCATCTGTACACCTGCGTTCTAACTCTCTTCTCCATCTTGACCATTTAATTTGTATCTTTTTTTTTTTAAGATTGGCACCTGGGCTAACAACTGTTGCCAATCTTATTTTTTCCTGCTTTATCTCCCCAAACCCCCCCGTACATAGCTGTATATCTTAGTTGCAGGTCCTTCTAGTTGTGGGATGTGGGACGCCACCTCAATGTTGCCTGACGAGCGGTGCCATGTCCGCGCCCAGGATCTGAACCCTGGGCCGTGGCAGTGGAGTGCGCGAACTTAACCACTCGGCCACAGAGCCGGCCCCCTAATTTGTATCTTTATCTGATTCTAGCTTTAGTTTTTGCTGATGCTTTTTAGTTTTTATTTTAGTTTTTCTAATACTCAATTTCATTGTATATCTAACATTGGAGAACACAGTGGGATGTGAATGAGTGACAGACATCAGTAGTAACCTTGAAGATACTAACTACAGAAATTTGCAGCTGTGAATGGAGAGAGGTTTGGATAGGGAGTCAGGCTGGGCAGCCAACAGGCCGATTGAAAGTATGCGAACAAAGAGAATTTTCATGTGCAGGCTTCATCTGTTACCACACCAGGTTTGCTTTTGCCTACCACCCAGAAAGCCAAACACTGAGATGACGAGATTGCAGCAGAGAGAGGGTTGACTCACAAAGCAGCCATGTGAGGAAGCGAGAGCATGAGCCTCAAATCCACCTTCCTGAAAATAAGGACTCAGGGATGTTTATGGGATAGAGGGCAAGGTGGTCTGAAATGTGGAGAGAGGTGATCGGAGGTGAGGAGAGGTGAGGTAATTGATGAGCTGCGCAAGCGTAGTCAGACTTCATGTCTCTTCACAGGACCCATGCTCACAAAATGGCGGCATTAGCATGATCTGACGGTGGAGACTTTAGCCTCTTGACGTCAAAAGGTCGCCTATCGGGCATCTGTGTGGGCCCAGTTGATGAGTTGGTGGTCTCAACCGACCTGAAGTGGACAAGGAGTTCTAATTCCTGAAAAACAGCTCACACGCCCATTATCATGGTGACCCAGGCTCCAGGGAGACGTTATCTACAGGAGCCTAGTGGGAGTCAGATAGCATATTGCCTAAGCAGCACAGTTATCGACAGGTGGGTTAAACAGCCAAAAGCTACAAGCAGTAATTGCAAAAAGGAAAAAAAGCTTTAGTTCCTAGCTACTTAATCATCAGCGGCTGTTTGCTTGTTACACATCCACTAAGAAATGAAGATTGTAATGTCCTCTACAAAAATTCTACAGTAAATTCAATGTAATTTTCATTTCACAAGATGAGCTGTTAACTTAACACACAAAGTTGCACCTTGCTGAAAACAGTGCTTTGAAGGGCCGTGTAGGTACGGTTCTGAGGGTCCTTGGATGCAGAAATTAAAGATGCATTTTACGGAGGAATAGACAGAGCCACACGTCCTTCAAACAATCCTCCCCAAATCATGCTTCTCTCGCAGGGCTTCAGCTAGGCCGGGGCAGCAGGAGCGCAGGCTTTGAGGATGGGTACCGTGTTTTGCTGATTAAGTGCAGATCCAGCCTCAGACTTTCTATCCAGCCCGTGCCCAAATTTAGATACCAAATTTAGTTAGAATTGAACATTCTTTAAATCCAAAGAGAGTGATGAGTAAGTTATGTGAAGTGATCCTCAACCAAATACATATCTTTTAATTCTTACAAATAAAACTTGCACTGATGTTATGTAGATGCCTCTCCTGGTGCTTCTTTCCCAGATTGTGGTCCAAGTGAGTTCTACCAGTCTGTTTAGACTGGCCTTGGTGTTTCCAGTTCATTTAGCAGGTGTACCATTCACTGCAGGAAGGGAAGAATAAAGATGTCATCAATAATATTTCTACAGAGTTCCAAGTCACCCAGGTCCCGCTAGTGTGGGCAGCAGTAATTCGTTCCCTGATATGTGGGGATTGCTTTTCTTGGGTAGCTGAGACCCAATCACTCTTCAGAGGTGGTTGTAATTAATAGGTAAGGAAGTGCAAATACCTCTGAATTAATAGAGCCACTAGGTGTGACTAACTATAATATGATTACATGTGAAATTAACCCAGAGATCAAACCTAATCAATCCAGACTAATAACTGCCAGGACAACAATTTGTGGTTCTAAATGAGTTTATGTGGAAAGGAACTAAGCAAAACGAACTCTGTTAGAATGTAAAGCCTGCATTTTTTTAAAAGTGTGAGCAGTGAACTAAGATCATAAATATGCATGTGGGTGATATGAATGCCCAGGTGTCGGATAACCAAACCATTATTTACCTTGGCAGGTGAGAGTGAACAAAATTAGAAAACCAGAAATTCGTAAAGAGAGCACAAATTTAAAAAGAGAAGCTGAGATAGTATAGAATCTGAGACTCCCAAGGTTGTAACTTTTATTATTTATTTATCTGATTCCAGTAACTTAATAAATTACTAGACGGTATTTCATACATAGAATCTATAAGCTATAAAGAGCAAGATATTAAACAGCCACGAACTTACAACCCAGCTTACGAACCACGACATCCACAGACTGACTGCAGCCACATCCTGATGGCGAACGTCACGGCCCCCACTCCACCCCGACCCAGAGGTAAAGGCTATCTTGAGTTCTGCATCTCGCTGTTGTGGTAGACGCTACTGCCAGCCCCAAGCTTTGCTCCTCAGTGTATCTGCACTTTTTCTATGTGACTTTGCAGAGCCCTCCCACTGTGGTTAGGGCACATTTCCTTATTTTTTTTAATTTGGCCACGTAACTTTCTTTGGCCGATGGAGGGAAGCAGAAGTGCTGTGTCAGTTCCGAGCCCAGGCCCCAATAGTCCGTGCATGTTCCCACTTGCTTTTTTACACTTTTTCTGTCACCATAAAAAAAACATGCCTGGGCTAGAATGCCAGTTGAGGAGAAGGATGAAAGACACGTGGGGCAGAGTGAGTCACCCCGGCTGAGCCCAGCCTCGATCAGCCAAGCCAAGTTTCCATGAGAGTAGACGATTGTGGCTTCAAGACATCGAGTTTTTCGTAACTCATTGTACAATGTTTTTTGTGGCAATTGCTAACTTACACATTCTTCCTTTTCTTTGTGGTTTTATTACAGATATGTCCTTGAAAATACTTTGTTTTGCATGCTTTTGAACTTTATATAAAGGGTGCAGTACTGGCGAATTCTTTTGCATACCTGGCAAGAAGATTTAAAAGTCCAAGTCAATGATTGAAAAGAGCCCTATGTAAGCCAAGAGCTTAAAATCACAATAGTAAGCAGGTA
The DNA here is from genome assembly GCF_041296265.1 of Equus caballus. NCBI lineage: Eukaryota > Metazoa > Chordata > Mammalia > Perissodactyla > Equidae > Equus > Equus caballus. Next base: position 100,126,550 of record NC_091690.1, on the reverse strand, counting down.
GACAGACCTTCAGGTGGGCATGTTGCCAAGGAGCATCCCAGCTGGGTCAACACAAACAGTCATAGCCGCACACAGATGATGCTGCTGCTGGCAAAACAGCCGGAAGGATGAAGGACGAGCCCTTAGTTCATGGGCCCACTCTGTCCAAGGGAGACTGGTGGGGTGGGAGACCTGTTCACAGCCCTATACCCTCCCTCTTCACTGGTGTAAATCTGAGCGAGTATTTTATACTCTCTGAGCCTCCGTTTTGCTATCCGAGGAATGGAGATGCTAGTCTTTCCCTGAGAGGACTGGAAGCCAGTTCGTTCACTCACCTCTAAGAAACCAGAGGTTTCAATTCTAACTTTCATGGAGGGGATGGAATTCAGGGCACAGGCTGGACAGGAAGAAGAATTCCTTTTCTTCCCAGGCGAGAAGAACTTGTGAGTGAAAGGAAAAGCATTTGAAGAAAGTCCTGCTAACATCACCTCCCTTCTCACTGGGGAAGAAGGCCAAGTCATCAGTAGGTTTGGGGGGAGTCAAGAGCAGAGTTAGCGTCCTGTGGAGAGAGCTATGAACAGCCTGAGTTGACAAAAGCCATTCACACTGTTCTGTGTAGCAGATCTTTCAATACTTAGAGGATGTCATAGTTTATTAGACTACGTCACGATCTTAGTTCAACACTCTCATTTTACACACGTGAGAACTGAGGTGTAGAGAGATCAAATCCTGATAAAAGTTACACAACAAATCAGGGCACATCTGGGATTTGAAGAGGGGGCTTCTGACTCTGATTCCTTTATTACTATTTGCTTCTAGAATCTGTAAATTTCCTCTTGAGGAATAGGATGTCCAGTTGTCATATCACCTTCCAAGACTGGGTGAGCCGAGTCCCAGTAATTTTCCCTAGTAAATTCCGTCGCACAAACCTTCAACCAGGTTCTTTGTTCTGGTCTGAGCTCCAATCTCCCACTCTCTCTGACTCTTCTTCTCGGGCTTTCGCCCACCACTCCTTAACAGCTCCTGTGGAGGCCACCAAGCCACTATGCTGCCGAATCCAGTTGTCACTTCGTCTCCAACTTACTGAAGTTGTTAACCACTCTTTCTTGACGTAGTCGACCCCTCTTTCCTCCCTAAAACGTCTGTCTCACTGGGTCTGTAGGATGTCATGCTCTCCTGGTTCTCTTACCTCCCTGGCTGCTCATTCTTGGGTCCTTTGCCACTTTACTCATAGCCTCCCTTCCCCAGGGCTCAGTTCTCGGACCTCTTCTCTTTGTCTAAACTCACTTACTTGGTGATCTATCCAATCACATGTCTTTAAATTCTATCTGCATGCTGACGAATTTCAAATTTCCATTTTCAGGCTGCATAACTCCCCAGAGCTCCAGGTTCTTATAGCCATCTGCTCAATCAGCATCTCTATCTGGATGTGTAAAATGCCTCTTAAACTTGACTTGTCCAAAACAGGTTCCCCATCTCTCCCTCCCCAAACCTGTACTTCCCACAGCTTCCAACTTAGCAAATGGCAATTCTGTCCAGCCAGTTGCCTAGTTCAAAGCTCTTGAAGTCATCTCTGACTTCCATCATTCTCTCACACCTCATGTCCAATCTTAAAATACATCCAGAATCTTACCATCTCCCACCACCTCCACCACCACCACCACCATCTTCATCTAAGCCACATTAACTTTCACTTGGGTTAGTCCAAGAGCTGCCAAACCTCCTCCCTTCTTTCATGTTGCCCTGTGGTCTTTCTCAACATTACCCAGAGACTTAAAATACATCTCGTGTCACTTCTCTGCTCAAAACTCTACAATGGCCTCTCATTTCTCTCCAAATAAAGACTTTGGGTCTTTCCTCCGAGACCTTGTACAGTCAGCTTCAAGTCAATTCTCTGGCTCAGCCACAAAACACCCACGACTTGTCCCCTGGTGTTTGGTGTAATGTGATCCCACTAAATACACTGTCCCACGGTTGCTGTAACGTCACGCTGTATCATGACAACCTTTTCTTTTTTTTTTTTTTTTTTTTTAAAGATTTTATTTTTTCCTTTTTCTCCCCAAAGCCCCCCGGTACATAGTTGTGTATTCTTCGTTGTGGGTCCTTCTAGTTGTGGCATGTGGGACGCTGCCTCAGCGTGGTTTGATGAGCAGTGCCATGTCCGCGCCCAGGATTCGAACTAACGAAACACTGGGCCGCCTGCTGCGGAGTGCGCGAACTTAACCACTCGGCCACGGGGCCAGCCCCTCATGACAACCTTTTCACACTGGCACCATCGACGTCATTCTTCTTAACAGTGTTTACTGGCATAGGAAAATGCTTATAATATAATACTTAAGTGACAAAAGCATTATATAAGTAATATGTAGAGGAAATATTACCTTAAATATGTGCAAAATTGAACAAAGGAAACAATAATAGAAAGAAATATTCCAAAATGTTACCAATATTTGCCACTGATTGATAAGTTTGATTGAGTTTTCTTCTCTGCTTCTTTCTGCTTTGCTTTCCAAATTCCCTACATAATAATTACATAAATTTACACAACGATTAAAGACCAATGTGCACGTGGAAGAAAAAGACCAGAAGACGTCCATCGACAGGCAGACGGATAAATGCGTTCTGATGTATCCACAGAATGGAAACGACTCAGCAATAATGAGAGAGAATCCACTGATACACACGACATGGATGGGTGACTCTAAAAAACATCATGTACCGAAAGGCGCAAGGCACAAAGGAGCTCCTACTGGATGCTCCACATGGTTTAAAATTCTCGAACAGACAAAGGACTGTAAAAGGACAGTAGGGGTCTCTTGGGGGTAATGCCAGTTTCCGACATCTTGGCTGTGGCCATGTTTACACGGATTTACACATTTCTCAAAACTCATCAAACTGTCACACTGAAAATGGAAGCATTTATTGTATGTAAATTTTATCTCAACAAAATTGGTTTTAAAAGACCAGAAAGGAATCTACAAAAATGGCAATCTCTATTATAAAAGAATCGTGGTGGGATGGCGGCTATGTGTTTTATGTTCTGTGAAAGTATGAAAGTGCACAGGAGAAAAAAATTCCAAAGGCCGGTTGAGGAGCTTTTCCAGAGAATAGCTGTCTTTTAAAACTCAAGGTCCTTGGGGCTGGCCCCGTGGCCAAGTGGTTAAGTTCACGCGCTCCGCTGCAGGCGGCCCAGTGTTTCGTTGGTTCGAATCCTGGGCGCAGACATGGCACTGCTCATCAAACCACGCTGAGGCAGCGTCCCACGTGCCACAACTAGAAGGACCCACAACGAAGAATGTACAACTATGTGCCGGGTGGCTTTGGGGAGAAAAAGGAAAAAAATAAAATCTTTAAAAAAAAAAAAAACTCAAGGTCCTTGAGGAGCTGTTTTGAGAAGATGTCTGCTGGGTTCCTTCACTGGGGCCCAGGGGCGAGACCAACAGAACTGACTGCTCTGTGGAATAAAGACAGAATCTTGAGAAAGCAGGTGAGGAGCCCAGCACCAAAGGAAAGCTGGGAAAGAGACGAGAGGAGAGGCAAGGAGAGGGGCTTCTGCAAGTTGGAAAGAGGATGGGACGCGGGGAGGAGAAGCCGGGAGACTGTTCACCGTAAGAAAGTCTGACATTCGGCTCTAGGTCGTTTGCCATTCACAGCTGCAGAACCCCAACAAAAACTCTCCCACCACCACTCCCTGCTGGGGGTACACAGGAAAGGACTGACCATCTCTCATGTGGGGCACAGGGTAAGGGAACGGGTGACACCTGCCAAAGGAGGAGAAGAGGAGGAATTCAAGGGAAGAATTGGAGCAAAGGCACCCAGCAGAGACGTAACCACACACACATCCCCAGAGGTTGGGGAGGACGTCAGGTGCCCCGCACGTCGGACGGGCATTCCAATTGTTTCATACACTGAAGGACAAGGTCTCCCCCGCAGGTAGATTAGAGTCAAGGGGACACTGATGCCAAAATTCACTGGGCTTCATTCATTGAGCTGGATTAAAACTTAAATCCTTTTTGGAAAACGGGGTCTAAACTTACTTGTTCTGAGGCCTTCAGAGTTGGTCAGGAATAAAATTAGTAAGTCACTTTGGAAAAAGAAAATCACATGCCCAGAGCTGTTCTTGGGGAGAGCTCCGGGTAGAGTCAGAAGAGCAGTCTGACGCGCCCTTTGGAAGAGTAACAAGAGCTCGCGTTTACTGAGGACTTGTTATCTGGCAGCCCTGTTCTGAGTCTTTTGCAAGTATTAAATCATTTAATTTTCACTAGAGCTCTATAAAGTAGACACTATTGTTATCTCTATTTTATAGATGAGAAAACATAGAAGTTGGATAATTTGTCCAAAGTCACAAAATTAGTGAATGTTGGAGTTGGGACTTGATCCCAGGGAGTTGAGAAAACCCCTGGGGATGGAAGGCAGTGCGTGCTGCTGGCATCCAGTGGGCAGAGGCCAGGGAGGCTGCTAAACAGCCTACAATGCGCAGGACTGCCCCCACCACAAAGAATTATCCACCCCAAAATTCAATAGTGAATCCACACTATGCCTCCTATTCGTTAAGGTGTGTGGGGGAGCCCGCCCAAGAGGCATGCTACCTCAGTACTATTGGGGTTAACTTCCTTATAAGAAAGTGGGCCTGGCTAACTGCAGGGGTTTTCTAAAACCGAGAGGGTTGTGCAAATCAGGAGCCAGAGCTGAATTGTTTGGGACAACGGGAGCGACTGAGCATTTTGTGGTGGGAGGGCGGCAATGGAGACAGGCCATGGAGATGGCAGGAGAGAAGGTGACTGAGAAAGCACACATACATCCAGTGGAGATGTTTGGACAATTTTGCTATAAAGGGTGCATGTGAGCTCTCTCTTGCAGCTCTCCAACAATGTTTTATTAATATGCATTCGTTGATGATGTTTTGCATAATAATTTTCTTTTGGAGAGAATGAAAAGAAATGCAGAAGCACGTGTGCCCTGACATACACATCACAGAGTGGACACAAGCTGCTCACTCCTGGGGACATGAAAGCTGCATGTCTCAGTCACTTCTACAGCCTGCTGGGGAGGATGAAGACAGCTGGCATCTATATCCCCAGCACCTACAAAACGCTGGACAAGCTCTTCCACCCCCGTGGCTGCATTCCAATGACTCCCAAATTCCCGTCTCCAGCCCAGACTTGGCTTCTGAGCTTCTGCCCTGCTTATCCAACTTCCTCCGGGATATCTCCACCAACTTCTCAAAAATCAGCATTTTCAAAACTGAACTCGTGGTCTATCCCTCTCTTTCTCCTCCCAGGTGCCAGCTTCCTAGTTGATGGAATTACGCTGCCACTGCTGTTCAGCCAACGGTCATCAGAGCCCCTGCGTCTGTCTGCCAACTTCCCATCCAATCACCAAATCTCTCTCCAAAGTCTTTCCTGACTGTGACCCCCTTTTCCATCCACAAGCCCCGCAAATACGTCTGCTGCTGTTCTGAATACTCAACAGCAAAGCGGAAGGGCTGAAACATAGTTACTCCAGATCGATATCTTGGGCTCTTTCTGCCTCCAGCTGTATAAATGACCCAGAAAAACAGAACAAACATAAATTCATGGTGAGTGCTGATGATACAGAATTATGTGGCAAGCTGGGGCCGGGGGCAAAGAGCAGGGAAGATTCGTCATGACTTAGATCAGCTCAGCAATTGAGCTGACACATGGCCAATTAAATGTGTGCATGGGAAGCGCCAGAGAAATCTGCAGCCAGGCTCATGGAAAGAAGGCAGGCCTGGACCAGCTGATCCAGAACCAAAGCGGATCCCCTCCCCTGCAGAGGGGACCTGCGCTCCCCACACGGGAACAGACAGGGCTGAAGGGGAAGCTGAGATCCACCCTCCCAGGCAGGGATATTCCCCCTAAAATTCCCCTCCCCCCATCTTTCTAACATCAGCACAAGCAGAATCAGTTTTCCTAGGATTTTTTTCTCATTACTGGGCAAAGGTGTCATTTGGATTGCAGATTTTGGTGAGCTAGAAAGGACCTCAGACGGCACCAGTGCTGAGGCTCCCAACAGTGGATTATGAACCTCTGGGGACCTTGGAGCCGTTGCAAGAGATGCTCGATGCACGCTTACCTCATGCCATCTGTGGACTGGCAATCGTGGGGCTTCATCCCAGGGCCATGGAGCCGTCCCCAGGCAGCTCACAGTGCACTTTAGGCCTTTAGGGACCCTCTGAAACTGAGAGCAAATATCTTTGTACGCATGTGCATTTGACAATTTTTCTGGGATAAAGGACCATCGCATTTCATCAGCATCCCAAGGGAAGTATCCTGTATGGTAAATACCATGTACGACTCTTTCAAAATTACGTTAGATTCTGTTGTCATTAATACACTACAAGTTCATTTAAAGCATTGATGACAAATAAAAGCAGTTTTTCTTATTGTGCATTTTCTCAGTCAAAGGATACTTTACTACTATACTCTGTGGTCATATGGGAGTCCTTGAAACGTTTTGGTATTTTTATTAAAAGACCTCCCAAAGCACATACCTGATGAGAGACTTGAATCCAGAGTAGGCAGAGAACCCTCACACCTCAGTTATGAGACAGGAGCCCATTTGTGTGATGTTCTGGGAAAGGCAAGACTTCAGCAGCAGGAGACTGTCAGTGGAGGAGCCAAGTCTGGGGCTGTGGAGGGACTTCATTGCAAAAAGGCACGGGCACACTTTTTGCTGGAAATGTTCTATATCTCATGTGTGGGGGTGGTTAAACGACTATACACACTTGTCAAAACTAATCGAACTCTGTACCTAAAACACGCACTTTACTGTATGCAAGTTAGACCTTAATAAACCTGATTTAAATGTAAAAAAGTCGTCATATTTGGAAACCTATCAATTTAGTCCAATCATGTGTGTGAGGAAACTGAGATTCAGAGAAGTAAGTGACGTGCCATTTTCCGGACCTTTCACTCAGTGTCCCAGCTCTGGACGCAGACGTGGCAGAGGCGTGATCCGCCATGATTATCCCATCACACGCTAAGGAGTCTCCCAGGAGAGAGCTCGACGTGGGAAGGAGCCAAGCATTGCAAGGTGACCCAGGAGCTGCTCCTCGGTCCCCAGACGGGTGGAACCTCTCTCCAGGCGTCCTGCCTCAGACTGAGCTGTCTACAGAAGCTACAAGACGCAGGGGGCACTGGCAGCACTGGTTTTGGAAACTGCTGACAGAGTGTGACCCAGGGAAAGGCAGTCCTTCAAGACCGGCCACTCGGAGTCCTTGGCATGAGACCCCTGGCTTTTCAGTGGCAGGGCCTTCCAAAGCAGTAGGAAGGCAGCAGCCTTCAGGGGACCCCGTGATACCTATGGGGAGACATCAGAAGTGGGAGCAGTGTCCCCAGACACCCTAATGACAGCTAACTCGTATTGTACATGCATGAGACCTGGGCAATTTTCGGGAGCGTGTGGTAGTGGGGGCGGGGAGGGGGTGCCCTACAGGGACTGGGTCTTGCCTGAGCAGACGGGAACAATTTGGACTACTGCTGTCAACGTGACCCCATCACTGTCCTCAGAGGCTGGGAAGTTCCGGTTCCACACAAGCTGCACTAGCTGGTCAGCAGCATGGAGAGAACTAGAACTCACGCTCGTGGTTCCCCGTCTGAGTCCTGCGGTGCATTCGATTCCTCCCTGACATCCCCGACTCCACTGTCGAGGGGGCGGGTAGATCTTGAGACATCGTCTGTGCAGGAGCTTTAGGGGACTGTTCTTAGAGTGAGTATTCATCTACACGTAGTTGTTGAAGGGTTTTTTTCATTAGAGCGTTTTTAAAGCTTCCTAAGCTTCCCAAAATCACCTCACAAATCCACCTGTTTCCTGAGTGACGTCATAGGGGCTGGCTGAGCCACATGTGGAGTGGCTGCAGATTCAGACATGACCAGGCATGCTGCAGGCCCAGAGGAGGCCTCCTGGGGCCTTCTTGTAGGAGCAACCAAGACACCTCATGGGAGAGACCTCGCTCTGAAGTGAGATGGGGAATCTGTTCTCCAGAATTCCTCTAAGGGAAACCGCAGAATTTATCAGAAGGGATGACTTGATGAGCCCTCTTGGGGTGGCAGCGAGGGCCCAGGGCGGGTGTGTTGGGGGCACAAGGCTTCGGGGGAGGGGAAGCACTGTGCTAGAGGAGAGGAATTGGCATCCTCCAGGGTCAGGCCAAGGAAAAGGAGGTGATGCAAGGCCGAGGGGAAGAGAGAGTGCAGCAAGGCTGTGTGCACAATGTCATCCCCTGCCCTGTAACCACTCTATCTGACTCAGGATTTCCCCCGCGGGCTGATGAAGGGGCTGAGGTTCAGGCCTGCATGGTGTTGGGAGTCAGGTGGGCAGTTGGATACACCAGCAAAGGAGAAACAGCCTGCATGGATTCAGGAGCTGGACCACTGAGCAGAGCCCTTGGAATTAGCAGACAGTGTGCCCGTAACTTTAGACCCTCACAGGCCACAGAAATGGCTGGGGTCCTAGCCCTGTATCTCTGAACATATCCGGGTTACATGTAGAAAGAGAGAGGCGAAGCTGGCTGGGAACACAGGTAAAGTGCTGCCTCTCACAGTTCTCTTTCCACCTTCCTCCCAGCATCAAGGCCGTGAGAGAAGCAGCTCAATATCGCAGTGACCCCAGTGGAGGCCACCAGCTGTCTCTGGGGGTCTGTGCTTTGGAAGAGGAGAGTGTGGACGACGCCTGGTGAATATGAACCTAAGTGTGGAACAGGCCTTGGGCCTCTGGGCTGGATGGCAGGGGTCTGAGAGAGGCTGGAAGTCCCCCAGTTCATAGGCGGGGAGGAATGGAGAAATACTGTCTTGCTCCCATTGTGATTGTTCATTCGTACGCCCAGTTGTGCAGAACTAGGATAGTGACATCATTTTGGATAAGTGGACTCCTGGGCCTTGGGAGAGCCATCTGGAGGGGAGCATAGACCGGCTGAGGTGCTCTGGTCAGTCAGACAAGACAGCACCTGACTGACAACGGCTAGAAGTCAGGAAATGGGGAGAGGAGGCTCCACCTGGCGGAGATTGTGCTGGGTCAGCTTCCAACACCTGCGTCATGTTCCTACCCAATTGATGGGCAGACTACTCACCGTCTGGGATACACAGGGGACATCAGCCAGATGGGACAGGATCACCTGCACCACAGTGCGGACCCCCTGCTGTCTGCAGCCCGGCAGCTTTTAAGCTGCTGCCACAATCCTTAAGGATTTAAGGATTCAAGTGCTGTCTGCCTCTGGCTGTATAACTGATCCCCCACAAAGGAACAGAGTAAATTCACGGTCAGTTTTGTGGGCCTCAACTCTCTCGTCTGTAAGACAGAAGCAGTGACCCCGCCTCACACGTTAATGAGACAATGGATGTGACCACGCTTCACAAACTGTGAAGGGCTGCCCATAGGAAAATCAGCACCATTACGCTAGAGCACATCAAATTGCAGATACTCTCCATCTGAGACCTACAGAAATGGCAATTTCACATGGTTCAACCTAAAACTATCATTTTCCAAGATTATCGACAGGAGGGTGGAAAATCGTGCTTGGGGAAACTTCAGGAAAGGTGGATTCTAGAAGTAAATTCGTATCCAACAAGTATCGTCAAAAATCCTCACAGCAGGAGAGAGAGGCGCCCCTGGGCAGACTTCCTGGGCCTGCCTGGTCTGCCCTCTGGCCCCCAGGGCTGTGGGGGGAATGTCAGGATGAGAGGGGAGGGTGCCTGGTTCTCCAGAGCAGCTGAGTCGGTGAGAAGAGCCTTCAGCCCCGCCTGCGGTGCCAACCTCAGGCCCACGCGGCCCGGGGCTCCTCCAGGGGAACAGGCTGCGGGACTCCCAACCCCAGGGCATAGAGAAGTCCTTTGAGAGAAGAACCGTGGCTCTGCACCAAATCCCAATCCACAAAGCGAACCTGTTGATTTGTACGTTAAAGCAATTTTGGTTTAGATTTTGCAGGTCTTACCGAGGACATCTGGCTCCATGCAGCTTTTATGGAAGACTTACCATATCAACGACAGCAATGATATAAGTGGCTAATTTGCCAAGCACCTTCTGTAAACCAAGGCACGGGTTCAGCTCTTAAATGCATTCCTTCAAAGTTTGGATTTTGGGGGAAAGACCCTACTGAGGTCTTAAGGCCCAAGACACCTGTTTCAACCTAGCTCCTATCAGAGAAGTCTCGTGTGAGGGCTCACCTGTTACTCATGACGTCAGTGTGTGCCCAATGAAGAAGGCAAATGTGGATACAGCTCTGTTGGGTCCCACCCTCTGTGGAGAATCCGTCCCCATCATTTCCTTGACCTCACAATAACACACGCCCACATTTCATGTGGCTGAATCTCTTAACCTCATTTTACCCATTACATTAGGATTTTACTGTATTTTCGTTCCCATTTAACTGTTTTATCATAAGGAGAATTTCCTTAGCTGATAAGAGGAGCAGTAAGTGACATCTGACATGGCAAGACTCGGACTTCCTTGGTTTCCCGGCTCTAACACCATCGAGTTTAAAAATGGACTTCTTGTGCATGAGGTCTCTTACTGCCTCTTTTGCAAGGGCCTAATTTCATGGGGGGTCTTCATTCAGCCTAGGGTAGTCAATAATCCGTCATACCTCTGCAGTATAAGTTGCTTGAAAAGGATTGCACACTTGTAATTCATAATCACAGCATTGAATTTGAGGCATTTCTCTGGAAAACAAATGTTGCCAGCACCAGAGGATACTGACGGGAATTTGTATGCTTCGGGAATGAGATCCTGGGAACCTGACTTTGCAGTTTTGCATCCTAAATCTCTTCCCTCATCACTGTTGCCATTCGGATTTCTGGACCCCTGCGTTCTATAGGAATTAGTTGATGCCTTAAAAGTAATTCACATTTTAATGTTGGGTATCTTCAACAACTCTTAACAAGTAAAAAGTGATCCTAGAAACAGTCATTTTATTTTTAAGTAAATATTATCTTCACTACACAGAAGAGGACCCTGAGGCTGCACAAGGATGTGCAAGCTTCCTGAGAACTTTCAGCTCCACCGCTTTCTAGACCGATGTCTATTGGTTATTTTAGCCATTTTAGTCTCACTGTCTAACAAAGAACTGACACAAAGTAGACACTCAATATTTGCTGAGTGAATGAATATAGTCACGAGGAGGGGGCGGCAGGATGAGCAGAAGAGAAGACCCCAGGAGACCCTCAGCCTGGCCCTCACTCTCCTCCAGAGAGTGAAGCTGGTTAGTTTCTAATTAGTCTTCTCCACTCGGGGCGGGCACCTCGAAGGGTCAGAGAAATAGACATTCTCTCCAGACCAGCAATGAAGCTTGGAGATGAACACTTTGCTGACAAGTTCTTTCCTTGGCAAGAAAGTAGTTTCTCTCTTTATCTTCTCCCTCTTCTTCCTGTGGGGTCACAGTCAGAAGGGGTCAGGTGAGTTCTCCCTGGCTCTCCAGTAATGGCCCCACCTGTCCCCGAGCTCTCTGCTGGTTATTTCCTGGGGCAGAGGAGCAATGAGGCAACATTTCCACTGTGGAAGTTCCCCTCGTGTGCCCAACAGCAGAAGGGCTCCCTCAGCTTCTTAAGAAAGTGGCCACCTCGGTGCTGACAATCTCCTACTACTCACCAGTGAGCTTAGACATAATCCTTCATTACACAAACAAATAAAAAATCTTGTTATTTGCCCAGAAACATGCCAGTGCATGTGTTGTGTCCACGGTGGCTATGTTGCTGAGGACGCTCAGTAACGTGGCTGCTGCCCCAGGAGCCCAGCTCATTATATTGTCTCCAGGGACCTCTTACCCTGAGCCAAGCATAATGGAGTGACAGCTCTGCAACCTCTTAGCACGAGGGAGATTCCATCTGACTCATGGTTTGCCTGGAGGGCTGAGAGGCCAAGAGGGCATGGGGTTAATCCACTGGCCCAGCTTAGGTTCAAATCCCTCTGCACACAGAGATGGACTGGACGGGTGGCAGTCAATTTAGCATTTTAACAGACAGCTGCCCACACCACCAAAGCCCCATGGCTTCACAGATGCGTGTCTGGAGCTGGAGAGGGCAGGGTGGTGCTGGGAGGTTAAAGCAATGGAAATACCCCGTGGCTGAGCTGTGCTTCACCAAGCTGGATTAACGAGCTTTTAAAAAGTCATTCTTCTGAGGAGCTCTCCTCTCCTGGAGAGAAATGAAACATCACTCACAGAGCAGAGAAACTGTAGAAATCTAGCGACTCAATTGCATTGGTGGGTGCTGTCCATCCAAGTGCAAAGCGGCCTGGCTGCAGACCCAGCTCTTTAGGACAAGTCCAGCTGTGCCATTGAAGGGAAGCTCTGTTCACTTCCTGAGCCTGGCTGTGGTCAGGCCTTGAATACATTTGCTGGCTTGTTGTGTGCGGGGATGAAGAGGATTCCCACACCACTGCATGTAGTCCCCCTCATCTGTGGTTTTGCTTTCCATGGGTTTGGTAACCTGTTGTTAACTGCAGTCCAAAAACATGAAGTGGAAAATTCCAGAAATAAACAATTCATAAGTTTCAAGTGGCAAACCCTTCTGAGTAGCGCGATGAAATCTCACACCTTCTTGCTCAGTCTCACCTGGGTCATGACTCATCCCTTTGTCCAGCAGATCCACCCGACGGAGAGTCACTCAGTAGCCGTCTTGGTCATCAGATGCACTGTCACGGTATCACAGGGCTTGCGTTCAAGAAACCTTTATTTTCCTCACTAATGGCCCCAAACCACAAGAAGAGTGGTGCTGGCATTCAGACATGCCAAAGAGAAGCCATAAAGTGTTTCCTTTAAGTGAAAAGGTGAAAGTTCTTGACTTAATAAGGAAAGAAAAAATCATAGGCTGAGGTTGCTAGGAACTGCCGTGACTTTTCTTACAGCATATTGTTATAATTGCTCTATTGTATTATTAGCTATTGTTGTTTACCTCTTACTGTGCATAACTTAAAAGTTAAACTTTGTCATAGGTGAGTGTACATAGGCAAAAACATAGTATGTACAGGTTTTGGTACTACCTGAGGTTTCAGGCCTCCACGGGGGGTCTTGGAAGCTGTCCCGTGAGGATAAGGCAGTAAAGCCTAGTGGTTACAAACTGGTTCTAGAACTAGACTGCTGGTCCAAATCCTGCTTCTGTCGCTGTGTGAATTTTGCACGTCTGTCAACGTCTCTGTGCTTAAGTCCCTCAGGTGTAGAAGGAAGGTTAGGAGCGTGTCCCAGCTCGATGGTCATTGTGAGGATTAAGAGAGGTGATCCATGTCGAGTGTGTGGCCCACGCTGGGCGTACTGGGGACACAGTGAGTTTTAGTTGCTTGTAACAGCAGCTTGGGGCAATCATGTATTCGTAGAGGGAGACATTAGGAGAAAGGAGGGACCCCTTGGCGCCCTGGCTGAGCTTCCTTCAGCCTCTTGTTTCTCTCTTGACTCTTTCGGCCTCTTTTTGTTCCGGTCTCTCCACCCGCTCCCTGCCACACACCTTCACCACAGCCACCAACTGTACACCAAGGACAAAATCTACCTAGAATAAAGCATATTTTTAAGTTGAATTTAAGCAGATTTGCTGTTTCATTTGGCTTAATTTTCCTCAGAAAGCTGTAAGTGCTGTTCGAGATTGCTTCTGAGATCCCCTTCTTACAGCTCAGCACTCTAGAGCGGGCAGTGCAAGCTCCAGCCATCCCAGAGGATACAAGAAATAACTCAAAGAGTGGTTTGACAGCTCTTAAAGAGAGCTGAAGGTATGTCTTAGGCTCCAGAGAAAGTCATATTTTGCTTTTCCCTCTGGAGTTTCCAGTTGACAAGAAGACCCCGCTGCAACCCGCCCTCCCAATGTCGTGAATGGGAACCAGAAACAGACTCTTCTGCTGGGAAAGTCCTGAAAGACCTTGTTCCTCCCCAGCTTCCAGAACTGAAGTATCTTGAGCAAACGAGATGCAGATGATGAGGGAGGGGTCAGCCAATCAGCTCTTGGTTTTATGGAGGGAAAACTAGAGAAGCTGGGTCACTTGCCCAAAGCCACTCAGTCACTTAGTGGCAGGACCAGGACTCGGGCCTGAGGTCCAGCCCTCTGCTTACACTCTACACTTTCCATCCCTGCTGACCACTGCGCCACAGACCAAGCTTTCCCCAGGGGGCTTATCGAACCCAAATGCCCCTTACTGGTTAGCACCGTTACTCATTTTGTTCTGAAAGGAAGGACCATGGAGCCCCCACCCTCTGGGAGTCATCGGTGAGGTGTGCCACCCATGAGCCACAGTCACTGCTCTGCACAGGCCACTTCCAGTTCACCTTGGTGGATACTGTCTTAAGAACACTATGGCTGAGAAGTGTGGGAGAATGATGCAAGAACTGTGCTGTGTCCCAGGACTCAGAGCCCCAGAATGCTGGGACCGTGGGGGGAAGTGTGAGCTCCCAGACAGTGCTGGACAGAGCCCAGGAAACCCTGACACTGCACCTGGGCAAGACCAGGTAGGACTCGCACCTGTAGGCTCCTCGTTAAGAAGGATGGTGTGACACAGTGGAAGGGACAATGAGTCCCAGCCCTGCCACCAGCTGCCGATGTGACCAGGGCTCCTCTCTCCACACTGCTGAGTCTCAGTTCCTCTCTGCAAAAGGAGGGATTGGATGATCCCTGAGTCCTTCTCCAGCTCTAACAGGCTCTTCTGTGAACCTGAAGGTACATTGCCGAATGAGTAAGTGCCTAGGACTGGACATCCGACAGACTTGGGTTCAGATCCTAGTGCCACCATTGTGTGGCCTTGGGCAGGTAACTCCTCTAAGCATCAATTTTTTCATCTGTAAAATAGAGAAAATGGTACTATCTACTTTGGAGGCTGTAGTGGAGATGCTTTGGCATGACACCTGCACAGTCCTCAGTATGGAGACAAACAAAGGTCAGTAGCTTCTCCATCCACCAGCCACTCCTCCACCACCCAGAGCAAAGGTCTGCCGTCCAGTTAGATGACTCTTGTTCTAAGCTAAGTGTCCAGACCTTGGTTCATATGAAGCTCGTAGGAGTTGCAACAGGACAATCTACTTTGTCATGAGTAGAGCAGACCACTCTATCCTTCACGTCAAGATCTGTTGACGCAAGAGGGTGGAAAGTTGACCAACTCATTGATGAACTTGGCTTAGAACCGCCTGCTGTGCACCTTGCTCAGTGAGCGCCCTCTTAGAAGCATCGTCTGTCTGTGGCCTGAGCCTGAAAATCCCAGTCTCCTGCCTGGTTTATACCAAATGGCATTTCTTTGCAAGACTCCTAGTGCCTGGACACGTGCTGGAAGAATTGCAGAGCCAGGCGAGGACCAGATAAAGGGAAGCCTTGTCCTGCCTGCTCACCAACACCATGGAACTCGTCACAACAGCAGGAGCTGTCTGATGATATCATCAGTGGCAACTGGTCAGTGAAAATTTTTTAATTGTGACTTGAATGTGTTTATCAGCCTCGCTTTGTAACATCGAAAAGACAGCAACAGAAACACAGGGAGCCGCCATCCTCAGGGAAAACATTCGTGAGTGCGCAGGCCCTGGCAGATGGTCAGCTCTTCTCCTGAAGTCAGGCTTCCAAGCCACCGTGCAGCGTCCCTGGCAGAAACGAGGAGTGTTGTCTTGACACCGAACATCTTTATAACAAAACTACAGATTGATGACTAATACCACAGGCTTTTGAGCTGAAAAAAATTCTCATAGAGGCTAAGTGGCTGGCTGCACATTCCATAATCAAAACCTACTCAAGTTCCACCAGAGCCACGCCGTGGCCGTCAGTGAGGTGGCCTCGATTGCCTGAAGAGCTGCTTTCAAATGTTCAGGGACACTGCAGTGTCGTGGTAGCTACATTCCTTTCTTCAACATCTTTAATTATACTACTTTGCATTACATTTTCCAGGATTGCCCCGCCCCACTCATATTTGGCAACTCCACAGCATCTGTCAAAACAAATTAGCACTTTGGGTGGCAGAAATATATTTTTTATGAAAGCAGCAAATGTGTCAGTATTGAACAGAAGCTTAAACCTGATTTACTGGTTTGCTTTCTTGGGTTTCAGACCCAACAGGCAGAAGCTTTTGAAAGAACTTTCCCTTCCCCTCCCCAGAGCACTTGCAAAATATGTAAAACACATTCAAATTCCGCCAGAAAGAGTCACTAATTGTGATCTGTATTTGCATATGTTTAATCACATACATCTTATTTCACTTTGCCATTTCTGCAGGCCCCTCGCTTCAGGGAGGGGTCCTTGCGTGGGCACTGCGTGCGCTCAGGAAAGTTCTCTGGAGCGAGTGTTCTGCTGCTGCGCTGTTAGTTTTCTGTGTTATCTTTTCCAATGAAATTTGAAATTTACAATTTTTAAATGATGTGTGTGAAATTATGTGACTCTATTATGTCATAATATTACACATCCCAAAATATTGGTAAAGGGTTCTTCCCCGCCTCACCTCCCCCCACCAGAGATCAGAACATTACTGAGAAAATAATGATTAACCTTTAAAATCAGATTGGCATTTCTTTTTTCTCCAAATCTAGAATTAATACGCATTTTTTAATCATTAGTGTAATGTTCAGGATGATACTTTTGTTCTTTTGCCTGTTGAACTGTTGCGGCTGCTGGTAACCCTTCAAATTGTTTGCCTCATTCAAGCATTCTTTCCTGAATAATTCATTAGGCATTATTATCCAAGCGTGGAACCCCTCATTTAGCACTGCTGATCTTTTCCTTATGTGTAGCTGACAGGCAATCAAAGTTTTTATCAGTGCAGAAAATTTGCAATTCAGAAATGTGGCTGCAGCAATTAGTAGCTATCAGGTAGCCGTGGAAGGACAGCTTCATAAAAAGCAGAGCTGAATGAGCCCCACTGATGTTAGCACAAAAGTAATGGGTAAAACTAACCAGCTGTTTCTAAATTTACCAAATGGAACGCTCCCTCTCCTCAGAGCGAGGCCTTAATTAACTTGGAGCTCAGCGCGGCCTCCCCGAGGGGGGAGCATTCAGGGTCCCTTCTGTGGGGCTGGTGCACCTCCCCTCCCACCCGCCCGCCTGGGCAACGGCACAGGGAGCTCTGGGCGTCTCTCTGAGCCCGTCCTGGGGCAGAGGGGGCCAGTTTGGGCACTTCTGCCAGAAGGATCCCAGAGGGGCTACCCCTTTGGGCATCTCAGGTGGGACAGCTCTGGGGGCCGTGATTTCGTCCTGCTCCTGGACTTCTGCCCTCCACCCACCGGCCGGCGACGACCCAGAATGGGGCCGAGGCAGAAGGGCTGGTCTGGGCCTCCGCGTTCCTCCACTGGCCGATGGGTTCGTCCCTCGGCCCAGCATTTCATGTCTGGGTTCATTTTGCTCCATTCATTGTCCACTGCTCAGTTAGATCATTTATCCACTCATCCGTGCGTCCGCACACTCACTGCAACTTCGGTGCGAAGGGAATGCGCACCCCTGCTGGGGCTCCTGGTCTCCGTTCCCCCTGAGTCTGCGTGCAGGACCCACAGGATCTTGGCCCAGTCTCTGCAACAGAACCTGCTCTCGGGTCTGAGAAGCCCGTCTACATAGCGGGTGAACGCAACCCCTTGGGGGGCAGTGGTTTGGTAACACATCGGCAGCATCAATCAGCCTGGAACAGAGGCTTTGCGGGGTCTCTGAAACCACAGCGTGGGGTTGGCCTCAGCTCCTTGTCCACTTGAGGCTGCTGCAGCCAGAATTCACCCCAGAGAGGGTCAGGGACGCTAAGAAAGGACCCAGGTCTTGTCTACTCTCCACCTCATATCACCCCCGGGACAGCCAAGGTGCCAGGCCAGAGCCAGTGAGATGGAGAACTCAGGCTGCGGGATGAAATCCTGAGGTCCAAGCTGGGATGACCAGGCTGCCTGACACTGCCCCGACAGAGACCTCCACACCTTGTCCCGATTTCAACCACGTCCAAAGGCTGGATTAGAGAACAGAATAGCACAGTGCTTCACAGCCCGGACTCTGGATTTAAACAGACCTGGGTTCAAGCCCCGTCCTTGCCACTTACAAGCTGTCACGTGCCTCTGGAGCCTTTGTTTTCTCATCTGTAAAATGGGAATATGACCCCTTCCTCATGGTGTTGTTTTGAGAATTAAATGCAAAGAAGAGTGTAAGGCACCTGGCTGGTTAAGCCCGTGGTTGGTGCTCAATAAACGAGTGTCGTTATCGTCGCTAGGCCACTAGTGTCAGGAGGGTGAGGACCCCCAAGGTCAGGAGCAGACTTGAGCCAGAGCTCTGGGTTCGAATCCTGACTCTCGTCTTTGTTTGCTCTGTGCACTTGGGCGACGAACTGAACTTCTCGGTCTCGGTCTCCTCATCCGTAAAACAGGAGCCCTGATCGTGCCCACCCCGTAGAACTGGTCTCGAGAGTAGATGGATCAATACGTATAAAATTCTGAGAACAGTGTCTGGCATGGTAAGTGCTACATAAGTGCTCATTATTTCTTTAAATATTACATCTTCAGGGGTTGGACGGTGCCTACTAGTGGCAGGCTTTTGATAAATGTTTGTCGAACAAGCGAATGAAAGTCCCTACACCTCATACTCCTCCAGCCCTCATTTTATAGACGAGAGCCCTGAGGCCCCACATGACTTGACTAAGGTCAGTGGCAGGACAACGACCAGATTCCAGACCTCTGGGCTCCCCGCCGTCACCCTCCCCCCACTCGCCCTAGAGGGTGTCTGGTCCTGGAGCCTTGGAGGACGTTGCCAAGAAAGCCTCAGTCCCCTTTGTCCACCGCCCAGCTCTGGCCAGAATCTGTCCTCTCTTTTCTGGCCGGGAGAGTGCTGAGCCAGGAGAGTGGCCTGGCTTCTGGACCTGCCTTGACTCCTGGAAGGTGACCACCCTCCCCTGAGAGCGAGGCTGCAGGACTGATAAACTCTGCTCTCCCAGCTCAACTCTCAGCGAGCTCACGGCTCTAGGTTCCCCACAGTCGTCAGGCAACTCCATCACCGGGAAAAGCAGCAGAGCTCCTGGAGGATGCCTCAGACCGGGACGACCATCTCGTATTAAGGCCTCGTCTTACCCACGACTATTTTGGTCTCATGAAAACAATGCTTCTGTACATTTTAATGGGTTTGTACTTTCACGTGTGTAGTTCTGTTGCATTTCTCACACAGAGAAAGGAAGTTAGTCCCTCAAGGATGCACAACGAGCTGTCGAGAAGCAACCTTCCGACTCCAGGTCTGGAGCACTTCCTGCGGCACCACATGCCTCTTCAGGGGGGTGCGCCCTTCGAAGTTTGAGGAACCAAGGTCAAGAAGTATTTCTTCCAGAATACTGTGCAGCCATTAAAATGGATCTGTATGTCTTGGCATGGAAAGATGCCATTGTCGAGTGAAAAAAGCGGGTTACAGAACATGTGTAGTATAATGGCATTACAAATACATGCGTGTTTAAAAAGTCTAAGAGAATATTAACAAGTGACTAATGATTATTTCTGGGGATGTGAGATAATGGGGGAACTTATGCTCTGATCTTGGTTCATACCTCTGTATTGCTTGCCTTGTTTTTTTACAGGGAGCACTTATTGCTTTATAATCCACAAAAATGATGAAGATATATTTCCAGATGGAACACCAAACCAAGAGGGCCTGAGAAGACGGAGTTGCCTTTCAGAGTGGTTTGGTAAATCTCGGTGTATCACCATATTTAATTAAGTCCCGTGGTGCGGTCACCAGGGGCATCAGACGGAGGCTGGAGAGAAGAGGGAGGTGCTGGGGTGGGGTGGGTTTCTCGCTATGGAGGTGGGTGCAAATGGGGAGGGGTACAGCAGGGCACCTCGTGGAGAAGCCCTGGACAGCAGGGCGGGAAGAACCCAGCAAACGCTCATGTCGGTCGAAGGGCCCCAGCCCATGGCTTGGCATGTGGGTCCCTGCCAACTCCTTCCCTTTGGGCAGAAAGAGGGAAGGGGCGCGGCTGGTGTTGGGGAAGAGAAGATGAGGCAGCTCAGGAGCAGGAGTAAGGTGAGGGGACTGACGTGTGGAGTGCCAGAGCCGGGGGACGTCACGGGCATCTTCGTGTATTGGTGCCACCCTCCTGCAGGACAGTGGGGCACTTTTTAACCATATTCACGTCTGTCATACCACAGGTCGTATGAACTATTTTGGCCTCCCTGCTAGTGACTTTATCCAAAAAAATGTCTGTGGAAAGAAAAAGTCATACCCTTTAGCCCAGCACTCTGACTTCTAACAATTTGTCCTCCACACACACACAGAAGTGTACAAAGATCTATCTGCTCAAGGATGTCGACTGAAGCAGAGGAACAGCTAACACCCACCCCGCACCCGATGTTCTGGGATCTGCACACACTGAGTCGTTTAACCCTTGCAGTGACCCTAGCAGCTCGGTGAAGTCATTCTTCCCGTTTCAGAGAGGAGGAAACTGAGGCACAGACGTTAACCGCCTTGTCCAACATCCCAGAGCTATTAAGCAGAAGAGCTGGAATGTGAACCCAAGCAGCCATCATCACTGTGCTGTCCAGTCTCTCATTGTTGATTTTTTTGAGGAGGAGGATTGGCCCTGAGCTAACATCCATGCCCATCTTCCCCTATTTTATATGTAGGATGCTGCCACAGCATGGCTTGATGAGCAGTGCGTAGGTCTGTGCCCAGGATCTGAACCAGTGAACCCCTGGCTGCCAAAGCAGAGCAAGTGAACTTAACTGCTACACCACGGGGCCAGCCCCTCTCAGTGTTGATATTTTTAATTTAAAAGATGCTCTGAAAAAGTAGCTCTAAAATGAACTAAGTGTCCACTAATAGGAAATTGCTTAAATTATAGTTAATTCAAGTAACTATTATGCGACTGTGAGAAGGGATGAGGTCAGTGTGTAGGGGCTGACGTGAAAAGACTGCAAGATGCCTAAGTGAAAAAACAAAGTGTGGAACGTTGTGTGTCGTATAAATGCATTGTGTAATAAAAGGGCATGATATGGACCTATTTGCAGGGAATTTTCCGACCACATCCATAAAGAAGTGTGGCTGTGGTTACCTCTGGGCAGTAGGAGGAAGTTAGGGGCAAGTCTGTGAGCTTTATGTTTCAATTTTTGCCAGTCTGCACCTTTTGAATATTTTTACAGTGAACGGATATTACATTTGTGATTTAAAAAACAAAATTGGGACCATCTCATACCCATGAGGATGGCAACTATCAAAACAGCAAAAATTAACCAGTGTCATGAGGATGTGGAGAAATCAGAACCCTTGTGCATTGTTGGTGGGAGTGTAAAATGGTGCAGCCTCTGTGGAAAACAGGATGGAGGGTCCTCAAAACACGAAAACTAGAACTACCTTATGATCCAGCAATTCCATACATACCCCAAAGAACTGAGAGCAGAGTCTCAAAAAAACATTTATACAGCTATGTTCATAGCAGCATTGCTCACAATAGCCAGAAGGTGGAAGCAACCCAAGTGCCCACAGACACATGAATGGGTAAACAAAATGTGGCCCATCCATACCATGGAATATCACTCAGCCTTGAAAAGGAAGGACATCCTGACACGTGTCACGACATGGGTGAACCTTGAGGACATTATGCCAAGTGAAATAAGCCAGACACAAAAGGACAAAGAACGTATGATTCCACTTCTACGAGGTCCCTCGAGTGGTCAGATTCACAGAGACACAAGGTAGGACGGTGATGCCAGGGGCCGGGGGGGAGCGGTTGTTTAATGGGGTCAGAAGTTCAGTTTGGGAAGATGAGAAAGTTCTGGAGAGTCACCTGCACAACAGTGTGAATGTCGTTAACACCACTGACAGTACACCTAAACATGGTTAAGACGGTAAATTTTATGTCATGTATATTTTACCACAATTAAAAATAATCAAACTAGGGCTTGTTTTTGTTTGTAGAGAGAAAAACGACATCTTTCTGTCCCTAGGTGCTTACTTGTACCCTGGGCTGCTCTCACCCGCTCCTCAGAAAGCGCTATACAAAGATCCAGGGATAAAAACGCTTCCTGTCTGCACAGCAATTCACAGTTTGCTTTGCCTTCCTCATCTGCTTCTCCCTGCAGCCCTGGGAGAACGGTGGGTGGGAATTTCTCATTCTAATTCACGGATGGGGAAACTGAGGCATGACTTGTTCCATCTCAGAGGAGGAGTCCAGACCTGGTCCTTTAGCCCTGAAGCTGCCAGGGCTGGCGTTGGTAAACCCTAGGAGGTGTGGACAAGAGGCAGAGATGGGCAGGAGGCCCTGACGGAGGTGGGGGGCTCCGTGGCCCCGGGTGTGAGGCGGGCAGCTCGGCCCCTGGGGACAGTAACGGTGCCCATCCTGTGAACTACACAGACCCGAGAAATCCCCTCTCCCTCAAATCCTCTTGGTCTTGACTTACCGAGGCATCAACTTTTGTATTTGCCAAGTATGTTAAAAATAAAGAAGCCAACTGTTGTCTGTTACCACCACTTTAATACCAAAAGAACAGTTCTTCAATGGAGAAAATTTAATTTTATGAGAAAACCACCATATTTTTTCACATCTCATGCAGCCTGGAGAAAAGCCCGGCATTTCTGATCAATATCTGTTGTGAAGTTATTCATAGTATTTGTTACTGATAAAGATTAAAGCAACCATATGTGTGAATGAATTTTAAATAACTTTGAGCAGATTCAAGGTTTTCCCATGTGGTAGGCAAGACAAAGCCCCAGTCCCAAGATGTCCACTGCAAATTCCTGGGCCCTGGGAATATGTTATGTTACATGCATGACAGGGGGCAAAAGCACATAAAGTTGCAAATGGAATTAAGGTTGCTGATCACCTGATCCTAAACCAGGGAGATGACCCTGCACCACAGGTGGGCCCAGTACACCGCAAGGGACCTACATGGGGCAGAGGGAGGGAGAGTGGTCAGAACCAGAGAGATCACGTGGAGAGAAGGACTCAGCCGGCTTCGAGGACAGAAGCAGCCACGAGGCCAGGAGGGGGGCAGCCTTTTAAAGCTGGAAAAGGTAAGGAGTGACCATCTCCTGGAGCCTCCAGAAGGACTCGGACTGGTGACACCTTGGTTTTCACCTGTTGAGACCCATTTCGGTCTTCTGAGCGCCAGAACCATAAGGTGATAAATTTGTATTCTCTAAGCCACTTAGTCCAGGGTCATTTCTTACAGTGGCCATGGGAAACCAAAGCAGCCGGGGCAGAAGTCTATCCCCGCCCGCACTGAGGCTTCCCGCCCGTGTCGGTCAGGAGGCTGTCGACAAATGGTTTGTTACCCACAAAGACCAAAGCAGTAAGTGTGGATGAGTTTTAAACAATTTTGAGCGGTTTCGAGGTCACCCCTACAGCAGTGTTGCTTTCTAAATTGCCCCAAGTTGGAGGGTGTTTAGTGGGGCTGAAATCGTGCACATGTCGTGGGCACCCTGGTTTTCTTCCTGACTGAGCTCTCATTTTGCGTTCGCTCAGCCCGCTGTGTTCCGTGCACAGTCACGCCGACCCGCCACCTGCACCACTGTGGGCGCGTCCTGCAGCAGCGCTGGTGTGCAGACCGGGAGGTGGAGCCACCTGACGGGTCACCTGGCGATGAGAGACGGAGCTGGGCTTTGAGCCCGTGATTTCGTGAGCCCGGTGTGTCCTCTGGTTGTGTGCTCGGTCCGGTGTCCCACACGGGAGAGGTTCAGAGCCTGGCCTGCACCATGGCTCCTGGGCTGCTCCTGAGCTCTGGGCAGCATGCTCAGCCACTATCATCAGGCAGCGGCAGTCTTTCCCCAACTTAAAATAATAATAACAATAATTTCAGTGGGAAGGCCCTTCTCAATTTAGCTTCCCCTCTGGAACATTTTTCTTAAGTTTTTGGTACTTGGCAACCACTGACCAAGTATCTGCAGTGTGCAGGCACTGGATGAGGTTAGATTTACCGGGTTTTGTCGCTTTGTCCTCACACCAGTGTATCCGTCCCTTTTACAGGTGAGGAAACAGAGGCACAGAGACGGGAAGTGACAAGTTCAAAGTCGAACGGCAGGTTGGGGTCAGGGATCTCTGGGACTCCACGGCCAGAGGGATCGCAAATATGCTTCATGGTTTTCTGTAAAAATCCCCATGACTTCCAGGCGCCATGGCACCAGGACGAAGATCCCCGGGTTGGAATTCACCAGTTTGGCCGCCTGCTGTCCTTCCTGTGAGCAGGTTATTCCTCAGGCCGATCCCTGGGCTGTTATCTTGAGAACTCGGAGGTTTACAGCGAACCAGGGACTGCCCGACAGAATGTCCGGAGGCGCCGCCCAGCTCCGTCTCTCCTGCAGGAGGAGCCCAGCGTGAAGCCTGAGGGTACTCAGAGGGCCTTCCTTCCCCCGAAACCGCCTGTGCCCCCAGATGCGCCCTAAGTCACGGCTGTTCCTGCGCGTGAATGGGGTGGATGCTGAGAGCCCTAAAGGCCAGAGGAGCTCCTGTGTCTCAAGACTCCATGCCCTCTGATGAGACAGACGCTGGGCCGCCTCTCCCTTAAACCTCATTAAACAGCAGGACAACCCCTCGGGGGCAAAGCACGGCCACAGGCTGGTCGTCCCTGCCAGCAGACGAGCTGAGCGAGAGCTGGTCTCCTGTGGTCCAGTGGGGCACCCGAGACCCCAGGGCTGGCATCCGTGACACATGTCCCCCGTTGGCTCTGATTTATGGCCAACCTTGGGAAGGCCTGTCGCCTCATCGTCTTTCCTCTCAGTCAGGAGGACTTGCCATCAGGACCAATGAGCATCCCACGTCCGACCCCATGGAGCTTCTGAGGGACCCTCCCGGGTCCAGTGGAGCAGGAAGGCTGGAAAGGGAGCTGGTTCCTGACCCGGCAGCAGCCTAGGGGCACTCTGCAGACAAGCGTGGGGACGCCCAGCACTGCCCTTCCCCACGGGTGCCTCTCAGTCCGACATCTGCAGAGGGCAGCGTCGCCCCCAGGCCCACTGGCTTCCTGGTTTGTTCTGGAGCATCACCCGCCTGGCTGATTGTCAGGCTGCTTCACAGAACGAGATGGGAGTTCCCCACGATGACTCTCAGAATCTGCCAGGGAGACTGCGCAAAGCCTAGGGTGTGGGCGTGTGTAGGGAATTCGCACTGTCTTCCTTGAACTGGAAACATCTGCATGGAACATATCAGCCGATAAGAAGCCTGAAATGGGCTGAATGGGGGGAGGCGCGTAAAGAAGGGAGAAATGCATGCGAACTGTGTCCAGTTGAACAACAATACTGACACCACGTAGGCCCCGCTCCGTGCTGAGCAGTTTGCACCTTCTCACTCCGTAATTCTTTCAATGACCCTCTGAGGTGGATACTCTGGTCTGTATTTTACAGGAAAGCAAACAGAGGCGCAGAGAGGTTAAGTAACTTGCCCAAGATTGCACAGCTATTAAGTGATGAAACTGACGTTCGAACCCAGGCAATTTGGTTCCAGAGTCCGTATCCTAACTCCTATGATCTTGCCTTAAAAAACTGCCTCAAAGTAAGTGAAGGAGAGTTGCCCCTCATAAGACAAGTGAATCCTACTTAGGCTTCAGACTGGCTGCGTGGGTGTGTGACACACGAATGCACATGCGTCCACACCTGTGAACTGAGAGCCACACGACTCTCACACCCATGCTCGCACCTCCCGGGAGCCCTGAAGCAGGTCCTCCCGCCGCTCTGGGGGCCCTGAGGCTGGGGCACCACCATCCCACAGAGGCCTCGCCGCCCCGCAGCCGCCGGGAGGTGGCGCTGTGTCGCTTTCCCACGCCTCCTCTGTCCGCGGCCGTGGCCTCTGGCAGCCTGTCGCCAGCTACCCGTTGTGGGGCCTCCTCTCTACTGTCGCCACTCCCGCGGGCGTGGGGCGCCCGTCAGATGGCAGTCCTGGAGCAGCCGGGCGGCTCTCTCCACGCCCTCGCGGGGCGGATGGGGAGGGCGTTTCCAAATGGGCAGGTCTCACCATCAGGGTCACACTCAGGTGACCTCTGGCTTCGGGGGAGAGGGAGACACCCCAGCCGCTCAGGCCTGGAAGCGAGCGTGAGGGGCCTCTGGTGCCCGCCAGCCCGGGCTCAGGCCTGCTCCCGCGGGGCCCTGTCCACCCACTGCAGCCCTGGGCTCCATTCTGCTCAGGCCACCCTGGACGTGCCTGACTCTGGCCGGGGGGGCCACCTCCTGTCACCGCCTTCCAAGGGGCCTGGTCCTAGAGGGCTCAAAGCACTGTGGGCATCACATCCAAGGAGGGGCCGCCCAGCCCACTGATGCTCCGGGCAGGGCCCTCGGATAGCCGAGTCTGCCTCCCTGTCTTCCAGAGGAAGAAATCGAGGCCCAGAGCCAGGATGCACATCACAAACTTGACGAGAGGAAGGGCCGCAGCCCAGACGACAGGACCACCCAGCGCAGGACAGAGTTCAACCTGCGGCAGAGCGGGGGGCTAGCACTTGGGGTTCAGACGGACCTGACAGCACAGCTCCTCGAGGTTCTGTCTGTGCGACCCTGGGAAGGTCACTCAACACGCCTGAGTCTCAGCTTCTGGAAAATGGGGCAATAAGGGCATGTGCACCCAGGGTTTGTGGCAAAGGTGAACGGGGTAACACCCGCAGATGTGTCCAGCAGATGACCCTTCCTCCTTTCTTGGTCATTTTTAACTGGAGGCAGAGGAGCTGGTTTTCGGGGGCTGACACCAGACACCATGGGAGTCACACGGGGCTTCATATCCAGCCCTCAGACCCCGAGGCCACTAAAATCTCGACTTATTAAAAGAGGATTGTCTTTCCTGTCCCTCTAGATCTGGAAACCGAGCCGGCCTTAGGCATGAGCAGTGTCCACATAACAGGTGCCAGGGGGTCCAGGCAGGCTCCCCATTCCTGAGTCTTCCTCCTGCCTCTCTAAAGCTCACCCCTGGCAGTCACACATCCTAAATGCTCTGGGTAAATGCTCTAATTTGGGTGCAGATCACTCCTTTGTACTAAGTCAAATAGCCCCAGAGTGTGACAGTGATATCAGTCACTAACTCTTCAGTATAAATTTTTTCAATCAGATTGCCTTCTTGCTAATATCTGCATTAAGGAACTGGGCATTTTATGGATGAGGGTAAGGCTGGAAAATAAGGGGCATCATTTCTGAGACAGCCCAAGAAGAAGCCTGAGCAGCAAGAGGAGCACAGAGCAGTGGGGAGGAGGGGACCCGGGGATCAGGAGGAAGGAGGAGGGCTCTGGAATCACCTCGTCCCCCTGGCAAGTTTAGTGGTCAGAGTCTATGCATGCCAGGGGACTCAGTGGGCCGAATGGCTCAGTGCCCCCGAACCGCCTTTGTAGGGGCCTGTGGAAGCGCCCAGCGCTGGGACCAGGCCAGAGACTTTCCTAAGCATGGATTTAAGCTCTCTTGGCGGGGTGAGCCACGTTCCTGGTGGCAGACGTGGAAGGAGACCTCCATTGAC
The DNA here is from genome assembly GCF_041296265.1 of Equus caballus. NCBI lineage: Eukaryota > Metazoa > Chordata > Mammalia > Perissodactyla > Equidae > Equus > Equus caballus. Next base: position 100,099,250 of record NC_091690.1, on the reverse strand, counting down.
ACTGTGGCGGTCTGGGGAGACAGACCAGACCTGTGGCATGTCTCAGCGAGGGCAGAGGCTCAGTCTACAGACGTGTCACTCCCACTCTCACCTGGAAACCTGCTCCTGGAGCCTGGGGGCCCTACGCTGCCAGCCCCACCTCACAGCCTCTCTCCTCGAGACTCCACTGCACCGGCCTCCCATCCCCACGTGGAACCTTCACCCTGGCGGCTCTGCAGGGACACTCCACCCCCAGGCCTCACAGAGTGGACCTCCTCTTCACTCGGGTCTCAGCTCCTAGGAGCAGCCGATCCTGACCCCAGAGTAACCTGCCGCCAGCCCCTCTAGGTGTCTCTTATCACTAACCGCAGGCTCAAGTGGGAGCTGTTCCCTCTCTAAACGGGAGACGCAATGAAGATGCGCTCCTGAGCACGTGGCCTCCCCTCCCCGTCTCCCTCGTCTCTTCTCTCTCCCACTTGCTGGCTCTTTCCTTTACCTAAAATATGCTCAGATTTCCACCCCGGCTGTAATTCATGTGGAAAATATGTTGTTTCCCCTCAAACCTGACACCCTTTCCAGTCCTCACTTCTCTTTCTTTCTTTCACTTCCAGCCTCCTTCCCAGGGTCACCTTCGCTGGCTGCGCTCCTGCTCCCCTCCCCTCTGCTGGTGCCCGCAGCTGCCAGGACTCCCAGGAGGGGCTGTCCCCAGCAGCCACACAGCTGCTGCACCACGCGGCTCTGGTCCCCATTCCCACAGGCCAGGGTGTGGCTGGCTCCCCCTGGAGGTGTGCAGCGCGCAGGGCCACACGAGGCTACCTTGCTCCAGTCCCTTTGTCCCCAACCATTCCCTTCTCTCCATCTTCAACCTCCTTGATTTCTTGGCAACACGGCCCTGTGGACTCTCTCCTCCCTGGCCTGAGGAGGGGCTCTCTCTCCTGGTCCCCTTCCTAGCTCCTCTTGCCCCCTCGCTGATGGCGGGTGCTCTCCCTGGCCCTCCCCTCGTCCCCACACAGCCTGCCTCAGACCTCCGCCTGACTCCCTTGGTAGCAACTGTCATTTCCATGCTAATCACCTGCCCCCCTTCCTTGAGGTGCTGGCTGGACACCTCCAGCTGACATTTGGGGACTCCAAGATCAGCTCCAACAAAGGCCCAGCCTGCCCGGGGTCTCGCTGTCTCTGGACCAGCACTGAGGCGACGTGGGAATGGACCAAGAGATGCAGCACAGGGGGCGGGCCTGGGATCCTGCACCTCATGGAACCCTTCACAGCTCCCCTTCCGCATAACTGGCCCCCGGCCTCCTCGTGAGCAAACCCCTCCTCGCACCAAAGAAGTGGCTGGTGGAGGTGAAGAAAACACTGAGCCGACACTGTCTCTGCTTAGGAAGACACGGCCTGATCCCAGGGCCTTCTTGGGTCACCAAGGAGGGAGTCTGTCCCTCTAGAGATTGGAGGGAGCAGCTCCAACAGGGACAGAGTAAAGAGTTGGGGGGACAGTGAACATATGGGGGGGTGACCCGACAGCAGGCTGACTAGCAGTCAGAGCCTGCTGTTTACATGTGAATTCCGGGGTGGATGTGTGACGAGAGTTGGCACAAGAGAAAGAAGGGGGGTGGTTCCTTGCACGGGCATCCGCCTGCCAAGCTGGAGAAATAATGCAGGAGCCAGGGCAGCTGCCCAGCATGTCCAATAGCCACCCGAGTCCACCAGACACTGGAGACCCCTGGTCTGGGGGTCGAGGCCTTGCTCCCAGGGTGATGACATGGTCTCAGCTGCCTTGGAAGGACTTCCTGGTCCAGCCCTTCAGGCAGGTCCACCCGAAGTTGCTGGCCCTTCTGTTCCCGCGAGCGTGTGGAGGACTGAAGGGCAGCGCTGGACGTGGGGTGATCCTTGTGTCTGGGGACTCACCTGGTTTTCATCTGAGCCTCTCCAGAGGTGCTGCGGTTTCCCAGGAGAGCTGGCCTTTTACTTCAAAGCCCTGTCTGGACTCGGGAAACTCAACTCCTGCAATACAGGTGCCAGTGGGAAACGCCCCGCTGGTCTGGGGACAGACGTCCAGCTCTGACACAGCTGCACGCCCCACCACGGCTGGACACATTCCTCAATGAACAGCTCGAACCTGATCCCAGTGAGAGAGAGGTGGACTCACCGGGGCCGGAGCGGTCTCCCTTCAGAGAGGCACAGCCAGGTCCTCGGCTCAGCGCTACTCAAAGTTATGCCCACGGACTGAGCCATGGACCGTTTGTTGCTGGACCGCAACTCGAGGAGGACGAAAGCTGGGAGGAGGCAGTGAGAGGCTGGTACACCAGCCAGACACCGCAGGGCATCTGCGTGCCAGCCCGGGAGCTGTCCCACTGAGCGGCGTTTGTCCAGGTGGCAAATAGGGCAAACACGTGGTGAGCTGTACGTGGGGGCCGTGGGACCAACTACTGAGTGGACACTGAAAATCTGCTGCGTCCCCACGGGCAGTGTGAGAAGCAGTGCTCCAGCCCATGCAGCTCTCCGAGAGGTCCCACCATAAAGAACACGTTTACTGCGTTACACCCAGTGTCTCCCAAACTCATTCAACTACGAACCCCTTTTGGGGTGAGAAGGGGCTGCTACCAGCACCCAGAGGATCCGCCATTCCACACAACACGCTTTGGAGAAGAGACTCCAGATGGTGAGAATGAGCGAGTGGATGCCCCTTGGTCCAGAATCTCCCAACTCTGTCCAGGGCACGGGTCCCGCATGGCTCATGAGTCAGGGCCTCGGGTAACCCCTCCGTGGGGTTAACTGGAGTTATTTAATGGCTGGTGTCTTGGTGTCTTGGAAGACCTTTATTCCTGCTATCCGGGGGCCAACTTTCATCCGAGGTGGGGCTGTAGGCACCACCAGCCCATTATCTCAAGCCTCTGGTTTTAATTAAATTACAACATGGTGCATGCCAGACAGCAGCACAAGGCCCCTAAGTTGGTCAGTGAGGGAGAGGAGTCGACTCCTTCGTGCCCCAAGCCCGGAGCTGGGCCGGGTCCCTGGATCTGGGAGCCGGGAACTTGTCATCCCCCTCGGTCCTCTGTACGTTGTAAACACAGACTTGTGCGTTCTCGTCTTAAGCTTTGCTAGTCGTGTCTGCTTCTTTGCGCACTGGGACGTACAGACTTCATTTTTCTTGCGTTGTACTAAGTAGTATGTTTCACGACCGGTTCTCTGCCCTGTTCTACAGCGTTGCCCGCTTCTGTGGTGTCAGTACTCCCACCACAGCCAGTCCGAGCTGCCATTATGACCTCATTGACTGCAGAGTTGTAAGTGACACACAACCAGCTCAGGGGAACCGGAGACCGCCCCGTCGGCTCCAGCAAAGTCTGGCTGAAAAGTCTGACTCTCTCCCCGTGATATTATAGCTGATTTTCTGAGCCGTGGAATGCCTGAGCAGGAAAAGACCTCAGAGATAATTTAGTCTAAACTTCCTCATTTGACAGAGGAGGCCCCAGGCCCAGAGGAGTGCAGTGACTTGCCCAAGGCAACCCAGCAAGTTAACACAGATGGGATTCACCCAGACCTTCTGGCTCTTTCATTCATACTACACTTCTCCCTAAACATATGGTCTTATTTGATTCTCACAATAGCCAGACAAGCCTTATTATAGCCATTTAATAGAAGGGAAACTAATAAAAGGGTTAAGGATGACCCAAGGCCACAGAGCTAATAAGTCAGAATCAGGTCTGTCTTTCTGCCAGATCCTTCTGTTCCATCAAACCCTCTCCGTTCCACATTTCTCTGGCTAACAGATGCCACCAATGAGATGTGCTCTCCTCTGATTGTTCAGCTCCTAAAGATTCTTGACCGGCAGACATCAAGGATGGGTGAAATTCTTGGTTGATTTCCAGTCTGTTGCTCACATTCTCCATCCTGAGTATTTCCCAGATCTGGCTTTACAGATGTATCCATGATTAAGTTAGGAAACAGGCTGCCATAATAAAGAGACCCTCCCCACCCAGAAAAGCAGCCTAAACAAAATTGGGTTTATTGTTCTCTTACTTAAAGTTTGAGCAGATAGTATAGGTCTTTATAGTGGTTCAGTAGTCTCAGGGACCCAGGTTTCTTCCACTCTGTTCCTCTGCTCAAAACAAGGTTCAATATGAGGCTTCCACCTCGTGGCCTAGAATGGCTGCTCCAACTCCTGCCATCATATCCATGTTCCAAACAGAGGAAAGGAGGAAGAAAGTGGAGGAAAGCTACTTCATGCTTCTTAATTGTACTCCCAGAAGTCACACACATCACTTTCACTCATATACCATTGGCAAGAAAAGAATCACGAGGCCTCACTAGCTGCAAGAGAGTCAGGAAAATATAGTTCTTAGTTGTGCAGCTATATCCTAGCAAAAATCTGAGAGCTTTCCTGAAGGAAGAAGAGAATAGTGCATATTGAGAAATACTTAGCAGTCTCTGCTCTGATGTCTCAGATCCTGGAGCTGGAGGAAGGGATGAGGATGGGCAGGAGGGGAGAAGGAAGATGTGGACCATGAAGGCAGCTGCACAAGCTGTGGGAGAGTCTAGTGTAAGAAGAATTGCAGCCTGTGTCCTCTTCAAAGTCTAAGACCCATATCACCTAAGAACCTGCATAATTTAGGAATAAATTATGGTAACTTAAAAAAGATTGTTTGAATGGGATATTCAGAGGGTTTTCTTGTGGCCGTATGGAGTGCCACGCTTTCTGATAACGTGACACCATCTGCGAGCTGCATTGCTCAAAACCGTCAGTGCTAATGCCCCACGGAGGTGACAATCGTGCGGGCCTGGGCATTCGGACTTCAGCTTTGTGTGCTGAGTCGAAGCATAACTTTTACGTTATTGCTCACCTCTCTCCTGCGGTCAGCACTTGGCTGCTTTCTGCCACCTCTGCCCCAACTCCTGCTTCTGGTGACAACACTGCCTGGGACACCAAGAGTGAGCCCTAATGTGAACGACGGACTTTGGTGATGGACGACGTGAAAGTGTAGATCCATTGATTGTAAATGCACCATCTGGTGGGGGTGTGGACGGTGAGAGAGGCTGTGCCTTTGGGGCAGGGGGTATATGGGAATCTCTGTGCCTTCCCCTCAATTTTGCTGTGAACCCTAAACCTGCTCTTAAAAAAAATGAAGTCTTTAAAGAAAAAAAGAAGAAAGGCCCCAACTCGGATGTTAGTAAAGGCCTGGCAAAAGAGGAGCCAGAGCAGGAGGCCAGACAGCTTCCCGAGTGTGCCTGATGGTCTGCCGTGTTACCTAATCACTGTGGTTGCACCGCCAGGTGCCGGGTTCCCAGCCCGCCTGTTGGGAGTCTCTGTACCTGCCCCCAGTTGGCCCCAGGGGAGGCCTCAGGTGAGAGCTCCCAGACGCTCTTCAGAGCAGGAAAGAAAGTCAGAGTGCCTGGGCAGCCACGTGAGGGCAGACCACCGGAGTCAGAGCAGGGGCACGCGCGCAGGCACATGCAGGGCCCTCTGCGGCTGTTTGTGTCCATGGCTTCTCTGCCTGCCGTGCTCCTGGAGAGAACCACGTCTGTGTCCCCGGGGCCCCTCACACTGTGCCTGGCTCCTGGGAGGGACTGATAGGTTGGACGGAGCGGTGGCCACCTTAACTCTGCCCTGAGGTCTGAGTTTACCTTTTACTTTCTTCCTCGACAGTTTAACTTTACTGAGCCCTGTGCTCCTGCCAAACTGCGACAGTTAAGAACTACCCCCAACTTTTGTCTTCCAAGAAATGGCTCACTGGAAAGAACCATACTTCCCTGTACGACTAAGAGAAGACTTGCCCACACCCCCCGGTCCACCCGTGACGAGGCAAGATGCAGAGCCTCCGCCACCCACTCTTGCCTCGCAAGCGATCGGCTGAGCTGTTGTCCCACTGACCAGTCTGGACAAGAGGCCAGCTCACTTGACGCAACCAGGTTTGGTCAGGCTTCTTTCTTCCTCCAGACCCCTGAATCTGGCCCACCCTTGTGCTTTGGGAGGTGGAACAACTCTTTCTTGATCTAGGGACCCCCAGAGAATCAGCTGACCTCGGGGGAAACAGTCCCTGACCTGTGGGTCCCACACAAGCCCTGCCCATCCCATTCCCATGTTGGGGGCATGCTGGCCCTTTTACTCCTTCCTTTCTGCCTGACCGTTGGGACCCTTTCTAACCTCATGTCAGAGCATTGTCCCTGGTCTGCCTCCCCTTGTTGCAATAGTCTTTTCAAATAACATCCCTACTTACCCAGGTCAAGATTTGTCCTCATGTCACCTCCTCATCGCCTCTGCTGCAGTGCCCTGGACCCTCTGACTTGATCTTGACCTTTCACCCCTCCCACCCTCAACCCCACCCCAACCATGCTGTTACTCAGGACTTGTCACTGCCCATATTTCCTTCTCCACAATTTCAGAAGTCAAAACACTTTCAGAGGATGCTTCACAGAAGGCTCAACTCAGAACACCTGACAGACGACGCCCTAAACAAAGACATTCCATCATCTCACCAAGAACGGAAGTCAGGAGGTATGTGGTCTTGCCACTAATGACATCACTGGAACCCAGGATCCATGCATCAGCCACTCAGTCATCCTTCGAATGCTGTGTGTCAGGTTGTTCATGGTCACAAAGACTGATGGTATCCTGTCGTCACAGGACGTCATCTAAAGCAGGAAGGAACTGAACGTAGAAAGGACCTTCCCTGAGGGTCACTCTTTTCATCAGGAGGAAATCGTATCCAGAAGCCCCTTAGGAGATCTCCCCTGACATCTCATCGACCGGAGCTGGGTTACATGGTTACTCCGAGACCTGAGAGAAGCCGGGAGGGTGAGTTGCTGGAATTTTCCTCCACGCTGGGTGGTGCTGGGCTCCGCCAGTGGAGGAGGGGTGGAGGGGTCACTGCTGTGTCTGCCCCACTCATTCAACCTGTGGGACTCGCTCGACGCTCTCCAGGGCATCAACTGGCCCATCTGATAAACGGGTCCCGGAGTTGTCAGGCTGGGAGGCCTCCCCTGCTTAGTCTGCTTGATCAAATCAGAGCCTTTCTGAGGACAGTGTCCTGCCCAACTCAGTGCTCAGTGAAGTCCAGCACTCAGTGAAGATGGCTGTCTCCGGCCGGCAGGCTGGTCAGACGGGATCCTGGAAACCTTTCAAATGAAAACCACGCAGGAGGGCCGTCTCTAGTGCGTCCACCTCTCCATCTGTAAAATGGGTAATAATGCCCGTTGCACAGGGTGACTGGGCGCCTACTGCAATGCCAGCTCGTGGTGAGGGCTCCATACCAGCTCGCTCGCTTCCCCACCCAGAGGGAAGGAGCCCGAGCCCCGGCCTAAGCCTGGCTGCTCTCCCTCCAACTCAGAGCAGAGGAACAGGTAACAGGAGCGCCCTTTGCGACCCCACACCTTCCTGGGGGGTCTTTTCTCATTAGTTCCATCCCACCAGAGTGGACTAAGTGCCTGCTGTGTGCAAGGTTTCCCAGGGGGCTGAGGGAGGTGGCAGGCACCGTCTCCGCCCTACCAGCAGGTGGACCAGGACAGACGCCCACCTGAGCAGGGAGCAAACAGACGTCTGACGCTCTGGAACCCACCTCGTCAGCTCTGGAAGCTCCCAGCATGGTAGGGAGTTAGTGGATGAGGTTCTCACACACCCCAGAGTGGTGATTTCCAGACTCAGTAACTTTGATTATTTTCCCCACTGCCATTTATGTTTTCTGTTTCAGGATATAAAGCCTTTCACAAAATTCTAATGCATTCTCTTTCCAAGGCACAGAACTGCTTTGAAGAACCCAAGTTAATTGGAAATCTTTCCTAAAATCATGCTGCACTTTCCAAGGCCATTTGAAAATTCATGTGCAAGGGTCACACGGCCCCTGTGAGTCCAGCCATTGGGGTCTTCACACTATTTCAAGTCGCCGACTTGGCTCTGAGACCCCTGTTATGAAAGTGCCCATCTGTGAGTTGCCTTTGAAAGTCACGGAAAACACAAAGCTCGGAGACTGAGGAAGGCCCCTCTCTGGTTAACGGTGCATCTTCCACTACGAGAAATGAGACTGCCTCCACAGCCGTCACTCAACTTGACGTCAAGGGACCTTCCTACCTGCCAGGAGTCCAGGGCAGGACGAGAAGCCTCTGAAGAGACTGTCCTCAGGTCTTTCCTAGAGCACTGGCCACACAGACAGGGCTCCCACTGGACTCATGGGCTGTCTCTGACCAGGCTGCCAGGGCCAGACAAAGCCCGGCTCACAGCAGGCGCTGATCAAGTGTTGTTGAATGACTGAATGAATGAGCAAAATAATAAAATGTGGCAAAGATTGGCATGAAGAAGGGTGGCATCATGGGCCCACGTGATCTTGACAAGTCTTGACAGGACAGGTCATGAAGGTTCCCAGTCACACCCCCTCTCCAAGCAACCCAGGGGAGAGGATTTCCTGATTGTCAGCATGTAATAACCACATGTCCCAGTTTCTGTATTTGGTGTTTGGACATTTGGGCCTAGAAGACCCTGGAGCAGGGCCCCGCTCAGAGTGGACAATTCCTAGACACAGCGAAGGACTCACCGGCCAGCACGCCTTCACGTGCACACCGAGCCGTGCAGTCCACGCCCCACCACCTCCTTTAGTGAAGACCACCGTCCCCACCCTAATCACCCAGGCCCACACCCCAGACCCCTAGGGACAAGCCTGTGCCCCAGAGCCAGCAACGTTATTCAGATGGCCAATCCTAAGCTTGCTCACCCTGCTCTGCCTGTTCCCTCCCGTGGAGACCACAGTAAAGCCTCTTTCCCACAATTCTCCTCGTTCCCCCTGCCTCCTGAGCCACGCTGCCATTTCCAAGGGGCTCCCCGAGGTGTGGCATGCCCCGCCTGCTGGGGTTATGAGCATAACAAACTGTCTTTTCAACGGCAGCGTCTCCTGATCTGTTGGCCTCACCACACCTGAATAATAATAAAACCTACATTTAAAACACAAACGATAGACTCGGTCCTGTAGATGTAAAGGCCCCCACAGTGAGGAAGTAAGGACATCAACATATGCATTCGCTCGTTCATCCACAAACGTTCACTGAGCATCCACTATGAGCCGCCGGGGCTCTGCTGGGCTCTCGTCTCGGCTCAGGCTGCTGTAACAGAACACGAAAGACGGGCAACGTTTATTTCTCACAGTTCTGGAGCTGACGTCCAAGACCAGGGTGTCAGCAGATTCGGTTCCTGGTGAGGGCTGGCCTCCTGCAGAAGGCAGACGCCCCTTCTCGCTGTGGGCTCACGTGGCCCGCGACGTGCACATGGAGAGCGAGCTGAGGCTCTCTGCCTCTGCTGTAAGGGCATTAATCCCAGCATGTGGCCCCACCCACGTGACCTCGTCTAACCCTAATCACCTCCCCAAACCCCACCTCCCAACACCATCACATTGGGGATCAGGGCTCCAACATATGAATTTGGGGGAGCACAGACAGTCCACAGCAGCCCTGGACCCTCTCAGCACCCCACGCTGCTTCATATGTCTGTGCTTCACCCATGCTGTCCCCAGCCTCTCTCCTTCCACTTTCCTGCCCAGCTAACACCGAGTCGTCTCTCAAGCACAGCTCAGACGTTGCTCCCCTGTTGAGCCTTACCCCAGGCTGCCTGCACTGAGGACCTGACCACGTTTCTCGTGCTTTCCTCCACTGTCAGCATTCAGCATGATGCCTGTAACGAGCCGGGTGTGGTGTAAGGCACACGGAGATGGAGGTAAGTCATGGACAGCTGCTGGCTTCAGGGAGCTTGCAGTCTGGGGAAGCGGATAGGAAATGACCAGCTGCAGCAGAGTCTGCAGGCACCACGGTGAGTGTGTACGCAGAACGGTGGGGCACGGTGGGGAGAGTGGGCGGTGCCACCTGCAGGGAGCGGGGTCTGGAGGGGAGGAAGGAGGTTCCCACGGCGGGTGGGGCAGCGTGGGGGGAGGCAGCAAACAGAGGGGCCATCCCTTCCCATCCGTCTCCTGCCCCGGCCACACTGGAGCTAGAAGGGGGGTTTCCTCTTTCCTATGAGTCAGGGGCTTCCTTACATCGCATCCTGATTTCCACTCATGGCTGACGTTACGTCTTGTCGTTCTTATTCTCCAGACCTGATTCTGCATATATCCATTGGAGCTGATGGACTTTAAAGTCATTTCTTTCTCAAGAAAGCTTGGCTTCAAAGTTATGGCCAAAAATCTCGTTTTGAAATTCAAAACTGGAAATCGATTCTTCTCTTGCAATCTTATTGAACAAGGCCAATCTTCTCTGAGGCAAATAGATGCCCCCAGCATAATAGAGGATGTCACAAACATAGAAATATGAACAAATGAACATAGGAGAAAATCTTATTATATTTTTTAAAATATAATTCCTTAAGAGAAGGGAGAGATAATCCACAGTCTAGGAGAAAATATTTGGAAAACACATATCCATAAAAGGACTTCTTTCCAAATTATGGAAAGAGCTCTTAAAACTCAACGATAAGAAAATAAACAAGGGCTGGCCCAGTGGTGTAGTGGTTACGGTCGCGTGCTCCGGTTCGGTAGCCCAGGGTTTTCAGATTTGGATCCTGGATGCAGACCTAGCACTGCTCATCAAGCTGTGCTGTGGCGGCGTCCCACATAAAAGAGAAGGAGATCAGCACAGATGTCAGCTCATCGACAATCTTCCTCAAGCAAAAAGAGGAAGACTGCAACAGATGTTAGCTCAGGACCAATCTTCCTCACAAAAGAAAAAAAAAGAAAAAAGAAACAACTGAATTTAAAAATGGACAAAAGATCTGGACAAACACATCACCAAAGAAGATACACAAATGGAAATCAGCATGTGAAGAGATGCAGGACATTACACGCCATCAGAGAATTTCAAATTAAAACAGCAATGACAGGAGTCAAGCAAGATAGTGGAGACACCACTAAACACCTATTAGAATGGCTAAAATCCAAAAATTGACAATACCAAATGCCGACAAGGATGTGGAGCAACAAGAACTCTCCTTCACTGTTGGTGGAACCTAAACGAGAATGGTACAAAATGGTGCAGCCACTATGAAAGACGGTTTGGCAGTTTCTTACACAGCTAAAGCTAAACGTAGTCTTACCCCATGATCCAGCAATCATGCTCCTAGGTGTTTACTCAAATAATTTGAAAACTTATATCCACAAAAAATCCTGCACACAAATGTTTCAAATGTTTCTAATAGCTTTAGCCATAATTGCCCAAAACTGGAAGTGACCAAGATGCCCATCAATAGGTGAGTGGATAAACAAATTGTGGTGCATCCATACAATGAAATACTATTCCTCGATAGAAAAACAGGAACTATTAAGCCACTGAAAGACATGCGGAGAAACTTACATGCATTTTACTAAGTGAAAGAAGTCAATTTGAAAAGCTACATACTACACAACTTCAACTATACGACATCTTGGAAAAGGCAAATGTGTACAGACTGTAAAAAAAAAATCAGGGGTTGCCAGGAGCTCGGTAAGAGAGGGGGACGAATGGGTGGAACACGGGGTTTTTCAGGTATTGAGGCTATTCTGTGTGATACGGACATGGTGGGTGCAGAGCATTATGCTTCTGTCAAAACCCGTAGAACTGAGCAACAGGAAGAGTGAACCCTGATGTAAACTATGGGCTTTAGTTAATAATAGCGTATCGGTATTGGTTCATCTGTAACACATTTATGGCATTAAGCAAGATGTTAATGATAGAGGAAAGCGTGAGGAGGGAGGGAGGGGTATGAGAGAACTCTGTCCTATCTGCTTGAGTTTCTGTAAACCTGAAACTTCTCTAAAAATAGCCGATTAATTAAAATACATATACCATCCTTGAACTTCCATTTCTATTGGTAAGGCAGTCTAGATCCCTGAGGAGATTAAATATTGCCACACATTTTTTTCGCAGCTCCTCCCCTCGAGATGCGGGTCTGCTTCCCCGTTGAATCGAGGCTGGCCTGCGACTGGCTTTGTCCCACCGACTCTGGTGGGAGTGATGCTGACAGAGCTCCAGGCCTGAGTCTCGGGAGATCTTGAGTCCCCGCTTTTGCTCTCTTGGAAGCCTCGCGCGTCACGCATAGAATCCTGGCAGCCCCGAGGAAAAGGCCATGAGGAGACAGGGTCCCTTGAGCAGGGATTAGCAAACTACAGCCCACAGCCAAACCCAGCCCTTCATGTCTTTGTAAATAAAGTTTTATCAGAACACAGCTCTGCCCATTTTTTCATGTATGGTCTACGGCTGCTTTTATGTGACAATGACACAATGACAGAGTTGAGTAGCTGACAGTAGGTTAGAAATTAGAAATCAACAACAAAAAGATGACTAGAATAATCCCATTTGTTGATGAATTTAAAATCACACTTTTAAGATGACTCATGGATCTAAGAATAAATAATAACGGACTTTAGAAAGTAATTAAGAAGTAACATAATGAAAATACTACGTGTAAAAACTTAGATTCCACTAAAGTTGTAGTTGCAGGGAAATTTATGGCCTTCAATGCTTCCATTAGGGAAGAACAACTCAAAATAAGGAAGCCAAACATTCAACAGAAGCAGTTAGAAAAATAAACCGAAGAAAACAGAAGAGAGAAGATAATAAAGATAAAGCCACAAACTAATGAAAGTTTAGAACAAACATGGGTATAGAGAACCATCAAAGTAAAAGTTAGGACTTGAAAAAAAACTAATAAAACAGACAAATCTCTAGCAAGATAAATGAGAGAGAGAGACCTCAAATAAACAGTATTAGTAGTAAAAGGGGAGACACAACCATACATTTTACAGAAATTAAGCGAATAATAAGAACATGTGAACAACTCGTGTTCATTTTCTCTTGCTGCCATAAGAAATTACCACAAATTTAGTGGCTTAAGCAGCACGAAATTATGATCTTAGAGTCGTGTAGATCAGAAGTCTGATAAAGGTCTCATGGGGCTGAGAGCAAGGCGTTGGCAGGACGGCATTCCTTTCTGGAGGCGCTAAGGGAGGACCCACTTCCTGGCACGTTCAAGCTGTTGGCGGTCAATGGAGAGCCGTTCCCCATGTCTAGAGCCCACCTGCAGTAACTCGTGACCTCCTTCCCCATCTTCAAAGTCCACACCCCCATCAGCAACAGAATGGATACACAAAGTGCGACACAGTCATACGTTGGAAAGCTGTGCAGCAGTAAAGTTGAATAAACCACAGCTACACGAATCAATTTGGATAAATCACTAAAACATAATGTTAAAGAATCAAGTCCCAGGAGAATATATAATGACTCATTCCACTATATAAAAACAGGTAAAACTAAGTAATGCATACACACATAGACCGTAAAGGAAAAGGAAGAGGACGCCTCACCAAACGGCAGCAACGCTCTGCTTCGTAAGCCTGGGGGTAGATACAGGCATCATTGCTCTCAAGTCACATGGACACAATAGACATCTTTACCTGTGATACTTGTCACAATAAGAAAATCTGTGAGTGCATGACACGCCTATGACACTCCCTCTTAGGGCGAGGGTTTCCTCATTCCTGCCCGTGGCGCAGTCCCCCTGGGCCAGCCCTGTCAGCCACTGTACGCTGCCATCCACCCACCCCACCAGGGTAGACAACCACACCTCCTCCTCAGGACCGGATTGAGCAGGGAGGAAGGAATTGATGTGTGAGATGCCTAACACCCGAGGGCTTCTTAAGAAGTGGCAGCCCTAATAGAGTCAGTAGGAACTTCTTTTTAAAATGTTTTATTGAGATATGTGACATGGAACTCTATTAGTTTCAGACGTACAACATCACGACTCGATATTTGCATGCATTGTGGGGAGTGTAGTTAACATCCACCACCTCGCACAGTTACAAACCTTTCTCGTGATGAGAACTTGTAAGATCGACTGTCTCGGCAACTTTCAAGTACACAGGACGGGATTGTTAACTCTGGTCACCGTGTGGTACAGTGCATGCCCAGGACTTAGCATCATATAGCTGGAAGTCTGTTCCTTCCAGTGACCCAGAGTCACAGGAACTTTTAAACACACTTTCCACTGCTCTTTCCCCGACTGTGTTGACACCAGCCCGCCCGGAGTTCTCACAGAGAGCCTCTACTCACCATGTTCTAGTTTGGGGTGAGACGGTGTTCATGTGCCGTGCCAGGGCTCTGACCAGGCCCCACTTCCCAGGCACCGGGGGGGAGGGGTCCCCGCATCGTCGCAGCATCACTGGCAGGAGCCCCAGCCTACCATTTAGTCTTGTTTTTAAAAATGCACACTGTGAGCCGGGAACTCTGTCTCATTACCAAGAAACAAAGTCAATGGTCCTCAGCTCTGAACCTCCAAGGGAACTTTTTTCAAGCGATTTTTTAAAATTCCCTATACACCTGAAAATTAAATAAATGCAACCTGAGCTGAAGCCAGAGCAGCCCTGGACAGGGCAGTTTCTTCATTGGACTTGACCCCAGAATACTGGCTTCGGGGAGGTCATGGGGAGAGGTCAGGAGATGTTTTTACCTGACTGACACCTTGACTAGACCATGTGAGCCCCTCAAGGCCAGGAGTACATCTTATCTATCTTGGCATCCTCTCATGCAGGCCTGGTATACAGTAAGCGCTCAATAAATGTTTCCTCAACCAAAATAAATTACCTGAGAAAAATGTTTGATGGCCAGTGTCCACAGGTACTTTCGAAGGTCATTTGAGGGTCAGCAGCAGCTTCTTACATCTTTACATGGAACCTGGCGCCATGAACTTAAATTGCATGGATTAATTAATTAATCATTTAATTACATAATTAATAGATTTGGGGGCTGGGAACTGCCAATTACTAGTAAACAGAAATCAAACGCAGCACAGTGCTGGCTGAAACATGCAGTAGGTGGACCTCTCTGGACCACGAGTGAAAGGGAGGGAGATGTCTGGAATGGAGAGTCTCCACCCCCATTCCTGTCTTTGATGGAAATGATCTTCCAGCCGCTGCTGAGGAGCCCTGTCGGCACTTTTAAATCATTCCTACACCCCAAAGGTCTGTTCATGGACCCTGCCCTCCCCAGTATCAGAAACCCCTGAGGGGCCAGGATCTGCTGGCTTGCTCTGTCTGCCTGACTAGACCAAGACATAGGCTGGAAAGGACTGTCCGCGCCAAGTCTGACTCAGGGGGGAGCTGCCTAGGCTTCCAGCTCAGAATGGCGGCCGGATGCTGGGTGCAATGTGAGACTGACTGAGTCAGGGGGCACACCTGAAGCTGGCAGGGTCAGCGCCCCCAACACGGGAGGGGTAGATTTCCAAATAAAAATGAGCAGAAGGGATGTCCTCGACCACAACCAGGTGGATGTGTGTCTGATGACGAGTAATTTGGGGTCATGGTTCCGAATGATAACTCTTTAGAGAAGGAACACGGTCCAGTGGAGCTCCAAGGTCCAGGGTGGCTGCTAAGTAGCTACTTGACCTTGAGCCACTCACCTCTTCTCTTGGCTCCACCATCTTCTCCCCTGAAAGGGAAGGGGGCTGGGTGATGGTCAAGCCTCTTCAAGTCCTTCCTCCCTACACGTCCCATCCCTCCTTCCTGGGTGTCACTCACCAGGAGGGAGGGAGCTCATTACCTGTCCTGGGTTACGCTCGCAGCGGTCCTTCTGAGCAGCAAATGTGAGCTGCCTTTGGTCTCTCGTGAGGTCATCTCTGCATACTGGGGCCTCCTTTCATCTGATGCTGATGGTGGTGGTAGTCTTAAGCGTTGTTTGAAAAACTGACAATTTCAAGCATTTCCTCAGACTTTTTCCAAAACTGAGAAATGTAACTTGCTCAAAGTTGCTAAACTACGTAAAATGTCACATGTAGGGAAAGAATGAACGAATTGAATGAATTAACCTGGTTTCTCCCAGAACAGAGACTGCTCTGTGCTCCTGGCATCTCCCGCTGAGCTTGGCCATCCTGTGCAGTCAGCAGCTACTGAACGGCCACCTACCATGTACTGGCCACTCATGAGCCCCCAGAGATGCACTGGTGGACGAGACAGTGTCCGCCCTCAAGGAGCTCCTGGTCAAGTAACAGAGAATAACAGTAAACAGACCAATCTGACAGAGGCAGTTGCTAGGAGAAGAGAAAGAACAGAGAAGACAGAGTCCCCAGCCTGGTCCTGGAGAGTTGGGGGGACGCTCAGAGGTGACGTTCAAGCAGACACCCAGAGCTTGACCAAGGGTTGTTCAAGCAAGAGGCTCAGTGTGGGGGACTCCTAACTGAAGTGTGAGCATGACGAGAGGAGAGACAGGGTGGGGAGAGAGAGGCAGGATCCAGTTCTTGAAGGGCCTTGGCGTCTTATGAGGACCTGCCTTGAGGCCAGTGTGCAGCCAGCTGTGGGTTTTACAGGGAGAGAACACGTGCATTGATTAATAAATGCCAGCATATTTTTCCACATGGAAATGTCCTCATCGGAAAGTACAGGGGTTGGATTAGGTGATGGCCAGATCT
Source organism: Equus caballus (assembly GCF_041296265.1). Classification (NCBI taxonomy): domain Eukaryota; kingdom Metazoa; phylum Chordata; class Mammalia; order Perissodactyla; family Equidae; genus Equus; species Equus caballus. Next base: position 100,082,875 of record NC_091690.1, on the reverse strand, counting down.
CTTCCAGCCACGACCTTCTGTATGTCTCTAGTTTCCACTCTGATTCGGGTCAGAGTCTCCTGACACCAGCCTGCTCTCGCCGCGGCAGAGGCTGCTTCCGGCAGAATGATGGAACCAGCAGCGCACGTGGTCCTGCTCGCCCTCCACTAGACAGACGGACATGGTCCATTACGGAGGCCGAGGCGCCTCCTTGTGACCAGCCTCCCACCAATCCATCCATCAGCCGATTAACAGAGGCTGAAAGCCATTTATCAGGAGGGCTCCTGCCCTTGTCACTGTCACCGCTGTACACACACGTCGACTTTACACCCAGCGTCCATACTTAACCACGTTTAAGCGATGCTGATATGTTCATTATGTGACATTTGCACTTAGGAACCTAAAATTAGACATGTGCACAGCAATTCCGCCAAATGGGGGGGCCCGGGCTGTTTGGGGCCGTCCTGCCATTTGTTTTCAAAGAAGGGAAGCTTCAAAGCAAACTCGGACTAAGACGAGAGTCTCTTGTGCCCTAAAAGCAGCATCGACGAGATCAGGACACGGTAGTTTTATTTTTATTTCAAAAGGTCAGTGCCTCATGTAAAAGCTGTAAGACATCAATAATGGATGAGATGCATAAATGATATATCAGAGTCAGAAAGCTCAGTCTTCTGAGGAGCAGAAATATCTTTCTTTTTGAGCTGGATTTCACAATATAAAAGCTTAATACCACACACAAATTCAGTACTTGGTGATGGAGAAGATTGTTGATCTAGACTGAGCATAAAGTAACATCACATATTAAGGGCTTGGTGGTGTGGGTTCAAATTCCATGCCTCCAGACTTGAGAAAAATGATTTAGGATAAATTTATCCCATTGAAAAGACTTCAATATGATTTTTTTGTTTAAAACGTGAGGTGTTGACGCACCTCTTGTGATGCCATGTCCTTTCCAGTCCACAATTTTTCTTATATTCCCTTTCATTCTTGTTGGCTTGAGCACTTTTCTTTCCACGTCTCGGTGTAGCATCTGGAACACAGTAAACGTGATTTCATGGATGAAGGAATAAATAACACTTGCTTAATGTTTACTGAGGGCTAACCCTGTCCAAGCGGTGCACCAATATTCTACGTGCATTATCTCGTGTCCTCGTCACAAGGAGCCTAGACTTGGGCATTGTTAGTGTTCCCATCCTCCAGATAAGAAAACTGAGTCCTGGAGCCATTAAATCACTCGGCCATGGGTACATGGCTAGTGGTGACTACAGATCAGACTAGGCTTTTGTTTGACCCCAGAGCCTATAACCGCAGCCACCATAGGATGATGAGTTAAGTAATAAACTTTGGCCCAGTGAATGAATTGAGAGAAGAACATTAATGGACCAGAGGGATCAAAGTTACTAAAAATAGAAGGCATGAGTAGATCTTTCAAGAACTTCCCGTCATATAAAAAACATAGAGCTCTGCAGCTACATGCGTTTACTTAACGCTGGACGCGTGCTACGTGAAGTGCCACTCTATGCTGTCCGATAGTACAGGAGCCACCAGCCACGTGCGGCTATTTCAACTTGGTTAAAATTAAATAAAATTTTAAGTTCACTTCCTCAGTTGCACTGGCTGCATTTCGAGCGCTCCAAAGCCTCTTGTGGCTGCCGTGTTGGACTGTAGGGCAGACACACAGCACTTCATCACGGAAAGTTCCGCCGGCTGGTGCCCCGGGAAGCTGCGTAGACACAGGTATAAATAGCTGCTCCAGGAGCTCACTGTCTTCCGAGGGACAACGGCATTGAATTAATAGCTGTCATCAGGCAGGGTGATGTGGGCAGGGAGAAGAGGTCCTGAACACAGTGGGGCGGGAGATGAGGGGACAGGTGATGAGGAGAGCTTCGCAGAGCCTGGCCACCTGCCCTGAGTCTGGAAGGAGGAGTAAGAAAGCAGCCAGCAGGAGAAGATGGACCTCGGAGAGCAGGAGGGGGTTCCAGACGAGGGAACCACAAATTCAACTGGCAAAGAGAGAGGGAGCAGGGATGGCGGGGAGGGAAAGTCGCCAGGAATGAGGACACCACAGGGGCGTGAAGAGAGGTGCAGCCAGGACAAGGAAGACTGGTGTCCAGGATGAGGTAGGGTACAAGGCGGCCATGGGTGGGAGCTCTGTGCTTTAGGCCACGGGAGACGAGGGAGCCAGGCTTCCGAGAATACTCCTGTGCTAGATTCTGTATCAAAGCAAAGCCGCAGAGTCAGCTCAGGTCAACCTGGGTCACTCCCCCATGTGACAGAGAGGAGGTCTAAAGATGAATCCCAACATCTCAGAAGAGTGTGTGTGTGTGTGTGAGAGAGAGAGAGAGACAGAGAGACAGAGAGACAGAGAGAGAAAGAGTTAACACAAGATGCCTCTCCGAATGGATTGGCAGGTCAGCTGGCGTTTGACCTGAGCCCTCTTTACTGAACCCTGATTCCCATTCTCAAAAAGTCCTTTGCTTCTTTTTTGCTGCAAATGGAGTTAGAATAAGTGAAATTCAGGCATCAGCCAGAGCTCTCCGGCAGGTCTCAGGCGTAACTGCGGTCCTCTCAGCATCCACCTCTGAGGCAGAGGTCCCGTCTGACCCCCTACCCCACCACTTTGTCACATCTTCCCCTTTACTCCTTGCAGAGCACATCTCCCTGGCCAACTTACATTATTCATGCATTGGTTTATTTGCTAATTCAGTATCTGTCTCTCTCCCCTGGGGTTCCAGCTCCTCCCCGGCAGGTCCGTCCCCTCCCTGGGCCGTGCCTGGTGCATAGGAGGCTCACGAGACAGACAGTAAAAGAAGGAACGAATTCACACCTGCCACAGTAATTGAAGTTGCCCGCCAAGGTAGCAATGACAACAGTAACCATGGCAGAGGTGGTAACACATGGAGGAGACGCATTCTGCACCAGGCACCAAGCCCAGTGCTTTATTTAAATGCAGTGTCTCGAGTGTTTCTCATGGTGATCCCGTGAGATAGAGCTCTCGGAGACCCCACTCGACAGAGGGGAACACTGAGTCAGAGATGAGGAACGCCCCAGCCTCGTGGCAGGTGGGCAGGGAACCAGGCACTGAACAGCTCAGCTCATCCCTTGGGCCCTGACCCCTCTTGCCGTGGTCTCCTCTGAGACTCCAGGACCAGGAACGTGGAGCCAGGGACGGAACAGCCCTGCCCAGGGTCGCACACGGCCTAACTCAAGTCTGCGTCCGCAATTCAGTCCCTTTCTGCTCTGCCGACTCCCCGGAGACGTGGAAACGCTGCCTCTTGAATGGCTGGGTGACTTCGGCGCCTTCGTTGGCTGAAGAACGCTCTCAGAACAGAGCCTGGCATGGGTTCAATCAGTGTTTGTTGAATGAGTGAACACTCATTCACTAATTTCAATACACCTATTGGACACGAGGTTCCATGATACGATGCTCTCGGGAGACGTTTCCACTAAAATTTGTTGGGATGTTCAAGCAAAATTACTACTCTTTGTTTTAGAGAGATTTCCACATGCGAATGGAGAATGGCAACGACCCTGGCAGGAGAGATTAGGGTATGCAAATACCTTCAAAGGGCCAGGAGAGGCTCTCTCCATTTGAGCGATTCATCAGCAATTCTTACCTGTTTTCTTTCACGAGCCCTATTTTACATTTCTGCTGCATTTATGTTGAATGCTCCATCCAGACAACCTCCAGTACAAACATAACAGCCAAATTAAGGTTTGTGAGGAAGCTGCATTTTTTTTCATAGTAAGCTTAAGTGCCCAAGCAAATTATAGCCCAGCCAGCCAGAGCGGCAACGAGCCATTCCAATTGTAAATAAACACGCGTGGCCACTGATGGCCAGGGTGCATGGCACTGTCTCAGGCAGTTCATGCGAGCTCCCAAGGTTAGAGCGGAGGCAAGATTGGATGGGGTCATCGCCGTGTCCCCAGCACCCAGACGTCAGCAGCTAAATACATGCTGAGTCGATACACGGAAGGTGCTAAAATAAATATTTGCCAAACGAATAAACAAAGAAATGGGTTTGTTTTCCCAGAAATGGCTCCCATGGTGGTCTGCTCCCGGGATGATGACCATCATGTGATTCCTGAAGAGGATCACGAGGCTCGGCTCCCTTCTTTATCAAGGCAATCACACCTGTGTGAGGTTCAGACCCAGAGGACCGGCTCTCAGGAGAACCCTAAAAGAGCAGCGCTTTTTTTGTTTTCTTCTTAAAGATTGGCGCCTGAGCTAACTGTTGCCGATCTTTTTTCTTTTTCTGCTTTTTCTCCCCAAATCCCCCCAGTACATAGTTGCATATTTTTTCAGTTGTGGGTCTTTCTAGTTGTGGCATGTGGGACGCTGCCTCAGCATGGCCTGATGAACGGTGTCATGTCCGTGCCCAGGACCTGAACCGGTGAAACCCTGGGCTGCCAAAGTGGAGCACGCGAACTTAACCACTGGGCCACGGGGCCGGCCCCAAGCAGCGCTTTTTAATGGACCCACGGTCTTGCTTGGCTGGCTTTCACCCCATCTTCAGGGAACACCCTCCTCATTGTTGGAGGAATCTCTCTCCCATTCTCAGTCAATTTTGGTCTAGATGGAATGACTCCTGTCCAGCTCTAGGGAAAAGCATGTAAGTCAGGCCAAGCCAAACAGAGTTTAGCATCCCCCTGGACAATCAGAGCCAATAAGCCTCAATCCTGGAATTTTTTTGGAACTAGTGGGAAAGAGGGAAGGTTTTCCCACTAGAGTTCCTGGGAAGGTAGGGTGAAGAATTAAGCCAATAGAGAATAAAACACAGCCAAAGGATGGGGAGAAAACCACAGCCCTGGATCCAACCATTCCTGAATGTATAGTACCTCTGGAGTTTTAATTAAATGAGCCAATCAATGGTCTCTTTTGCTTAAGTGTATTTGATTTAGGGTTCTGATATTATTTACAAATACACTATTATGAAGGGTGAGAATATTTCATACACAGCCTCAAATATTTGATATTGAAAAATCAACATCTAGCAAGCCTCAGTCTTGTGGTGCCTTGATAGGTTCATCGATATAGGGAAATGAAAAGCCTTAGAAACACAGAATAGCCAGTAAGTCCATCCCCTTTACCAACATCATAATTTCTACTTTGCTTCATGGATTAAGAACCATGAAATACACAACTAGAAGGACCTGGTGCTAAGGTACACAACTATGTACTGGGGGGATTTGGGGAGATAAAGCAGGAAAAAAAAAAGAACTATGAAATGTTTACCTTCTGATCCAGTAATTCCAATTCTGGGACTCTGACCTAAGGAAATAATCTTAAGTAATAAAAAAATTTATCCTCATAGATATTTATCACAGCGTTATTTATAATTATAGAAAATCAGAAACAGCCTGTCTCCAATATATGGAAATGGGCGGATAAATTTTATAAGAAAATGTTAAACAGTAATTAAAATTACATTTATTAATTAAAAGTTTTTAATAATATGTTTACTGCATAATGTTAACTGGAAAAGAACAGGAAAAAATTGTATGCTTTGCACAATCCATCGTGTTCAAACAAAATCCATGAGCAGATAAAAACAATTGGAAGCAGTCCCTGTGAAGGCTAACCTCGGTTGTCTGTCAGTGGAGGGACCCTGGACAGTTTTCTTCCCTTCTTTCTCCTTATCTATAAATAAGAATCTAAATTTCCTGTAATTAACAGATATTATTTCACAGAGGAAAGGATGTTATTAAACTTTTAAGATAACTCTCTCTGCCAGCTCCCTGGAGAAGGCAGCCAGCCTCAGCCTCAGAAGGCTGCCTCCTGGGGACGAGGAAAACCAGCGTATGCTCATGGAAGATCAGAGTGCAGCCACCAACCCCTCACACACCCAAACCACGAACCCCCCACACACCCGAACCACGAACCCCCCACACACCCGAACCACGAACCCCCACACACCCGAACCACGAACCCCCCACACACCCGAACCACGAACCCCCCACACACCCGAACCACGAACCTCCCACACACCCGAACCACGAACCCCCCACACAACTGAACCGCCAACCCCTCACACCACTGAACCGCCAACCCCTCACACAACTGAACCACAAACCCCTCACACAACTGAACCATGAACCCCCCACACACCCGAACCACGAACCCCCCACACAACTGAACCGCCAACCCCTCACAGCACTGAACCGCCAACCCCTCACACAACCAAACCACAAACCCCTCACACAACTGAACCACAAACCCCTCACACACTTGAACCGCCAACCCCTCACAAAGATCAACCACGAACCTCTCACACCACTGAACTGCCAACCCCTCACACAACTGAACCACAAACCCCTCACACAACTGAACCATGAACTCCTCACACAACTGAACCTCCAACCCCTCACACAACTGAACCACGAGCCCCTCACATCTGGAAAGCATCATTCAAGGAATATTCGCTTAAGGCTTTGCCTTGAACTTTCCTCACTAATAAGGTCAACAATGAAATGATACTCCCCAAACAGCTATTGCTGCTAAGCCCCTGTAGAGATAAAAGCAGAGCAGCAGTAGGAACTCTTAGCACATCCTTAAGTTCATGGGATGGGTGACTGATTCGTGCCCAGAGTTCAGTTGTGTGAGGGGTTCGTACTTGTCCCTGTCCGGAAGGTAGACCAGGCCAGAGCGGGAGCAGCTGGGGACATGTTGATGAAATCAATGGACATGATTATATCTGTTATTCATCTGAGCAGAAAGGTGTCTTCAGAACCATGGACCTCATTTGGGGCCCTGGGCAGACGCAGCTCTCCCTCCAGATGCCAGACTTCCTGTCACTCTGTACCCAGTGGAAAAGCATTTTGGCTGCCATTTTGTCTCGTGATCATGAATATAAGGCAAATTCTGGACCCTGTTGCTAAAATAGTGCACTGAATAGATATGAATATGGCACTTGTTGTGGAAACACCTGGAAAGGGCCTGCAAGCAGAAAAAGTGAAACGACGGCTCATGCGAGAGCAGGCGCTAGGAGGACGTGCTTCCTCACCGCTGCACGCACTGGGCAGATGCAGACGCAGGGTCCTCCGCAGGGCTGCGACGAGGCAGTGCTTTCTCCCGGATCTCCCTCCACCTTCAAACTGATATTAGGAACGACCGTGACGCGAGTCACGTCAACCCCAGAAATGACGTGCCGCTGGGTGGGGTCCGCGCGTCGGTGTTCGAAGGGTCTGCGGCAGGCGAGGCTGCGGTTCCCAGGCAGAGAGGTGATTGTCAGCCCTGACGCAAGCCGCCAGCGCGAAGGGCTGCATGCAGCCCAAGCCTCGCAACCACCCCTGGGCCGTGCTGGCCCCTGGGCCCCTCCAGCTCGCAGATGAAGAAATCAAGGCCCAGAAGGTTAAACAAACTGTCTAAGGTCCACAGCCAGAAACCACTGAGACTGTGAGAACTTGGGGCAACTCGACCCCAAACTGTGCCCCTGACTTTGCTCCCTGGAGATGCCAGCGTCAGCACAGTCTAGCTTCTCTGCTCTGGAAATCCAGCTCAAAGGAAGTCCCAGTCATCCATGACGTATATGGATGTCAAGTCATCACGTTGTGCTCTTTAAATATATACAATTTTATTTGTCAATTACTCCCCAGTGAAGGTTAAAAAGGACACCACGAGTTCAGGGAAGCCCAGCCCCACAGCACCCCTGGCCCATGCACGGCCAGCACTTCTGTTTCAGTCCACTTTCTCAGTGAGCAGTGAAGCCAGCAGACCTGGGGAAAGGGCTCTTGGACCCCAGCTGCCAGACGGGAGAGGTCCAGGACGGGATGCTCCGGGGGAACCTGACACCTCACTCCACGGGCAGCCACTCGGGTCACACTCACTGGGTGCCGGGTGGAGGGGGGTCCTGCTGTGTCACCATCAGCAAGGTGACAGCAGTGGCAGGGCGAGCTGGGCGAGGGATGGTCCCCCCACCTCTGCAGTCAGCACATCGGGCGCACGTCCTTCCAGGGGCCGTCCACAGACTTCAGAGCCCAGCTTCCACCTGGCAGCAGCTTGTCCCTCCGTGGTCTCAGAGGTTCCACTCTGAGACTGGGGAGTCGGAGGAGGAGAGCAGCTCCACCGTTCCCTCTGCAGGCCCGTCCCTCTGCCCAGGGTGTGAGCAGCGGACCCAGGCCTTCCGGACAGCATCTTTCAGCATCTCTGTTCCATAAAGTAGGAGGAAGATAGAAGGGAGCTGGGAGCCCGGTGGTGAGAGTGGAGCCTCCGCTGTTCATTCCTTTCAGAGACCACTGCCCTGGGAGCCTGCGTGTTGGTGGGGAGAAGTTGAGGGAGGGAGGCTGTGGGCAAGGGGAGGGTGGAGGGAGCTGTCACCGTCCTCCTAAACGCTCTGAAGGTGGTGTGGCAGAAGAAGGGAGGGATTCTCGGTGCAATGTCTCCAAAGCAGGGAGCTGCCTCCCCCAGCGAAGCTGCTCGGGGCGGGCGGCAGCATCAACATCCAGCCATTAAGGAAAAAACTGACCCTGGACGCCACCCCCACCATTAACAACATCGGCAGCCCTATTAAAATACAAGTCTGATTTGTGTTTAATGATCTTGAAAGGAAAGTAATTGCTTGGGTATTACCGTCTGAACGTCCTTCGAAGCGCAGATGATATTTACAATCGGATTGTCCTTTCCAAGGGGGCAGGCAGGCAGCCCTCCCCAGGCCTTTTGAAGCTGAAGTTGGGAAGCAGTGACCCCAACAACTGGCTTGAGGGTCTTTGAGCTCAGCGCATATTTTCAATATCAAGAAACTCCTGGGCAATAAGCTCACCCCTTTCCCTCAGGGACAGGGACGTGGTCAGGCAATTTTATGGCGCAAGTTAGAGCCAACCAAGTGGTCCCTGGGGGAAGCGGCAACCGGTGCTGGTGCTGAGTCAGCATTCAGGAGTTTGCGGGAGGCAGGCTCCACCGCTCTTGAGAGAGGAGTGAAACCAAGTCGAAAGGTGAGGGTAAAGGAGAGAGAAAGGAAGTCGGGGCCCAAACAGACAGACTTCAATGTAAGCCAAATTGTGTAGCAAGGTGGGATTTTCTGTCCCCAAGCAGCTCTGAGAATAGAGCCTCAGTTGACAGACTGATGAAGACACCTTGTGTTACAGGAGACCCGCGGCTGAGTGCACGGAGACCAGGCGGCAGACACCGTGTGACCACCCAACTGTGAGGCAAACAGCGTCGGGTTCAAAGCCCAGCTTGGCCACCTGGTGGCTGTGTGATCTCCGGAGACGTGACTTAACTCCTCTGAGCTTCAGTGCCCTCGTTTGAAAAATGGAAATGATCATTGGATCCACCTTCTAGGCTTCTCACAGGGCTCCAGAGAGATTCTGGAAGCGAAGGGCTTTGCGCAGCTCCTGGCAAAGAGGAAGCGCTCAGCCAGCGTCCCTGGTTGTCATCAACACTGGGAACGGTGAGCCAGGTCCCAGCTGCCTTTGGCGCCCAGCTTTCCATTATCACCCTCTGGGTATGTGTGTGTTTTGCACGCTCAGTGTTAGGAGCACCTTGGTCTCCTGGCTGCGTGCTCAGATCTTGGTGCTCCCGCATGAGGAGGGTGTAGAAACTGCACAACTCTCCCGGTTCTGGAGATGAAGAACCTGTCGAAAAACTTGCCGTGGCCACAATGCCTCAGGCTGGCCTCAGGCAGGGTGAGCTGGGTTGGTCTGGTTCAGCGTTGCCTCTCCGAGGCCATGTGGTCTTCTGTCACCACTGGCCGTTTATGGACGAATCTGGCCTGTACGTCTTCCCTCTGAGCTAAAAGTCTGGGCAGCGAGCCACAAACTGTGAACCACCATTGTGAGAACAGAAAAACCGTTTTCCTCTGAATCTGGAAGACAAGGAAATGCGCAAAGGAAAGTCATTTCATCGGACCCCAGATCTCGGGGTGCTGGTCCCCAGCGAGAGGCTGACGATGGCAGGTAGCACACCGTGAGCACCCGGACCTGTGAGTGTCGGGGAGCTGCGTGGACTCCCTCCAACTCCCCTCCTCTCCTTCCCTGTGGCCACCTCCCGGCTTCACAGAACGGGCTGGAGGAGGTCCACTAACCCCAGATGCCTCCCTCTCTCACCAAACTCCGGAAGAAATGAAGACCTCGGTGAATTTGTACCCCCAAACCCAAAACTGCGACTGTGGGTCGGGGCAGCCTCACAGTGTACTGAAACTTTTCCTTATTCATAACTGCTCCTAACCCTAAAGACTCAGCATGAACGTGAGCCATAGAATTTTATGGCCAAAGGAGACCTTTGCAATCACTAAGCCCCATCTGGTCATTTTACAGATAAGGAAACAGGCCCAGAGAGGTGGTTAAGTGACTTGCCCAAGACACATAGCTGCCATGAGCTGGACCGAGATTTCTGACTCAGGGTCCTGGTTTTTCAATTAACACTAGATTAAGTGATAACTGAAGGTATATTTGTTGGAGATTTGTCCCAGCGTGTGTGTGTGTGTGTGTGTGTGTGTGTGTGTGTGTGGTAGAGAACAGTTGGCCCTTTTAGGGAGAGTGGGGTGGGGTGGGGATGGGAACGTTGGAAGTGATGTTACCCAGCAGCATCCTAAGCATTCCTGGAACCCCACAGGGCTGTCTCTGCTCTTTGTGCCCCAGGTTGCTGTAGGTTCTTTAACTGTGCTCCTCAAAGCGTGGTCCCCACCCCGCGTCAGCTGGGTGCCTAACAGAAACACGGGTTTTCAGACCCTCCGAGAGCCTGTGCCTCAGAGTCTCTGGCGGTGGCCTGGGGATCTTGGGCATGTCAAGACCTCCCCACGATTCATTGTGCTCGAACGTGAACCCCCTGGGTCAAGAGCCCCAGGCGGTGTGGGCCTGCTCTGCGGCGAATGACTGCGAGCCTGGGCTTGGGGCAGACTCTTGTCCTGAGCTGGGACCCTGTCCCTCCTCCCACATCCCCACCTGGCCACCCCTCACTCCTTCTGGTGCCTGCTCAGAGTCACCTTCACCACGAAGCTGCCCGACCGCCCTGCTTGAATGATGATCCACCCGCCCCAGAGTCCTGATTCCTCTCTCCGCTTGGGTGTCTCCACCACCTGGCCCACCGTCTGCATGCGTGGTTTGTTTGTCACTGTTCCCACTCCCAGCTCGGACATGAGCCTCACAGGGTGGGTGTCCTGTTTACTTCCACCGCTGCTGCCGCCAGCTCCTGGCCAGTGCCTGCACCTGGCAAGCGCCTGATGAGTGTTTGTTGAATGAATGAATGAGTGCAGCACTTGCTAACTGTGTGACTTTGAGAAAGTCACTTAGCTTCTCTAGGCCTCAGTTTCCTCACCTGGAAAATGGGCCTAACAGCCGCCTTGCAGGGTCATTGAGAGAGGTGGACAGGCTCACATGTGCACAGCTCCCTGCACAGGGCCTGGCACATGGGTGACCACCAGCGCTGATGGCACTGGCACTTCAGGAAGGTGGTGGGAGTGTCTCTGTTCTGCGTGTGAGGTTCAGGGAAGGGCCGGGAGTTCTTCAGGGTCCACTCGCTGGCAACGTATTTTTTAAGCCAAATGCTTAATAACTCAATTTTAGGGTCACAAAAGAGATGCGAATGTCAGAATGCTCAGATTAAAACGCCTATGTGTTACAGGCCTCACAAGACCAGGCCCAAATTAGAAGCAGTCGTTCTGTGACGTGTTTATGAAATCGGGGAGAGATGCGACTGCACAAGCTGCCCTGGACCCTCGCCCTGGGGACAGGACGGCTCCATGGCCCCAGCTTTTGATCAGTCTCCGTGCTGATGGCTGCTCAGGGGTCCATTCAGAGAGGGAGGGAAAGATGCTTCACTCTGGAGCCCAACTTTGGGGCCGTGAAAACGTGACCTCGTTGACACACCTCTCACCGAGAGCTGGGGTCTGTCCCTTGCCCTGACATCTAGGCAGCTTGTGACTGTTCCAGGTGACAGAGCGTGGCCACAGCGATGCTGTGGGGCTCCTAGAGCTGGTTCTAAAGGTCATGCGACTGATGCAAGAAGGCTGAGTGGAGAGGCCACGTGGAGGCTCCCATCCTTGGTCCCAGGGAGCCCTGCCTTGAAGCTGGCCCTGCCGACACGAGGATGGAGCCTCCAAACATCACCTGGACCTGAGAGACCAGCCTGTCCACCCCCCGAATACCACCAAAGTGGCCCCTGTCCATGCCACATGGGCAGATGAGCCACCAGGCCATGCCCTGCCCGAATTCTGACCAGAATTGGGAGCCACGATAAAACGATTAAGTCATCACATCCTGGGCTAGTTTGTTACACAGCGATGACTGACTGGAACCCACATCTTCGAAAGCAGCCCTGCCACAGGCCTGGGGCCAAGGTGCCGTGTGAATAACTTCAGAGCACAAGACAGACGGAAAAAGGAAATAGTCTCTGTTGTTTTCTTCTTGGTCTTATGAGCATCATTGATTTAAACTGATTTTCTGAATCCCTTTGTGCTCGGGGTCCTGTTGCTGGGAAGGCCTGTCTCCCAGCACACAGCTCCCCCTTCTCTCTCACCCCTCTCTCTGCACTGAGCCCTGCTCCGGGGCGCGTGGACTCCAGGGATCCAGATATTCAGAAGAAAACTGTCTAAAAAGAATCTCAAAATGCGTTAACCACAGAAGAATGAATGAAAGGAAACACATGACACAGAGACTTGAGTTCAAGACCCTGGCGGACAACCTCTCCTCTCTGCCTCAGCTTCAGTCGTAAGATGGGGTGGCCTTTGAGCCCCAAACGATGGCCCAGCATCGGCACCCTGAGTTTTCAGAGCATGAAGGACGCACGAGGAGGCAGCATCCTCATTGCGTGGTCACAGCCCCAGAGGGCAGGCCTGCATTTGCCATTTTTGTAGCTGTGAGCCCAACACCTGAGAAAGTGCTGTTAGAAGACAATGATGATAACATCAGCAGTGATAGGAAGCCCTTCTGAGCACGGCGCCAGACGCTGTGCTGTGTGCCGTACGTGCATCCTCTCCTTTAATCCCCACAACAGCCCTGCGAAGTGGAGACTACATCCTCCATCCCACAGACAGGGAGACTGAGGCTCGCGAAGGTCATGTGAGAGACCGGAGGCGCAGGCCAGCGAGCAGCGCAGCTGGAGTTGGAAGCCAGCTGGTCTAAATGGAAAGCCCAGCTCGGACCACAGCTACTTGTGGAAGGAAGGGCAAGAAGGAAGGAGCGTGGTTTCTCCCAGCCTGTGAATGTTGGCTTTGGTCACCAGAGTGGCTCAGACAGCAGAAGAAATTAAGGCAAAGGCCTTGCCTTGTCTGCCGAGCGGCCAGCCTCCTGAGGTTCAGCCCTGCCTCTCTCATTGGCCACAGTCCCAGGCCATCCAGCCCCCTGGACAGGTACTTCGTTCCCTGCTGATTCCCCACTAGACAATGGGCCAGCTGTGCAGGGCTCCTGCCAGGGCAGCAGGACGGTCAGTCAAGCCAAGGGCTCAAGGAAGGGGATCCATCGTTTGAGATGGGGTCTGGGAAATGCCTCAGGGAGGCCACTATCCAAAGTCGGTCATTAAGAAAAGTATCTGGGTTATGTCTGGGGAAAGAATTTCTCAGGGCTGGTGATGGGAGCTGATGTGGGGTGGGGCAAAGCACTGTGGCCTGGAAGCCAGGCGATGGGTCCCCATCACAGCTCTGACACAGATTGCCCAGCAGGACCCAAGCAAGCCGCTGTGCCCACGGGTTCCGTCATCTCTAAGGTCCCTCCTTGCTCTGAGATGTTCCTCTTGGCCAATGATTCGAAATATCCCCACAACAACCATGAACCAGAGACTCAATTTGCAGCACAGAGAACATACTAGAAGGCTCTGGGCCTTTGACCTGAACTTTCAAACAATTCGGTAAGAAAAACACAGCCAAGGACAGCGTTGTCAGGGCAGCCAGCATCTGTCCCCTGAATGTCATCACCGCCAAGCCGCCTTCTCTGTCACAGAAAAGTTGCTCAGCTGAAGACTACCGGGCATCGTCTTGTCCATCTTCTTGACCACAGGGGGCCGTCCGGGGAGGAGGTGGGGTTTTGTGGTGAGGAATCAGACGTGGTGCTCACATCCTGAGAAGCTGTAAATGCTTCCTCGCCCCACGTCAACCCACACCATTTGCATCCTGTGCCTCCTCCTTTATCTCTATTCATATCCTTACAGGAACACGTCCTGCCCCCAAATAACAAATCCATTCAAATGGGATGCCACCTGATTTGCTCAAAACCTTGTCCACGCTGCTCTGAAACGATAAACCATGACCGCCAGGACCATCACCCCGGACCTGGCACCCACCAAGGCCCCTCATCTGCCCTTGATCCTCATCTGAATGAGGCTGTCCTTGACGAATGAGGTGGTCCTTGAACCTACTTCTCTGAACCCGTGGCCTTACTTCCAGGGAGGCCTGCTCCAAACTCATTTCTCTTTCCTTGGTTTTCTGTTGGTGGCTGAGCTGTTTCTGTTCCCTAAAGGACACCTTTGTGCTCTGGGCACTCAGTGTGTGCTCCTCCCTCCCAGACTTTCACTCACTTCCTCCACAGCCCGACCCTGAGGCTCTGAGTCTTTTGGACTTGTTTCTTCTCCTAACTGAGCGGGGACTCTGCGTGGGAAGTGAGGTCTCCAACTCCCTAACAACCCCAGAGAGAGCGGTGGCAAAGACGGCCAGCTTGATGACCCCAGCTGAGACCTGCAGCCCCTCACTGGGATGTTCGGTTCTGGTACGGAGGGGCCCCGAGCTGGTGAACCGTCCAGCTGCGGGCGTTCGCATCATTGCTCCCCAGGGTTTGCTGCATCTCTGTGAGAAGATGGCACCGCCTGCCCAGTTGACATCAGGCATGGCCACGCGACTTGATTTGGTCAACGGTACTTGAGTGGCAGTGACATGTGTCACATCCAAACAGAAGTTGTAACAGCCGTTGTGTATTTGTGTTGCTGCCATTTCTCTGCCAGGAAAGCTGCACAACGCAGAGAGCAGCTGCTCCTTCAGCCTGGCTCCCTGAGTGAAGGCCCTCGGAGCAGAGCCGCAGGTCGCCCACTGTGAAATGCGACGTGAGCAAGGAATTGACCTTTTTGTCATGAGCCACTGAGCTGTTAGGGCTGCGTGTTACTGCAGTGCGACCTGGGGAAGCTGACGCACGGTCTCACGGTGCAAACAGTGCCGTCCGGGAGCCAGGCAGTGGATTCTGCCTCCTCCTCAAGGGAAATCCTTCTCTTCCTCTGCTGTTCACAGAGCGGGTGACCATGAAGACCCTCCCCGAGCGGTTCACCGCAGTGAGTATGGCCGTGGCTCTTCACAGCTTCCCGAGGGCTTGCTCTTGGCCCAGGGTCTCCTCCGGCCCTGAGGACAGCCTGGTGAGTTGTGACAGGTGAGCGCTTCTGTTCCTGTTTGTAGAGAAGGGAAGCAAGAGCAAATAGATTAGGCACTTTGCGAAGGTGGCGGCTCTTCAGGGGACAACCAAAACTGGCACCCAGGCTCATGCTCCCAGATGTTTCTGCTCCACCAGGCTGCCCAATGCTGGTGCCGCAGGAGGGAAACGAGAGCTGCCCAGGGCCTCGCGTGTCACAGTGCTGTGAGAGACCACAGAAAGCATGGTCCTGTCAACAGGGTAAGACAGGCCTCGGTGTTGGACATGCCTGCTCCACTCACCCACAGGCACCTTGAACACAGCATGCAAATAAGCATGTGGGGAGCCAGCCCAGTGGTGTAGTGGTTAAGTTCTTTGCTGTGCCTCAGTGGCCTGGGGTTCCCAGGTTTGGATCCTGGCATGGACTTACACACCACTCATCAGGCCATGCTGTGGCGGCATCCTACATAAAATAGAGGAAGATGGGCACAGATCTTAGCTCAGGGACAATCTTCCTCAGCAAAAAGAGGAGGATTGGCAACAGATGTTAGTTCAGGGCCAATCCTCCTCACATACACATAAAAAGCATGTGTGAGTTACCCTGGCTTTTGGGAAAGGCAATGGCATTTTGATACATTTCATCTGGAAAATCAGTGGATCTGGACCTCGTCAGCTATTTGCTCAGAACAAATAAGAGCTATGATGTGCTCTGTAAAATTTAAAATACACACTCACAAGACTTGAGCAGGAGTTTTTTGGACCAAACTTTTGGTCAATCAGATCTTGAACGAGTGCAAACAATCAGAGCTCAGCCATGCCCCAGACGGCCCCTCAGATGAGCCGACTCATCACCCAAAATCTGAATGAGCTGCAGTTAGCAACTAAATAGAGAACGATAAATAACATACACTAACATAAGTAATACATTTATGTTAATATAACTGTTATACTTGTACTGAAATTACTGCAAAATAATTAACAATTACTAAGGTGTTAAACCCTACCCTTAACAGAGGCAAGAATTTTGAATTAGATTATGTAAAAGGCAAAAGCAGGTGACTCGAGAAAGATGCAGTTTGCCTCCTGGCAGCTTGAGCTTCCCAGGGACCTCTCCAAGACCTGGACTAGGCTCCGCAGCCCCCAGGAATGAGGAATCCACTGAGAACCCGAGGCCACAGGATCCAGAGAAACACGGCTGCAGCGTTTCCTCTGCGGCAGTGGCCGTTGGCTTAGCCATCCAGGCCAGAGCCATGTTTGAGCCGGCTTGCCTGAATGACATGCTTACCCATGGCTATTCCAGACCAGTGGGGAGCCCCACGTGTGGAGATCTACATGTGAGCAGTGGAGGAGTAATCGTGCCCTCAGCTCCACCACTGGAACTCAGGCACGGACTCCAGATACCTGCGCCGTCCCCTCCTCCCCAGCCTTCAGAACGCTCAGCGATCAGGATTCACTTGTGTGTCTGGCTCAAAATCAGTTCAGTTTTGATGACACAGGGTGGGAACAAGAGAGAAAGAAGTCAACAACAGCAACAAAAAAATCACTAAGACGTAAATCTTTTGACTTAGGCAATCATTCAATACAGTAATCACATCTGTCTTGGGAAGAAATTCATTTCTATCTTGTCACTGACTTGGGTCATGTTAGCAATAGTGTCTGCTGGGTCTTTCTTCAGAGTGACTTTGACACATACACATGCAAATAAATCCATATTCTCATCTTAATTAACACATTTTAAAGAAACCATAGGTTCACATACCAATACGTGGATTACTTCATATCATGTTTAGATCAAAAAATAAGGAGTGTTTTTGAGCAATAAATGTGATGTAACCATGTTTTGCAAAGTTTCCTGATTAGCTTTCCCCAGGCACTTCCTGTTCTGCTCTCACCTCCATGAAGCTGCCAGATAGCGAGGCATCTATTTCCTCAAGGCAGAGTTGACATGACAGAAGGAGAAAAGAGTTGCATTCTTGGCTTTAGTGTTTCAAAAACCAAGTCTTTTAATTTGCAAAAGTCTGATTTAGGGTCTTAAAACACAACAATAATTTGACTCACATCTCTAGTGGGCTATAACCCAAAGGCAAAAAGAACTGAAGAAAAAACCACCTTAAACTGTTCTCTATCATTATATCGCTGGTGGTAGAGCTGGTATTCTAACACTGTTGTCCATGTATTGTGGACTAAAACAAATGAATAATTATATGGGGAGCATTAGGAACCAGAATTTTTGGCACAAAGGAGAAATAGATGTAAGACAGATGCAGTTAAGCAAAAATTCTTAAGATTCTGCATCCAATTCCAATGTGTGGGGTTTTTCTTCCACACCAACAAGCAATTCTTGGACACCCTACAGCTGAGTGTCTACAATTCAACTCAATTCTGATGCCATCTGCCTGGAGTTGGCATCAGATCCCACAGGCTAAGGGCTCAGTCCCACAAGACTGCCCCCACTTCAGACCCGATCGCAAGTCCAGGTTGTCACCTGTTCTTCTGATGGACCGGCTGTAACTCAGAGGTCCCCAGCACCCTCTCCTTCGGTCCAATTAACTGCTAGGATGGCTCACAGAACTCAGGAAGCTAGTCTGCTCACTAGATTACCGGTTTATTATAAAAGGATGTAACTCAGGAACAGCCAGATGGAAGAGGTGCACGGGGCAAGGTACAGGGAAGGGGTCCCGAGTTTCCACGTCCCCTCTGCGCGCACCGCCGTGCCTGCACCTCCACGTGTTCACCAACCAGGAGCTCTCTGAACCTGGTCCTTTTGGGTTCACATAAGCGTGATTGATTAAATCATTGCCCGTTGGTGATTGAACTCAATTTCCAGCCCCTCACCTTTCCCAGGAGGCTGAGGTGGGTGGGGAGGGACCACACGGCTGAAAGTCCCAGCTCACTAATCACGTGATTGGTTCCCGTGGCAGCCAGCCCCCATCCTTGGGTGTGGTCTAATAGTCGCCTCACTAACATGACATAAGACACCTTTACAGCTCTCACCACAGGAAATTCCGAGGGTTTCAGGAGCTCTGTGCCAGGAATAGGAAGGAAGACCAAATACATATTTACTATAAATCACAGTATCACAGCCCTACAGTCTTGAATCTGATGTATCAATATGAACTCATGATGATGCGTTTGATCTGTATCCCTACGTTTGTCCACTGAAAAGGGCAGGAAAGAGCCCCCAAACCCCAGGGTGTGCAGCACCAGGAGCGAGCCTGGTGTGGACTACGGACTCTGCGTAATAAGGACGCGTCAGCGTGGATTCACCCACGGTAACAAACGCACCCCGTGGTGGGGGTGTTGACAGGGAGCCAGGCAGTCCTGTGCGGGGCGAGGGTATCTGGGAATTCTCTGTACTTTCTGCTCAATTTTGCTGTGAATCTAAAACTGCTCTAAAAATATGACTATTTAAAAGGAAAAAACGAAAACATGATCAAGCAGTTTTCTCACCCCGAGGTGAAAGGTGCTGTGAGCTAGAGGAGGAGAGTAAGAGAAGCGGGAATAGGGGCCTAGGTGCCAACAGCTCTGAGGAAGAGCCCGTCCTGGAGACGACTTCAAGCGTGAGCAGGAGGGGCCGTGCCCTGTCCTGGAGTAGAGCCAGGAAAATCCACGCTTTGGGGTGTCCTCCTGCCCAACCACGATCAGGCGTGGTGCTGGCTGGAAGAGCTACAGGCTGCGTCTAAGATGCCACCTGGCAGAGTCCCCGGGGTCACAGAGTGCCAGGGGCCGAGGGGCGCGGTGTCTTCCTGAGAGCCCGAGAGTGGCCTGGGGACACGCAGGACCTCCGGCAGCTCCCTGAGTCCCACAGCCGGGAAAGAACCGAGAGGAGAGCAAGCCCTCGAAGTGGAATGAGAAGTTTGCAGAAGCGACTCCCAAGAACCAAGGTTCAAAGCCCGGAGGAAACAAGACCCTCACGACCCGCGCCAGAGGGCGGCGTGCTGACAGCTGAGGACAGAACCGCTGGTTCTCCACCTCCCCCGCCCCAGAATGGGACCGCGTTCCTGCGTGGGAGGGAAAAGCCCTGACCTGGCTGAGATGAGGATTCTGCTATTTAGCAGGTGGGAGCTCACAGCACAGGAAACTTTTTAAAGTTCACTTACAGAAAAATTAAGTTGTTTCACATACATCAGAGTTTGGGCTCAAGGAGGTTCCAGTTATCTTCTTTTTTAAGGCAACATCCCTGATCCTGCGGCCTCTGTGCCGTAGCCTTTAGTGACAGTCACAACGAAAAGAGTCCTAAAATTGTCCTAAGAGACTCAGGGTGGGGGTGGGGGCCGTTCTATCATCTGTTAGGTATGAGAGCTGGGGGCACATGGTCAACTTTTTCAAGATACAACAGAGATCATGCATGCTGTGGTCTGTTTCCGAGTCAAAATAGTAACAACGGCTGGCTAACCTGAGCGGTTTATACGTGCGCAATGCTCTGTGTGAACGTCTCTTGACAAACTGTCATGCTTCTCCTCCCAGACAGACACACTGACACGCAGGACCCGAAGGAGCTCACCTGAGAGCCACACACCCGGCAGTTAGTGGAAATTCAGCCTGAACCTGAGCTGTGTGGCCGCAGGCCCAAGGTTCCCGGCCACGCTGCTCCAGGGCTGCTGTTGTCCTCACGGCAGACAGGTGCCGTGGGAGCCCAGCTCCTGGAAGCCGCTCCAGCCTCCAGTCTGGAAGGCAGCTCAGCGAAGCCTGGCTCCCATGCAGCGAGTGCAGAAGGGAAGACAGCCCGCCCCCCAAAAGCTGCTCTGGACAAGCTCAAGGTGAGGCCTGAGTTTGCTTTGACAAAAAATGTCTGTTTCAAGAAGACAAGTGCCAATGGCTGTCGTGGAAGCAGAAGGAGGCAGACTGAACTGCAGGTGGCCGGCCAGGGTCACTCTTGACCTCGCGGCTCTGCCCAGAGTCGGCAGTGGAAACGCAAAATGCGCTTGGTCATCACGGACTATCTCAGCCCCTCTCTAAGTGAGCCTCGGGGGAGAAAGTGGGTCACAGTCCGCGTGTTCTAGACTGGGCATGAGAAGCAGGCACAGAACCAGCTTGCTGGGTCAAGGGGGTTCTTTGCTCTATAATTTGACTTACAGGATTGGTTACAGGAGTGGACAAAGTCAACTAATGGCCTCCATTTTCATTGCTAATAAATGAAAATGATGTATGTAAAGCCTGATGGTAGATCGACCCTGGGGGTGTCTGAGTCACTGGGGCTCAAGCATCCATTTGGTCCTGTTTGTCCTGCTGCCACCAAGCAGAACGTTCTCACCTGCTGCCCAGCACAGGGGGAGGGACCTGACGAGCTCCTGGGTTATTGTTGGACATAGTGTGGTCTGGCTCTGGGTCAAAACAAATTTGGCCCTTTACAGTCTCTGAGGGTTGAGGCGAGTCCTGAAAGCCGGTGACAAGACCATAATAGGTCCTTTATGAACGTTTCTGTTCTCAGTGACAGTGAGCCTGGTGTTCAGGGCACTGACCTTGGCGGTGGCCTTCGGAGAGCCTGAGGCTGCTCTAAATGGAGGCTGCGCAGCTGGGACAGGGCTGTCCTGGGATCCCGGGGGCTCATTTGTACTTCCCGTTAGCAGGCTTCCGAGTGAGGGAGGAGCCTTCTGTGGGTGGAGAGACCAGACCAGACCAGGCACCGCCCCTTCCCCCACCTCCTGCCGGGACCACCAGGCCCCATGCCCCTTCCTCAGGGACTTTACCCGCACAGGTGCTGGAACTCAGAAGGAACGGAGGAGAAACCCAGGGAGGAGAGGGAGCGAGTTGTCTCCCAGCTCAGAGTGTTTGGGGACGTGGCCTCCCCAGTGCGTTCTTTCCAGATAACGCTGTCTGACCTTTGCAGGGTGGGGGAGGTGCCAAGGCCTCCGGCTCTCGCTGCCTTTTGCATCCACGTCAGTGGTTTTCAAACAGGAAGTAACCCTGGAGCTGAGGTGAGAGAGTAGGGTATAGACTCATCTTCAGGGCTCAGCTCTGCCCTCCCTGAGGGGCGGAGAGGCTGCACGGCCCACGGCCCCAAGATTAGGACGGGCGGTGTCAGCGCCCTCTGAGCACCACGGCTCTGAAGGGCGGCTCTCCTTCCCCTCTACCTGGCTTGCGATCACCTCATTGATCATGTTAGGGTAGAAGAAACGGCAGATTAGTGGTGTCGCCCCCTTTAGCCTGTACTGTGTAGGTCACAGCGAGGCTGCCATCTTGAAGACAGACAGCAGATCTAATGGGGCAGCTGAGGCCACTTCAGCATGGGTGCTTTGGAGCAGAGGCTGGGCTGGACCACTGTGTCACTGCCCCCGGGTTTCACAGCGTCCTGCAAGTCTTCTCCTCTCCAGAGACTCAAGCCTCCCTTACAAAGTGGGAGCAGTTATCACGTCTGCCTCACGGGATGGTTGTGAGAATTAAATGTGGCGAAATGCTTAGTGCCGTGCGTGGCACATGGCCAGTGCTCCAACAGGTCATGCTTGACGTTTTTGTAAAGGATGTGCCATGCCCCTTCTTACTAAGGGATGGAGAGAGAAGTGATGGTGAGAACTGTCGAGGTTTGGAACTACGTCAAGACCCTAGTTCTGACTCACCGTGTCATTGTCGAAGGACCCTCCTGAGCCAAGAATAAGGAGGGGGACAAGGTGGGAAGAGGGAGCAAGGGAATAGTGAAATTCCTCCACCTTCTAATTAGGCCTCAGGCTAGGTGAGCTCTGAGGAGCTCCTGGTACTAACAGCCCAGACTGGCGTGTATTTAAGAAGGGACAGACCCCTGTGCCTGTGTTCAGGTTATAACTTCTTCTGAACAAACCTCTCCAGTCTATGAGGGAATTGCATCGACAAAGTGTCAAGGGCCTGTAGAAATGGAGTCCATACCCTCTCCTTACACAAGAGGCAGTGAAGGCTCGGAGAGGTGAAGGGACTTACCCAAGGTCACTCGGTGTAAGAGCCTACACAGACCCAGGTCTTTCCTCTCCCAGTCCAGAAGCGTGTGAAGTGCCATAAACCAAGACCATATTGTTAGACTGGATTTTTAGAAAATGTCTTGAGTTGAGCCAGGTGGCTTTTTGTTGTTGTTTTTAGGTGCTATCAGTTTGCATGCTGTGAAATGAAGCACTTGACTTTTCATGGAAAACCTATAGTTTGTAAATATAGCACACGGTGGTCTGGATTTCATTGTTCTCTGAAAAAGAAATCTTGTTAGTGGATGAGACATGTGCTCAGCCCCATTAAACAGACCCGCAAATCTACTTCCCCAGCACCCCAAACACATCCAATAGAAATCTCCAGCTGACCTCACCAGGCACTTGCGAGAGTCCAGGATGAGCAAATGAGCCAAGACGGGGTTCACGCAGTCCAAGTGGGGGTTGGGATGAACTCACCGGGAGGAGACACTGGAGTGGGGAGGACGTGTAAATCATCATCCAAATCGGGAAACTTCTACGAGTGCAGGGGCAGCCCTTCATCACTACGCTGGGACAGCAGGTGCAAACTGGGACTCTCCTGGACCAACAGGGACACGTGGTCTTCATCTGAGCAAACACTTGAAGCAGGTGAGACAATCGACCCAGCAGACACCTCGGGAAAGAGTGGGTCAGGCAGAGGGAAGAGCAAGTGCCAGGGTCCTGAGGCCAGAGCAAGCCTAGCAAACTGGAGCCGTGCAAGGCTGCCCGTGTGTGTGGAGGGAGTGACAAAGCGAGAGCTGTCGGAGAGGAAGTCGGACAGGTGCTGGGCCCCAGATTGTTGAGGCCACTGCAAGGGTTTGGCTTTTCTCTGAGAGAAATGGGGAGCCGTGGCTGGGTCTGCAGCCTTGATCTGGCTTATGTTTTGCCAGGATTCACTTTGACCACTGAGTGCAGAGTAGACAGCAGGCTGGTGAAGGGGAAAGCTGGGGGACCAGGCAGGACGCAGCGGTGGGAGTGATGAGAAGGCAGACGCTGGATGGATTGTGAAGGTACAACCAGTAGGAGTTTGTTGAATTGGAAGTCAAGTGTATGAGACGGGAGCCAAGGATGACTCCGGGGTGCAAGGCCTGAGCACCTAGGAGGATAGAAGTAGCATTTGCTGAGCCGGGAAAGACTTTGGGTGGACCAGGCAGAGAGGGGAGGAGCAGTGACAATCAGGAGGTCACTTTGGGGCCCAAGAACTGTGAGATGGGACCGCCAGCAGGCTATCAGATACACAAGTGTGAAGGCCAGGGGATAGGTCTGGGCTGGAGAGATGCGCTTCAGAGTCAGCAGCATGTGGACGCCGCATGAAGCCTAGAGAAGGATGTGACTCCCCTTGCACCTCCAAGTAGTGCAAATACCCTTTTGCAGATCACATTTTTGTTTCTGGCCAAAGCAAATCAGAATGCTCATCCTCAAAGGCCCACCACAAATCTTAATCTGTCATGAAGTCTTTCCTAATTACGGCAATCCCTAGGAGACCTTCTTAATTTGTGTAATTGTCTGCCTCGCTGATTCATCAATTAATAACCATCTATTGGGCAAGTTCTGCTTACACGGCCCAGTGCTGGGCGCTGTGGGGACACGAAACAAGATCACCTGGTCCCTACTCTCAGAAAGCCGACAGCCAGCTGAGCAAATGGAAGGCACGTTGCCCAACGCACTGAAGAACACCAGGGTCTTTAAGGCGTCAGTCAGTGACGTGGGGGAGAGCCTCCTGAGTTTAGTCTTACTTAGAAAAGGCAGCTTCAGGGGACACATTTTTGGAAAATCTGAGTAGATGGTCTCTCTCCTAAAAGTCTTTCAGTTCTAAAAATCTGTGTTTCTACATATCTAGAAAAGTGGCTTTTTCTCTAGAGGAAGCAGATGGGATGGGGTAAGGGACACACTGGAGGTGGTAGCCCGCAGAGAAAGGGAAACCGTGAGCAATGCCTTGGGGGCAGGAGTGAGCACGGGGTGGGAGAGGAGGTGAGAGAGAGAAGGTCTGGATCTTAAGGGGTGTCAGAACCCGGCTTGAGTTTGGTGTCGTGGGCAACGCAGAGTGCATGGTTCATGGCTGCAACACAGGGCTGGACCGAGGAAGGGCTGGCCAAAAGTCAGGTGAAGCTCTTGTTATCAGGCTCAAGGCAATAAAGTTTGACCAAAATAATTGATTAGAACTGAAGACTAACTGTAGATCTAAGAGACCCTTCGTAGGAAGGGGAGAAGTGTGTGACAGCAGAGGAGAACACGGCCAGGAGAGGGGAGCAGGACGCCAAGAGCCCTGCCTGAGAAGGAGGAGTCGCACAACCACCAGCTGGGTTGCGGGGCTGGCGTTGGCGGAGAAGAGCTCACTTCGAGCAAGTCAGCTGTGGGAAGCATGGAGCACCTGAGAGCAGGGAGGGTGGAGGTCAGAGGTGGAGAAGAGGGAATTGGCCATGGGGGGCCCCGGGGAGCCTGGATACCCCATGCTTAGGGGTGGGTGATCTGTGCACATCCGCAAGCTTTGTCTCCCCGTGAGATGCCTGACACACTTCTATCTCATATTCTTGCAGTCTGTTGGGAGGCAGAACAGTGTGGCGATTAAGCACGTGGGGTCTGGTGTCAGACTCCCTCCATGCAAGTCCTGGTTCTACCCAGCACTGGCTCTAGCTGTGTGGCCCTGGGCACGTTACTTAGCCTCTCTAAGCCTCAGTTTCTTCCTCTGTAAGACAGGGGAGACCATAGTAGTTGCCTCATGGGAGTTGGGAGGATTAAAATTGACTGGGCACATGAGAAGTATTCAACCGTGTTGCCATCACCACACATGGCCACATCTTAGTAAACCATCACTGTTGGCAGAGCCCATGGAACTAATATGTAAAACCGTGCAGTCCCCTCTACCGGTTTGCCAGAGGGGAGGTTAAGGGAGAGGGTGAGCATCTATTGACCACCTTCTGCACGCCCACCACTCTGGTAAAAGCTCAACTGACCCTCTCAACAACCCCAGAAGGTCCCTGTCATCCCCATTTTATATACTAGCAAGTAGCAGCTCAAAAGAGTTCACGAGCTGCCCAAGGCCATACAGCTTATAAATGGGACGTATTTCTATGCCTTTAAAAATCCTGAAAGGCTACATTCCAAATTGTTATCTTCCTACTTTATATAGCTGCACCTAGTTTAAAACTTTCAACAAATATCTTTTATTCCTAGAATCAGTAAAAAATAGTCTTTCCATTTTGGGGGCCAAGGGAAGGGTCGGGCAGCCAGGCAGCCCCCGGTTACGTGCAAATGAAGAGCCTGGGGGCTTCTTCAACCAGCCAGCTTCTGACGCAATGTCGCCTGAGCCACGAGGAAAAGGGTAACTATGCGCAGCACTGAGGATGAAGAAATCGGGGGAAAAAGACAGAAAAGGAAGATGGGTAAGCGTGTAATGTATTTGAAAGAGATTTCCATCTAAGATAGTTAAAATAATAGAAACGTTTTCATGCTTAAAGGGATAAACTTCCCTAATCTGTCACACACTCTTAATCCCTGGATGAGGTGCCTCTGTTCTCAGAAAGTGGACACAACCTCCCTATATGTTGACCCCTAGGACCTTAGACCAGGCACAAATGCGATTAATTCTGTGACATCAACATATGTTAGCGGAAAAACCACAGAGGACTCCAGAGTCCAGATTAACTCTGTCCAAAGTTTGTTCTCATCGCATCAGATAATGACCTTCTGAAAAAAATATGAGGGAAATCCACTGACGAGGGGACCTTTGTGAGGGGTTTCAGGAGCTGAATTCCACTTTTATGGCGGCGTCTGCAGTCGGTATCAGGTTATTTGTGTTTTGAACCTGGTGATAATAGCAGATTTGTCAGCCATGTTAGAGGACGTTACTTCATTTTTAAAATAATTTTTAAATGGCTTAGCTATATTTGTCAGAATGTCATAGAAGGGAATTTGTCCTCAACAGGAATCAGAGAAGTTTGCCCAGACTCAGGGGAAAGCAAGGTGGTCTATTAGAAAGCGAGATGAGGTGACTTAAAGGAAATCTTGACAATCAATCTATTAGTCAATCATGCATCTCTGTGAAAGTTTACATTTCATACTTTCCCTTCTAAAGAATTTTTATTCTGGCAGGTGCATGCAACGTAATTCAAGTCAACCAACAGTTAGTTTTTGAACACCTACTGAAAACACACAAAAGTGAAGAAAGACATAGTCTCTCTTCTCAAGGGGTCATAATTGGCTGCAATACAGTGTCATAAATTCTATCTACACACACACACACACACACAAAGTACCCTGGGATGAAAGATGGGGTAGAAATTAATTCTTTATTGGGCCAAAATGAATGACCTAGTAGGTCAAAGAAAACTACCAAGAGACGCCTTGGGCTGAAGGTTTTGCAGCATATCAACCACCAATTTATCATTCATTTGCCTCTTGCTGCCCATAGGCCTCTTGAGAGTCAAGAAATTAGTTCTGCTGTTCCTAACTTTGCTTTAAGAACCCTGCTTGCTGATTTTAGCTTTCAAACAAAGTCTGGTGGGAAAACAGTGGAAATTCTGGACCTTAAGAACAGATTGAACAATTAAGGAAAAAAAAGAACAGATTGAGGTATTTTTCCCAGAAATTGGACAAATTTTAAAACTTTCAAGCTAAGAGAAAAGAGGCAGGATAAAAAACAGCTTCTTCCCTCCAACAGGAAGCTGAAGTCCCCTGGCAGAGGTGGGGAGGAAAGGTGACAGACCCCACTCCACTCTGCCTTGACCTCCATGCCCTCCTGAGAAATACTGAAATCCCATCCAGAGGGGATCCCCTGAGGGGTAGGGAGGGAGGGGACTGGGGTCATCTCCATAGTTAGCAAACCCTGCCTCCAGCTACTCTCTTGGGTTCCACCCCATCCCAAGACAGCTGACAAAGTCAGGGACCTTGAGGGTATAACAATTGACTGACAACCTCCCAGCTCACCTGTAACCCAAGCCAGGCCCACATTCCCCCACATTGAAGACCAGGTTGCTCGTGTGTTCGCCATGTTGCCCCTCCAGATCAGTCTACCTTGTCCTTGACCAGAGAGCCCCCCGCCCTGACTGCAGTGACCCAGGTGATGAGGGTTACTGCTTGTTTTCCTGGAAAACTCTGGCAGGTTCTCCATTTTCCCATGGCCTGCCAGTGTGACCGATGGGCTCTCCTTTGCCACCTTCGGCTACTTTCAGAACTGCAGGCGCTCGGATCCCTGAGTGGGAGCCCCTTCAGTCTTTCCCAGGGAATGGACTGATTCTTCCAGTGCTGTCCGGCTCCTGGTATTTCCAACTCATTGGCTGCCTCTCAGGCGTTTAGATAACAATTGTCCTTATTTGACCAGAGAGCGATATTAAAACACAACAAAACAAAACCTTAGAAGCCTTGACTTTTTTTGGTGAACTCTCAGTTACCAGCTTCTCCTCTGCCTCTGATGAAGGGGCGATGTGTTTCTTTATCAGCTCCTTGTGCTTGGTTTACCTAAAGGGCAGGCTTCTATCGTTGGTATATGTCTCATACATTGAGCCTCTTCCTCAGGCTGTGGTACTAGGCCAGCTGCTGTAAGAAGGACGGATTCCACCAAAACGTGGACACAAAGCATCACTGTGCAGCCAAATCCACACTGGGTTATGCTCCCAGAAACAGTCTCTTCACAGTTTCTCTCTCCACTCATGAGTGACTTTTTTCCTATGCCTTTCAGATTACCAGCTTCGAAGGCCTAAGCTCCACCTCCCCCAGGAAACCTTCCTGGTTGTTCCAGCCGACAGAGAAAAGGCAAGGACAGCTCATGAAGATTAGACAAGTATCGACGTGGTGGCTTCCAACGGCACCTCCCAGGCCTCGAGCATTCACTGGTGGTGAATCCAGGGTCACAGTGATTTGGGAGTCAGATGGCGGCCAACTGTCAATCGGGAAGTCTCTCCAGGGCCAGCCTGTCATACTGGGGCTCCAGACAGGGCCCAAATCCTGAGAACAAAACAGGGCAGTGGGAACCAAAATGAAAATTCATTCCTGGGCGTAGAAGCCCACAGGGTGGGGAGAGCTGTACTTCATGGAGTAACTAGAGCCAGGAGATCAATGCAGGACACGTACCTTGACTTGGCATAGCATAGATGATTATCCGAAGAACAGTACAGGAGTCCCGACACCAGGCACAGCCAAAGAAGGCCACTGGATAAGAACGTGGCTAAGGAGTCTGTGTTCCCGTCCTGACACTACCCCTCATTAGCTGAGTTACGTCTCAGCCACAGCTTCCCAACCTACCTCCTTGGGTTGTTACAAGGGCTTGATGAGATGATGGATAAAAGGCACTTTTTTCTATGCTTAGCACATTGATGTAACATTCAACTAATGTTAGCTACCGCTATTTTTCTGGCTCATAGCATTGTACCTGGCACACAGGATATGTTCAATAACCAGTCATGATTGGATAGTGACTAAATGGATCCTGGACATGGGCGAGAAACCAACGCCAAATCCTGCCAGGAAGGGGAGGGCTGAGGGGCTGGCAAGGAGTCTAAACTTGGCTTGCTCTGGCCTAATTTACTCTGGAAATGCAAGCAAAGTGGAGGATGGCAGAGGTTACGGCAAAGGAAATTGGGAAGGAGAGCAATTCTAATGAAACCTGCTTGTTTCTAAGCTGCCACAAAGATGGTTTTGGTTTTTAGAGTGTAGCCAAGGGGCTTTGGGGGTGGGAGGGCAGGGCAGGTCTGAGGCTGGACACAGTAGCTTGGGTCAAATAAAGGAAATGCTACACAAAAGAAGGGAAAGAATCTGGCAAGTAAGTCTGTCCACTTGTTTTTTAATATAAAAAGTCTTAATTGCACCCATTAGGGAGGGTCCACTCAAATCAGATTCTAATCTAAAACCAGGATTCTTCACCTGGGCCCATAAATTTCTGGTGGTTTATGAGGGACCCATGAACCACCCAAAATTGCACTCAATGTTGTGTTTGCTTGCATGATCTTTTGATAAGGGGAAGGAGATAGAAAGGGGTTCAGAGCTATTAGATTCTCTGCGTGATCTGCCACCCAACTTTTCAAGAACCCCTGACTCTCTAAGAACACATGGACTTTGTAAAGTCAATGAAAGGATTGTGGGGAAAGATCCACACTGTGAAATGAGAACTATGTTCCACTCACCATATTGTGAGCTTAGCACAAATTATACAATGATAAAGGTAACTAGAGCATAGCAATTAAAATGGAAGTTTCTGGAATCGTTAGAATTTTCTTCAAAATCTAGCTGTATACAGTAGTAGTTGTGTGACCATGGGCAAGTTAGCTAAGCCCTTTATATCAGTTAGTTATCGCTGCATAGTAAGCCATCCAAAAACTCAGTGACTTAACATAACAATCATTTTTATTTCTCACACGTCTGCAAGTCATCTGGAGACTGGCTGACCTAGGGTGGGCTTGGCCGCTGACAGCCCTGCTCCACATGTCTCTCGTCCTCTTCTTGGGGCCAGAGGGCTGGCCCACATGTCTTCTGCTCCAGGCATAGCAGAGGCACACAAGAACAAGCAGAAACATGCTAGGCGTCTTGGGCCTGAGCTGTAGACTGGCACCCTGTCACCTTCACCTCATGCTGTCAGCCAGAAGAGTCACACAGTCAGCTCAGGTCCAGGGTAAGGAAGGAAACCCGCCCTCTTTGCAGAAAGAACAGCAAAGTTACGAGACTGGAGCTTTATTGGAACATTAAAAAGATAACGTATGTCAAAATACTTTTCACAGTGCCTGGCACATGTATTCAATAAATAACACCTCATTATTATCATTAAAACTATTTTATTGCCACGCGCTTTGTGCTCTGGTCAGGCCTGGATGCCCCTTCTCCTTGGTCAGGTTCTCGCCTTCTGATGTCGCTTCTATGTGCCCAGGCCTCTGCTACCGTCTGCAGAACTATTTGC
Organism: Equus caballus; assembly: GCF_041296265.1. NCBI lineage: Eukaryota > Metazoa > Chordata > Mammalia > Perissodactyla > Equidae > Equus > Equus caballus. Next base: position 100,052,842 of record NC_091690.1, on the reverse strand, counting down.
CAAAACTCAAATCCCTTATTTTAGATAATGTGCTTCATCACCACTAATGGGACCCACCAGCACCATGCGCCTCCTGACGCCGTGCACTAGGAAGGGCACAGCCTCCTGTGCGGTCCTGCCAACACTGTAGAACCCAAATCTAACAGCAAGAAACAGGAGAGAAAACCATATTGAAGGACGGTCTACAAAAAAACCAGCCTGTGCTCTTCAAGGCTGCCAATCACAGAAGATAAAGGAAGGCTGAGCCCCACCCACATAAAGACACTACGGGGACGTGACAGCTAAGTGCAGTGCATCTTCCTGCACTGGATCCTGAGCCAGGAAAAGTCACTGTAAAGGATGTTATTGGATCAATTGGTGAAACGTGAGCATGGGCTGTAGATTAGATCAGAGGTCAGCAAACCATGGTCCTGAGGCCAAACCCGGTCTGCCTCTGTTCTTGTAAATGAAGTTTTATGCAAGCACAGCCAAGTCCACTTGTTCTTGAACTGTCTGTGGTGGCTTTTGCACAACAAATGCAGCATTAAGTACTTGCACAGAGACCATAGGGCCTACATGGTGAAAATATTTACTGTGTGACCCTTCACAGAAAGAAATTGCCTACCCTGCATTGAATAAAAAGTTTTGCTAAATTTCCTAATTTTAATCGCTGTACTGAGTTATGTAAAAGTATGACCTTATTTGTGGAAAATCCACATTAAAGCATTCGGGGGTGACGTGTCATTGTGTCTGCCACGTGCTCTCAAGTGTTCAGGGAAAGAAATCATACAGAGAGAGGAGGGGGAGGCAGAGAATGATACAGCAATGTCGAAAAATGCTAACAACTGGTGGATCTGGGTAGAGCCTGTTCTCGGGCGTCCATTTATCGGAGACGTGGCCCAAGGTCCTGGAGGAGAATTTTGCATGTGTATCAAGCTTATCCTCACGATGGCCACTTCCCTTCCACGAAGGCTGGCCTCCCCCTGCCGGGTCACAGAGGCCATTTCTAAAACTTAAAAATGACCCTGAGTGAAGGAGTCGTTGTCCTGGGACCCTCCCGCCCGAGGACAGAGTGACTGGAGGGACGCAAAGGCCTGGACTTGGTGTCTCGGTTGCTACAGGAGAGCACGTTCCCTGTGGTGTCCTTTCCAGCCCCGTCTCTCCTCCCAGCAGCTCCTGGTGATCTTCTCAGAAGAATGGTTTGGTGGGGCTGGTTCTCAGGAGAATGGGGGGTGTGCAAGGGATGGGACAGGACTCAGCCATTGCGAGTGAAGCATTCCTGGAAACAGGGAACATCTCCTGCCTCCTCAGAGATCCGGGCACTGGAGCCCAGGGCAGGGCAGGGTCCGGGGACCACACATGCTACCCCCACATCTGGGAGGATGCAGCCCAAGAGGCCCAAGGGAGGCTGCAGCCGGCAAGTGTGGGACTGAGAAGCTGACCTCGCTGAGGCTCCTAAGGTTCCTTCCTAAGGAAGGCTCTGCAACTCGGCTCCAGCCAGGGAGACCCTAGAAGGATTTCCAGTCCTCTGTTTTGCATACAAGAAGCAGAAGGATTCTTTTTAAAAGATGAAGTGTGTGTCTATTTTTCGCTCCTATAGCACCAAGAGTCTCCGAGTTAGAATAAAAGATCCTCTGTCCTAACAGGCAAAGGGCCCCAAAACACCAGTCGGTGCTGCCCCACCACACGCAGGCAGGCAGAGCTGCCACCTCTATTTCAGAAAGCTGGGAGGGGTAAGGGACTTACCCAGGTCCCTAGGCCAGCAGGGCCTGCGACGTGCGGGGAGCCAGCAGGCCTTGCCTTCCCAGCCCAGAGCGCCCAGGAGGAAGCCTCTCTTGTGTGCTGTGGGCGGGCAGCTTCGGAAAGGAAGATTCTCTGAGCACAGGTTTTTCTGATCCTAGACAAAATCAGGTAAAGGAAAAAGTGGAAGTGACTCCTGAGGCTCCACGGGGCCCCCCGAGGGCACCCTCGCTGCAGGGCGGGAGCAACACTGCCCCTGTGTCTACCGGGACCAAGTTCTGGGTGGGCCCCAGTGCAGTTTCTTCCTTGCCCCTGACCTGGGCAGGGCCTGGAGGGCACCTCTGTCCATATGTCTAATGAGGGATAGATGTGGGGACAGGCATGCTTGCTGTCTCTTCAGAGCACCTCCATGTAATTCCACCTTTTCCGAGCTGTGTAGAATGGAGTCGTGGAAAAGCCCCACTGGTGGTGGGTTTGCAGCTCCCTGGGCTCCGACTGGGACAGCTGGTGATGATAATGATCTTGCATTTACGTGGACCTTTCCATCCAGATGGATCTGTAGAGCTCGGCAGGATTCACAACCGATCACGCAAGCGCAGAGCCAAACTCTGCTGTCTGCGAGGTGCCGCCAGCTCCCACAGAGGGCACGACACTGCTGAGGGCTCGGTCAACACCAAGCAGGAGCGTGTTCTGGGTCCACAGACTTGAGCTAAAGGAGGAATTTGCTAATCATGATAGCTCCCGAACAAAACAGGCTGCATGGGACAGCTGGAGAGCTGGGGCCGTGGGGAGGGACGGCTGTGCCAAGGACAGCAGGACTTGACCCTCTGTGGAGCGCAGAACCCACCCCTGCACACCCAATGAGGGAGGCAGGGGGAGCCGAAGGTGGGGAGACAGCTGGGGCCCAAAAAACTGCAGATCACACCTCCAGATCAGCATTTGCCTGAGTGTGTCCACAAAACATTAGTCCTTCCTGCAAATGCTCCTCAAACAGAGATGAATTTTGGAGTCAACTGAGTTTGGGAAAGGCAGCAACTGGATCCCCAGCTGGAGACTCGCAAGGACCGTGAACATATCAAAATTTCTGAGAAGTCAAGAAACCTGCCCAAACTTAACCCAGGGCACCCCAGGCTGATTGGACCTCAGTGTGTCTGTTTTCCTCGCAGCATGCTGCAGAAGGTGGTACACACCCCGACCTAATCGGCTATAGAGTTAGCCCAGTCTGATGTAAGGTTTTCCATTTCCATGTGTTTCAGTCAAAAATGTATATGTTCTGCTTAGACCTGGGATAATATCAAAGCGCTGAACCATTGTTATAAACCATCTTATTCAATCTTGTAGGAACCACGGAGAAACTAAGGCCCAGAGATGGATGTCACATGGCAGACTCACACAGCAACTTGGTGGCAAAGCCAGGGACAGGCTTATACCTCAATTTAATCCTGACCCATTATACAAGATATAACTATAAATGTCATGACCTATTTTTTGACAAAAATACATACAAGATGTACCACAAAGAAATTCTACATAACCCCTGCCTTCTTTCTTGGATTCCATTATGTCTTCCACTTTTTTTCAAGTAAAAGCTTTTCTATATCGGGTAGAATCCTCCACCACTTTGGGTCTGAGATATTTGTGGGTTGAGGGTAAGTCTTACCTGGATCCATGGGAAGTTCTGCTGTATTCTGTGCATTCACTAGTATGTTTGTCACTCACACACACACATGCACACATATACATACACATATATACACACACATGCACACACATATACCTGTGTACACATACATACACATGTGCACGCTTAAACATATACACATATACACATGCACACACCTGCACACATACACATATACACTTGCATACATTTCCAAAACAAACTCCCAAGAGACCTGAGATGAGCAGGAAATGAATTCTGGAGGCTGTGACCCTTGAGCCCTGCTGTCCAACACAGTGGCCACCAGCCACAAGTGGCTACTTAAAATTGTAATGTATGAGTGCTATCAGCATCATGACAGAGTGAGTTGTTCCCTTAGTCTCTTCCCTTTAAGTTACAACTACATGGATATTCATTAACCAGCAGAGGATTGCCTGCACAGCACATCAGGACTTCTGAGAGGTCTATGCAGCTATATGTCTGAAAGTGGGTGGGCTGGATCCCTGGGAAGTGGTGGAACTAGGTGAGCACATCCCTCCCCCTCCCCAGTGGCAACAAGGCAGGTCACAGATCCTTACACATCAGCCAGTGCAACTGTAACAGGAGGCAGGGACAGCCCAGCCTGTGCAAATGCTCTCAGAGTTGCAGCCTGGCCCATTATGGCATGGAGTGCCTGCCATGCTGTGGTGGTCCAGCCCATGGGAACACTCTATACCAAGTGGTGGCAGCTCAGCCCCTGCAAAGGTGCCCACCTGCTGAGCACAGCACAGGCAAGAAAGTGCCCCACCCATTCAGAAGGGGCCCCCTCCTGCAGAGCACAGCAACTCATGGGACCCACAAGGTAGTAGCTGAGCCCCAGCATGGGTGCCCCTCACCCCTAGTGCAGAGCAGGCAAGAAAGTGTCTGGCCAGCTCAGAAGGCACCCTGTCCACGTAGCACAGGAGCTCACAAGACTCATCAAGTGGCAGCTCATTCACCACATAGGCTCCCCTCCCATCTGACACACAGCAGCTGAGCTGGTCCCCTGTTGAGCACAGAGGCTCCGCCTACAGTGCCCAACCCATGCACCCAGCACAGAGACCTTGTCCACATGAGCATAACCAACAGAGCAGCTGCAGCCAACCTGGGCAAACACAGAGCAGCCCTACCCACACAACTTCCAGCAGAGGGGGCAGGATCAGAGACACAGCTCCTGCTCCCTCAGCGGTGGCAGGTAGAATCTGCAACCTGCTACTACCACAAATGCGCCAGCAAAGGATCAACTCATCAAACATCCTGAAGAACTTCAGAGCACAAGGAAATTGACAAGTCTCCAGAAACCAATCCTGAACTCACAGAAATTTACAATCTAAATGACAGAGAATTCAAAACAGTTTTCATAAAGAAACTTAACAAGTTATAAGAAAACTCAGAAAGACAGTTCAATGAACTCAGGAATAAAATTAATGAGCAGAAAGAATACTTCACAAAGAGATTGAAATTCTAAGAAATACAAACAGAAATTCCGGATAATTAATGAGATAAAAAATAATCTAGAAACCATAAACAGTAGAGCTGATGTTATAGGGGACAGAATTAGTGAATTAGAGGACAGAAACATAGAAATGCTTCAGGTAGAGGAGGAGTGAGAACTAAAAATTTTTTTATAATGAAGAAATTCTTTGAGAAATATCCAACTCAGCTAGGAAAAGCAACGTAAAGATGATAGGTATTCCAGAGGGGGAAGAGATGGCGAAAGGAGCAGACAGCTTGTTCAAAGAAACAATAGCTGAAAACTTCCAAACCTGGGGAAAGAACTGGACTTACAAGTAAATGAAGTCAATAGAACTCCTAATTACATCAATGCAAAAATACCTTCTCCAAGGCATATAGTATTAAAACTGGCAAAAGTCAATGACAAAGAAAAAATAATAAGGGCAGCAAGGCAGAAGAAAATAGCTTACAAAGGAACCCCTGGCAGGCTTTCAGTGGATTTTTCAGCAGAAACGTTACAGGTTGGGAGAAAATGGAATGATATATTCAAAATGCTGAAAGACAAAAAACTTCAGCTAAGAATACTCTGTCCAGTGAAACTATCTTCAGATATGATGGAGAAATAAAACATTTCCCAGATAAACAATAGCTGAGGGAGTTCATCACCACTACACCTCCCTTACAAGAAATGATAAAGGAAGCCCTCCTACCTGAAATAAAAAGTCAAAGGTTTCAAAAGCTTTGAGCAAAGAGACAAATAGTCAGACAAAATCAGAAAACTGCAGCTGTCTATCAGAATAAGTTAGCAAACAATTATAACATAAAACATAAAGGTAAGGAAAGCATCAAAGTAACTATAAACACTTCAATTTAGTCGCAAACTCACAACACAGAAAATGACAATTTGTGACAACAATAACTCAGAAGGGAAGAGAATAGGGATGGAACCTTCTTAGGCTAATGGAGAAAACAGACTATCAGGAAAAGGACTATCTCATCTATGAGACCTTTTATACAAACTTCATGGTAACCACTAAACAATGAATTAAAATGGAGTCACAAGTCATAAATAAAGAGAAAACTGATAAAGCCATCACAGAAAACCACCAAACTTAGATGGGAATCGGAAATACAAGGGAAGAGAAACAATGGAAATATAGAAAAACCAGGAAAAAAGAGACAATGCAGTATTAAGCCTTCATATATCAATAATCACTCTAAATGAAAATGGATTGAATTCTCCAATCAAAAGACATAGGGTGGCCGGATGGATTAAAAAACAAGACCCAACAATATGCTGCCTTCAGGAAACACATCTCAGCTCTAAAGACAAACACAGGCTCAGAGTGAAGGGATGGGAGATGATACTCCAAGCTAATGGAAAACAAGAGAAAGCAGGTCTTGCCATACTTAGATCAGACAAAGCAGACTTCAAGATAAAAAAGTCAATGAGAGACAAAGAGGGGCAGTATATAATGATAAAAGGGACATTCCACCAAGAAGATATAACACATATGAATATATATGCACCTAATACAGGAGCACCAAAGTACATAAAGCAACAATTAACAGACCCAAAGGGAGAAATTGACAGCAACACAATAATAGTAGGGGACCTCAACATTCCACTTACATCAATGGATAGCTCATCCAGACAGAACGTCAACAAAGAAACAGTGGCCTTAAATGAAACACTAGATCAGATAGACTTAATAGCTATATATAGAAAATTCCATCCCCAAACAGCAGAATACACATTCATCTCAAATATACACAGAACATTCTCAAAGACAGACAATATGTTGGGAAACAAGGGAAGCCTCAATAAATTTAAGAAGATTGAAATCATATCAAGCATCTTTCCCAACCATAGTGCTATGAAACTAGAAATCAACTGCAAGAAAAAGTTTGGAAAACCACAAATGTGTGGAAACTAAACAACATGCTACTGAAGAACCATTGAATCAATGAAGAAATCAAAGGAGAAATCAAAAAATACCTGGAGACAAATGAAAATGAAAATACAACATACCAACTCTTATGGGATGCAGCAAAAGTGGTTCTAAGAGGGAAATTTATAGCAATACAGGCTCAACTCAACAAACAAGAAAAATCTCAAATAAATAATCTTAAACTGCGCTTAACAGAACTAGAAAGAGAAGAAGAAACAAAGCCCAAAGTCAGCAGAAGGAGGGAAATAATAAAAATTAGAGCAGAAATAAATGAAATAGAGACTAAAAAACACTAGAAAGGATTAATGAAACTAAGAGCTGGTTCTTTGAGAAAATTAACAAAATTGAAAAACCGTTAGCCAGACTCACCAAGAAAAAAGACAGGAGGCTCAAATAAATAAAATTAGAGATGAAAAAGGAGAAATTACAATGGATACCACAGAAATATAAAGGATTACAAGAGAATACTATGAAAAACTATATGCCAGCAAATTAGATAACCTAGAAGAAATGGATAAATTCTTAGACTAGACTCATACAACCTCCCAAAACTGAATCAAAAAGAAACAAAGAATCTAAATAGATCAATCACAAGTAAAGAAATTGAAACAGCAATCAAAAACCTCCCGAAAAATAAAAGTCCAGGAGCAGATGGCTTCTCTGGAGAATTCTACCAAACACTCAAAGAAGACTTAATACCTATCCTTCTCAAAATATTCCAAAAAATTGAAGAAGATGGGACACTTCCTAACACATTCTAGAAGGTCAACATTACCCTGATACCAAAACCAGACAAGGACAACACAAAGAAGGAAAATTATAGGCTAATATTGCTGATGAACATAGATGCAAAAATCCTCAACAAAATATTAGCAAACTGAACACAGAAATATATTAAAAGGATATACACCATGATCAAGTGTGATTTATACCAGGGACACAGGGATGGTTCAACATTCACAAATCAATCAATGTGATGCACCACATTAACAAAATGGGGAATAAAAACCACATGATTATCTCAATAGATGCAAAGAAAGCATTTGACAAGACACAACATCCATTTATGATAAAAACTCTCAAGAAAATGGGTATGGAAGGAGAGTATCTCAATATAATAGAGGCCATATATGACAAACCAATGGCCAACATCATACTTAATGGTGAAAAACTGAAAACCATCCCTCTGTCAACAGGAACAAGACAAGGGTGTCCCCTCTCCACTCCTATTCAACATACTACTGGAGGTTTGGGCCAGAGCAGTTAGGCAAGAAAAAGAAAAGGCATCCAAATTGCAAAGGAAGAAGTGAAACTCTTGTTATTTGAGGATGACATGATTCTATATATAGAAAACCCCGAAGAATCCACCACAAAACTATTAGAAATAAGGAACAGCTACAGCAAAGTTGCAGGGTACAAAATCAACTTTCAAAAATCAGTTGCATTTCTATACACTAATAGCGAACTAGCAAAAAGAGAAGTCAAGAATATAATCTCATTACAATCACAACAAAACGAATAAAATATCTAGGAATAAACTAAGCCAAGGAGGAGAAAAACCTATACACTGAAAACTGTAAGACATTATTGAAAAAATTAAAGAAGACATGAAGAAATGGAAAGATATTCCATGCTTGTGGATTGGAAGAATAAACATAGTTAAAATGTCTGTATTACCCAAAGCAATCTACAATTCAGTGCAATCCAAATCATAATCCCAACGGCATTCTTCACATAAATAGAACAAAGAATCCTGAAATGTATATGGAACAACGAAAGACCCCAATAGCCAAAGCAATCCTGAGAAAAAAGAACAAAATTGGAGGCATCACAATCCCTGGTTTCAAAATATACTACAAGGCTATGGTAATTAAAACAGCATGATACTGGTACAAAAACAGACACACAGATCAGTGGAACAGAATTGAAAGCCCAGAAATAAAACCACACACCTATGGACAGCTAATCTTTGACAAAAGACCCAAGAACAGAAAGGAAAGTCTCTTTAATAAATTGTGTTGGGAAAACTGGACAGCCACATACAAAAGAACAAAAGTGAACCATTGTCTTACACCATACATAAAAATTTACTCAAAATGGATTAAAGACTTGAACCTAAGACCTGAAAACATAAAACCCCTAGAAGAAAATAGGGGTAGTACACTTTGACATCAGTCTTAGCAGTATCTTTTTTACCATGTCTACTCAGGCAAGGGAAACAAAAGAAAAAATAAACAAATATGACTACATCAGACCAAAAAGTTTCTGCAAAGCAAAGGAAACCATGGACAAAACAAAAAGACAACCCACCAACTGGGAGAAAACATTTTCAAATCATATACCTGACAAGGGGTTAACTTCCAAAATATATAAAGGACTCATACAACTTAACAACAAAAAAAAACAAACAGCCCAATCAAAACATGGGCAGAGGACATCAACAGACATTTTTCCAAAGAAGACATGCAGATGGCCAATAGGCACATGAAAAGATGTTCAACATCACTAATCATCAGGGAATTGCAAATCAAAACTGCAATGAGATAGCACATTACACCTGTCAGAATAGCTATAATTACAAAGACAAAAAATAACGTATGTTGAAGAGGTTGTGGAGAAAAGGGACCCCCTCATCCACTGCTGGAGGGAATGCAAAATTGTGCAGCCACTGTGGAAAACAGTATGGAGAATTCTCAAAAAATTAAAAATAGAAATACCATATGACCCAGCTATCTCACTACTGGGTATCTATCCAAAGAACTTAAATCAACAATTCAGAGAGATTTACTCACCCCTATGCTCATTGCAGCATTATTCACAATAGCCAAGACGTGGAAGCAACCCAAGTGCCCATCCACTGATGAATGTGTAAAGGAGATGTGGTATATATATGTATACAATGGAATACTACTCAGCCATAAAAAAACAACAAAATTGTCCCATTTGTAACCACATGGATGGACCTTGAGGGTATGACGTTAAGTGAAATAAGCCAGACAGAGAAAGACAAACACCACATGATTTCACTCACATGTGGAAGATAAACACATAGATAAGGAGAAGAGGTTAGTGGTTACCAGAAGGGGAAATGGGGTGGGGAGGAGGGTGAAAGGGGTAAGGGGGGCACATATGTATGGTGACAGATAAAAATTAGACTGTTGGTGGTGAACGTGATGCAGTCTATACAGAAACTGATATATGATAATGTACACCCAAAATTACACAATGCTATAAGATAATATGACTGCAATAAAATAATTGAAAAAGTAATAAAATAAAATAATAAAATCGTAGTTTAAATTTATTAAAATAAAATCAAATAATATAATTCAGCTCCTCAGTGACACCAGTCGCATTTCAAGGGCTTGATACCTGTACGTGGCTGGCTATCATACTGGGCAGTGCAGATGAAAACATTTCCGTCTTTACGGACCGTTCTGTTAGATGGCGCTGCTCTGACTCATCCATAGCAGCACCAGGCAGGGGCTCCTTGTTGCACTTCCTTCAGGGCAGTATATAATCCTGCACTTCTTCAAAAAGTAGAAAAATCTGTGTGCTGAACAAGAGTACTTGCAGGTCATCGAAAAGTAACAGTATCTCCTAAATACAGGAGTTAAAGGCAATGATCATTGAAAGACTTAAATTCACACCAATAAGACAGGTAATGTGGCAGCCACGTTTTTATCTCCTTCCTGCCTCCAGGTTCCAAATTAAACTACCGTCCCAGTCAAATGGACCACTCAACACCAAGACGTGAGCAAGTTCATGTTCACTTGACGTTGGGACTTTGGGGTCTCCTTAATCTCTTTTACTATGTGTACCTCCGTAAATAACCACTCTTTACTCTGCGTCTGAGTACCTGCCTTTCTGGTCCTAGAGTTGGCTTTTGGACCAGATGACTACATGTGGTTGATTTCTTTTCAACAGCTGTTCAGTAGTAACTCTTTACTCAGCCCCAAGTTGGCAATATTACTTCCAAAGTCAACCTCTTTTACTATCTTTCTTTGGGGAAAAAAAAGTTTTTATTTTATTATTTATTTATTTTTGCTGGGAAAGATTCGCCCTGAGCTAACATCTGTTGCCCATCTTCCTCTCTTTTTTCTTTTCCTCCCTTAAGTCCCAGTGCACAGTTGTATATTCTAGTCGTAAGTCCTTCCAGTTCCCCTGTGTGAGCCGCTGCCACAGCACGGCTACTGACAGACGAGTGGTGTGGTTCCATGCCTGGGAACCAAACCCGGGCCGCTGAAGTGGGTCACACTGAACTTAACCACTAGGCCATCAGGGCTGGCTCAGATTTTATTTTTTAGAGTAGTTTAAGTTTATAGCAAAATGGAGAGGAAATCACAGACTTCTCACATACTCCTTCCTCCCATGGTCCCCCACACAGCCTCTCCCACCATCACGTCTACACCACGTGGTACATTTGTTACAACTGATGAACCAACACCAACACATTATTATCACACAAAGCCCATAGTTTGCATTAGGGTTACTCGTGCTGTTGCACAGTCTCTGTATTTGGACAAATGTACACAGACATGTAGCCACCATTATAGCACCATACAGAATAGTTTCACTGCCCTGAAAATCCACCGTGCTTTGCCTTTTCATCCCTCCCTCCCACCAAGCCCTGGCAACCAAGCCCCGTTTTCTTCCAGAACTCCGTGCACTTTCTGGACATTCCTACCCCTAGCTGCTGCTGATGGCAACCTTACAAAGCAGAGAGGGCAGCAGGTGCATTTCCATCTTCTAGCTGAAGAGACTGAAGTCCGAACCCTCAGCTGAGCAGTGGCAGAGAGGAAGGAGCCCGGGATGCTGGCTTTGCCCTTGGCTCCCGGCTCCCAGCTCTGGGCCAGCCGGCCGCTCTCTAGAACCCTCCCCTCCTCTCATTTGTCACCACGACCTCATCCTCCCTACTGTGCGGCCTCCCAGCCAGACCCGGGCGCAGAAGCATCATTGCGCTGGTTTTGTTCTGGGATTCCGGCGTTTGTTCTTTTCTCAGGATCCCCCAGGTTGCTCAGACAGAGTGGCTGCCAGTCAGCCCCAAGAGTCCTGGAATTTGGCCTCAAACCAAGTTTGCCTGGGGCCAGCGCTCGCCCCTCCCCGGCCCAGGCTGGCAAGAGAAGGAAGGAAGGAAGCCCCTCGGCTCAGGGAAGAGAGCTCCAGCTTTTAACTTCCAACTTTCTTAAAAATTCTGGAGTCAGATTTACATCCCTCAGGTGGCAAAAGGTTCACAGTATTCCCCTTTAAGCAGGAGCGTGCTGTTCTCTGAGCTCCATCACCCAAGGGAGCCCAGCTTCCAGCATTTTCCCACTGCCCTGCTGCAGCAAAGCCCACCCTTCCCCCATGGTAATAGAATTTTTAGCTGGGCTCCGTGGCTGCCCAGAATAACATTACATTTCTCCATGTCCCGTGCAGCCAGGTGTGACAAGGTCTGGCACAGATTTGTGCAGGACTGAGGCTTGCAACTTTCAGAAAGAAAGAGAGCATGACCTTCTCCCTCCCTTTCCTTCTTCCTTCTGGCTGGAATGGGGCACAGTTGTGAAGCTAGAGCAGCTCTCCTGGGCCACGAGGTGGCCTTGTAAATGGAGCTTTGGGTAGCAGATAAAGAGAACTAACAGAGCCAGCATCTCTGGCCCTGGGGAATGTCACACCAGCCTGGACCATCCTCCTGGACCTTTGCACGAGAGAGAGGAGTAAACTTCTGTTCTATTTAAGCCACTTATGTTGTGTTTTCCACATTCACAGATGAGCCTAATGCTGAGTAGTACTCCTGCCCCATGTATTAACAGTAATAACTGTAGTAATGAGAAAAACAGCAGCTACAACTCTGAACGCTGATTCTGTCCAGGGCACCGTGCTCAGCACGTTACAGACAGAATCTCATTCAATCCTCACGCGGCCCAACCAGGTGGACACTGTAATCACCGCTTACCCAAGAGAAGACTGAGGGTGGATGGAGCAAGCAGCCTGCTCCAGGCGACACGTTAACAAATGCCAGGGTGGGAGGGAAACTCGACTCTGACAGGCAGGGCAGGGGCCCTGCAGAGACGGGGTGGAGCAGCTGGTCAGGCAAGGGGAGAAGGCCCCCCAACAACCTCTGCACCAAGCCGAGTGCCACAGGGAACCTCGGGGCTGCTTCAGGAGAGTTGGAATCTCAGGGGAAACAGAGCGCCATGGTCGGACCCACTGAGAACCTCTGCTCACGGTGGCTCGGAGTTCCGGCCTCATTTATTGGGCCACGTTTCTTTCGATGCCAGAGCTCCCAGGGAAGGCTGCACTGTCTCCAGGGAGGAAGCCAACCTGGTGGCCGTCCCTTATAACGGGGCCAAAACAGGAGCCAGGGAGCCAGAAGGAGGCAAGAGGACTACCAACACCATCCTCTGAGCACCTCTATCAGCCACACCCGAGGTCTCGCCTTTTCAGCACCGTGAGCCACTTTTACAGCTAAATCGCTTTAAATTGGGTTCTGTGCCACTGGCAGAGTCTTGGCTGATGCATCTTAAGGGGGCTTTGAAAACTGGTCAATGAGACGGAGCTGAAAAAAAGGGTTTGCCTTTGAAGTAATTCTTTAGAAGTTTAAAGACACCAATCTTATGGGTTCCCATTGTCAGGTAATAAGTGTCAAGAATTAGAGTGAGGGGGTCAGACAAGGAGGCGGTGTCAACTACTATGGTCCTAAATCATTGTGACCCACCAGGACGTGGCGGTTCCTCTGGCAAAGAGGCAGAAGGCATCTCCCCACCTGTCCAGCGTTGAGATGTACCCAGCGTGGCCCAAGACGGCCCTCCAGTCTCCCGTCCTTGCCAACAACGGACCCTCCGATATCCATTTTAATCTACCTGCCTCGTAAACCAGTCTAAGGCTGGGACCAAAGCCCATTGACTGCCACCTCAGCCACTTACTCTCCATGTGATTTTGAATGACTCCCTTGTCAAGCCTCAGCTTCCTTATCTATGAAAGTCCTTCTGCCAAGGGTGTGGGAATTACAACAAAATGTACGCAGACGTCCCGGCAACCCACAGCCCGAGCACAGAGCACACAGCCTGTAATTGTGAGTTCTCTCCCTCCCCTCCGTCTCGCAGGGCTGGGCACACCAGGGATTCTTAGTGCACTTGTATGGGACAACTGTTGATCCCTGTGGAGACTAACCCACAGTCTCATTGAATTGACTTGGTGCATCTACTCCCATCAGAGCAAATGAAGACTGCCACTTGCCACTTCAGGTTTAGACATCGAGCTCAGAACGGTCTCTCGGCTGCAATGACAAGGACTTACTGAGCACCTTCCACGTGCCGAGGACTGTACCGGGCCGACAATGCAGGGGTGACGATGACACAGCCCTGACCTCGGTTGTCCCAGTCCAGCCTTGACTATGGGATATAGATCGATGGGGATTTCTACAGTGCGAAGGGGCCTGCTTTACAGAGTCAGACTTTGGGAGTCAGAAATAATATAAGGGTCTTTTATTCCAACTACCTCTCCTCTCCCACCTGACATTCACAGCCGGGTACAACATCTCCGTGATTGTCGGCCCACGTTTGAGCACTTCTCCTGATGGGAGACTCACCTCCCCCCAGGTTGCCTTGTGTGTCTTTGTGCAGCTCCAACCATCAAGAACTACACATGGGAGAGCTGGCCTGTTGGCGTAGTGGTTAAGTTCGTGTGCTCCACTTTGGCAGCCTGGGGTTCACAGGTTTGGATCCCAGGTGTAGACCCATACACCACTCATCAAGCTGTGCTGTGGCAGCATCCCACATACAAAATAGAGGAAGATTGGCAGAGATGTTAGCTCAGGGCTAATCTTCCTCAAGGAAAAAGAGGAAGATTGGCAACAGATGTTAGCTCAGGGCCAATCTTCCTCACACACACAAAGAAGAACCACAGATAGGAAGTCTTCTCTGACCTGAAAGTGTCAGCTATTCTATCAGCTCGCTGCCTGAATCTGACAGAGAACAAAATGGAAATTAGATACGTGTGGTGGTTTCAGCATGAGACAGTTACTCGGTTTAATGCCAAATACAAAACAGAGAAGAAGGAGGAATGCATTTGCCAAGGGGAGCGCTCTCCATGGGCTTTGGCTTGGCCCCAAACTGCTTGACAAAGAGCCGTGAAGATGGCTTGGTCAGAGCCCAGCCACCAAGTGGATGCCCCCCTCCAAGGGTAGAAAAGGGTTTGGCCTCGAGGAAAACTGTTTTTCAAATTGTTACTAACTGTGCCTCTCAATTCAGAGTCTGCTTTCCTCTTCACTTTTGTTTTAAAAAAAACCTCTCACTTTCCTGGTCACGAAAGCTTTGATCCTCAGCCTCACCCCTTCTCTTAAACTGGCTTCCTCCGTCCAGACCTGCACTGTCCAACACAGTAACCACGGTTAACTATAATTCAGAATTCAGCTCCTCACTTGTGCCAGCCACGCTCCAAGAGCTCCTAGCCACACGCAGCTGGTGGCCACCACGCTGGATTGCAGCAAAGTCTACTGGACAGCCTCGGTCCAGTTTAGCGTGACTTTGACCTTTGTTTGCTTCTTAGACTGGAGTAAACAAGTGAATTTGTTAACCAGACAGAGCAAAGTCTAACCCAGCTCCACGTCTTAGTAACTGTGTGACTTTGGACAAGTTGCTGGACCTCCCTGAGCCTGACTTTCAATCTCCCTCCCACAAGATGCCGCCCGAGCCGCCTCGTCCACGCGTGTGACTTGCACCTCTCCTTCTGTCGCTGGCCACACGCCGCCTTAGGTCTGAGTGGCTGGTGCCTGTTCCTGGCTTTCCTGCTGGCAAATGAGCCGTGGAGACACATTCTTCTCTGCTTCCCCCCGTCGTGCCTAACTCCATGTGCAGCTCGGGCAGACCCTCAACCGATGTTAGATTGAATTAAATCACTTTCTGTATAAAGTGGGCAGATTTAAACAGAGTGCAATTCATAGTCTCTTGCTGCCTCCAAGAAAAACCCGAGGCTTGGATGCCTAAGGGGCTGGTTGAATAGCGTATTAGTTGGTCAATATAATAACAGTACGGCAGCAAATGTTGGGTCAACAGTCCAGGCATCAGGCACTGTGCTAAGTGTTTACACATGTTTAATCTTCACAGCGATAAGATAGAGACAGGCAACACCCACTATTTACAGGTGAGGAACCTGGGATTCAGAGAGGCTGGGTGAGTTCCCTTAGGCGCACAGCTATTGGAGGTGGAGCTGACGTTGAATCCAGGCTGATTCGGTTGCTTCCTGTGGGGGCCTGCTCCTCATCCTAGAGCTGCACATGCTGAGCCTTAATCACCAGCATGATGGCCAGAAGGTTCCACAGCTTGGATTCGCACAATCGGACCTGCTGTATCAGGCTAAATGATGGAGGGTGAGGATGTTTACGTGGGGTAGGAATTGTTCTGGGGTTGAGACTTAGCTTTCCAAATCTCTCTAAAAAAGTCCCAATGGACACTCAGGATGTCCACCCTCAAAATATGCACATATGTTCACTTTCACTTGGAAATTTCTCTTTGAGGAGCTTATTCTAAGAGACCTGTCAGGAATGTGTGCACCCCAGTTCAGCCACAGGAAGTTCATTACAGCACTGCTCCTGGGAGGGAGGAAATAGAAACAAGCCAGATGTCCAGCAACTGGGGATTGATTAGATAGACCAGGTTTCATCTGTAAATTGAAAACTAGTCATTCGAAGTGTTGTGGTGGACACACGTATTTAATGTTTGTGCCATGTTAAATGGGGTGAAAGTGGATTGCAAAGCAGCTTGCGTGTTATGCTCCAATTTCTGCCAAGAAGTGGTAGAGAGGACCCCCTAGAAGGGAGAGCACAGCATCCGCTCTGGGCAAAAGGACTCAGGGCTTCCCTCCTTTTGCTTATGTGTAGTTTCTGGTTTTTCTACAATAAACATGACATTTCTTTCAGAATTTAACATTTATTACTTTTTTCTTCTGGTTTTTAGAAATCTTCCTAAGGAGCCATTTTTGAAATCCCCATTTCCCCGGGGCTCCTGCTCCGGATCTGTAAAGAGAGGCTGCCTGGCTGGAGTCCGGCTCCACGGGCAGTGGTCTGTGCAGCCCTTTGCCACCCCGGGCCCACCGTCGGCCTGCGGTGTTCTGTGCACGGCTATTTATCTTCCAATCAGAGGCTTTGAGCCGGACTCCCAGGCAGACGGCAGCTCTGGGTGGCTGTGAAGCATCACAAGTGGGAGCTTTGTCCCCGAAGATTTAGGAGGGCAGGGTCTCGGCCGTTCTATGGGCTTCTTTACATGTGGACACCCAGGTAGGGTGGGACCCTGCCTGGGGGACAGACCTCCCCAAAGGCAAAAAGCCTCAGGAACCAAGGGGGATGTGCAAAACTCCTCCAACATTGTCCCCCTGCCCCCACCTGAGCCCACCCAGAGACCTTCCCTCCCTCTGTATGTTCTTCTGGCTCAGGTGGAACTCGGCAGTTAAGATCATGCCCTCTGGAGTCAGACAGATGTGGGCTGGAACCGTAGCAAGCTACGTAATTTCTCTGAGCCACAAATAAATTCCTCATCTGTAAAATGGGCCAGCAGTAGTCGCTATTTCACGTCACAGGTCATTATAAGGAACAACTAAGAACACTCATGAAAGGGCTCAGCACAGTCCCGGCGCACAGCAAACACCTCCCGAGGCATCGTGGTTGCTTCCCCCTGCTCCTCTCCTCCTCCTCACCCCATCCTCCCTTCCTCCCTCCCAGGTCAGGGCTGAGCCAGCACAGCCTGCAGCCCGAAGGGGAGGCCCAGCCGCATCCTGTCTCTATCAGTCCCCTAACCCTCTGCAGACCCCCAGCTCCAAGCACACACCCGTCCAGGGTTGCGTGTTATTGTCGGTGTGGCCTTGCATCTCCCTTTGACTCAGGCCCTGGTGCAGGACAAATTGGACGAGCAGAGTGTAAATGTTACCACTTTGGCTGCTCCTCAAGAGGGCTGAGCACAGATGTTTGCAGGGGCGAGAGCGGCCGGGCAAGAATGGGGGCATTGTGTGCGGGCCCACACAAAGGCCCAGTGGCCCCTCTCGGCTGCCAGCCTCCCGAGCGTCCCCTCTTTACGCATTGATTTATTAGGCCAGGGATGAATGAAAACGTAATTAATATGACTGAAGCATTAGAGTCTATTTAATTTAAATGCCACTGAATATTTCACTTTCAGCTGGGAGTGACAATGTGCTCAGGCCCGCTGGAGAAAGCCAGGGCCATCTGTTAGCCCCGCAAAGGAGGGAGCCTGGGAGGCCGAGGGTGTGGGGCTTTGTGGGCATTCCAAAGGTCCAGACCATCATTCAACTCCAGGGCAGCCAAACCGCATTCCTCCACACGAGGCTGTCCTGTCGCCAGAGGGGCTCAGACAGCAGGAGGGAGACGCAGAAAATGAGGAGAGCTGCCCCCGCCTGCAGAGAGAGCCCACGGGAGGCCAAAGACACGGGTGTCTGAGGGCTGCAGCGGGTGAGGAATAAGGCCTGACCGCCTACAGCCGTGCTTGTCCAACACAGAGGCCACTGGCCACATGTGGCATTTCAATTAAAATTAAATGAAATTTAGAATTCAGTTCCTCATCCCACGAGCCACGGTTCACGTGCTCGGTAGCCACACGTGGCTAGTGGCTACTGCCGGACAGCACAGTGGAGCACTCGCATCATCACAGAAAGTTCCGGAAAGCACTGTTCCAGGAGGCAGTTGTATCCACTAGTTAGAGGCAGGATCACCCCCAGAATCTGCTGGAAGAGTCCTGATTGGTTGGCTGGGGGATCTCTGACCCCTGGAGAATCACCAATGGTCAAGGGCAGGTGCTACGGGGACACATGGTTTGGGCTCAGATCCCGCTCTGCTGCTTGCCCTTGAACAAGCTATTTAACCTCTGGGTACCTCGGTTTCTCCATCTGTGAAGTGGAGGTAGACCTGGGACCTGACCAATGTGTTACTGGGAGAAAGAATTACAAAGTGTTCCCAGCAATGCCTGTACATGGAAAAGCACAGCACACGTGAGCTGATTCGTGGACGGGGCTGCAGGGAAGTACGACCTTGGACCAAGGGGAGAGTGTTGCCCTGATGTGTCTGAGCTGAAGGGACTTGTGGGTCTTGAATCCAAGAGAATAAATCTCCAGGGCGGCAGCTGGGGGCCTGGATCCCAGGTTCCAGATTTCTGCAGCCGCAGGAGGGAGGAGGTCCCTGCTTCGTGGGACGGTAATTAGCCCGCTGGGTTCTCTCATAATTGGGATCATTTGTTCTCCTGGTTTTTTCTCTGACAAACTGACTCCAAGCCAGGGGAAAGCTGTGTGACTCACACCTTGCCATGCCAATTAGCTGATAAACATCAAACGTAAACATAGCTGGCCTAATTAAAACGAGTCACTGAACCTCTGTGAGCATCTTGTCAACGCTGCACCAACATTCTGCACCCAGCCTCGTGCTGGGTCTCGGAGCTAAGCAAGGAGTTCCGTGGAGAGCCCACGGCTGCTCCCCCAAGAGGAGCCGGAAGGTGCTGGAAGAAGAGGGCAGGAGACGGAGGGAGGGCTCAGCTCAGCCCCTCGGATGGCCCTCCAGCTCTTCCAGCCGCAAACCTCCATACGGAATGTGCTCGTGTGTGCGGGTGGTGTGCTCACAAGGGCCCCTTTGCACTGAGAAACCCTCTAGGGGTTATTTTTATTTCCCTGGGTGGTTTTCAGATGGGTGTCTGCTTTGTGCTCTGGACGTCTCTAATCCTGAAACTCTTAAATCCCTGTCACATAGCCAGCAAGCCTGTCTGTGGTGCAGTTTTCCTGCTGAAAAGGAGAATGATGCTTCTTGCCCGATTTACCACTCAGCACCACGAGCCTGGGTGCAGGAGACTCTTTGCAGAGACAAAAGCACGGTCCGCTTCAAGTTGTTCCATCTGGCCCGGTGTGAAGACTGCACTTCTGTTCAAACCTCAGGTCTGCCACTTAACCTCTATGAGCCTCAGTCTCTTCCTCTGGAAAACGGGGCTGGTGATATGCACCAGAGTAAGGGGTAGAGGTGCAGAGGGCTGACCACACACCCAGCATGTAGCAGGTGCTGCACGATGTCCACTCTGCCCTTTCACCCCTTCGTGGAAGGAGGGGACAGCTCATAAGACAGAAGAAGGAGAAGGACGAGGAGGAAGCTTCCTTATGCCTTGGCCCCCATCTGCACACGTGCCCCACCCCATCCTTGATTCTCTCTCCTGTGACTGAATGACCTTTTAGTCCCTGCTCCTTCACATGACAGAGGCCACCAGGGCCCGGGCCTGCACGTGCCTCCCGTCCCGTTGCCCCGGGACTCTGCACTCCCTCCCACACACCCTGTGCTGCAGCTCTCCTGAACTGCTGGCTGTTCCTCAGATGCACTGGGCTTCACACTGCTGTCGTTTTTCACATGCTGTTCCCTCTGCCTGGAAGTACCTTCCCCACCCAGCGAGAACTTTCTCAATTCTTAAGCGGCTACTCAAGTCTCTATGGAGCTTTTCCAACCACCCTCTTCTCTGCCTCTCTCAACCTGGAGAAATGACCGTTTGTGCTGTTCCTGCGCTGTGTGCCCTATATGTTGAACCACCCTGTGGTGACGCAGAAGCAGTGAGTGAATCAACAGTTGAAATACGTGGCGGGTTTTGGGACCTGCATCTGCCCAGGAGGATGCGGAATCTGGTGGGGGAGACAGACCAGGGACCTCTTCTACACCTTAACAGACCACAGGGCTCTTAGCTGAACTAGGACCCCGAAGGACAGGGACCTTTCTGAGGCCTGATTGTGTCCCCAGCACCCACCACGGTGCCTGGACAGAGCAGAGCGCCACACTTTTTTGAAGGAATAAATGAAGAATTGAATTGATACGCGAACAAGTGAATAAGCAAACCCCTCGCTCTGTATCAATGATTTGTCTGCCGTCCGTCTGCCAGGGCCACAGTTCCAAGCTGGTTTTCTGTGCACACCCCTGGACGGAGCCCTGAGCGATGTGCACTCACCAGTACCTCCTCTTTTTTCTACTGTAAATCTTTTTATTGTTTTGCCTGTCCCCACAAAACATATATTGTAGAAAATTTTAAAAGACACAAAAAGTTAAAGAAAACCCCCGCAGACAGCCAGCATGAACCATTTGTTCTAAGTCCCTCCAGACCTTATGCCAACTCCTGTCAGCAGGCCGGGGCTCCGGCCCAGCTCTGCCACTTCGCACCTGTGGGAACCTCAACGGCACACTTAAGCTCTCTGTGCCTCAGTTTCTTTGCCTATAAAGTGGGGACAATCCTTCTGCCTACCTCCCTGTGGTCATGAGGGTTAACCAAGCTAATCCACGTGGAGTGCTTGGTGCTCAGTGCCAGCCCAGCACGGGTTCGCTGTTCTCACTCACACCCTTCAGCAGCGACCTCCGGGGCCACCCGGATACTCCAAGCCGCGGAGACCGCGAGGGGTGCAGGCAGCCCAGGTGACTCTGGGGTGAGTCAGCCCACTCGAGCTCTGAAGGTTGCGACAGTTCCCTCCCAGCGGGTTTCTGTGCCAGGACGCAGAGTGGCAGAAATGTGGCTCCAGCACTGAGACAATGGGAGTTTCACTGAGCTGTCTGAATGTAAACAGAGGGATTAACGCGCTCCCGGCCCAGGTAACACCCAGGCGGAGTCCTCCAGATGAACAGAGCAGTTCCCCATCCTGCTCTTCAAGCTGTGCCACCTGAACGAGGAAGTGCCCGTGCCCAGAGGGTGCAGCCCTCGGCCACCACCCCCCCTTCCTCCACGCCCCCTCACTGCCTGCAGGCGCAGCCCTCCTCCACCTCCAGGGGGCTGCCTTAGGGAGGACTTTGTCCCCAGCCCTGTCCTCCAGCACCGGGAGCTGCTGCTGTGGCCCGCACAGCCCGAGGTTGGTGTCGGCGATGGCCCTGTTTCCAGAAGCGTCATCGTGAAAGCATTTGGTGAAGCCTGAGGACTGTGGGGCCACCCCAGCGGAGGTTCGGGTCCACTCTCTGCCATTTCCCAGTGAGGTAGCTCCAGCCCCCACTTCCTCGTGGAATAAAGTGATACATGGAGTCCCGGCCACACGGCTGTGAGGGGACGTCCAGCACAAGGAGGTGCCTGTGACGGGGCTGTCACGGGAAGCCCACCGACAGGGTGGCGGTGGTGCTGGAGTAGAGGCTGTGAGAGCGAGCTGAGCCCTGGCCGCCTGCTCTCCTCCGGGCAGTGGCAGTGATCAGGGAGGTCCCAGGCTGTGCCCAGGGCCCCGGCTGGAAGGGCATCACTGTCCTGCCCCTGGGAGCAGGGGCGGTCCTGGCAGAATGAGAGGGAGAGGGCGCCATCTGTGACGATTCACGTGGAGAGAGAGCCCTCAGAGCAGCGGGGAGAGACCCCCTCATGCCTTCATAAGGGCCTCGAAGGGGCTGCAGGGGCACACTGCCCGAAGCCCTGGCTCACACCTTGTGTCTGACCTCGGGCTGGGTCCCTGTTCCAACACAAACACCAGGAGGCGCCTTTGCATTGTGGCCCAGCCAGGCCGGAGGACCAAGGTGTGGCCATGGGGAGCAGGACTGCAGGGAGTGGAGGCCGAGCTCAAGGGCAGGCCCGGGTGCCAGGAGGTGAGCCAAGAGGAGGCAGGGCAGAAAGGGCCCAGCTTCGGCCAGGGTTGGGTCTCCCCATGGGCAAGGGGCCCTGCCCAAGGGCCACACCTGGAGGGAGGACTCGCTCTGCTGTGGCCAGGGAGGTGCACCCTCGGGGACAGGTGGCCGAGCAGGAGCCGGGCTGCCTGGGCCTCCGAGTGACCTTGATCAAACCTCGACTTCTCTGGGTCTCACTTCCCTGTCTGTAAAATGAGGACAGTGTTGTGAGGGAGGCAAATCGTAAGCACCCGGTAAACGCCAGCTCTGGGAGTTTTTCTAGCAGAAGCGTGTTCAACTCATCCTCCAAGGAAAAGGCTTCAAGTCCGTTAAAAAGCAGCAGGATGTAATGCAACATGGTGCCCGGATTCTATGCTGGAACCAAAGCGCACATTAGTGGAAACACCGGTTACATCCAAGCCAAGTCTGCAGTTTAGTTAATGGTATTACCAGTGAGAATCTGGTCGTTTTGGTAAACGTGCCAAGGTCATGTCAGATGTTACCACGAGGGGAAGCTGGGTGAAGGGTATATGGAACTCTGTGCACTCTCTGCCACACTTCAGTAAATCGAGAATTATCTAAAAACAAACAGTTTTAAAAAATAGCAACAAATCTTGGCCCTTTGGGAAAGAAAGCAGACAGTGTCTCACGTTTTGAGAGTGAGGCCCCTGCTCCTTGTTTTCCAGACACATTCCTCCAGATGGCAAATAGTAAAACATAAGAATCACGACCATTTCAGCACTTACGACGTGTCGGGACCAGACCAGGTGCTCAACAGACGCTTCCCATCCGATGCTGACGACCCCTGAGCGCAGGCACGTCTGTGCTCGTTCTATGGAGCGTGGGAACTGACGCCCACGAGGCGGGCCGGCTGGGAAGGGGCGGATGGCTTCCAACCACCTCTGTCTGGTTCCAAAGTTGATGCTCTTTCCACTGGAGGAAGAAAAAATGGGCATAATTGGAGGCTGCAAGCTTTTGCGTTTGACAGAAGAGTCAGACTAAAGAGCATGTACCTCAGTGGGACCAATCTTGTGTGTCAGAGACCTACGTCAAAGGGTGGAGGGTTTATAGACACTCCAAGCAGTACCTGAAATTTGAATTAAGGAAAGTACTGAGATTCATCAGTGTTGTTTATTGCGGGAAAAAAATGAGAAAATAGCCTAAACTTTGAACCATCGAGAATTTTCCAGAGTTGGTTGTGATCTGCTTGCCCAAGAGAAGAAGCAGCCAGTCAGAGTGGTTTTGTATGATTTTATTTCTGGACATGCATCACTTGGAGTACTTTTGACTGTAAGTGACAAAAAGGGTGAACCTCAGCCCATTTAAGTTAAACAATAAGTAATTTATTTTCTGAAAAAAAACCCACAAAAACAGAAAGACCCCCTGAGGCTGCTGTGGTTCTGTCGTCAGAACGGGACCACGTGGTAGACGTTGAGGGGAGTCGGGAGCATGTCCTGTGTCTTCCAGGAAGCCCACCCCCAAGACCCAGCGTCATCTGGCCCTCACTCCAGCCAGAATACATCCCGTTCCATCGACGCCGCAGTCGCTGGCCTGGGAGGGGACTTGAGCTCGGCCCAGTCACCCTTCGCCCTAGGGACTGGAGATGGCGTCTGCCTTCCTGGAAACAACTTGCCGCTCAAAGAAGAGGGGACGCCCCAATGAAAACAGGGACTCTGTCAGGAAGGAGGGAAAGAAGGAAGAGCCAAGAGCGCTGGGTAGGAAACCAACAGTTTCTGTTGCAACATAAAAAATTAACATTTTCTTGAGTGGCAAAAAGAGAATCCATTTTAGAAGAGCTCAACAGTACGGTCTTATTTACGTAAAACGGTTCACATATTTACATGTATATGTATCTGAACAGAGAATATCTGAAAAAATTAGTCTTCACCAGTTAACAGTGTTTTCTCTAGGTGGTGAGGTTTCAAGAACATCTTACATTGTTGCACTATGCTGAGTTACTCAACTGTTTGCTGTGAGTGTGTGCTACTGTTACAAAGACAACAAGTATTTTCTTTGAGGAATTTCTGTTTTGTTTTAAGTAGGCGAGGTCTTTGTGTGGAAAAGGTTGGCAACTGCTTTGGAGTCCCAGCTTTGGAAATTTTTCTGAGGAGCTAAAAGCTAAAAGAGTTTTGTTTTTTTTTTTAAGGTTTTTTGTTTACTTGCATGTCAGATTTAAAATATGTCCACTAAGTTTTTGACACCCCTTCTACTGAAATGTGGAGGCTGTGTCACTTCCACTTGAATCTGGGCAGACTTGAGACTGTTCCAAAGGATACAGGAGAGCAGAAGCAACCCTTTGCCCCAGTCTAGGTCACAAGAGCCAAGGAGCTCACACCTTGTTCCCTGGAACGTCTTCTTTGGGGGTCTTGAGTCTGCACGTAAGAAGCCTGACTAACGGAGGCCATATTGTGAGGGAGCGCAAGCTGCCAAGGGTGACCATGGGTTAGCCACTCTGGCCAAGAGTCCCAGCTGAGCCCAGCCAGGTGCCAGAGGACTTCAGCACTCAGATGCTCAAGGTACCGCCACCATTCAGGTCTTCGCCACTGAGCCCCAGGTAATCACAGAGTAGAGATGGGTCTCCCTCTGTGCCCTATCACATTCTTGACCCACAGACCCCACCAGCATGAAAGTGAGGCTGTTCTTTTATACAAACCAGTTTGAGGTCGTTTGTAACGCAGCAGTTCAGACAAACTGGAGTCGTTTGTCTGTCCGCGTGTTTATTTGTTTTTAATTCTGTAGGCCTGTTCTCACAGGAAAAAGGTGTGGAGCCCCACAGTTTGTCCTTGAACATGTCAGAGAAGCTGAAGGCCAGAACACGCAGGAAGGCATTGGGAGCCACAGAAGCTTCCCGTTTCGGGTGGAGGGATAGGAGGAACAGAGGCATGGGTCAGTGCGGCGTGACTCAGAAGCTCAGAAGGGAGCAACTTTTCCTGGGTTGGGTTTTAGAGCCCACCACACAGGAGAGGGAGCCATCTGAGAAAGGGCTCAGAGCAGAGGAACTGCTGAGCGAAGGCCTGAAACCCCAGGGCTGTCGAGGTGGGACACACAACACTCTCTCCGGTTAGCAGGTGATGTTAATAAGCCACTCAGCCTCCCTCCAAAACGCAGCCCCTGCCTGGGCTTGTGAGGGTTAACGAGCTCATGCGTAAAACTCGGTCGACATGGCTCACTGGACATGGATCACCATGTCTGACCCCTGGCCGAGGATAGATGGGCTCTCAGGACAGACACCTCTTCATTTTTCCCATGGATGGATTTAGGATTGAAGACCCTAGTAAAATACGTTTTTAGTGATGGCTGGCTGTGACCGCGGTGAGCAAGAAGGAGGAGAGCGTGTCAGAAAGAGAAGAAAGTGCTGGGGGAAGAGCAGTGGGCAGGAAAACAGCCGGACCAGCGTGGAGACTGTGGCCAATGGGGTAGGAGCCCAGACTGTGGAGCCAGAAAGATCCAGGCTCCACTATGGCATGGCCACCTGCCGGCCAGGCTGCCCCTCAAGGCTCGGGACGTGCGTCTGCCCCTCGGTGAAGTGGAGGCTGCGCAGCGCCTGGGAGGGCTGTTGGGGACGAGGAGGTTGTACCACCCCACCCCCCCAAGGTGCTGAAGGGCCATCAACCCCCATTCCTGCCCCACCTCCCGTGTCCCTGGGTGGGCCGGCCTTCATTTCTCTGCACTGGCCCCTGGACAGGCGGCTGCCTCCCTCGGGGCTGACCACCCTCCCACACGACCTCCAGGCACCGCCAGTCACAGGAAACTCACACCCGGCTGGAGAGCTCCTTGCCCGACAGCATAGACGTGTCACCCTACCACCAGCCGCCATGCTGCCCACCGGGTGACCTCACCGCTGCGCATGCCGCCCACCTGCCCCTCCCCTGCATGCTCAGGCTCTGGGCCCACCTGGTGTGTCTGCCCCTTGGCTCCCAGGCACATCCTCTCAGGATGCTGGACAGAGCAGCCCAGGCCACACCAGCCCCTTGCTGGTCTCAGCTCTGGGCCTGGGCCCTGGTGTCTGACCCTGCACAGCGGCCAGAGCAGTTTTTAAAAACCCCTAACTCGCATGGCGTCCCTCCTGCCCCGAGACTCTCGGCATGAACTTCATCCCAGAATGAACCGAAGCGTGCTCCCTGACACCAAAGTCCTGCTCACCCAGCCCCTCTCACCCTCTCCCCTGGCTCTCCACGCGGCCACCAGGCCCTCTCTGGTCCATCCCGCCTGAGGGCTCCCGTCCCCTCTGCAGAGAGGCCTCCCTGGGCACCGCCACCGCCAGCCTGCCCGGCCAGCTCCCTGCACTGTTACCACTTGGTCCTGTCATAGCATCTCCACATCTCTTACTGGGACCAGAGATATCTAACTTATTTATCAACTATATTATTAACAGATAATAAATATGGATAGATAGCTCTGGTATCTATCCAATAGTAATATTCTAAGATCATGTATGATCTACCTCCCTCCACCAGAATGGGACCCTCTTGAGAAGGAATCCTTCTTCGTTACGCCATTATATCCAAGAACAAGAGTTGGTCATATTTGTTGATGGACACATGAAAACTGCCTGCTAGAAGCTTCTCCTGACATCCCTTCTCTCCACCTTCTCCTGACTGTCCCTCTCTACCTTCTCCCGACCATCCCCTCCCTCGGTGGATCGCCTTCAGCTCTCATTTGTCCTGATCCTACACTGCTCAGAGTGCCCTCCCCTTTCAGATGCCTCATCTTTCTCAGGCGCATCGTGGGATCCTGCATCTGTAGTGTCTGTCTCCCACACACAGACACCATACCTGGCACGTGGCCCTGGCACAGTCACAGATGCCACAATTTATTTACCCTTCACCTGGGTTGTTGGCACTGTACCCTCTCTGCCATCCCATCTCACTCCCTTGGGCTGAAATTTGTCCCTAATTGTTGTCCTCCTGTGCTTGGTGTCACGATGAGCTCTGCTTGTTGCCTGCTTGTGGTATGAACTCCTCCTCCAAGGTCTCTCTATGGAAGGATATCTCTGAGTTCTCTGATTTCACGTCCAGTGTAAACACAGGCAAATTTGTAATTATCAAATATTATTACCACTTGTCATTACCCTGACTCCTCAGTCCACATTGTGAACTGAAGAAATGAGCATGAAGAGTGGAGTGTTTAAATTTTTCCCTCTTGCCCTTAAAATATTTATTTTTCAAACGTCTCCAAATAGTTTGATTATGTCTTTTTCCCTAATTAGTGCACGAGTGTGGAATTTCCAGGCCATCCAGAGTAAAGCTTTGCCACTTTCTAAATGTCTGCATCTCACTGAGTGTCCCCTCGCATGTTTCCCAGCATCCATTTCCGAGGCGCTGCACCGCCCTCAGCAGTGCCTCTGGAGCAGCTAGGAAGCTCCCCGGCTTAATGCACAGAAGGGTCTCCCGGGGAAGGGTGTACAGGGGGCTCCACTCACAGACCAGCGGTTCTCAAGATGTGGCCCAAGGACTGCCTGTGTCAGGCTGTCTCGGGATACTTTTAAGTGCTGATTCCCTGGCTCATGGCAGACGTATTATGGCATCCCAGAGGGCGCAGCCAAGGAATTTAAGTTTTGACAAGCTCCCAGGTCAGGCTCATTCACAGTGAAAATCACAGGTAGAGCCACGTTCCTGGCTTCTTCTTGTCCATGTCTTGCTCTTGTGTCTTGTTCTGCTGCCCTGGGGCAAGCAGGAGGAATGTCAGCAGTGAATGAGAACATGACTGCCTGCAGAGGCTTCAAATCTGGTCTCCTGGAATTACTAAGTGTGTTTTCCAGAGAATTAATAATGGTACTTGTGCCAGTTAGAATGCCAGTTAGGCTGCTCCTACAAACACCAAAATCACAGTGGCTTTGGAAAGACAGAAGATTATTTCTCTCTCACACACCAATCTGTGTGTAAGCAGCATGACCAACATGATGTTGGGGATCCTTCTATTTTGTTGCTCTCAAAAACTCAACACACAGCTTCTCTTTCAGGTCCTAAGGTGGCTACTTTAGCTCCTGCCACCACATCTGTGTTCCAGTCAGTGAGAGAGAAAGGAGAGTGAAGAGTGTGCCCCTTCCCTTTAAGGACATAACCCCAAAGTTGTACACATCACTTCCCCTCATATCCCTCTGGCAACTTCTAGCGGCAAGGGAGGCTGAGTAATACATCTGTTCCTCTCTTTTTCTGTGCTCAAAATAAACCCAGAAGCTCTACTACTAACAGAAAGAGGAAAATGCACATTGGATGACAATGAGCAGTCTTCGCCCTAGTACATCCAGACCCTTAAAGGGTGCGTGTGTGTGGGTGTGTGCATGTAATTCAGTGTTCCCTTGACTACCTTAAATTCATCTGCGATGCTGCAGCCATAGTGTTGCCAGACAAAATGTGGGATATTCAGTTTTGTTTTAATTTTAAATGAGCAACAAATAATTCTTTAATGTAACCGTGTCCCAACTATTCAGGTTTAACTGTGTGTCCTATATTTTGACTTGCTCAAGCTGGCAACCCCGTATAGTCAGGGACTAGAAATTGAGCCACCAGGAAATAAACATGCATTTTTCATTGCAAAGGGTAGGAAGTGAGTCTCTTTAACGGCTCTAGGCCAAGAGCCAGTTTATTGCCCTCCTAAATGACGGGGTTTCTGCAGAGAAATACGTTGTCCCTCCCACGGAGGAGGAGTCGGGAGCTGGGAATGAATCGTGAGCAGCGGGGATGTGCACGGGGCAAGAACGTGGTGGATGCCGTGAGCCTGAGCCAGGACGAGCACAGGGCAGTCGGCAGGAGCTGACAGCACCCGTGGGCTGGAGAAGATGACTGACACCAGGGAGATCAGCACGTGCTGCAGGGAGGGTGCAGCCTCGGGGGGAATCATGGACCGCAGAGATGCCTGAGCACAAGCCAGCAAGGGAGCAGCCCTGAAGACCTGCAGCAGAGCCCCTGGGACAGAGGACCAGACGGGCTTCTGCAACTTCCCGGGGACGAAACCCCTGGTGAACAAACATGTCACAACTTACGGGGTTTACAAACCCCTGGAAGCTCATGGATCTCTAACGGAAGAGTGTGGACCAAACCCCACCTTGTGGAGTTGGTCCATAGTGCCCCACAGAGGCAGCACCTGCTGGATGGGGCAGCAACCAAGCCATCCATTTTTAACCGGTGTCAACCCTTCCTCATTTCCTCCTCCATCATCTTTTCCAGGTGGGACTGACCTACAGGGCCTCTCCCCAGCCGTCTCCATCAGCCATGGTGAGTCCCCAGCCATCTCTGACAGGGCAGGAGTGGATATTGATGGCCTCCTCCCCATGCCTCACTCTGGAACCCTTGAGCACTCCCCAAATCTAATGGCAGGGTCCCAGCTACAGTGGCCCTGTGGTTAGCCTCCTGTGCGTTACACAGACTCTGCGTGAGGAACAAGCTGAGGGGCCCTGAGTCTCAGGGTTACCCAGAGGGTTGGAATTCTGCCGGAGGCTGAGAGCTTCTGCCTGAATCCCAGTGGGGACCAGGGATCAGCTCGCTGCCGTGAGGCTGCACTCTGTTCTTTTGAACCCCACCTGCTTCTGAGGGTCCTGCCACCTGCAGACTGACCTCATAATGCAGCTGCTTCCTCTGAACTGCAGGGCCGGCTGGATGCCCCATTCCTTACTCTCTGATCTTGTCCCTCTGCATACGGGTGGTCGTCAGAATCAGTGACGAGATCACTGCACCAATTGGTGGTTCTCAGTCAATGGGGGCACATCAGAACCACTCATGGGCTTTTCCAAAATCCAGGTGACCAGATCCCACCTAAACCAACTGGATCTTTAGGGGGGGATCCAGGGATTCATGTATATTTATAGAAAGTTCTGTGGATGGTTCTGATGTGCTCCCTGGATGAAGAACTTCTACTCAAGACACTGCTCCTTGAACCAGGGCTCGCTTCTGAGTCCCCCGCTCCCAACCGGCTTCTCCCCTTGCCCCTCTGCTGCTATGACACCAGAACGTCAACATGCTTTGCCCCTGAGTCTGCCAGAATTGTGACTGGGCAGGAGGAGTGGATCAAAACTGAATTTACACCATCTAGTATGTTACGTGTAATTTAGCATTTTGTTAAGATTAGATATTTTTCCATGGTGAGAGTAATTTATTTTCAAAACTGCCCTTCAAAAAATTGAAGTCCTGACGGGAGGACTATAGACAGAAATAGTAGTGGCTCCAAGTGATCAGAGTCATCTGCTGACCACTGGTGCTCAGGGACTCCCCCGTCCTCCATTTGATCTGCCTGTCCTGAGGCCCATCTGAGAACTGGCAATGCGTGGGGCAGAGAATAAAATAACTAGCGTCATAGCATAGGGTGGTGACATCTATGTAGCTACATCTATGTGTATGTTAGCTACAACGTCCAACAACATTGACCATCAGCCTTCTTGTCACAAAAAAATGAAAAGAAAAGAACACCACAATGTGAAAGCCACGTTTTCTTTTATTTCCTCCCAACACCTCCAGACTTGCTCAGCGGCTACAGCCCTGAAGCGCACCCTCAGACCCAATCTTGCCTCCAATTCACACCCTTCTACTTGGCTGGGTGTCTGAGACTGCATATTGAGTGCCTCCAACGGGCCATTCAATAAGATTCTGTCCGCCCACTGCGTGTGTAGTCAGCACAACCAAGCATCAGGTTTAAGTATCTTCTTCAAAATTAACCAGATCTGTTTCTGCTGGAGATAATCGATGTGGAACGTGAAGGCATGGTGTGAACTTCCTTTAGGAGGAAGCCCGTCCCTGTGCTCTGCCCAGCAAGAGTGAAGGTTGCTTCTCTTCAGCTTTCTTCCGGTTCCCTGTGTCTTTACACCCAGCCCTGCCTCTTCATACTCAGTCTGCATTACTGTCACCAAGAGTTTTCTCATTCCTACCTCGGAACCTATCAGAGACTTCCCTTTGAGACACTCTGTCCCTCTACCCTTCCATCCGTTTGTTGAGTACTTACCACATCCGAGGCATCGGCAACTCAAAGCTTGTTAAAATCTAGAAGCTGCGCTGGGGTGCAGTATTAATAAGGGGTTTTAGTTGCAAACAACAGAATCCTCTATAGCGAGTTAAAGCACAAAGGGATTTGCTAGAGGATGTTAGAGCAACTTACAGAATTTTCAGGAAATCCAGCTCAGATGCTATACATCCAGGAAAAATGACCTTACACACACTCCACAGAACTATTCTAGAGGTACGCCCACTTCTGCACCCCTGTACCTATGATACCAGACTCTGAACACTAGAAATGCTGCCACCGACGCTGGAAGAACCAAATGCTCCTCCCGTCATGCTTGCCAGGACAATGCTCCATCCGTGGCCTCCATCTTTGCTGCCCATTTCTACCTCAGTGTCAGGTGAATAAAGCCACTTGAGGGGACCTTGGTCAACACTTAAGCTAACCGCCAGAGTTTCTGGGAACGTGGTTTTCTCTTCTTATCCTCTATAGTAAGGAAGAGGATGAAAGGGGAAGGAGAGTTGAGGATGCAGACAGAGAGTCAGAGGAGACCTTATGGGTGAGCAAGTGTGGAGCTTTGAAGGCCAGTAGGTGTTCGCCCAAAGAATGAAAAAAATTCCAGTGGAGGGACAGCTTGCGCTCAGGCACTGAAGTGTGGAAGAGCACACATGTTTGGGGAAAGATGGGAACTCAGAGTGGGGAAAGCAGTGGGGTGCTGAGGACAGGGGCAGGGCCACCTCACACACAGGCAGGCCCAGAAGTAAGCAAAGGCCAAAGTGGGAGGGGTGTCTTGTGCTCCCAGAAGGCTGGCCCTCCCCTCAAGGCTGGACTCAGGTGGTTTCTCCAGAGCAGATCAAAGTCTGCAAACTGTCAGTCAGATGTTTCCGCCCCACACGCTGGGCCCCTTCAGTCCCTGCCCTGGAAAGCAAGGCCCTAACGACACTCGCCACCAAGTGGTGAACAAAACAACTCTGGACAGAGCTGTTCGTTCCAGAGACAAAGAAGCGTTCCCTTTGTATTTTCAGAATATTTCCTTTGCTCCAATATTCTAAAGTGTAAACATAAAATACGATGAAGGTGATTTTTCTGTTCAGCCACCTCGGTCTTGCCTCAGTTGTGCGGTGCTTTCCTGAACAGGGCCGCCACCTTAGGCCTGAAAAGGAGCTCAGCGGCTCCATCAGGGGAGGTACCAGGGACGCCCTCAGGAGACACTGTTGGAGGCATCTTCTCCATCCACAGTCCTCCCTCTCTGAGAACTCTCTGCCTGCCTCCCTCCTGGGCCTGTACCATCCTGCCCCTGGCCAACACTGATGGACCAGCTATGGATCATGACCCAAGCTGAGCAAAGTGGATTCTCTGCCCCAGAAATTTGGAAATTCACTCACTCTTTCCTTCAGCAAATACTGATTGGGCCCTCACTTGGAGCCAGGCGTTGTTCCGGGAGCCGGGGATAGGCAGGATGAGGTGCGCCATCCACGTTCAGTTGGACACATGCTTCCGTGGACGTCCCCTCTCTGCTTCAGCTGGGGCAGCGGGCATCTCCTTCTGCATCAAAAGAACCCTCCCTGAGACAATTCCACACTGTTATCTATGATGGGGAAGTGCCTTATTGTCTTTTTTTTTTTTTTTAAAGATTTTATTTTTTCCTTTTTCTCCCCAAAGCCCCCCGGTACATTGTTGTATATTCTTTGTTGTGAGTCCTTCTAGTTGTGGCATGTGGGACGCTGCCTCAGCGTGGTTTGATGAGCAGTGCCATGTCCGCGCCCAGGATTCGAACCAACGAAACACTGGACCGCCTGCAGCGGAGAGCGCGAACTTAACCACTCGGCCACGGGGCCAGCCCCACCTTATTGTCTTTTTGGGGACTTTCAAAGGCATTACCCCATAGCAAAAAGCCTGAGGAATCTCTTTAAAGTTTTAACTGGGTAAATTTTCACTGATTGGAATCACATTTGATCTCAAGAAATCTTTATTTTTAAGATTGACACTACAGGGGCTGGCTCCGTGGCTGAGTGGTTAAGTTCGTGCACTCTGCTGCGGCGGCCCAGGGGTCAGATCCTGGGCGCAGACATGGCACCGCTCGTCAGGCCACGTTGAGGCAGCGTCCCACATCCCACAACTAGAAGGACCTGCAACTAAGATATACAACTATGTATAGGGGGTTTGGGGAGATAAAGCAGAAAAAAAAAAAAAAGATTGGCAAGAGTTGTTAGCCCAGGCGCCAATCTAAAAAAAAAGGTTTGACACTATATTATATACTTTACGGAAACCTAGAGGACATTAAATAATGTGTCAAAGATTTCCACTGAATCCTGATGGCAAACCTAAATTTCTGTCTTTCATTTCTCTATGGTAATCATACAACACCCACCCCCCATTCATTACACACACACACAGATCCTCGAATAAACATCTTGTGTAAAGACACAAACTGGAAAGGCAAAAAGTCGAGTGGTTAGAAGCGTAAGGTTTGCAAGACAAACCTGAGTTCAAATACTCCCCCTCTGGTGACCTTGGGACATTTTACATCTATGAAAAAGAGACTGTAACTATTCCACAGGATTATCGTGAAAACTGAATGTGTGTAAAGACCCTAGCACACAAAATGTGCTCAATAAACGGCAGTCACTAAACAGGTGGTCACTGTTTGTCAGTGGGATCTTTGAGAGCCGCAGTGCGCAGGTTTATAAACACAGCTATGTGTGCACGACACACAGATCTAACTGTGGAGGCCACGGCCGCTCTCTCTCTCACCTAAGGAGAAACTGGAATGGTGGTTTAGGCCAAGATGATTCAGCCCGTGTGTGTAAGTAAGTACAGTGCTCAACAGCAAATGTGATTGGATCCACTGCTGGAGGCAGAGGTGTGGACTTCTGCCAGTTCAGGACCCAGTGTCCATCCACAAGCCATCCCCGTCCTAAACCTGTCCAGACGCTCCGAAGGCTTTGCTGGAAACTGAGGGTGGGGAGGTCGTCCAGCCTCTCCAGGACCCAGACGCTGAGCGGTTTCAAAGCAGTGGTGTGGACGCCTTCTGTACCCACGGCCTTCAAAATTGCTGTCAGGGAGACAGCACAGCAGGAAGCACCCATGGGACCAGCTTCCCAGAGCCTTACAGATCATCATGGCTCAGCGCAGGGGTTAAACGTGCTGGCACTGGGTTCAGACTCCCAGGGCTCAAATCCTGACTCTGCTACTTGTGACTTTGGTCTGGTTTCCTGGCTTCCCTCAAATGTGGTTTCCCCATCTGTAAATGGGCCTGACGATGATATTAATATCTGCAGTCTTAGTTTCCTATGGCTGCTGTATAAAAAATATTGCAAACCTGTCAGCCTAAAACACCAGGAACTTATTCTCATAATTCTGGAGGCTGGAGGGCTGGAACCAAGCTCCCTGGGCTGAAATCACCGTGTCCACAGGGCCACGCTCCCTCAACAGGCTCGCCCAGATTCTGGGGGCTGCTGGCATTCCTTGGCTTGTGGATGCTTCACTCCAATTTCTGCCTCCACGACCACCTCACCTTCTCCTCTTCTGGAGACCAGATGTCCCTCCACCTCCCTCTATTTGGGATGCATGGGATTGCATTCGGAGCTGCTGATGACTGATTTTATGTGTCACCTTGGCTGGGCCAGGGGTGCCCAGATTAAACATCACTTCGGGTGTGCCTGTGAGGCTGCTTCAGGACCAGGCGAGCATCTGAGTCTGTGGACACAGCACAGCCGTCGGCCCTCCCTGGTGTGGGTGGGCCTCACCCAATCCGTTGAAGGCTGAATAAAACAAAAGTGGGAGGAAGGAGGAAGCTGTCCCTTTTTTCCTGCCTCACTGCTTGAGCTGGGACCTCGCACCTTCTCCTGCCCTCGGGCTGGGACTTACACCATCAGCTCCCCTGGTTCTCAGGCCTTCAGACTCAGACTGAGTTACACCACCAGCTTTCCTGGGCCTCCAGTTTGCGGGAGGCCTCAGCCTCCATAACCCCCAGAGAACTCTAATCCAGGGCCCACCTAGATCATTTTTTTATCTGCCAAGACCCTTTTTTGCCATATAACGGAACATTCGCAGGTTCATTTTTCAGCCTGTGACAATTGCCTGTGGTCTCAGTGCGAGGTCTGGACGACATGCACTGGCAAAGTGCAGTGCCCAGCACATGTGAAGTATTCCATAAGGCAGATCCTGCCTGCTACAAGGTGACCTTGAAGGAACCTGGCCCAAAGAGGGACAGAGGAAGACAGGAAGGGCCTGGTGGCATTTGACCTTTGCCAATACCATGAACATTCAAAATGCTTTATGTGGGTGCTCTTTGGATGTGCCCTTCACTTGACCTCTGTAGGTCACAGCTCCTTATGTGGTGGACTAGTGGGGGCATATGGAAAAGAATCTAGAAGTTAATGCAAAAGAGTT
This sequence comes from Equus caballus, assembly GCF_041296265.1. NCBI lineage: Eukaryota > Metazoa > Chordata > Mammalia > Perissodactyla > Equidae > Equus > Equus caballus. The sequence goes on along the minus strand of NC_091690.1, from coordinate 100,017,150 downwards.
TATTATCTCGTTTTTATCAACCCATATTGGAAAATGAACATGTTCATAGGAATTTTATCTTCACTCCAATTCTGAAATAATCATCAAATTCTGAATAAAGAAAACCTCCGTATTCTAGAAATTTAAAAATTTTCACATTGGTTTATCATCTCCTCTGTAATGTTTAAAATAAACTGGGCACATTGGTCTTCTCAGTATTGGCATGAAATTATTCTCTGTTGTGTCACCTGAAGTATCTGTTAGCACAGAATAAAGATCAAGATTTAATTTTTTTTATGATTTTATTTTTCCTTTTTCTCCCCAAAGCCCCCTGGTACATAGTTGTGTATTTTTAGTTGTGGGTCCTTCTAGTTGTGGCATGTGGGAGGCCGCCTCAGCATGGCTTGATGAGCGGTGTCATGTCTGCGCCCAGGATCCGAACCGGCAAAACCCTGGGCCGCCGAAGCAGAGTGCGCGAACTTAACCACTCGGCCACGGGGCCGACCCCCAGGATTTAATATTGTAACAGCTTCTTGTCCTTCCCAGACGCTGGCAGGTGAATAGTCTAGGCTGAGAATAGACTGAAACTCAGAAAGCCTCTCACAGACACCATCCATTTCATCCTCCTAAGAACCCCAAGGATGAACAAGATCATGAGTCCCACCTCACAGATTTGGAAATGAGATGAGAAACTAAGGCTCAGCCAGCGAAATAGAGCTAGTCAGTTGGGTATCCTGACACCTAATGACACCACTCACAAGGGAGAAGGAAGAGACGGAGGAAGGGGGAATCTTGAACAAAAGCCAAAGACTGCCTGTAAATTCACACCTGAAAAGTCTGAAGGAGAAAGGCAGGAGTGAGGTGAAGGAAGCCAGACCCCAGTCAAGCTCCCATTTGCTGCTGGGTAACGAAGGGAGAGCCAGAGGGACGATGTGCGCCCGCTCCCGTGGATCCTTGGGCACTCGCACGCGCCACAGTAAAGGGGGGGGGGACCCCAGTCACTACTTCTCTCTCTAAACCTCGTGCTCTCACCTGCGCAGCTGTCTGGGCAGGTGAGAGGTTCCTCTGTGTGACAGCGACCATCGACTGCCTTCGTTTCCCACAGAAATTTTTCCCTGAGGAAGTTGAAAGCCAGAGTGGGTGGGCAAATCAGCCAGGGAGAAGCACGGGGACCACAGTGAAGTGAAGCATCTGTAGCCGGAGAAGTGACGGTGGAGAGCGAGAACAGTGTGCCCACCTGTGGACTCCTCAGCTCGCTTTTCACACCGTATTCTCCCCTCTTCCGAGACGCTGTCCATTTCCGCACAGACTGCATTTCCTGTCTTTCTGCTTCTGCAGCCTACTCGAAGTTTCCGTATAGTGCAGGTGACACTGCAGTCACCAGTCTTGGCAACGACAGGGCCATCAGCACTGCGTGTAGACGTGGACAGCTTGTTGAAAAGCCTGATGCAGACAGAGAAACTGAGGGTGAAACTAGCATTTGGAATTTCAGAATACACGCCCAAGCAGAGGTTCTCAGATACGGCTGCACTTCACAGCTGCCTCAGGGGCTTAAAAAAATCCAGATGATTAAATGGTTATTTCTGCGGGTGGGACCCTGGCGTCAGATGCTCTGTGGTCTGTGTGTAGCCAGGACTGAGGGCTAGTACTTTACAGAAAGGACTCAGTGAAAAGAAAATGGTACCAGTACCTCACTCCACATCTTGTGTGGATGGTACGATCTATATTCATGCTCGTGTTATAGGATGAGGCTATGACAAGGGTATGGATGTTGAAATTACTGGAGTAACTGGTAGTGAAGAAATGAGAACAACCATTCCATCGACCACGCGAGGTACTGGTAAAAAACTGACTGTCAGAGTGGTGCCAGCCTGTTCCACCTGGACACATGTCATGGTGCTGCCAGTGTATTCACACTGGGGGACGCTGGCGAAAGGTAGACGGGAGCTCTCTTACTGTCTTTGCAACTTTCCCGTAAATTGAAATTATTTCAAAATAAAAAGTTTACTGAAAAAATATTTTAGTGACTTAATCAGGATTTCTAGGGAAATTTCCTGTGTCTAATACCGTCACTATAGGCTGACCACATTTGCATCCTGTCGTTATCATGGGATTCATAACACCCCAATGAGATTGCTTTTTCCACGAGCCTAACTCTGTGTGCTCCTTCATGTTAATAACAACAGCAATACTTAGTGGCATTTACTGCACACTAGGATCTGTGCCAAGCACATCCATGCATTATCTCTGTAAATCCTCACTGACACTTTCTGTATAGGTGCCCTTATCATCCCCATTTTACAGATGAGGAAACTGAGAATCAGAGAGGTCAGATTATTCACCTGATATCGTACAGCCAGTTAATGACAGAGCTGAAACTCAAACCTAGATCTAGCTAATCACAGAGCCTACAATTTGAACCTCTATGTGACATCATCTCCCAATCCATTGACTGTTTTCTACTGCAATGCCTAGACTGCGAAATCAGAGACACCGACTGTGCAAATCCCGTGTGTAGCGCTGTCCTCACCAGAGTCAGAGACCTAAGGCGGCTCCGTGCCTCCTCCTCCCCCTCTCTCCTGCCCTAACTTCCAGCACATTCGCTCTCTCCCCAGGTGTTTCACGCTGTCCAGTCATCGCCTGCTTCAAAATTACCCAGTAGATTAATTTGCACTAAGGTATGAATGATTAATAGCAGCTTCATGTGTTGGTCCTTAGAGGAATAAATACATTTTTAAGAGAATATCTGAAGGGAGTAGTATTTATCCAAAAATGTGAAAATGGTGGAATTTACTCACTGTGGCACCTTAATGGGGGAGATAATTGAGAAAGGGGCCCTTAAAGAGACAAGCACACTGTTATGACAAAAACCACTCCCTGCGTGGAACGGACGTGCACAAGGCACCACGGTTGGCGTCAAGGAGAGCTAAGGACCAGGAAATGAGATGTGTCATTCCCTCCTTCAGAAACTTGCCACCTGGTCAGAGATACCAGAGCACTCACAGGATCACACAGCAATGACCAGGCACCCAGGTGGGGTGCAGCCTTTGCAAGGGAGACAGACAGGAGTTGAAACAACAGCCCAGGTTCACAGGTCCAAAAGCCAGCCTGAATCATAAGGTTTGGGCTGAAAACAATCGCTGGTGGTCTGCCCCTACCTGTGATGGACGTGAATGTTCGTAGCACTGTTTCTGGGCCTTTCTGTCACAACTGATGCTGTTGCTGTGGTGGTGGTTGTTACGGGAGACCCGACTGTGTGCAAACCGCTTTCCTCACACCATCTCACTCTTCTCTCCAACACTCCTTTGAGGCAGGTGTTAAACCTCTTAGATGAGGAGACAGCCTGGGAGAGAAAGCGATCTGCTGGGGTTTTACACGAGTAGGTCGCGGCTCTAGGCTTCAGTTGCTCCCGTGAACGCCTCGCACTGTGTCCGAGCTCCCGTGGGTGCATGTGCCCCTGGGCATGGATCCAGCCGGGAGATACGTGCTACACGAGGAATTTGAAAAGGGACTATCTGACACCAGGAATTATCCACCAGCAACAGGGAATTTAATGGTATGTGATTACTCCTTGCTCTAAGAATTCCTGGGGTGTTGTCTGTCCCCAGCCAGACTGTCCTCTCCAGGGCATGCAAGGCGTTGGTGCTCCTCTCAACCCCACCAACGTCAGGCGCAGTGCTGGGCGCTCAGATCCAAGTTTCAATCCTTGCTCTGCTCCTTCCTCACTGGACACCCTCAAGCAAATCACTTAGCCTGTCTGGGAACTGAGAATAACGAAGCCCATATTAAAGGAGTATGGAAAGAATTGAGTCAATCAATGCAGATAACTCAGCTAAATAAGTGGCGGCCCCACTGATATTACGATTATCATCGTCACCAACATTAACGGTCCCTGGTTCCTTGTCTTCTGAAATGCTGCACCATATAATAATTGGGACAATATTTGAAAGTCAACAAGACATCATTTGACCTCATTTGTAGGCAGTGCTGTCCTTTGCTTGGCCAGAAGGAAGGACCATATGTTAGGCAGCGCTATTTTGAGCACTGACTTTTTTTTGACTGAATGTCAGTGTTGGGTCAGCATCCACCTTCCCCATCAAAAATCTCTCGCGCGCCAGCCTACCGAGCGCCAGGCTTCTTCAATCCCAGAGTGATGCTTCTGTGCCTGTTTCAACTTTCCTTGGGCCAATTGGCTGTAATCACAGGATGTTATTGAAAAAGATTGGGCAGATTATGGGTAGTAATAGAGATAATTGCCAAGGAGAAACAAGGAAAAAGACAAATGAATCTTCCATCTCAGGGAGAAATAAGTGGCTTTATTATGGGGTCAGGAGGAGTGATCCTAAAATGCCCTGTCCGAGAGAAAATGCGTAATGGTAGTTTGGGAGTTGGAGAATTTGGCAGCAACAACACGGATCAAAACAGCTTTTAAGGACCAACCTCAGGGGACTGCACTTCTATAAAAGGAATGAGATGTTTTTCTTCATGCTGCAGAAAATGCAGAATCAGAGCCATTGGAAACACAGAGAGCTCATCTGTCACTATTTGCGAAGGACTGAGGAGAAAAATGACGTTCCTCTCCTTCAGGGGGACAGGCAAGGAACGTCTCCAAGTCTTCTGAAACCCATTTGGGCAAGTCTCAAGAAGCAGGACAAAACAAAACACTTGGACATAAAACCTTGTTCAGAGTGAGTTTTTCTGGAGTCATCTCTGTAACATCGGGTTTAAAGAGACCTTTTGCTCCTGAGCCCACTCCTCTTCCTCCAGACACACTGGCCGGCAGCGTGGGGTGCGTCTGTCCTGACCGGCGTTGGGGACGAGCTGGTGATGCGAGTGTTCCCGCACTGCAGGGCACTGTCAACTCTGCACAGAACGTCCCCAGGCCTGCCCCTGGGCAGCGCTCCACAGGCCTCACGTAGGGCTGCCCATGGGCACTCCATGAATCCCCGTGATGGGGACTCAGAGACAGGCCATAGAGTAACCACGTGAACACTACAGGATGCTGTTTCCCTTTACACTGAAATTCTTATCTTCTCATCCACTGACTTATTTCAGGACCACTTTGATTCCTCATCAATATTCAACGTCACGTTTTCTTCCAATGACTTCCTCCATCCTTAGATATTTAAACGCCCTCTTGAGCAGGAGGAGACAGCCAGGACTCTGAAGTGATGTGATCGGTTCCAGCTCGTCTTCAGGGGAAGGGAAGCTGAGCGTCCCTTGACCTCACAGACGAGCTAGCCTGCCTCCCTCTGCTCCCCAGGGAAGCCCACTCAGAGTGTCAGCCAGCCGGGGACCAGCACTCGGGGGTTTCCCGGGCTGCCTCCAGGGACTGGTGACTCCTTGAGGGGAAGAGATCTGAAACAGCGCACTGAGCAAACACCTAACACGGGGCAGAGGGGGTGGCCGGCTTTCATACCCCCGGGAGGAAGAGGGGGCTGCCGACCCCTGGAACTTGCTCAGCTGACTCCCAAGGAGTCTTTTACTTAGTAATGTGGAATACCAAATGCTCACATTCTTTAAACAAATCGTCAGCCTTGTTGGTATCTTGGATTCATCTTCAACAAATAAAAGTTCTTTTGTACATTTAGAAATACTTGGAAGACCAGCATTACAAACGTTGAACATGTGGGTATAAATAACTACCAGGATTTGATTACATCTCTCACTCTCCACCAAATGCTGTTTTTTTACTGGAATTCCATAAATCTTGTCATTATTTCTCCTACAATCAGCTTCAGACATCAGGCTTAACTAGAAGGAAACTGGCGCCTTGGACAGGTGTTCCATCCAACATTAACCTGCTGGATCTAAGGCCACTGATATATAATCCATAACATAGACATACCTAATAGCAGGACTGAAAAAATTGTAGCCCAAGTCGCAGGATCTGGTTTTAAAATCCACTACAAGGATGAGAAAATCCATGTATTGTACTGAACTCCATCCATTGTACTGAAAGAAAATGTTCTTTTAGTAACCGCAGAATGCACACCCCTGGAGAGGTGAAGTGCAGCCGTCTCCCACCCAGGCACCTACGTTCTCTGTGGGTTTAGATTGCCTCCCAAGCGTCTGTTCCCCACACAAGGCCCTCCCTGCTCTGGCTCTGAGCCTCTGGACTCGAGTCCACTGGAGTATCATCCGCACTTTCTCTGAGCGGCTGCATCTACAGGCCTGCACAGAATCACACTGATGACGGGTATGACCATGTGTTCCTGTGACTGCCACCCAGCGATGGGAGCATCTTCCCGGGGGCTCTGCCTAAGAGCGATCACAGCGTATTACCCATCTATCGGAGATTCGAGCCTGGGTGGCTTTTAATTTTTTGATGCTTAATGAAGAGAAAATAGAATTGCTTTTGATTGATGCTGCCAAACTCTGCGATGCGTGCACATCTTTTATTGTTCAGTGGATCATAGGAGGCCGTCAGCACAAGGCTGTCTGACTAGAGGGGCCAGTGCAGTGGGAGGACTGGGAGAGGGGCCACGTTCCAGTCTTTGGCCACCAGCTCTGACACTATCTGGTTAGCCTTATCCAAGTTACTTAACATCTCTGAGTCTCAGTTTCCTCGTCTTTCAAACTGTGCTAAACACACGGTTGTTAGAAAGAGCAAATGAAACTATGTGTGCCTTGTCACATATCTATAAATGTGGGGCATTGTGATCATTTACAAAATACAAAATATTCCTTGAAAGATTACGTACACTGTGCCTTGCCCTCACCACCAGAGCCCTGCTTTGTTAAACTACAGAGAACGTCGTCTGCTGTCAAGAAGTGTGCACCCATCACCTTAGAGAAGGTGTGTTAATAGAGCTACAGGGAAACCTTTAACAAAAAACACAAGCTCTTGAGAAAATGCAAGGCAGTGTTCCCTTTTCCAAGTTTTGCTCTCTGTTAAATTGTCAGTAAAGGCTGATCTGGTTTCCTATAGATGTCTGAGCCTGGAAGAAGCCCAATTACCTCTTCATTGACAAACAAGTCCACTCCTTCTATAAATCAGCATCATTTCCTCCTGGCCCCTCCAAGAGTCAGCAGCTGTCATAAGGTTGCCAGGTAGAGTAATGACTCGGGACCCGCAGACCACACTCTTATTGAACTGCTCCCAAGCTCACTGGCTCCGGGACCAATAAATCATTGCTTTACAAGTCATCTGGAACGCAAGGCACAGCCCAGAGTCAAGAGTCAAGGTTTCATGGTACTGTTAGCAGGTTTATTTTTGAAGGGGGGATAGTATTTTTAGTCACAGAATAACCTTCCTCCTGATCCTTTGAATGGTTTCCTATCTGCATATTTTTCATCCTCTGAATATTTAATCACCCCGATTCAGTGTGCAGACACCATTGTGGGTTTTTTCTCTTGACTCTGAAGCTCTTCCAGAGCCCTGCCGCTTTTTTAAATATTGAACTCGGGATTCTTTCTGGTGCGGCTCCCACCTCATTCTCTCCCACCGCCCATGGAGGTTACACACTCAGTAAAGAGTCAGTCTGTTTTGGGTGTCCCTAGCAGATGGAGACAAAGTTATTCTCCACTTTTGTTCCAAGAAACAAGGCAATGTTGCATCACCAAGTTTTTGCTTTTTTGTATTGAGTAATTGGAATAGTAATAACAATGATACCAACCTCACCTCTTTGTAGGAACTTCACCATTTATGAAGTTCCTGCCCCTCCGTTCTCATACCATCTGGGTCTCTCTTGGGAGAATTGACTACAAAATGTGCTTCATGATGCCAGAGAGAGTATGGGTGACGGATAAGGACTTTGTATTTTTAGCAACATCTAAGACTCCAGAAATTTTGAGATTTGCTGATGAAATGGAAAACACTAGCTTCTCTGTGTCTTGTTAATGTCTGCCTAAGTACTTAATCAGCCCATTTCGTTGATGGCACCTCTTCTGGGTCTTTCAACTCTCTTGTCTTAATTTTCAGAAAAAAATATCTGATCTGAAAACTGAGAACTGTCCTTGTAAATTAAGGGCTATGGTTTGACTTCAAAATTAGGGCTAGAAAAAGGCAAAAAAAACCCAAAACCCTGAAAAGCCCTCATTCTCATTTCCTCCAGGATGAATACTCTTCACCATAGGAACAACGCCTCCAGCCTATGAGCAAGAATTTGCAGTCTTTGTACAAAAAGGAATCAAAGAATCCATGAACACAATAATACTTGCTACTGGGCAGGCAAGCTCTCTGATGAATGATAAAATTAGTGGGTGAAATTTTAAGGAGCCGTAGAATAGTAGCATGGACTCAAAGTGTCTCCCCCAAAGAAGTTGCTGGGGTGGTTTTTTTTTTTTTAAAGATTTTATTTTTTTTCCTTTTTGCCCCCAAAGCCCCCCAGTACGTAGTTGTACATTCTCCATTGTGGGTCCTTCTAGTTGTGGCATGTGGGACGCTGCCTCAGCGTGGTCTGATGAGCAGTGCCATGTCCGCGCCCAGGACTCGAACCAACGAAACACTGGGCTGCCTGCAGCGGAGCGCGCAAACCCAAACACTCGGCCATGGGGCCAGCCCCTGCTGGGGTGCTTTCAACACACGTCCATAAATTGTTTGATTCTTCTGTCTCCAGGTGGTGGGGTTTCATTCCCCTCCCCTTAAAGGGGAGCTCAATTTAATCACTTGCCTCTACCAGATGAAGCACAGAAAGGGAAAATCTGTGACTTTACACGGCAGAATCTGGCAGACACCACCTCAACTGAGGGATCAAGGTGAATATCGCTGTAATAAGATATATCAACAGTGTGTGCCCCCAGATACAACGGGATGGGAAGGGCACATCACCTCCATATGCATCTCCCAAATCCACACCTCCAGAAAGCACGAGGAAACATCAAATAAACCCAAATTGAAGACATCTTACAAAATAGCTAACCACTACTTCTCAAAAGTGTCGAGGTCATGAAAGACAAGGAAAGAGAAGAGAGAAAAAAAATCATGGCTGGGAAGAGACCAAGAAGACATGGTAATTAAATGTAACATGGCAGTCTGGATTGAATCTGAAACAGAAAAAGGATATTAATGGAAAAACTGGTAAAATCTGAATAAAGTCTGTATTTACTTACTAGTGGCAATGTTAATTTCTTAGTTTCAATAAGTGTCCCGTGGCTATGTAAGGTGTTAACATCAAAGGAAGCTGGTTGAAGGGTTTACCAGAACTCTCTGCTATCTTAGCAACTCTTTTGTAAATCTAAAATTACTTAAAAATTAAAAAAAGTTAAACAACCTGCCTGTTTATGGGTATGTTTAGTGTATGCATGGGCGAGGCTAACATCCGTTCTCTCATTCAGTTCCTTCTCCACCTGTTTGCTCAGTGTCTGCTCTCCTCCAGGCACTGTCCTAGGGCCTGGGAAGCACTCATGGACCTGACCCCCGACAGCAGCTGGAGCAGGGATAATGAGCCACACAAAAAACACAGGCTGCTCCAGGTGCAGATAACAGGGCACTCCACCGAAGCTGAGGGTTCAAGAAGGCTCCCCTGAGGCAGACACTGTGTTTAGTGAGACCCGGGCAGGGTCAGATGCGGGTGGGGGCTGTCTGGGCAGAGAGGGGACCCTCCAGGCAGAAGGAGAAGCCTGACAAGAACCTGAGGCGAGGAAAGAGGGACAGAAAGAAAGCCGAGGTGTGGGGTTACAGGGTGGAGAGAGGGGTCTGGATGGAAGGCAGGGCTAGATCTTCAAGGCCTCACAGTTCAGGGAAAGGATTTGGGATTTCATCCTAAAGTAATGGGAAACGACTGGAGCATTTAAAGAAATTATTAACTATGTTGCAATCTCCCTCTGTTAATTCATGTAGCTCCTGGCTTCCTAAGTCAGTACTGCTATGTTTGAGAATGGGTTACATTTCCTAATTGTTAGTGGACTTTCATGGGAAACGTATCATTAATCTTTCCCCCTGACCCCATCTGCCCCTTCAGTTCTTATTTTACGGGTGGGGAAGAGAAGGACATGTAGCTAATTGCAGCGGGACCCCGTCCCAGGAAACAAGGTAACCTCATCACTGACTTCAGCCATAGTCTCAAGCCGAGGCTTTGTTGTTCAAGGGATCTTTTAGAGGGAAAAAATGGCCCCAGAAGGTTTCCCTTGGGCATTTGTGCTAGTACAGGGTACTTGCTGTTTGTCAGATAAGCTCTTTTCCCTTCCAGCAATGAGCTAGGTTGAAATCTCCTTTGCTGACTGGCCCCCACTGTGGGTGAGGAGGCATCTCTGAGCAAGTGAAGGTATTTGCCAGGTGGCTCCCCAGCCCTGGCACAGCCTTCCCATTTGGGGGCACTCTTCCCATTGTCAGAGCCTTGGTGAGAGGCAGGGCCCGATCCCCATTAAAGATGCAAGCGACTTAGGCTCAGCTCTCTGGGTGTCCCCACGCTGGTCTTCGAATCTTAAGTACATGATGCAGGGACATGAGGACTGCCTGGAACTCTTCCTGGGGAGGGAGTAGGTCCAGCTCCAGGGGCTTGGGGGCGGCAGTACCCGCAGAAGTGTCCCAAAGTCCCAGGTCCTGTGCATGATTTGCGCTGGTTCTGCTGCATCCCTCTGCTCCTCCTCATTGGTCGATCTTAATTCTCTGTGGTTAACCCAACATCTTCCCCAAAATTTCTTTATTTACAGGTCTTTTCCTGACATTGGTGACAACAGACACTGCCGTAAAAATAACAGTTCACATTTATATAGCACTCATTATCTGCTGAGCACATTCTAAGTGCTTTGATAACATATATATTATCTCCTTTAATATTAGTAAAAAAGAGAAGTGATTTCTTTGCTGACAGAGGGAAGCCATGTGACAGAATAATTTACTTTAATAAGAAAAAACTAAAGTAAGGATGGAAGCCCTTTTTCAGGCCCAGAAATCAAAAAGGCACTTTTCTCTAATAGCAAAAATTGGGAGCAACTGGAAATGTCTGAGAATGGGGGAATAAATAGGCAAATTATACAACCACTCAAGGGACCAGTATGCAGCCATTTAAAATGATAATCAGCAAAACTGACTTGTAAAACGAGAAAAGCTTGTGATGGCAGCGGTGTGAACATGGGAACGTAAATGGCGGAGGAGCAGGAAGAACCTCACAAATGCCCAGAGCTGTGGGTCAGGCAGTACAGGTGGGGTTTCCCCTGTTTCTAAACGCTTTTGTTATATTGTATCTATCATTTCAAAAGGAAACCCTCCCACACCCCTGCTCTATATTTATCCAGCTCTCCAGGATGACTTCTCCCAGTGTGGAGAAACCCCTGTCCTCAGCCCCTCAGCAACCATTTACCACAGACAATGAGCTTCTGGGCCACTTTTAGGTTTGTGCTAGCACGGCAGACACTGACCGCCATGCTGAACTGAAGTTTTTGGTACCAAATCCCAAAATGGACCAAAATTTCAATCCCTGTCAGCTTCTGTTTGAGGTTATACCCGGAATCCAGATGCACGTTTCTGGAAACTTCCTGCTGCCCTGCAGTTTTCGCCTGCACCTGGGGAACTGGGCCACCAGCTTCAGTTCATGAAAATGTGTTGAAAGGAGATGTCACTGCTTTGGCTCACACGCTACCTTCTATGCAGCCTCGTTCCCAGGGCTCTCCTGTAACCTCAGTTTGTGATGCTCTTGTCCAGTTTCCCGACCCTCACTCGGATCTCTCTGCTTCCCAGGCTCCGAGGTCTACCTTCCCTGTGAACCCTCCCCGTTCCCTAAGGAATTCTCCCTGAGATACCAAAAACAAGCTTGATATTAGTTGAACTGCTAATGAAATGGAAACGAAAATACACTTTTTGTAGGTCAAAACTGTTCTAACATCTTCAGTTTCGAATGGTCCAGCCTGATGATTAGCAGGCAGCCCCACCTACAGGTGCGACATTGGGCCCCCAGGTCACCGTCAGAGCCTCCAGGGTCACTCCCTGTGCCCTCAGGCTCCTCAGGGCTCCGAGGGTCTGCCTGGACATCACCTTTGACAGGGGGCCCCACCTTTCTCATGTGTTCCAGAGATTTGTAGTTTGTGCCTAGTTGAGACATTTCCAGAAAGGAACTTTGAGTCCCTTCTGACCTCGACACTACTAATTTATTTAGCAGGATGCCCTTATTAAATAAGAACTAGTAAATAGTTTTACTTAATCACACAGCCTGATTATCTGTCAAACTTAAAAAACGCATGAGCGGGCCAGCCTGGTGGTGCAGCGGTTAAGTGCGCACGTTCCACTTCGGTGGCCCAGGGTTCTCTGGTTCAGATCCCGGTGCGGACATGGCACCACTCGTCAGGCCATGCTGAGGGGGTGTCCCATATATAAAAAAAAGTAGAGGAAGATGGGCACGGATGTTAGCTCAGGGCCAGTCTTCCTCAGCAAAAAGAGGAGGATTGGCAGCAGACGTTAGCTCAGGGCTAATCTTCCTGAAAAACCAAAAAACCAAAAATACATGACCTCTGTGACCTAGCAATTCCACCTCTTGGTAATCTGTCCAACAAATATACCCACACTCATGCAAAATGATGTATATTTAAGAACATTTATTGCTACCTTGGTTTGTAATAGCAAAAGATTATTTTTAACTGATTAAATGGCACATTAATCCAGTGGATTAGAATAATGAGTCTCCAAAATAAAGTATTAAGTGAAAAAAACAAGACAGTGTTATGGTATGTTTCCTCTTCCACGAGGCAGTGGTGCAGAGAGAATGTGTGTGTGTGCATTGCGATTGTAGGACTAGACACAAAGTGTCCAGATGGAGGCACAGGACAGGGTCGTTGCCTCCTGGGAGGGGCACTGGGTGGTGCAGGAAAGGGAAGGAGACATCTTTCAGTGTACAACTTTGGTACATTGTAAATTTCCTACCATGTGCCTGGGTTACTTATTAAAAAAGAAAAGTAATGGGTTTTTTAAAACTAGGTTTTTCCTTCAATGAGTAAGATGAGAATTAAGAGCTGAATCTTGCTCTGATACTGACTGAAGGGGGAGCCCCCATCATTGACTCCCGCATAGTTAGGGTGACCCGTGCCTTACACTCACCCGGTTCGCTCCAACCCTCCTGAGGAGAGGTTGAAGTATTTATGCAAAGGGTCATACCTCTCCCGATGGGGGACGCCCAGACCACTCTAAGATTTCCTCCGTTTGCTCTTTCAGACCAGGGGCGAGGGAGGAAGGGGACAATTTCAGGGGGAGGCAGGGCTCATCAAGCAAGTTTAGCACAGATAGAATGATACACAGACCCGTATCTTCCTGTAAAGCACAAGGATCTCTGGCCCTTAGGAAATGTCTCCCAAAAGTTACACAACATTCATTTGCTTCTAGAAAATTAAATTGTTAAGACCCTTGAAAGTAGAGCATTTTTTTGAGTAGGCAACATATCTCCCCTATAATTTTGAAAGTAATTTGAGCCCAAATGGATAAAGATTTCCTATTCAGCTACCACTCTCGATTAAGTACTATAAAGCAAGCACATCAAAATCTGGGATAATCTTCTCCAATGCTGTTTTAGTTTGGGTTTGGTTCCATGCCTTCAACCTCTAATTGTTGAGTAAAGCTAAATCTAGGTTGATCCCTTTGCAAAGGACCACATACTTGATCTTTAGGCAGATTTTAGACATGAAGTCTTCTGAGGGGAAAAAAAAGAAACCAAATGATAGTAAAAAGGAATGCACCCAATTATGTCTTTGTTTCAGCAGCCATGGTGCCATAAGTGCCCAAACTCTCTGTCAAGACAACTGCAGTCTTAAGTGGCCTGGGCAATTCATGAAACTTTCGGAGAAGCAACGAGAAATAAGTTTATATTATACTTAGATGTTTCCAGCTAGGCTTTCTTGCCTTTACTTTTGGAAAACACATAAGTAAGTGGCATTGGAACATTCCAGAGCCTGTGGCAGAGTAACTGCTCAGCAGAGCCTTCCTTGTCCTCCACGGGGGACGCTGTCTGCCCTACCTCGCCACCTACTCCTACGGTTCCCTCAGTCAAAGCTCTTAGTATCATCATGACACGAGTATAATTTCCCCTTGAAAAGTGCATTTTTCCCCTTTTAAAGGGAAATGCAAAAATATAATGCTAAATGTAATTAAAATAAAAACAAAAGTTGAAAACCAGTGGGAAAAATATATGCAACATGTATATGACAGACAAATGGTTACTATTCTTGATAAATAAATACACCAATTGTTTTAATAAGCAAAGAATATGAACTGACCATGAAATATACGAAAAAGTGTCAAACTTCATTAATAAAGAAATGCAAATTAAAATCGGTGTCACTTCACCTATCAAGTTAGCAAAGATAAACACGAATGTTACTCTTCAATGTCTGCTGCCATGTGGGAAAATAACACCCTCACAATCTGCAATGGAATTGTAATTCTATACCTTTCTAAAGGGTAATTGGGCAAGTTGTGTCAAAAACTTTAAAAAGGTATAAATTCCCTCAATCCACTAGTTTTATTTTCAGGAATGTATTACATGGAAATTTATAAAGATATGTGCAAAGTTAGCTGTAAGAATGGTCATTGCAATATCGTTTGTAATCACAAGAAAATTGGAAAGATTGTAACTGTGCATCATGAGACACTGGCTGAGTAAATTGTAGTGCACCCATACAATGAAATGTTTATCAATAATAAAAATAATATACATGAGAAAGTGATAATTAATACTTTTGAGTGAAAAAAAGCAGTTTACAAGAGTATGGTCCATATAAATGAGAGTGTTTCTGGAAATACATTCCACCAAAATATTAATGTGATCCTCTTTGGGTTGTTGGGATTTTGCATGTTATTTTTTAAAATTTCTTCATTGCATTTTTCCACATTATTTGATTTTTTGCTGTAAATGTTAAAAAACAAAAATTTCTTTAAAAAAATGTAAGAGAATAAGTGGATCTCCTTTGAAAAACATCTCCTATCTGTATGGGAAGATTCGCTTTTCTTGGGGCCTTTTACTATGCATTACAATGAGCTGCACATTATTTTTACTGGTTGAAGTCCTCTGCATAAATTCATGGGTTTTCTCTTCCAAAGACACAGTCTGGAAAGATTAATCTGTGCTTTTGGCTTAAGAAATGAAGTCTATTAAATGGTCTTAAAAACAAAAGTGGGCATCATTGTTCATGCAAATTATTGGTGCTTTAAAAGTCCTAAGCTTCAGCGGCACTGCCGTCTCTTCCTCTGCGCTTGATTTAAATGCAGGAAAAGGCAACGGGAGGGAGCCCTGTAACAGAAGCGTCCACCTGTCCTGTACATCCGGAATGAAGGCCCGTGGACCTTCTAAAGTTGGGAGTCTGAGGGAGCCTCTGAGATGACAGCGGGCTTTGATTTTGTGATTACAATTAAAGATCAAGGTGAGCGCCCGGTGCCTGAAGACTCTCTTGATGGAAATGAGCAAACACTTGGCTCTAATACCTATATCCAGCTAGAATACAAATAGAGCACGCCACCAGCCATCAGAGCCTGTCGTCCCTGGGCAGCAGCGGAGTGAGCAGCAGACCTCAAACCAAAGTGAAGGGGAGTGCTCCAGTGCCCCCATCAACCGCTCCTCAGCGGGGCTCCCCATGGAACCAAGGGGGGTGACCCCGTTAGGGAGCCAGATCAGTGGAATGTGCCCCAGGACCCAGCAAGGTATCGTGTGTTCACCGCACATGGTCCTCTTCCACCTCCCCCACGGTCTGACATTGCTTCTTGCAGACCTCCAGGAGCGGGCAAGTTGCTGCGTAGGGGGCACAGAAGGGGCACGTTCACGCTGCTGGTGGGCCTGATTTGGGGAGGGGAAAGTTGGCAGTGTCTATCAGATTGTAAAATGTGCATGCAGTGTGGCATGCCAACCTTGCTTCTAGGAGTCTAGCCTCCAAAATTCTAGCACAAGGATGTATGGACAGGGAGCACATTGCAGCATTGCTTGTAATGGCAAAGTTGCAAACAGCCCAAACATCCATTTAAGTAGAGAACGTCACATCCACACAACGGAACAAGGGGTGGCCATTGGAAATGAAACACTATGGCAATGACCAGCAAAGATAGCTCTGTTAAATGATGCCCCTCGAAAAAAACTCCAACGTTTGTTTCCACAAATGAGCACAGATAAATGTGGAGGTAAAAGTCTAGTTAGCATTGAAAAGAATGTGAAAGGTTGTATACTAAACAGTTAATAAGGATTCTTTTTAAAAAAAAAAAGACGTGGTCAGGATGAAATAGAAGAAGGGGACACTCACTTTCTGTACTAAATTTCTGTACTGTTTAAATTTGGAATTTTTCCTTATTTTGTTGTTATTATTATGTTTACTGTTTTTGTGTTTGTTTTTGTGAGAAAGATTAGCCCTGAGCTAACATCTGTGCCAATCTTCCTCCACTTTATACATGGGTCGCTGCCACAGCATGGCTGACGAGTGGAGTAGGTCCACACCGAACAGGCCTCCAAAACCAGCGGAAGCAGAGCCTGCAGAACTGAGCCACTACGCCCCTGGCCACCCCTGTTATTTCTTGAAAGATGTATTTTTTTAAGGGACCACAAGATTATGTCTGTACACTGTCATTCGTGCTGAGGTTCTTTTCAAGGTGACGCTGCCTCATGTCCCCTTGGCTCCTCCAGCCAGGGTTCTGGCATCAGACCGGGTTTGAGGCAGGCCTGGGTCCCAGGGCCGAGGTAAGCATCCGCTCGTTACTGACCTAGACATGACATCAGAGCAGGACCCCGCGGAGCTGTGCACCCGGGCCCCAGGCACACTCTGCTTCCTCTGTCTCTGAGCCTAATCGACCGGAGGCTGGGGTGGGGCCGAGCCCACAGGTGGGGCCCGATGGACTGGGCCCCTGGGATGGAGGTACCCGAGGCAGAGGAGGCGCGGCCTGGGGAAGCTGCGTGTCCACGCGCGCTCCAGCACTCTCTGGCCGCGGGGCCTGGAGCAGATTTCTTGGTTCATCGGTTGACTCCTACAGTGTCCTCAGCTGAGGGGAGGCAGCCTCCGGGGGGACGGTGGGCTGATGTGGTATTGGAGGCCCTGGAGCCGGGTCTCTCCTCTCCTCTGGGCGACCTTGAGAAAACCACCACGACTCTCTCAATGCCCTCACTCTCGCTTTCCTCAGCTACAAAAATAACCTCAAATGACAGGGTATCTATTCTAGTAGTACATTTTATAAAGACGCTCTCCAAGTCCCTGAAAGTCTAGAATGCAATAATTACAGTCTATATAAACAGAGGCTGATAAGCCCCGAGCAAAACCTCTCTCCACGGAGGGAATTGTGGGCCACCTTTGACCGCAGCTCTTCCCTCAGGGGTGGCCGCCTCTCTCCAGCCCCTCACACCACGGACTGCTCTCCCGCACTTTCCCACTTGTCTCTCCTCCTCCGTGACTGGCAGTTCTGACTCTCAGGCCATTAGATGGTAGCACCCACTGCCCCGACTGGTGCTGAGTCTCAGACCACAGGTCACAGCCTGTCAGTCTCACCATCCCTCTCTCCAGCACTGATCCCACCCTAATTCTTGAGAATTTCAGGATCTGTGATGCTTCCGGTGCCCTGGACTTTCAGTTCCTTGACCTCCTCTGCTCCAGCCACTCACTCTGCTGGTCATGACGCTGACATTAATTCCACCCTCCGCCATCTCCATTTCACCCCCTCTCCAACCACCACTTCCTATCTTCCAGACCACTCCAGCACTTTGACAATTCACTGACCCACTGAGATCTAAACTTCTTTAATCCCACCTCCTCTTCACTGGCCTTCACTCTCTCAGCTTTCATTTCCTTTCCTACCCAGTTTGGATTCCATAGACTCACTCCCTTGCACACGGAAGTAACTCTCTGCCTCAATCATACTATCCTTGCAAAAGCCCAGCCCTGACCAAGTCCACTTCAGTGCTCCTCTGCAGGGGAGCCGCCTGTGCCTAGAGGAAAGCGCGCACCCACAAAGCTGACTGGGCCCCCGGGAGGCAGAGACCTTGCGAAGTCTCCAACCGTTTCACATGCCCATTCCCCCAGATGACTTTCACAACCTCCCCCTCACCTCAAACCCATGATGCTTCCTCCTCCATCCTCACTCAGACACGGTGACTTTACTATTTCACTGAGAAAATCAGAAGAAAACAAACTCCATCTCCCACACATCTACCCCTGTGTCTGAGCTCACCAGCTCTGCTTGCCCCAATTTTTATGGATGGACCATCCATGGTCCCAACTGCACCAACACCTCCACTTATGTGCTGTGTCCTGTTTCTTCTGGTCTTCTCATGGACACTACGACAATCCTCCTCTCTCCCCTGCATCTCCAATTTTTCCCTCTCTAGTGCAGGATTTCCCATCAGAATCCAAACACGTTGCCTGTTTTCTTCCATCTTTAAAGATAGACCCTGCAGCTGGCTCCATGCCCAGGTGGTGAGGTTCGCACGCTCTGCTTCTGTGGCCCAGGGTTTCGCGATTCAGATCCCGGGCGTGGACGTGGCACCGCTCATCAGGCCACGCTGAGGTGGCAACCCACACAGCACAACCAGAGGCACTCACAACTAGAATATACAACTATGTACTGGGGGACTTCTGTGGCCCAGGGTTTCGCGATTCAGATCCTGGAGGCAGACATGGCACCACTCATCAGGCCACGCTGAGGTGGCAACCCACACAGCACAACCAGAGGCACTCACAACTAGAATATACAACTATGTACTGGGGGACTTCTGTGGCCCAGGGTTTCGCTGGTTCAGATCCCGGGCGTGGACGTGGCACCACTCATCAGGCCACGCTGAGGTGGCGTCCCACACAGCACAACCAGAGGCATTCACAACTAGAATATACAACTATGTACTGGGGGACTTCTGTGGCCCAGGGTTTCACCGGTTCAGATCCTGGAGGCAGACATGGCACCGCTCATCAGGCCACGCTGAGGTGGCAACCCACACAGCACAACCAGAGGCATTCACAACTAGAATATACAACTATGTACTGGGGGACTTCTGTGGCCCAGGGTTTCGCTGGTTTGGATCCTGGAGGCAGACATGGCACCGCTCATCAGGCCATGCTGAGGTGGCAACCCACACAGCACAACCAGAGGCACTCACAACTAGAATATACAACTATGTACTGGGGGACTTCTGTGGCCCAGGGTTTCGCTGGTTCAGATCCTGGAGGCAGACATGGCACCGCTCATCAGGCCACGCTGAGGTGGCAACCCACACAGCACAACCAGAGGCATTCACAACTAGAATATACAACTACGTACTGGGGGACTTTGGGGAGAAGGATAAAAAAAGAAGATTGGCAACAGATGTTAGCTCAGGTGCAAATATTAAAAAAAAAAAATTAAGAAAAATAAAGACAGATCTTGACCTCTATCTACTGCTTCATTTTCCTGGCCCCCTGTGCAGCAAAACCACTGAAGTAGTGGAGTGTACTTCACTGCCTCAGATTTCTCTCCTCTCACTGTTTCCATCTCACACCAACAAGATTTTATTCCTACTACTCACTTCACCCAGAGTTCATGACATACTCCCCAGTGACCTCCACACTGATAAACCCCACTGTCAAATCGCTGTCCTTGCCCAACCTGACCTATGCTAGCATTTGACACTGTAGCTGTCCACCGGTTGATCACTGTCCTTCCTAAAATGCTTCCTCCGTTGGCTCCTGTGCACCCCTCTCCAGGGTGCTCCTCCTGCCTTGCTGGCTCTCCACTCTATCTTCTTTCCTGATTTCTCCTCAACTGCCAGACCTCTGAATGCTGACATGCCCCAGAGCTTGGTCCTCTGCCAACATTGACTCTCTAACTGATTTCATTCAATCTCGTAGTTTTAAAAATTATCTCTTTGTTAACAATTCCCAAATTCACCGGCCTGGACAGATCCTCTGAAGTCCACACTCATATATCCAGCTCTGACATGACATTTCCACTTAGATGTGTAATAGGCATCTTGAACTCAATATATCAAATACCAAATTCTTTCTTTTTCTCCATAAACTTCCCCCCACTCCAGTCTTCCTCTTTTCTAGAAACAGCAAATCTATTCTTCCAATTTTTCAGGCTAAAACCTTGACTCCTCTTTCTCTCACAACCCTATCCAATCCATTACAAAAAAATTTAAATACGCCCAGAATCCAATCACTTTTCACAGCTTCCACTGCCACCACCATTAGCTCTTCCCCGGATGGCTGCACCAGTGTCCTGAATGCATTGCTGTGGACACTCATGGTTGTTCACCTGGAATCATTATCCTTTCCTTTCTTTACATGTGTGTCCAAACATTTCCCAGTTCTACTTGTAATTTGCTGTGGACGTGACCAAGCTCTGGACAATGACACGCAAGAGGAAGGGATGTGTGTCACTTCTCCAGTGGACCTAAAGACCATGGGCGTGCCTCCTGAGTTCTCTTTTCACTTCCCTTGAGCCAGAACCTGAAGGAAGCTGTGAGCCGCATAGACAAAGGTCATGGCCTGGGATGGAGGATCCTGGGTGTCCAAATAATCATAGAAACAGAGCAGCCTGCTGCCCTGAAGCACACACCTCGAGCTGTTAGAGGGAGAGGAATAAATTTCATCTCCTTTAATCCACCGAATGACAGAAGATTAGACTTATCCTAATTAATCCAGGCACCTCAGGTATAGAACCTAAAATGTACAAGTTTTCCATGGGCTTGAAAAGATGTTTGAATTTGGCCCTACCTCCAAAACATGAGTCGCTCCAAAATATGAAAAAGCAAACTGCAAAGTCAGCATCCATAAATATTTACATGACTAAAAAAGTTACATCACGTCAACACTCCAGCTGCAACTCAAATCAGATATTCTGTACGAATGCAATAAAGTCTAAACCATAGATGCAAAATGAATGATTCACTCCCAATGAAATTCAAAATTCTTTGGAAAAGTTTATATCTTATTGTTTGATATGATATGGGGTAAGGTAGGGCCTCAAAGTAAAATTATCTCAGTCCTGGAGTGGGCTTAAATAGTGCTACTGACTTGCTGTTCACTAGCTGAGTGAACTTCATCAAGTCACTTAAACTCTAAGACTCAGTTTCCATCTCCTCTAAAGTGGGGAGAGAACAGGAAAGCAACAGTTATTTCACAAGGTTGCAAGGAGAGTCAAAAAGTGCATCGGTTTTGAAAATACTTTGCACACTTTGTGTGAACATCTGGAATGAATTCTATTCCATTACAGGTTTACGTGGAGTCTCAGTGCCTGAAGGGAGTCAGAACTCAACTAAGCCCATAGGGCTCCACCCAACAGAAGTATCTGGAAAGCTTTCTAAAACGCAGATGGCAAGGACCCCTCTCCCAGCGTCTCGTTAACTAGGCCTTGGGATTCCATATTTGGGGGGATAAAGCCATTTCTACTGAGAGGTGTCTGGGAGGGTTCAAGGCTTGGGGGGACAGTGAGATCCCTGGTCCTCGGGATGGCTGTGATCCTCCCAGCTTCACAGTTCCCAAAAGTGGGATTCTGTAATTTTTAAGCTTCCCCGTGCACCAGAAACTGGTAATATTGTTTGCTTCTAATGCCTAAGAACTGGGTGGCCGTGTGACAGGGTAGGAGGGACAATTATCACAGAATATTTTTTGACTATTTAGAATTCTGAACCACATAAATGCATAATCATATTCAAAAAGTAGTCATAATAAAATTATTTAATATAGTAACCAATAGATAAATAAATGTTCCTAGAAGGATCCTGATATAGCTGGCCCTGAACTGGAGTTTGGCGAGTAGGTCAATTATTCCAACCACCCGTTCATGTAGATTTGGCTTCCACTGCATCCCAGGTTCCACTTGAACATTCCCACTAAACTTACCTTACAAAGCAGCCCTTTCGGTCGCTGGACAGACATAACTGTTAGCATATTGTTTTGTGCAAGTCTGTGTCAAGGTGAGGGATGCTATAAACATCATCACAGAGGTGGGGGCATGATCTGACCCACAGCATAACTGAACTCATCGATGGAGTGAGGTACTTGATAACAGGGTTTATTGGACATGATTCTGGTGGGTCTCCATCTGTCACCAACACAGAAACTGACATTGATTTTATCTTCAGATTTTTGCTTGACCTACTGATGTGATTGTGGCTCTCGTCATCAGGGAGCTCTCAAAGTGGGATATGAGTCTTTGTTTAATCAGCATTGTGTCTGTCTTGTCCTGGATTCTTATTATCTAATGCAAATGGGCTTCCTTCTTGTCCAACATAGCAGCTTCAGGCAAGGAGAAGCAAGCAAACTGAAGCTACAAAATTCAAGCCACGGAGCGCTGTCTCGTCCCAGGGACAACAGGCGCAATGTAAAATTTCTCGGTAAGTAAATGCGTCAACACCCCAATCCAAATGCCCTAAGACAATAAAAGAGAAAAGAAATCACCCTGAAAGAAATGAGCCGGAAGTGTTTAATTTTATACTTGGCTCCACGATTTTGGAATAGAAACCAATCCTTTCAACCCAAAAGACCATACCAATTGCCCCTACTTTATCCCCACCTCCGCTAACAAATTCCTATTATTTGTTCTCATTTGAATGGTCTGAAACTGTCAAGTAACAGAAAGGTTGTTATCAATACTGCATCAGCCCCAGATGGATTAGAAGGAGAATGGTGTTTGTGGCTCCCTGTAATCCCTCCTTCGATTCCAGAATTCTGAGCTCCTCCAGGGAATGTGGCAAAGCCACAGGCAGTCCCCAAAGGCAAGATGTTGCAGGCTGCTCTCTGGTTCAGCTGCCAAACACAGGAAAAGTAATGCAGGCAAGAAAAGGAGAAGAAACTCTGCCTCGTCTGTAACTCAGAGGCAGGTGAGAGTGTGGGTTGTCTCATTCCTCCTGAGGTCCATAGCTTGTCATTCTCTAAGGTACACATACTTCCATGCATGTTTTCTGTTCCAAAAATGAACGCCAAAGCCACGTGCTTCAAGAAGCCTCACACGGAGTCAGAGATGTGCACTGAGGTTGCCTCCAGCCCAGTTTTGTTTCCAAGTGGAAAAAGAAATTTGAGGGAGGCTTGGAACAAAATCTTTATATTCTCTGAGCTTGAGTTCCTCTAAATCGAATGGCATTTGCCACTCACTTTCATCATGGAATTGAGGGGAAATACCTGCAATGAGATTTATGAAAAAAGATTCTGGAGCAGATTGTAAAGAGAGAACAATGAGACATAAATTAGCCACTCTTTACTCTTTTAAGAAGTAATTTATATTTATTGAAATTCACAGTGTACACCTAAATAATGGGAAGACAGAGCATAGGTGAGTATTCTGAAAGAAACATAGAATGAAACAGATTAATATCAGCTGAAAACCTCAGTTTTCTTACATATCCACACACAATTAGGATCACAAGCAATATTATACGCAGTCCTAACAATGTTTCCTTTTTTCTGCTTTCAAGCATTTTTGTGGGCGTTGTGTAGGACTGTATTAAATTCTCAGCATCATGCTTTATTTCATTAAAATGAATTTACTATAAATAAAACAAAAATGTTCGGCCTTATTTGTCGAAAACATAGAGTATTTGATTTTAAAAGGACTTAAGGATGCCCTGAATGTTTCATATATCATATGCACGGCACTACAGGAGACTGGACAGAGAGAGAAACATGCATAGGAGTCTTCCCAGAGCAGCAGGCCCTCAAACGGCCACACTGACGTTAACAGTGCGGGTACTTGAAGATTGAGGGTCAGTTGTCACCCCTTTAAGGACAATAAGAACAGAGCTAAAATCAACGTTTTGGTACCATATCTGTGTCTAGAAATATTTGACTATACAATTACAGGCACACCAATATTAGGGAATGTTTGGTAGATATTTTCTTGAAAAACACGTATTCAGTGATGCACTATGCCTTCTGGCAATTTTTGCTTCATTTTGGATGAAAAGACATTATTTGTACCATAGACAGAAACGAGGGAAGCCTTACCACCGTTTTCCTCCTTATTTTAGTTTCTCTGAACTTTGCTTTCTGTTTCAACATATGTGATTTGTATTAAAGACTAAAACAGGAGAAGAAAGAAATCTGCTTCGAATACACAGAAGAGCTAACGATGGCTATAATTTTTGCAAATATTCCTTCCCCTCTTGCAGACTTCATGGACACACCCGCAGCGGGAGAGGAGAGGTGGGAGAGAAACACGTGCAATCTGATCCTACCAGAACCCCATCAAACAACCCGAAGGAGCCGGACAGAAGAAGTCCTTAACACCGGACAATCACCGGGGAACACTCGGCTTCACTGTGCCAACAGGGATCTGAGAGGTGGCGCTGGGTCTGTGGGATCCTCAGCAAGTTTTGGAGCCAGGAACTACAGTATCCACAGATGAGCGTGCCTGGCGTTCAAAAGGCCCCTGCGGAGGTCTAGTCAAAATATTGACATTCCTCTCGGAGACTGTAACGCCGCGGAGAGGAAACACAGAGAGGACGAAGCAGAGGAAACACTCTCCTCTCCGGCGGCGGGAGGAGGTGTCTGGCGCCGGGTCCCCACGACAGTCCCCTCTCCTCGCTTCCACCTCGTGGGCGACACGTTCCTCCGGGGACCGGCGTCCGCGGCCCGGGGCATTCGCAGAATGTGTGTCAGAGTCAGGGTGGTGTCTGCCTCTGAGAGCATGTGGGAAACAGAACGCGGAAAGTGGGCGTGTTCAGTCGTCCACGCGTGTCCCCGGGCGCCGCACCCGCGCAGTAAACAGACGGGACGTGATGGGCACGTGTATTTTTTCCATAAAGTGCAGCCACTGGCACAAAGTGAGTCAGACTCTGGCCTGGAAGCGTGTTCGTGGCCGGGCGGGGCGGCGGGGAACGAGCGGGCGGGGCCACGCGAGCCCAGGAGGCGACCCCGCGCTGGCCTTGTCCCCAGTCCGTGCGTCCCCTCTGGGCGGCCGAGCCCGCGCGCAGGGTCAGGACCGCACCGCCCGGGGGCCGCCTCCCGGCCGGGGCCTCAGGCCCGACGCTGCCCGCGGAGCCCCCCGGGAGGCGCCCAGGGGACTGGCCCAGGGGCTCGGGGCCGAGCTGGGCCGCAGAGCTCCCCCGGTCCCGGGCCCTCCGCGCGGAGCAGGGGGCCGGGCCGCGGGCGCACGGAGCACGGCCGAGGCGCGCGGGGCGCGGGGCGCGGGGCTGCGCGGGGCTGCGCGCGGCCGGCCAGGAGGGGAGCGGGCGCAGCACCCCGGCCAGCTCAGGCGCGCCGCCCGCGTCCGAGGCGGGAACGCCCTCCCCGCCCGGCGTGGGGAGCCATCGCGCCGATTCCTGCTGGAACGAGTCGCTGCGCGGGTTGGGCCGGAGGCCCCGGGCGGGGTCACGTGCGCGCCGTCACTCCCGCTCCCCTCGCCTCTCCGGTTCGAGTTATGCCATCAAGCTAATATATTGTGACTGCTCTTCTCTCCTGTGACAAAAGCTTGCAGCTGCCTCCAAATCAATAGACGTCAAAGAAATATGAAAACAATCATGACACAAAACTTAAATCCTGGCTGGAGCCTACATAATCAGAACTGTGCTTCTGTTCTCCAAGCCGCCGATTAATTTATCCCAAAGTTGAGTCAAATTTTTATTCCGGTACCTTTTTCCCAGCAGACCTCGCTACATCTGTCGGGTTTGTAATGTAATTTGTAATTACTGCCCTTCATGTGGTCCGGTGCCTTGAACCATCTTTAATTAAAAGCATAATTAAGGGAAGATCTAAAGAAAGACAATTACCAGATGGTCTTTTTTTAGAGGCTGTCGTTTCGCGGAGAGGGGCGCAGGGTCGGTCCCGGGGACCCGGCGCCTGGGGAGGGGGCGGCGGGCCCGAGCGGCGCTTGCGCACTGCGGAGGCCTCGGCCCCACGCCCACCCCCGCGACCCCGGCGCGAGCCCTGCGGCTCAACCCAGGCTGCGCCCCAGGGTGAGCGCCAGCGTCCTGGCGGTGCACAGAGACCGGCCTTCTTCACTCTTTCCCCGGGGTCGCAGGTGTGGGGTGGCCGCGGGGGAGGCTGGGTCAAGTTCAAGGCCGAAGCAACTTCCAAACCCGCGCGGGGTCCCTGGAGCCGACCCGCCCCGCCTCGGGCGAGCCCAGGAGCTCAGCAGCCGGCAACTCGGCAAGGGGGCCGCACCCAGGCCCTCCCTAGACCCGCTCGGCTTGGGTGCTAGGGTGGGAGCTGGGGGACCTGTTCCTGCGCCCGGAGAACCCCTGGGGACAAGAAGACAGCGGCGCAGCGCCACCGCCCGCAGCCCGTCGGGCAAAGTGGCCCCTTGAGCCCATTGTCTCGGCTGTCGGCTCCTCCGAGTCCCCTGGTCCCTGGACTCTCGGCACAAGTTTCGGAGGGAGGAGGGGACCAATCTATTCTCCACCCCTGTCCCAGCCCCACGTCCCCGAAATGAATAATGCAGGCGGGAGCCAAGATTTCTGCGTTAGCGCCGCGTTGCCCCGGCGGCTGGCGCGAGGATCCCGGTCGGATCATGGAAATTAAACTTGTTGTGTGGCGGGGGTGTCATTATGTGACTGTTCATATTCAAAGTCGGGCAGCAATGAATTGTAATCATTCAATTATCTTCAATACTCTTTCTTTAGGACACAAGTTGTCAAAGATTAAAAAAAAAAAAGTACATTCTTGCAGCTCCGCGGGTCCATTTTCCAGACGGTTTGTCGCTCTTGCTGCCTGACTTGGCTTCGGCTTTATCCCCAGCGTCGGAGGATCGCCGAGGCGCTGGCGGGTGGGCGAGCCCGGGCCCTCGCCGCTTCCGTGGCGCTGCGGGCCGGCCACGCGAGTCCAGACTCGGCCTCCGTGGGCTTGGCGCGCGCATTTTGATCGCTTTCAGGTTTAATTAACTTCGAACAACAAATATGCCTGGAGTTCTAGGTCTGGCTTCTCCTTGGGGACGGGGCCGTCGTGTTATATTCTGCGTCCTCCCCACCCTGGGAGGGTGGGCTGGCCGCAGCAGCCCGCGCCCCGAGGCCACGCCGTGCGTCAGAAAGACACGTGCTGGACGGTGCCCGCGCCTCCGAGATCCCGAGGCCCGGGACCCTCTTCTTCCAGCCCCGAGCCTGCGGGAAGAGCCGTACAGCCCAACGGCTCCCCTTTGTGGGAACTCCCCCAGCCCGACCTCGCTCCCCCATGTCCCTCAACCTGAGGCAGCCGCAAGTTGGACGAGGTGTCCTCGGGGATGGCAAAGTGCCCTCTGCCCCCAGCCCGGGCAGAGAGAGTAGGGGTCGCCTTTGAAGCCCACGTCCATCGCGCCGATTAGGCCTAATCCCGATCTTTACACTAATATCACCTCTCGGGTTTTTATTATACTCATTTGGGAGGAAATGAGCTCTCTCCAGGCAAATAGCACCCCGCACCCCACTTCTCATAGCTGCGCAGGGCCGGGGCCTGAACAACCCCGCGGGCAGTCTCTGAGCTGCCGATATTATATTTGTGAAATGTCCTTTTGTTGAAGCTTTTAACACCTTCTTATAACGAATCATTTGTTCTTTTCTCTTTAATTTTGATAGACAATTAGCCATCAGAGATACACCAGTTGACTGTAACCGAGCATTAAACTCGCCTTTATGTAACGCTAATTTAGCATAGCCGCTTTGTTTAACTTCGCTATATAAGAACCAGGTTTTGTAGCAAAAAAAAAAAAAAAAAATAGGTGTAATTTTATGTGGGGCTTCATTTCTTCTGGCCTGTAGGCAGCGAGCCCTCCTCTTTGTGAGCGTTCTGCTGGGGCCTGACGCCATTTCCCGGCCGGCACCTGCAGGCTGGGGGGGGGGGAGAGAGGGAATTAGCATTGATATAGATTTAGTTGAAATGTAATCTCTTAAATCTGTCCAAGATTCGGGGAGATAATTACACTTTCGCTGAATTGCCAGGGGTCAGCGTCTCAGAGGTCCTGAGGAGTTGATTTACTAACAATAGTGTTACATAAAAAATGGCGTTTGAGATTATAATGTTAATGGCTGCGGTCGCTGGGGAATGCGGCCGCTTCCAGCTAATTCCGTGGAACCTGCTTTTGCCTCTTTTCCTCCCTCCCCTGCTCTCGGCTGCGTCTTTGGAAAGACTCAGAGCTCCCCGGGGTTGAATCCGGCGGCGGCGGCGGGCGCCGGGAGGTTAGGACGCCGGGGCTCGGCGCTTTTCCCCGTTTGTGGTGACAGGCTGTGGCCTCGACAGCGAGGCTGGCTCTTCCCCACGAGGACCAGGACGCGGGCGCCGCGGCCAGACTCGCAGAGCCGGGCGCAGGCAGCGGAGGCCACGGCTCCGGGAGGCAGCGCGGCGCCCTCGGCCTGGCTCCCCGGCCGCCTGGAACTGGACCCGCCCCGCTCTCGGCGCCCTCGAGCTCCGGGTGGGCGAGGACGAGGCCCTGCTTCGTACCCTCCTGTCCCGCCCAGCGGCCTCTGATCTGGAGACGGACGCCCCTTCCCGCCGCTGACTGCCGCAAGTTCCCACGGGAGCTCGGCGGGAGGCGGGGACATCCTGCAGGGAGACGGGGTACCGACCGACCCCGCAAAGTCCAGATTCTAGTTGGGGGTGAGGGTAAGCTTTTGAATAAGAAGTCAGCTTCCCTCGGGGCGGAGACGGTTAAGCAGTTTACACTCCCCCGCACACTTGTCACACTCACGTCCAACTTTACCCACAGTGGTCTCCATCCACAGACCCTAGACTCCATCCGAAATCCACGGCCGCGCCTAACCGGTCGCCCGCACGGTAGTGCCGGCACTTTGCTCCTCCTAAAGCCTCGCTATCCGCCACTTGAATGGCCTCCGGCCACCCAGGGACCCGCCCGCGTACTCGTCCCCACCCAGGGGCCAAAGAGGAGCCCTGACCCTGTGTACAAAAATCGAGGGATGAACAGGGAAGAGCAGCTCCTCTTCCTGAGTGGGACAGAAAGAGCTGGTTTTGTGGCCTCCTCCAGCGTGGCGCTGGGCAGGCAGTCCGAGGAGGGGTCCAGAGGCTGCAGACTCCTCAGGCCTCAGCGGCCTAGGCCTGAACCCAGGTCGTGGCCATTGCTGATACCCGGGTCCAGGAACTGCGAACGTGGAAGGGGCGCTTCCGCCCTATACCTCTTGCTCCCTACGCGGCCACCTGCGGAGGCAGAGAGAGCGGGCTGTCCTGCGAGACCCGGCGCAGGCCTGGCCGGGCGCTCCCGTGGCCTGGGAGCTCTGCTTCTGTGAAGAAGGGTGCTGGAGTCGCGACTTTCGGTCCGAGCAAAAGAAGGAGCCGCCCCTCAGCCTAACACAGCCTCACCCACCTCACGGAGCCCTGCGGCGCCCAGGGACACCCTCCGGGCTCACCCCCCGGCGCAGCCCGATAGGCCTGGGCGCCCGAGCCCTGGGCGCCGGGGGGTCCCTGCGCAGCGCGCATGTTTACGTCGGCGCCCCCTTATCTTATATGTAACAGCAATATATATGTTAATTGAAAACTTCTGAATTTAAAAAGGTTGTGACAAGTTATAATTTGTCCTGTCAATGCCTGGAATCCTTATTTATCTCTTTAGCTTGCCTCCCTCTCTCGCCTGTCAGCTAACAGCTTGCCTAACTCGTTGACTTCCTCACTCATGGCACGGAAATGACAAATGTGCTGTTTTATCCGTACAATTTATTTCATTATTGTTGCCAGCACGAAGCATCACAATCAATCATAAGGAAGTCCAGTTGGCAGGTGTCAATCTCCGTGTGTTTTTGTACCTCTCAGTCTATATTTAATCCAATTATAAGGGTCACGGAGTAAGTGCCAATCCTCTTGTTACAACTCACATCTTATTTAAGATTTAAAGTAAAAAAAAAGTCAACTGGATCACATGGACCTTTTGGGGGAAAGGAGGGGGTGCCTTTGAAAACCCCCATCTCTCTCTCTCTCTCTCTGCCTTCTCACCTCCAGCTTAGATTCCCCAGCCGTCCCTTTTTATTAAAGAGTTTCGGGGAACTCCAGTTTTATGAGCATTTGTGTGCAAATGAAGGCTCTCGTTATTTTGCTAAAGTGGAAGCAGGCTTAATGATGAGAGATCTTTCCGCTCATTGCCCATTCAAATACAATTGTAGATCGAAGGCGGCCTTGTCACGTTGAGAAAAAGTGAATTTCTAACATCCAGGACGTGCCTGTCTACTTTCAGCGAATTGCACCCAATCACCCCCAGGGAATTCAGCTAATGTCTCAGTCTCCACCCGGACACAGGAGGGAAAGAAATCAGACATGCTGCCACAGACTGACAACATGAAAATGTTCAGAAGGAAGGGAAAAGCAGAGTTTTCTAAAATTGATTGTAATAGAGATTTTCTCGGTGAGAATGCAAACTGGAAGGATTTGGAGATTTTCCCAAAAGTCCAAGAAAACTTTATGGTGGGGTAGAATAGACAGAAGGGAGAACAAACTAAGTATTTCCTTGAATGAGAGCAGGAAAATAATCGAAGAGCAGCGAAACCACAGTATTGCATACAATGATGCCACTACACAGTCTTGTAGACGTGGATGAAGGGAGTAAATATTATCTTTGCTAAATATTTCCCTTCTTGATGCTCAGATTCACAAAACATTCCTCCAGTTTTTATTTAAAATAAAGGTCTTGTTTAAAAAGATTGCCGTTTAAAGAGGAGAAAATGGAGGAGAGGGTGAAAAGAGCAAAACACACATACCCTGCCCAGTAAATGTAATTCCTAAGAATATATGGCTTTCTGGCTGTGCAGCTATTTGAAACGACACACAATATACACTGAATTTTTTCTCACTTAGTCGGGGGCTTTTCCCTCTCCCTTTATTAATTTTTATAAGGACAATTTTTATTAAACCTCTTTATGAATTAACACCCACCCAAGAATAATTTTTAAAATATAAGTTAACAGATGCGCTATTGTCTAGCCTTAGTAAATGAAATTAAAATACTGAAGTGGAAAAATCCATTTCTACTTTTCAATTGTTGCTAGACTCAATGTCCATTCTCAGTGAAAAGACAAATACTAAATCAATTCCCACCCAGCCCGGAGCACAGATCCGGCGGGAGGGGCGCCGCTAATCTGGAAGCCGCTTTATTTGCATGAAGTAGTCGAGGGCGACCTACCTTGGACAAGAACCACGGATCTCAGCTACAGTTCAGCCGAGGCCGGATCTCTCTACCTCCCCCGCCAAGCCCGGCTCTCCGATCTTCCCTCTCCACCTCCTTTCCCTTCCTCCACCCCGACCCCCCACTCAGACCCCTCGCCCTCCCCCCCTCGCCTCTGCGGGCTGGAGAGGAAGCTCTGGGCTTCCGGGCAGTCCCAGGCCGGCGCTGACCGGCGCGGCGGAGAGTCTGACTTGGGGCCGCCCTGGGAGTCGGAGAATCCCAGCCTGGCTCGCCCGAGTTGGGGACAGCGGGCAGAAAAGGGGTTCTTTCCCGCTTCCGGCCCTTGGCACCCCGACCCCCCCGCGTCCCCGCCGCCCGGGAGCCCCTTTCTGCGCGCTGCCGGCCGGCGAGGCCTAGACTGGCCTCCTCCGCCCGGGGGGCCGGGCCGGGCCTCGCAGGCTGGGCAGCACGAGGGGCCGGCGGCGAGCCGCCACACGGCCGGGGGCGGGCGGGAAGGGGAGCCCCCGCTCGGCTTCTGGGAGGTTCTTCAGGGTCCTCCCGGGTCACAGGCGACCTTCGCCAGCACTCAGCCCGCACCCTCCCCGTGCGACCCCCGCGGCTTCCCCCGCGCGGCCCCCGCGCTCGGGGCAGGTGGAGAGCGGCTCGTGCGTTGGCCCGGAGCTCGGAAGGGCCGGGTCCGGCCTCGCCCCGCCGCCCGGCGCTCCCGCGCGGCCCGCGCGCGCCCTTTATTGACAAGCAGATAAGCAGGCGGGGACCGCGGCGTTTCCAGCCTCGCTCTCGAGCACCCTGCTGGGTTGCAGGGATCCGCGCGCACTTAATGGCCTGGACTCTGAACAGGCCCGGAGCAGCACTCCCGGCGGCCTCCGGTCCGGACAGAGGGGGCGGGTGGGGGGCGACCCCAGGGCGAGAGAGGCCTGCTCGGTCGGGCCTCCGCGCAGTCCAGACTCCGGGCAGGCGGCGGATGGGGGAGACCTCAGGACACCTGGAGCGCGGGCTGGGCCAGGTTCTGAAGGGAAGCCAGGGCCGCACCAAGAAGCGGGGTCAGGGGACATGGCCGATGGTGGCGAACCCGGGCAAACGCTCCCTGAGCCCACTCCTCAGCAGAGCCAGGCTTGAGGAAACGACCAGGCAGGGGCCTGGCCCGGATTCGAGTGGCCAGTGGGGGTGGCTGCTCCTCGCCCCTGGCACGGGAAGACTTGGGGTTTGGGATGGGGAGAAGTGTGGGGAACGTTTGTAAGAACTCGACGCTTAAACCTCCCCGCCTCTACAGCCCTCAGGCCTCGACCGGCTGAGCAAAAAAAGCCCAAGTCCGGCAGGGAGGTGGCCCGGCCTGGAGGAGCCGGCAGGCAGGCTGCCTGGAGCCGCCGCCCGGCCGGTTGCGAAGCCCCACACCTGTCCAGGTGTGCGGGCGGGGGCGGGAACGCTCGACCTCTCGCGCCTCGGCGCCATCTGTGCCGCGCGCTCCCCTCGCCGCCCTACCCGAGCTAGGGGGCAGGAACCGGTCGTGGGGCCCTCCCCGGCCCGGCTGTCCCCTCTAGCGAGGACACACACGCCCAGCCTCCAGGGTCAGGCCCCTCTCCAGCCGCTGAAGGCAGTTCCACGCCCCATCTCTCCCCCTCCCGCCACCTCATCAGGCAACCCCTGCCCCTCCGGCCGGACCTCTGTCACTTCCAAGTTCGAGACCGGATGGAGGCAGAGAAGGAAGGGATTGGACACTGAGAAGCCCTCTCCCCTGTTACGTTAGGGCGGGGGAGACATGAGAATGACAGCGCGGGGAGGGCCCGTTCCAAGATAGCCAGGCCCAGCTGGACTAAGCCGTGTCCTCGTCCACGTCGCCGTCCAGCGTGTGTGGGGTGGGGACAATCCCAGACCACTCGTCAGTGTCCTGCCGACCCCGCCCCAATTTCGCTTGTTTCCTTGGCTCAAGGGAGGGGAATCCTGACTTCAGAATCTGGGACTTCTCTGTTTTGCTCCTCTAGGCCGCAGAGCCGACAGCTAACCCGGGGGTCCGATTCATAAAATCACCGACACCTTCTACGTGACGGCGCCTTTCAGGCCAGGGGGAGAGCGGAGCCGGCAGGCGCGCGCGGACCCCTCCCGAGAGCCCCCGGTCCCCTGTGCCCGCGGCGACGTGCAGGCGCGAGACCAGGCTGCGGTTCCCATCGCGGGTCCCGAAACGCCACCCGCCGGAGGCCCCTCTCGACTCGCGCGGGCTCGGGGCCCCTCGGAGGAAGCGACCCTCCGGGCTCGGAGGAGGGGCCGGGTGGGCGCCCGGAAGGGCAGCTGGCCAGCGTAGGCGCCGACCCCGGCCCGGGCGGAGGGGGGCGCGCTCGGGGACCGTTGTCCTTGGGACCGAGTCTGCGCCCTGCTGGGCGAGGGGCAGAGCGGGCCGGCCGCGCGTGGGCAGCCCCGGGCGGGCCCACGAAGGCCGGAGCCGGCCGGACTCGGGTGGGAGGGGAGGCCCCCGCCGGGCCGGGCGCTTGCGGGCGCCGCGCGGAGCCCAAGTCCGGCCGCCGTGACGTCACGCGGGCCGGGCAGCCAATGAGGACGGCGCTGGCGTGGGTATTAAGGAAAGTTAGCGCCCGCCGGAGCACCCTCTTTTCTTATCATTGACATTTAAACTCTGGGGCAGGTCCTCGCCAGAAAGCGGCTGTCAGATCTGCCACTTCCCCTGCCGAGCGGCGGCGAGAAGTGTGGGAACCGGCGCCGCCAGCTCACCTGCCTCCCCGCGGTGCTCCAGGTAACGCCGGCTCCGGCCCGCCCGCTACGGGGGCCCCAGCCCACGCCCGCCCCAAGGAGCCCGGGGCTCGGTTTTCGCTTTTAAAAGGAGGCAAACAAAGATGGAGGGCAGTTCCTGACGGCGGGAAGGATAGGGGAGGGGGGCGTCTTGTCTTTGCCGAGCGCGCTTTTCTGCAGAAGTAGCAAAATGTTTCAGTTCCCAGAGCGGACTTCCAGTTGGGTGCTGGGCTGGGGGGAGGGGGCGAGGCTGCTGTCCGCAGAAGCCGCTGGCGACCGTGAGAAATGCAGGAGGGGGGGATGCAGTTTGCACCCAGAACTCCCCCGAATCGCAGTTTAGACATTCACGCGTGGAGAAGTCCCCAGCCGCGCCCGCAGCGCACGGAACGCCCCGCCGCGGGTTGGGGGAAGTGCAGCCAAAGTTTCCCGCGGGTGCAAAGTGTAGGTGGTCGGACCGAAAGGAAACCTTAGAGATGGGAGTTGGTTTCTCAGAAAGGAGCGGAGGACGAAAGAATGCTGCTCGCAGAGCTGGGCGGCGCGCGGAGCCCCGGCGTGCGATCTGAGCCTCGCTCGGGAGGACCTAACAATTAGCGATGCTCGCTGAGCCAGAACGCGGGCTCGGGTTTCCGCGGGCGGGCGCTGCGCTCCCCGCCTCGGCGCGGGCTCGTGGGCCAGGGAAGCCGGCCGCCCAGGGCAGGGAGCAGCGCCTGGACACTCCTCCGGTCCGGGGAGGGACGAACCCAAACTTAGACCAACTCGTGGTGCCGCAGGGTGACAGTCCGGGGAGTCCAAACCCGAGCAGCAGAGACGCCTGGGCGGGCTAGGGGCAGGGCGCCAGGGAGACCTCCAGGTCAGGCCCCTCGTGCTCCGGGCGCCCCGCTCTAGACCTTCCGGGGGCACCTCGAGGTGCCTCAGGCACCTGTGCCAGGGGCTTGGGACCACCGCCGACTTCGCGCGGCGGCCGCCCCCTGCCCAGGGGAAGGAGAGAAGCGGCCACGGCCGCGCGTCTTACCTGGGCCTGGGTCCTCCCTCCTCGGGCTCCTTTCTCCGGAGCTGGGCGGCCAGCAGGTTGCCCGCTTCGCAGTGGGACGTGGACCTTCTCCTCCAGTCATAAATCAAACCCAGCCATCCTCGGGCCTCCTCCCTCATTAGAGATGTTTATTGGAGATTGTGTTTATTCGGCTGTCACGGCGAGAAGACGCGGTGACATAATTACCTCTGACCAGAGTCCTCGCCCCGCGCCCAGGGCGAGCCGGGACATCCTCTGTCGCCCCCTCGCTCCGCGCCCTCCGACAGCGCAGGGCGTGGGTGGCAGGCTTGTCCTTTTTCCTCAGACCCTCTCACGTAATTTGGATTATTGAGTGAGTTGCTATTCAAACCTCCCGGGGCCTGGGAGCTTATTTGTTTATTTGTATACTTATTTTGGAACTTGAGAGGAAAGCCGAGGGGAGCCCAGCTCCACTCCAGGGCGGCGGGGACAGCGCAGCAGGCGGAAGGAAGCCCCTCGCTGGCCGGCCCTGGGGAGCTGGCCCGGAGGGAGGCCTGGCGGTGTTGTTTTATTTTTCATTCTGAGGTCCCAGGCCCCGGGCGGAGGATTCCTCGACGCTCCGGCGGACTTGGCCACCTCCTCCCCGCCTCTGGCCGTGGGCGGCCGCGTCGGTGCCCCCAGCTAACCAGGTTTTTAAGTCACCATCTGTGAGACCGAGTCAAGAAGTGACGAAAAGCGCCGAATTGTTCTCTAATTGAAAATACTTTTTTTTTTTTTGGTGACCGCGCTAACCAATATCTGGGATCCCGGCTTTTGATCCCTCGCTGCCGCCTCTGTTCTCCAATCGCTAATAAAACTCGCATTGAGCCCCTTAGTGCCTTGATTAACAGGCAGATTAACTCTTACTGGGGTGGGGAACAGCTTGTCTCAATCAATGTCATTTTAAAAGCCCGTCAGGATACGCTTAGCCCGGTTCCCCGGCTGCCCAAGCGAGCCAGGCATGACATTTGCGCCCTCCCCCTTCCCCAGCCTCAAATCCCCTCAAGGCCCCCAGTTCCCAGCGCGGGTGCCCTGCTTCGCTGCAGGACAAATTGCAAGACTGGGTCCCTGGCCTTTCAAACAGGCAACTGTTTAGAGCGGGGATCTCCAGGGAGAAGGGACTGAGGTGGCCTTGGTTTGCCTTTCGTTTGAAGCTGAACTCCTGTCTCTCGAGGACGGAGGTTACAGGGCAAAGAGAGATGGGGAACAGGGCCGGGTGACGAAATGGAAAACAAACTTTCCTGGGAACACTAATTGCAAAAATCGGAGAGTGCCACTGAGTGCAAGAGTGCTACACAGGAGTTTTGAACCCGGTGCCTCTCCGGACACCGGCATGGAGGGCCAGGATCAAAGGCTTGGGGAGGACCCGCGGGGCGCAGGGATCTCTTCGCTGGGAGACCTCGTTGGACTATGTTTTTTTTCCAAAGTATTTTTCGGGGGAAAGGAGGACAGAAACAGAGACGCTTGCCGCCTAATGTGACTGGAAGAAGACGGAACCCAGAGAGCGCCCTGACACTTGCCAGCGAGCGTGGCCACAGCCCGGCGGCACCTCCCGGCCAGTCCCGGCTCCTCGGCCTCCCGGCGGTCCAGGCTCTACCAGGCTGCCGGGTGAGCTGGAAAGGAGAGGGGGAAAGGCCCTGAGCGAGCGCAGAGTGCAGGAGGACCCTGAACTGGGCGGCGGGGCGGGCGCCTTTGCCTTTCCTGCTCGTGTGATGCGTTTCGCCAGCTCCCCTCCCAGCGAACCCACCTTCCCAGGGCCAGAAAAGAGAGAGCCATTTCAGGCTCTGCGAAGTGACGCAGGTGTCTGCGGAGACTTTCCTTCTTCAGAGGAAAGCTCGTCTCCACCCTTCCCAGCGCGCCGGCACCGCGCCTCTGCTCGGCGGTGGAAAGCGGCAGCTCAGAGGCGTCGCACACCGGGCGGGAGACTCTTAGTTCCGAAGCCGGGAGCCGAAGGCACATCCCCCGAGAGCTGGGCGCGTCGTTGCCTCGCCAGAGGCTGCCTCCAGGCCAGAAACCCGGGGAGGGGCCCAGGCGAATGCCAGGGACCGCTGGCGGTGGGCTGCTGCCCATCTCACACTTACGCACCAATACCGGCCAGAGGCTGCGGGCACTCGGGCCAGCGGCGGTCCCCCAGCGTGACTCGCTCGGCACAGGCCTCCTCCCCTATCGGGTGGGAGGCCCCCGGCGGCGCCTGCGGGAACAGGCCGGAGAGATGGGGGCGGGGGAAGGCCTGGGGAGAGGCGGGCAAAGGCGAGACAGAAACGGAAGGCGCGATCCCCCCGCCTCGGAGGGCAGCAAGTGGGCCTCGATCGTGTTGGAAGCGCAATTAAAATGGCGACCTGCGAGTTGTCTGAGTTTTGTGCACACCTCCAGCCCTGGCGCCCTGCCCCCTCGGCCCAGCCCCCAGGCGGCCGAGTCGCCCCCAGAACAGACACTTGGCAGAGGGCGCGAGGTGCCCCACGAGGCAGAACGGCACCCCACGCTCCTCGAGAGCCGCCCAGAGAACAGAAAATCTCGCTCCCCACCCATCTCCTTAAACTTTGAAAACTCTGCCTCCCTCCCGGCTGGGCACCCCCCAAATATTGACACATTGGAAGCAGCCAAGTCCTTTTTGTTTCTTCTTGGTGCAGAGGGGTTTCCAAGAGTCCTTCCCCGAGCGCCCCCCGCCCGTGACGTCAACGGCATTCACTCCCAGCCCCTTGCCTCTTATGATTTTTTGTTGTTAAAACTTTTCTGCACAGTGAGGTGGGGGCTGGGGGTGGGAGAAGGAGGCGATTCAAAGAGCCAGTGCCCTGGGGGGAAATAGCAACAAGATTAGGGCTGCTTCTTTCCGAGGCAAAGCTTAAGAAGGTGCTAATCCACTCGGTCGCTAATTGAGAGGTTGTAAAAATGATATTCGCCTCCAGTTCGGACGGGGCCTCTGGGCCTTCCCCCCTCCACCCCCCCTTGCTTGAGTTCGGGCTTCTCTAATGCTTGTTTGAGAACTGAAAAGGGAGAGAAAAAGAACGCAGACTGTCGCTGGTCTGGACCCGGGCCTGCTG
Source organism: Equus caballus (assembly GCF_041296265.1). NCBI lineage: Eukaryota > Metazoa > Chordata > Mammalia > Perissodactyla > Equidae > Equus > Equus caballus. Next base: position 99,979,475 of record NC_091690.1, on the reverse strand, counting down.
CCGCCCTTCCCGGGTTGCTGTGAAAGTTCCGGTCCTGCGAAGTCTCGCCAGGGGGCCGCTGACCCGCGTAAGGCGCCGCCTCCGCCTCTGGTCTGGGCGTCCTGGGCCGCGGGAAGGGCCGTGTGGGTAATCAGGTTGTGCTACCCCAACCCTGACCCTCTCGGAGAGCTCCGCCCCCGCCCCTTGGTGCGGCGTTGGTGGGTCGGGGCCTGGGTCGGGAGGGGAGGCCCACATCAGGCCCGGCAGCCTCCTCGTGGGCCCAGCTCCCGAGCGCGGCTGTGCGCTTGTCAGCGGCGCATTCAGGGCGCTGAAACTTCACTGGTGAGCTCCAACTTCCAACACTTTTCCTAAGTCACAGGAGTCAAGAGTGCCTGGCGGTGGCCTCCTTTCAGCCTGGCTGCCTCAGCTCTTCCAGCCGCATTTCCCTTCGCCGAGTCCTGGAGCGTGTCCCCGGCCCAACCTTCCCCTTTCCTTGGGCCAAGGCCTGGCCTGCAAGCTCGGGGCTTCGCAGGACTGGGCAGCCCTCCCTCCCCCGTCACCTTAACTGCGGGCGCCGAGGGGCGCCTTTGGAGTGTACTGAGGTGTGTCCTAATCGTCGGGCATTCAACAAATGGACGCTGGTGTGTGGTCAGAAGAGAAAAGCCATTTACTTACTTTCCTCCCCGGTTTTCTGGCAACAGCTGAAGGGGAGCTGCCTCTGTGGACTGTGCAGACCCAGGAGAGGGACTCGTGGTGCGGAGACGCGCACCACACACAGATGACCTGTGGTACACACCGACATCGCGGCGAGGACACGCACGCACACACACACAATCGCTCCCAGCACTGGTCATCCATCTCCCCCACCCGGGCCTCCACCCCGCCCCCTTCTCCCCCTCGCGTCCCCTCCTCTCGCGCCCGGAGAAGCGGCCGCACTTAGTCAACAATGGCACGTGGGAGAAGTTGGTGAGTGTTTGGGGAGGACTCTCCAGGGCTTTTCACAAGAACCCTCTGTACACAAAGTAAGTGGCGTGTTTGCTCGGGCCTCTCCAGCCCCGGCTGTGCCTCAGCTCCGCTGCGCACCGCGGCTTCCGAAAGGAGAAAGAACAGAAGAAAGGCCGGGGGCGGGGGTGCGCGGGCCGGAGGCCCGGCGGGGAGGCCGTTCCCAGAGCGGCGGCTCCTCTCGGCCCGGGCTGCGCCGCGGCCTCCGCGAGGGGAGCTGCCCGGACCCTGCGCCGCGCGCGCGCCCCTTCCTCTTCTTCGCAACGGCCCCGCGGCCAGGTGGGCCGGGGCGCGGCCACACGGTGCTCGGCGTCCGGGCCGGGGGACGGGGCAGGGGCGGGAGAGGGGTCGGCGGCGGGGCGGGGCAGCGGGCACGCGGGCCCGAGTTGGCGAGAAAGGCGGAGCGGAGCTGCAGGAACTCGCCCCCGCGGTGAGCCGGGGGTCCGGCGCCCAGCTCAGGGTGGGGGGCGCGACCCCAGCACAGCGGCCTTCTCTCGACCCTCGCGTTCGCGGCCCCACTGCGGGCCGTGCGGCCTCCCCGAGCGCTCGGAGCCCGGAGACGCTGGCGAGCGCCGCCCCAGAGCCGGGCGCGGGGGCCCAGCGCCGGGAGCCGAGCCGGGACCCACCGGCGGGGGAAACAAGTGTATTCATATTCAAACAAACGGACCAATTGCGCCGGGCGGGGAGGCGGCGCGTCCAATCGGCGGGCGCGAGGCCTCGGCGCTGCTTTGCATAAAGCAATATTTTGTGTGGGAGCGAGCGGGGCATTTGCATGTTGCGGAGTGATTAGTGGGTTTGAAAAGCGGACCGCGGCTCGGCCTCATTTCCCGCTCTGGTTCAGGCGCAGGAGGAAGTGTTTTGCTGGAGGATGATGACAGAGGTCAGGCTCCGCTAATGGGCCAGTGAGGAGCGGTGGAGGCGAGGCCGGGCCGGCACACACATTAGCACACTTGAGCCATCACCAATCAGCATAGGTGTGCTGGCTGCAGCCACTTCCCTCACCCACACTCTTTCTCGCTCACTCTCGGGCGCTGACAGCCCATTTTATTGTCAATCTCTGTCTCCTCCCAGGGATCTGAGCATCGCTCGCACACACTAAACCAGCAGCGTCCGCGGAGAAAACTCTCGCCAGCAACTCCTCCAAAGCACCGTCCTTTCCAACACGGGTGGGCTTTCAGCAGCAACAGCCACCAGAAGAGCCCCAACCGAACCAAACTCTTGACAGGAGCTCTGCCGAGGGAGGATGCCTCGTAAAGGTGAGTCCACCCCTTTCTTCTCGCTCCATTCCCAGGGCACTCTCCAGGCAGTTCTCCCCTCCCCCTCCTCCTCGCTCTCGCCGGCCCCCTCCCCCTCCTACGCCGGAGAAGTTTCCACGCGGGAGCCCAAACTTTCTGCCTCCAGCGGGAGCCCGTGTCCGGGGGCGGCGGGCGCGGGACGCGGGGCGCGGGGAGGGCGGCTGCACCGACCCGGCGCCACGCGGCTGAGCTCCAGGAGGAGCGGGCTCCGCGCAGCGGCCGCCCCGGCCCCGCCGCCAGATGCCCCGGCCGCGGGCGAGGACGCAGAGGCTGCGCGGTGCACAGGCCTGGACGGCCGCAGAACCCGGCGGCGGCTTTGTCCAGCCGGGGACCAGCGGGCGCCGTGAGCGGGCGCCGAGGGAGCACGAGGAGCCGGCCCCCGCGCGCCCGCGCCCGGCTTTGTGCGGCGCTCGGCTCGGCGCCGGCGAGACCCGGCACTGGGGCGCCCAGGGCGCGCCCGCCGCCAGCCCGAGCAGAGCCGGCGCGGGGCGGCCGCCGCCGAGGCCGGGAGCAGGAGCGCGCGAGCAGGGAGGCAGCCGCGGGCCGCTGGCTGCGCCCCCAGGAGCCGGGCCGAGCGGAGGACTGTCAGCTTCCCCGGGCCCCCGGCTCTCCGCCCTACTCGAGCGCGGAGCTCGCGACCTGGGAACTCTCTGCTCCCCGGCTCCCCGATACTCGCCCTCGCCCTGCGAAAGCGGGGTCTCCCTGGGCCCTCCAGTCTCAGCGCTCGGTGGGTATTTTCCCTTGCCTTCTCTGATGAAGCTGCACCCGGTGTTGCCGTTTCTACACGTTTTGAGGTGGAACGGTGGATTTCATTTTTTAAAAAAATCCAAATCCCTTGATTTTTTTGTGAGGCCTTAAAAGAAAATCAATATGAAAGCATGGGCTCTCTCCTTCGTCCGGGCACATCCTCTCCCAGCTAATTAGTCGGAGTAATTGGAGAGCTTTTCGTTCGAAGACCCCGGGAGGAAAAGTGTCTTTTCCCAAAGTTCATGAAGTTGTTGCCTCTTCCCTTGCGCAGGTTTCTCAGGCTCCCGGCACCATAATAGCCCTGAATTTTAGCAAGTGTAATTGGGGGGGAATGGAGTTGAATTTCAAGTGGAAATGCTTTCTTTTTCGAGTGCAAAAACCCGGCCCTCCAGACACGAGTGATTTCTAGAAACTTTAAAAACAAAGTGAACGTGGGTTCTTTTTCTCTCTTACTCTGCAGAGCCCCCTAAGTGATTCGGACGTTTAACTCGAACTTGGGTGGGTTTGAGGAGGGGCGGGAGCGGAAAATGTAACGCACAGCGAGGAGCTCGAAGGCCTAGCGAGCTTGCGGAGCAGCGGTAGTCGCGGCGCGGACAGTGCGTTTTGATGGCCGGTGACCTTTGCGGGCGTCTGAGGCAGTGCGATTACTTGTTATCTTATTCAGCCCGGGAGAATAAAATTGTGTCATCTTAATCGCTAATTACTCTTTGGCTGGGGGCCGGGAGGGCCGAAAATGAGCTCTCCCCCTCACCTCAGCTAAGGAGTCGGGGGATGGATTCTGAGAGCTAAGTAATTAAAACCACGGCGTTTGGAAGCTGAGGTTGTGCCGGGGTGCGGGATTCGGTGGCCCAGTGGCCTAGTGCACCAAGGCCCGGCGCCTCCGCGGTTTCTGGAGACGCCTCGGTCCCGGCGCAGTCCTCCACCCAGCTCGGGCCGTAGGAAGCCCGGGCCGAGCTGGGGGGCTCTGGCTTCGGCTGGGGGTCCGGCCTCTCGGCGCAGGCCTGCTTCCGGTGTCGGCGTGCACGCTTCCCGGGCTGCTTCTGCACTGAGCGTTAAGGATTACTTAAGTAATTAGGTAGCTGCTTAGCCGCGAGGGGGGTGGGAGTGGAGCAGGACCGGAACTTGAAATGCTTCCACCTTCCCAGCTGCTTCGAAAATTATTCGGCTAGGCCCCTCCAGAATCAGTGAGTGAGTTTTTTAAAACGGCTCGAGAGCGGGTGGCCCGGCGGGGGCCTTCAGTGGTGGCTGAGAACAGTGTGGTTGGCCGAGAGCAGAGCGGCAAGTCTCTCCCCTTCCAGGGAGCTCCTCTCCATGCCCGGCTGCCACCGCTCCCAAGTTTCAGAGTCCCACTTGGGGCACATTCTGCGCGGAGCTGGGGTTTCTGCCTGTCCCGGGCATAGCTGTGGCCGCGGGGACTCGGACACAGGAGGGAGGCCTTGGGAGCCAACCCATGAGGGTTGGCCTGCGCCGCCTCCTCTCCAGCATGTACCAGGCCGCAGTCAGAAGCTGGGAAAAAGTCCTCCTCTTAAGTTCATTTTTATGGATTTAGCCGGCCTCCCAGCTAGTTAATAAATTAGACCACGAATGGCCTTGAAGAGAAAAAAATGTGTTTCTTGGAATTCTTTGCTTGCAGGCAGGCAAAATTAATAATATTGCAATACGTAAAACAGGAAAAAGAATGAATATTTTAGGTTTTTAAATAACAAGGAGAAATGATGCTGTGACTATTTAATTATTTTACCTCTTTTTGTTTTTTCTTTTTGCAAACCTCCTGAATGGGTCTTTATTGTAACTCTCTCTCCCCAATTGAGCTCCCTGCGGTGCCGTTGTATCTTTTTACAGCCCCTAACAACTCACACCAGTAACACAATTACCTCCAGATATTTATAACAAGAAATTACTTTTCTATCCCCCCAGAACCACCTTCTTAGGGCACGGCAGGGAGGGGGTGGTGGAGGGCGAAGCTTGAGGGACCCGCACTGGGTTAGGACTTACAAAGCTAGACGTGTCCCTCCGTTCCCTTTGTGAGTTGGTGGGTTGTTGGTACGTGTGCTGGGAAGCTGTGTTGCTGGTTGGGGAGACTCGGTTTTGCTCTTTGGGTTTGGGAGAGCTAGAGAACAGAAGCCATTGTTCGCTGTCTGTAGGCTTTGTCGACCACGCTCACCCCCTCCTGTTCATACTTTTTAAAGCAGTGAGGCGAGGTAGACAGCGTGTGTCACAGTACAGTAAAAGGGGGAGATCTAAACACCACAAGAGAAGTTAATCACAATAAGTGAGGTTTGGGGGGAAAAAGTTGGGCTTGCCACTTTCAAAGTCCCAGAAAGGCTGGGAGCTGGGGTGGAGTGGGGGCCTGACTGGAAAGCTTTGAGGGGCGAGAGTGGAGGATAAAGAGGTAAGCAGAGAGTTGGGTTCTGGGGGCCAGGGGGCAACTGGATGGTGTAATTCCTTGAGGAAGGAGTATGGCTCTGCAGCCCTCTCAGCCGGCCCTGCCTGCACCTTCAGGTCCCGTGAAGTTCTGGACCCCTTCCCCTCACCTCTGAACTTCAGGTAGTAGTCCTCGGCCTCCACTCCTCACCCCACTGTTTCTCCCATCCTCCCCTTTTCCTGGTTTCTGATATTTTTGCAAAATGGGGCCCCAACTTGTCAGATTCTCCAATTCTCCCCAAGCCAGGCCAGAGCAGCCACTTCCAAGAGGTGGGGACTTCTGCAGGAGAGGCTGTGGGAAATAAGGGTGTAACTCTGGGATTGGGGGTTTCGGGGCAGTTTGAGCCCTAGTTGCATATTTTTTTTTTTCCTCCTGAGAGTGTGGCTCATAGAGCCGGTGGGCTTGTGCTTTTGAGCCACAGTTTGACTGACCTTTCCTTCTGTTTTGTCTTAGGCGGAAGACTTCACTAGGGCGCGCAGATGTGTGAGACCTTTTCTTCTAAGAGTGGACAGACATCCCAGATTTCAGGCAAGTTCTGTGGTGGCTGCTTTGGGCTCCAAAACTTGCAAGATTCAGAAGGCTGCCTCATTGTTGTTCACATGGAAGAAAAAATTCAAAATCGAGACATCATGTCTCCTGATTAAAGGGTTAACTACTAAGAGATTTGGGGGAACGAGGTTGGGTGTATTGGAGGCTTTTATTTGTAGCCCACAGGGTAGCCTTTGCATGCTCTGGAGAGCTGGATGACCCTCAGATCGCCCCAAGCGACTGAGTGGATCATTATTTCCTAAAGAAGGGGCCTTCTCCTGTCCTGGCTCCAGGCCATCCTCTGTCGGGAGAGAGGCCTACCTGGCGAGGGCCGGGACTGACGCCTCTATTCTCGCTAACAGAGCCCCAGTTTCGAGCCCCGTGGGATCCCGCGGCCCCCAGCCAGCGCCAGCATGCAGAACAGTAAGTGCCTCTGGTCTTTCTCGGACTGTGGGCTGGGGCGCGCTGAGGTCAGGTCAGGGAGGGCGCAGAGATTTGCGGCGTCCGCGCTGGCCAGGCCGCCCGCGAGGGAAGGGGCCCGGGGACCTGAGGCGGCTGCGCCCCCTCCGCGCCTTGCAACCCGAGAGGGGAGGGCGTTTGCTCGGCTGTTCAGGCTCTTGGAAGAACAGGGGCTGGGCCCTTCAGAGCAGCCGGCTTGAGTTTGCGGAGCTGAGGTAGAGAAACCCCATCCCCCCAAATCCTGTAACTCACACCCCCTCCCCGCCCCTGCCCGGGCTCTGACCCCAGAGAGAGAGGGGCTGGGCTGAGCAGGGCGGGGCGAGGCTTCTCCTGGCTGCTCGAGGAGAAGGAGGCCCCTTTGGGCTCAGCCAGGACTGAACGACTCCACCGTCGCGGGGGGCTGGGGGGGCTCCCCTCCCCCAGTTACTCTCAGGGCAGCTCCTCCCCTCCCCACCCCAGCCAGGGGCCCAGAAGGCGAGGGGAGCGGGCGCCCAGGCCCGCCGTGGGGTGGAGGTGGTAAACTCGCTCCGTGGGGCTGGTACAGTGCTCTCAGCGCTGGGAAGAGAGTGGGGGTCAAGCGGAGGAATTGAGGAAGCCCTGCCCTGGTGGCTGCAACTATGTGGGTCCGCTCGTTCTGGCCCGCAGTGCTTTGATTCCTGGGCTCTCGGGGCTCCCGTCCTCCCTCTGCCCAGGCCCCTTGGGCCCCCGCTCGCCTTCCTGCTCAGTCCGTGGGGGCTGGTATGTGGCAGGGCGAGCCTGGAGGCCCGAGAGACTAGGCTCAGGTTGAGGTGCGGAGCCTGGACGCGGTTTAAGGGCTGAGCTGTAGCCGGAGTGCCGCCAGAAGGCCTGAGTCTTCTAGCAACCTCCCTTTGCCGAAATGCAGACAAGGAGGGGCCCTGGCCCCGGATCCATCTGTCCTGGAAGCGCTAGCAGCCCCCTGGTGCTTCCGCGGCTGGTGGGCGCGATGCGCAGGAGAGGGGGCAAAGGCGGCGCGCTTTAAGGCGGGTTAGTTGTGCAGAACCTGCCAGGCCCCTGGGCTTGGCCCGGGCGGCACCCTCCTTCGCGAGGCGAAGGCCCTGCCCACCCCTCCTGGCTGCCGGCTTCTCCCCTGCGGCTCGGGCTCCCCAGCCGCAGGCTCTCGCGGGCCGGCCGGGCGCAGCGCGGAGCGTTTGCCGCTGCGGCCTGGCCGGCGGGCCCCGAAGGGCGCGGGGTCGCGAGCCGGCCTGCGGGGCTTTGTGCCGCTCGCTCCCGGGTGTGCGCGAGGCGCAGAGCATCCAAATTGACACCATATGTTTTCCTATTAGATGCTTCGCGGTCGAATTCTAGGCGCATAATCATCGCCACTGGGCAAGAGCGCCAGCCGTCCCTGGGGAAGGGACACAATGATTGAGGCTTAACCTCTGAAGGGGCGCTTAGAGCCGCGCGTCCTCGCTGCCATTTCGATGCTGGCGACGCGGCCTGGCCCGCGTCTCGGGAGCCCCGCCGCGGTGGTGCGCAGGGGCGCGCCGTCTCTGCAGGAGGAGGCGGCAAGGCCAGGGCTAGGCGGCCGCGCAGGCCTGGGTGTTCTCGGCCTGGAATTGCCCAGGCCGGGCGTGAAGTTTGGGACCCTGTGTCGGCCGCGCCGGTACGGCCTTCTCCTTCCGGGAAGGCTCCCTCTGCCAGAGGCGGTTCCGGGGCTGGAGCGCTGACGGGTCCTGCGAGGCCACGGCGGGCAGCGAGGGGACGGGAGGCGCCGCAGGAAGCGCGGAGCAGGCCTCGCTCTGCTGGAGGAGCGCTGTCTCCGCGATGTCCCCGCTCGCGCTGGCCCGGCCAGAGCCCAGATCCTCCAACGCCTGTCACTTCTCATCGAGTTGAGGCTCCGGCCCCCCTCAGTGAGGGCCCCCTCCGCCCCAAGCCTCGGGCTACCCTGAAAACGCGGCTCCCCTGGAAGGGGAGGCGAGCGCAGTTCAATCTCGTCTGAGTGATCTACAAATAAGGACGGAAAGGGTCGTTTTATCACGGTCCCGTTTGTCGTGACGATGCAATTTCCCGGAGCGGAGCACTGTCACAAAGTGACAAGGCTGCCACAAGCGCCCCGACTGATCTTTTCAATTAGCCTTCCATGCATGATCCGGAGCGACTTCCGCCTATTTCCAGAAATTAAGCTCAAACTTGACGTGCAGCTAGTTTTATTTTAAAGACAAATGTCAGAGAGGCTCATCATATTTTCCCCCCTCTTCTATATTTGGAGCTTATTTATTGCTAAGAAGCTCAGGCTCCTGGAGTCAATTTATCAGAGGCTCCAAGGAGAGGAGAGGAGAGGAGAGGCGAGCAGGGAGCCACGTCTTCTCCTGGAAGGGCTGCTCTCTAGAGTCGGGGCTGCAGGTTGGAGATTTTTAAGGAAGTGGAAATTGGCAATTGGTTTTATTTGTGCCCGTGGTTTCTGGGGAGGGGGCTACAGAGGGGTACTACCTCCCTCTCCCTGTTTCCTTAGATTAGACAATGGGATGAGGTTGTGAGACAAGATGAAGGAGGGATGGGAGACACTGTGTTGTGCTGTTTTCCTTTTCTTTTCGCTTTTTGATTTTTGCTGCTATCTGTCCTTGGCTGTGGGGAGGGCTGAGTTTAGCAGCGGAAGTGAAGCCAGCGGTCGTGGGTGCGGACAGACTCCCCAGCTCGGCCGCACTGCGGCTGCCCGACTACTTGGTTGGAGCTCTGACCCTCACCCTGCAGTGGAGGCGCTGAAACCAGGTTGGGGGTTCACTAGCCGCAGATTTGCTGTTCTGGTTCTTCTCTACTCCTTTCCCTTCTCTTCTCCTATCTTGTTCTAAACCCCAATGTTCGTCCGGTGCCTTCGCCAGAGTGTGGAGTGTGACAGCAAACGTGGCTGGACTGTAGCGTCCAAGGGAGCGTGGAAGGGCTGTAGAACTTGCTATCACAGTTCCGACAATGCAGAGACCTTGGAGATTCAGTATGGTTTCTGGAGAACCCATGATTTGCGGTGACACTCAGAGGGGATCTTTGGGAGGATATTTTTTGAGTCGATTATTCGCACCTTGTGGGTTCAGAGGCTGGCTGGGGTGTCTATGCAGAGGGGCAGTGGACTGGGGCACTGCTGGGGTGATGGCGGTAGTGAGGTGTGTGAGTTCTCGCTCCTTGGCGTGTCTGTCTGTTTGGTGCTTCTGCAGCCCGGTGGGCAGGAGCACGGCTGTGCGGGGCTGGGCTGCCTGGTGCCCTGCCTGGCTGTGTGGTCCTGTGGTCATTTGTGATCGATAGCAGGGACCTGATTGCCAAGGTTGGCACCGCACCGGTTGGCAGGGAGCTGAGGATGCATTGTGGTTGTCTTCTCTCCTCCTCCTCCTCCTCTTCTCTCTACTCTCCTTCCTCTTCTCTCCACTCTGCTCTGCTCTGCTCTCCTCTCCCTTTCCTCAGGTCACAGCGGAGTGAATCAACTCGGTGGTGTCTTTGTCAACGGGCGACCACTGCCGGACTCCACCCGGCAGAAGATCGTAGAGCTAGCGCACAGCGGGGCCCGGCCGTGCGACATTTCCCGAATTCTGCAGGTGATCCTCCCGGCGCCGCCCCTGCCGCCCCCGCGGCCCTCCACTCTCAACGCCCTCTTCTCCTTTCTTACTGTAAACGCTGCCGATTGTGGACCCCACCCCAGTCCCCACCCCCGCCTTCCCGCTTTCCGGCTCCTCCACCATCCTTCCCTATCTCTTTCAGCCTGGGTCAGTCTCCTAAGATAACTCATCCGCTTAAGAAAAAAAATTGTGGGTGATTTTTTTAAGAAAGCAAACATCTTTCTCTTTTCATTTGGTAAAAACATTCGTTGTGGTAACAGTTTATGAACTATAATAAAATGAGTTATATAAACTGGCATAATTTCATTCCCCTCCCCCATCCCATGCTTACCTCAGGTTTTGAGATATTTGGTTTCTTCATATTCATGAAGAATATATATTGATTTAAAAAGACAAATATTATTTAACTCCCTCCCTAATGCACATTACTCAATTGGGCATATTTTTAAAGGAAAAATAAGTAAAACTTCAGTTTATTTTTCCCCTTTGCTCATTAAAACATAACACCATTTTAAGCAAGGTCAGCACAAAAAAAATTAATCTGACTTCGTTTTGATGCATCTTCAGGCAGTGTTTAAGAAAACAGTTTTTTTTTAAAAAAACTTTTAAATTAGTTTTTTTAGTTCAAGCTGTTTCAAAGTATCATCATATTTGTAGTTTTTAGGGCTACAAATGTAATTTTAAGAAAAAAGCTCTCTACAGTAAGTTCTCGTACCATTGAAGGTATATTTTTGTGTTATAGACCCATGCAGATGCAAAAGTCCAAGTGCTGGACAATCAAAACGTAAGCTTGTCATTGTTTAATGCATACTTAAACAATTTTATTTTTGTCTTGAAATTATTAATAATGTGGTTTTCTGTCCACTTCCCCTATGCAGGTGTCCAACGGATGTGTGAGTAAAATTCTGGGCAGGTATTACGAGACTGGCTCCATCAGACCCAGGGCAATCGGTGGTAGTAAACCGAGAGTAGCGACTCCAGAAGTTGTAAGCAAAATAGCCCAGTATAAGCGGGAGTGCCCGTCCATCTTTGCTTGGGAAATCCGAGACAGATTACTGTCCGAGGGGGTCTGTACCAACGATAACATACCGAGTGTAAGTGCCCCGCGCGCTCGCCCCCCCTGCCGTCTCCTCCTCCCCGTGGGGCCCCTCTCCTCCTGCTCCGCGCGTCTCCTCTGTGCCTGGGGTGTCCAGACCACCTTGACCTTTCTTTGACCTTCCGCAAAATGGGAGTCAAGTGTGGGGAGCGGTCCGGCTCATTTGCATGCTGCCACGCAGAGGGCGGAGGCCCGGGGGCAGGCGCGGGAAGCGAGCAGGGAGATGCAAAAGGAAGCAGCTTCCAGCCGCCTGCGGGCCGGCCGTCCACGCCCGCCCCGTGCGAACGCGCGCTCTCACCCCAGCGCCGTGTCCTGGGGGCCGGCTTAACAAGGGGCGCCCCGCGAGTCAGGCCCCGAGCCCAGCCCGCCCCCTCCCAGCCCGGGAGGCGGCCGCCGCCTGCACGCGCTGTCCCCGCGGACTCGCCCTCTGCCCCGGGACGGCTGGGGGCTCTGCGCGGGTCGCGGGGGCGCAGGGCCGAGGCGGGACTCGAGGCAGGGCACCGCGTGCCGGGAGCCGCCGCCATTTATGGCCTCCGGTCCGCTCCGCAGGTGTCCTCCATCAACCGAGTTCTCCGCAACCTGGCTAGCGAAAAGCAACAGATGGGCGCGGACGGCATGTACGACAAACTGAGGATGCTCAACGGGCAGGCCGGCAGCTGGGGCGCGCGCCCGGGCTGGTACCCGGGGACGGCGGTGCCGGGGCAGCCCGCGCCAGGTAAAGAGCGCGCGGCGCCGGGGCGGGGAGAGCGAGCGCGGGGGCAGCGGGCGCGGGCGAGGCCGGGCCGGCGGCGCCGCGGCGCGGACCCGCACAAAGGACGCGGCTGTCACTCGCGGAATCCGCTCCGGGAACAATCCCGGCGGCGTAATTGCTCATTAGAGAGCGTTTTGTTTCTCATTAAGGCGACATGAATGAGCGTCTCGCTGGCGGAGACAGCTGCAGGAGCGCTCCACCGGAGACCGGACACGGCGCGGCCCCGCCGCCAATTAGGCGCGTAGCGCGACGGCCGACGGGGACCGACCCGCCCCGCGGCCCGGCCGGCGGAGGGAGGCCCCGCGCCCTGGCGCGCCCCCGGCGGGACGCCCGTCCTCCGCCTTCCTCCCGGCGCGCCCCGCGCCCCCGGCCGCGCCTTCCCGCCAAGGACCGCGCGCACGCGCCGCCGCCCCAGCGCCCTCCGCGCCCGGCCCGCCCTCGCGCCGCCGTCGAGGCCGCGCCCGGCCGCGTGGGGAGGCGCGTGCGGGAATGTGGGGACGCGTGAGCGGATGTGTGGGTGAATGTAAGCGTGAGTGAGAACGCGCGTGAGGGAATGTGTGAGGGAATGTGAGAGAATGTGATTGTGAGTGAATGTGCGTGCGAACGTGCGCTTGAGAATGTGAGGGAATGTGTGAGGCCGTGGGGCTGAGAACGTGTGTGAATGCGCGTGTGGCACTGTGAGGACGAGAAAGTGCGTGAGCGTGTGCGTGCGAGGACACGTGTGCGTGCGTGCGCGCGCGGAGGCCGGCGTCGGGGGCACCTGGGCGTCCGAGGGGCCGGCAGCGCTGAGCCGGGGCGAATGTTCCAGAAGGGAGCGCGGCTCCTGGACGGCGCCGGCGTGTCTTCCGGAAGCGGCCGCGAGGCCTTCCTGGGCCGGCAGGGCCGCTTCCGGGGGAGCGCGGGCCCGGAGCCTGGGCGGCCGTCGAGGCTGGACCCGGAGAGCTGCCCCCCCCCAGCCGCCCCCTGCCCCTTCCCTCGTCCCCTGCCCCTTCCCTCGTCCCCTTGTCCCCCCGTCCCCCATTTCCTCTGCTCCGTCCTCCCTGTCCCCCTCCTGCCTGTTCCCCCGTCCCTCTATCCCCCTCCCCCATCCCCATGTCCCCCGTGTCCACCATCCCTTTTCCCCATCCCTCGTATACCCCCTCCCCGCCCCCTGTTTCCTATCTCCTCTGTATTCCCTCTCCTCTGTTCCCCAGTGTCCCTCATCCTCTGTGACCCCATGTCCCCATCCCCTGTGTCTCCCGTGTCCCCCCGTTCCCCTCTCCCTTGTCCCCTTCCCCTTTGTGTCCCCATCTCCTCTGTCCCTCGTGTCCCCCGTGCCCCTCTCCACCGTGTCTCCCCTCTCCTCTGTCCCCCATTCACTCTATCCCCATCCCTTCTGTTCCCCGTTCCCTGTCCCCCCGTGTCCTCCATTCCCTCTGTCCCTCTGTGTCCCCCGTGTCCCCATCCCCTCTGTGCCCCCCGTGTTCCCCATTCTCTCTGTCCCTCTGTGTCCCCCGTGTCCCCATCCCCTCTGTCCCCCCCGTGTTCCCCATCTCCCCATTCCCTCTGTGCCCCCATGTCCCCCATCTCCCCGTGTGGTCATCCCCTCTGTCCCCTCGTGTCCCCATCCCCTCTGTCCCCCCGTGTCCCCATCTCCCCGTGTCCCCATCCCCTCTGTCCCTTCGTGTCCCCGTCCCCTCTGTCCCCCCCGTGTTCCCCATCTCCCCATCCCCTCTGTCCCCCCGTGTCCCCATCCCCCCGTGTGCCCATCCCCTCTGTCCCCCCGTGTCCCCATCTCCCCGTGTCCCCATCCCCTCTGTCCCCTCGTGTCCCCATCCCCTCTGTCCCCCCCGTGTTCCCCATCTCCCCATCCCCTCTGTCCCCCCGTGTCCCCATCCCCCCGTGTGCCCATCCCCTCTGTCCCCCCGTGTCCCCATCTCCCCGTGTCCCCATCCCCTCTGTCCCCCAGTGTCCCCCCCCGCGCCCCCGCCCGGCCGCCCGCGGACAGTGATTGATGACGGCCGGGCGGGGTGGGCGCTGCCCCGCGGCCCGCGGCCGGCCGGGCACAATGCGCGCCGCACGCCCCCGGAGCATCCCTTTGTCGCCCGCCGCATTGTGGCCGGGCCCTCCGCCCGCCCGAGTTTGCCGACGCGCCGGCCGCGGTTTAATGGTTTCCCTTACGGCCGCTTTGTGCGGCTGAAAGGCGCCGCGCCATTCAAGCGCGGGTGGCCCCTCGGGGCCGCGCCGGGGCCCATATGGCGGCAGGGCCGGCCGCCCGCGCCGCCCCGTCCAGCACCGTCCCGGCGCTTTGAAGGCGCGGCCATTGTCCGCGGTGACAGACGCGCCCGGGGCGGGGCCCGCGGGGCCCCTGCAGCCCGACCGGCCCGGCCAGGCGAGGCCCGGGCGGAAGGACCGACGGACGGACGGAGCCGGCGGCCCGCTCCCCCTGTCCTCGAGCAGCGAGGGAACAATGCAACTTCCCCTGGTTAGTGATGGAAATCACGTTAAAAGTGGTGGAAATGCCCTAATTAAAAATGTACCGCTTAAATGATATGCCAAGGCTTCAGCTGCAGCCTCGCGTATTTAGCTAGTTAGTGAACTCGCTACTATTTCTTTTTTAAAATTACACGTTAAAAATTTAAAAGAAATCTTACTTTTCTCTGGTGCAACACATTACAAAGAATGGACAGTCCTTTTATCTAAATATAAAATTCCATTTTCAGCAATTATAGCCTGTTCTTGGTGATGATATAATTACAGCTGTGCTCGTAATAGGTGTCAAGGCAAAGCACACTCATACAATAGTTGAATAAAACTGCAGAACAATGCAAGCACTTCTAAATTCACAACCTTTAAAATGAAATTGACTGTGCAGAATTCAAATAAAAACTAGATAAATATTTTTTTTAAAGATTACAAGCTTGGTTTGGTTTCTTAATAGCATTTTCTACAAACCTATCAACATCTAATTGATTAGATAGGAATTACTGATTATAGATCAACTGAGATCTTGAACATCAATCTTCTGTTTTCCCAACATGGCCATAGGTAAATAAATTCCACAGGGAGAGGGAACTGGGCGAGGCCCTGGGCAGTCAAGGAGAGTTATGAGAGATCCTGCTAATTGGAAATTCAGTGCTGTTTCGTCATTCAAAGAAATGCCACTCTGTGTCTGTATTGTACAGTCTCATCTTGATAAAATCAGAAAGAAAGAAAGTGGTAGTCAGGTACCGTGTCCCTAACGCCTTTTATTAGAAGAAGCCCACGCTCAGTTACCTTGGGGATGCTTTGGTGAGACGGTCAGAATATGCTGCCTTGCGGTTTTTGGCTACACAGACCCCTTCTGGAGGCTCCGAGTGATTCCGAATTTCTCTTACTGTCCTCTCCTTTCTGTTCCAGATGGCTGCCAGCAACAGGAAGGAGGGGGAGAAAACACCAACTCCATCAGTTCCAACGGAGAGGATTCCGATGAGGCCCAAATGCGACTCCAGCTAAAGCGGAAGCTGCAGAGAAATAGAACATCCTTCACCCAAGAGCAGATCGAGGCCCTGGAGAAAGGTGACGGAGGTTTTCAAGTAGAGACACAGGAAGTCAAAGTAATGCTGCATCTTCAGTACAGAGAGCGAAATTCAGCAGACCCCTTCGCAGAGACGGCTGAAAACCTTCCTTTTTTCCTTCTGTCTTTTTTTTTTTTTCCTGGGCATCTTTTTAGTGTGTGTGTTTTCTTTCTTCTTTTCATGTACCAGTAATTCAAAGACTAAAAGTCTGACTTCTCATAAAGAAAAGAGTAATGATCTGCCTAATTCAGGCCACAGAAGCGTCCTTGAATGGATGTAATTCCAAAGGAAATTTAACTTGGTTCTGGTGGGATAGTTCTTCCTAGTACAGTGAATGCTAAGGGCAGCGGCATTTTAAAGGGAATTGGTTGGAGGTGATGGACGTGGGGAGGCGGGAACCAGCTTGATCCAGGGCTTGGTTGCCACATTTCATGTAGTTCTGGCACAACACAGAAAACTCAACTTACTCTTTCAGAGTTTGAGAGAACCCATTATCCAGATGTGTTTGCCCGAGAAAGACTAGCGGCCAAAATAGATCTACCAGAAGCAAGAATACAGGTACCGGGACTGTGTGGCCTGCTGCTTTGTGACTCAGACCATCTGCCTTCTCCAGGGCAGTGATGCTTCTAAGGAATGCCATTTGTTTATAGAAAGAGTAACAGGTTCAGTCTGCTGAATACTTTTTGTGGGGAGGAGGGGCTGGTGGAAGAGCCAGGCAGGGGTGGGGTTGAGCTAGAAGTAGGCACAGGGCTAACCTGTTCCATCTGACTTCCAGGTGTGGTTTTCTAATCGAAGGGCCAAATGGAGAAGAGAAGAGAAACTGAGGAATCAGAGGAGACAGGCCAGCAACACACCTAGTCATATCCCCATCAGCAGTAGTTTCAGCACCAGTGTCTACCAGCCAATCCCACAACCCACCACGCCTGGTAATTTGAATATTCATACTACTAACCTATATGTCTAAACCTGTGTGCCCTCGCCTCTGACTCTCGCGTCCCTCTCCTCGCAGTTTCATCCTTCACCTCTGGCTCCATGTTGGGCCGAACAGACACAGCCCTCACAAACTCCTACAGCGCTCTGCCGCCCATGCCCAGCTTCACCATGGCGAATAACCTGCCTATGCAAGTAAGTGGGGCCAGTGCCGCTCGCCTAGCGGATGGAGGGGCCCTGAGACCTCGCTGCTGTGCATGCACCCCTGGGGGCCTTGCTCACGGCAGTGGTCGGCTTGACGAGTCACGTCTGGGATGAAAACAGTCAATCCAGTCTTTTAGTTGGTTGGTTGGTTGATTCATGCCCATAAAAAAATGAAAACCTGATGTTTGGTCAAGTCGGTGTGCCTTGTGCTCAAAGAGGATGTCAGCTCAATGATGTGGGTGGGACTGAGGCATGTTTCGGGTGCCAGTGAAACTTGTACCAGAAAATGGCAGAGATGTGGGCATGTGATTGGATAGTAAGGGCTTAGTATCTATGAAATTTGGGTTATATTCATGTTAGATCACATTAATGAATATGTGATCTGCGTATGCATTTTGGACAACATTTAGGGTGTATGTGATAAACTAGTGAGGAAGAAAAAAGGGTCAGAAATTGGATTCATGTTTGCATAGTGGGATATAATTAACGTAGAGGAAAAGCTAGTTTTCTTTCTACGTTTTATGATAAAAAAAGGAATAGAAGGCATCTGTGAGAAATGTGTGTGTCTTCGCCGTGACTTACGTGGTGAGTCTGGCGCTCCTCCTCCTACCTGGAAAGCTGGGTGCTGTTCACTTGGTATGACAACTGGCCCACCTCTCAGTCCCCCCAGATGTGCTGGGCCCCGTCCCAGGTTCACTCTTTACGATGGCGGTCGTATCAGGCAGGCAGGATGCGCCAGACCTTCGAGTGCATGGATTCTCGGTGGGAAGGAGATGGGTGCGCCTTCTGCAGGGACTGCCCCAGGACTCCTGTTTGTGCAGCACTTAGCGATGTCGACTGCGTGAGGTGGGCCAGCGCAACCCCGGCTGGGAGCAGTTCTGGGGCTACCCAGATTGCTTATTCTCCAGTGAACATCTTTTGCTGGATTTCTGATCCAAATAATAGCAAAATACATGTTTCATAGTCTTCAGACTAATACAGGAGCAGCTAGATAAACAACTTCAGAGGGATTATTCACGTTTATTTTTACTGCATCTGGATATTACTGGCCATAGTGCAATTAATGTAAATTAAAGGATTAACAGTGCATTAGTTGGTGTTGCTACAGCTGCCTTGGAATTTTCCAGAAGTCAGGTTGCCTAGAGGAAGTAATGCTGGGAATTAGAAACGATGGAAGCTGAAATTCTGGTATGGCCCTCAAGGCCTGCTTGCCTCCTTGAACCAGGCATTAGCAGTCACACTCGGACGTTAGTAAGGCCACCACGAGTCCTGTTCATTTTGTCAGTTGCAGCAACATCTAGGTTTCTGTGAGGATAACAAAATGTGTGAATGGGAGGATGATGACAAACCATTAACTAGATGCTGCTTTTCTGTTTGGGTTGTTTCCACATATAGACGGGTGTGGGTCAGCTTATTTCAAATACTGACTTTTAAAAATTACACAACTTATATGATTCAAAAAATACATACATTTATAAGCACAAAGAAAATAAAAATTATCAGTGATTTGACTGCAGAGAAAATCACTCTTTGAATTTTGGGGTGCGTAGGGGGCTGGGCTGGTCTGTCTGTCCATCAGTTCATCCTGTTGACCACAATCTTCAACCATTTTACAGAGGGTGAGTGTCTTCCTCTGAGCCTTCCCTCCTGTGTCGCCCTCCCTGAGGATGTGGGTCTTGGAAGGTTAAGCATTTCTGCAGTTTGCAGAGCAGAGCAGTACTGTCATCTCCTTTGTTCCTGACTTTCTTCTTCTGTTCGTCCCAAACTTGCTGTCCTGGCTTAGCCCATGAGCACTCATGAGGGCTTTTGTCGCAGCTCTGTGTATTTCTTACTTAGTGGGGAGAAAGTTTGCCTCCTCAGTACCACCACTGCAAGCACTTAGAGGGGAGCAACACAATTTATGGATAAAACCCAGTCTGGGTTTTTGGGTCTGTAAGGAAGTCGCAGCTGATTCTCAGGAGGGGCTGGGCAGTTAGTCACACTTCTGACCACTTGAGCCTGAGGTCGTTGCTGACCTGCCTCTTCAGAGGATCTTTCACCCCATGAGTCCAGCCATGAGTGGCCCCCTGGTCCCTAAACCGAACTTTGCAGAGAGCTGCTCCCACTGTGCTCTGCCCCAGAGCTTGGATGCGGGGTGTGGGGGCCAAACAGACTGGATCTGCAGGAGCAGCGGTGTGTTTTAATGGAAGTCCTCGCACTATAGGCTCTCTAAGGATGCCAGCAGAGGTCTAAGACAAAAGTGGACAAAAATCCTGTTAACTTTATGAATAGTGCCAACCATCCAGCTGGACAGCTGTCTTTAGGGCACTTTAGAAGTTTGGTGCGAGGCGTCTTTACTCTGGCTTGGCCAGTGGATGAGCTGGTTGGAGGTGTCATCTTAGGGTCACCACATGGAATTCCAGCACTTTCCACAAAGGCGTCTTTAATGGTCAGACCTATGGGCAGAGCTCCTGGGGAGGGGGGAGCGGGGGTGTGGCTGTGATGTGCTTCTCAGTAACCACAGGCTGCCTTTCTCCTCTCAGCCCCCGGTCCCCAGCCAGACGTCCTCCTACTCCTGCATGCTGCCCACCAGCCCTTCGGTGAATGGGCGGAGTTACGATGCCTACACACCCCCGCACATGCAGACACACATGAACAGTCAGACCATGGGCACCTCGGGCACCACTTCCACAGGTGAGAGGCGGCCTTCGCAGCTCCTTTGGCCAGGTGATCTCCCTCCATTCACAGCTTACCTGAAAAGAAGCTCCTGGCCTTGGGGGATGGTGTGTTCAACTCTGTGTTGCTGGCTTCTCTGGGGAAAACTGGTCGAAAAGGGAAATTCAGTCAAGCTAGTTAGTAACTTGACACCATAGAGACGAAAAGCAAAGTTGTTTTTCCTGAATGTGGCCACAGAAGTTGTCTGTGAGGACAAGGCCTGACACTGTTTTCTGGGGAGGTACTGTTAGCAAAGCTGGACGGCGAGGCCCGAGCTGTGGGTGCTCTTGGAAGACTGCGCGCCCTCCTGGCTCCTCCGTGCCGCCCACTCAGCTGGAGAACCACCAGCCCGGTGTTCTAGATCATTTCATTGCTAAACGTACAAACAATGAGAGGGTTTCTTCTTTTCTTTTGGGTGGGGGACTTGGGAGTCAATAGGAATGTGTAAGAACATTATCTGGTTTCTAAAGGTGCTACTTTTGTTTGTAACACTTGAAGTATTTTTTTTTAAAAGCACAGTTAAAATGTTAGAAAGCATTACAGGTTTTTTCCTTAACCTGTAAATTCATACTCCATGCCTGTCTCTTGAAGGGAATATCTACATGGCTATTTCTTTCATCCACTTCTAGGACTCATTTCCCCTGGTGTGTCAGTTCCAGTTCAAGTTCCTGGAAGTGAACCTGATATGTCTCAATATTGGCCAAGATTACAGTAAAAAAAAAAAAGAGAGAGAGAGAGAAAGGATCTATCATGTTAATTCGGTCAGTGACTATGTGGACGCAAAGCTGGGCGTTCAGGAAGGAGAAAAAGTGGCTGGCTGGAAGCACTTCAGTTCTGTCCTGTGTTGTACCACCGGGGAGCGGACTTGGATCAAGGACCTTTGTATACAGAAGGCACGATATCAGTTGGAACAAATCTTCATTTTGGTATCCAAACTTTTATTCATTTTGGTGTATTATTTGTAAATGGGCATTTGTATGTTATAATGAAAAAAAGAACAACGTAGATTGGATGGATGTTTGATCTGTGTTGGTCATGAAGTTATTAAAAAAAAAGGAAACCATGACCAACAAGCTTTGCCACGAATTTAAGAGTTTTATCAAGATATATCGAATACTTCTACCCATCTGTTCATAGTTTATGGACTGATGTTCCAAGTTTGTATCATTCCTTTGCATATAATTAAACCTGGAACAACATGCACTAGATTTATGTAAGAAATATCTGTTGGTTTTCCAAAGGTTGTTAACAGATGAAGTTTATGTGCAAAAAAGGGTAACATATAAATTCAAGGAAGAAAAAAGTTGATAGCTAAAAGGTAGAGTGTGTCTTCGATATAATCCAATTGTTTTATGTCAAATGTAAGTATTTGTCTTCCCTAGAAATCCTCAGAATGATTTCTATAATAAAGTTAATTTCATTTATATTTGACGAGAATACTCTATAGATGTTTTATACACACTTTCATGCAATCAGCGTTTCTTTTTGGTCAGCAGAAGTTAATTGTTCTTAGATATAGTTGTATTACTGTTCACAGTCCAATCATTTTGTGCATCTAGAATTCATTCCTAATCAATTAAAAGTGCTTGCAAGAGTTTTAAACTTAAGTGTTTTGCAGTTGTTCACAACTACATATCAAAGTTAACCATTGTTGATTGTAAAACCATGCCAAAGCCTTTGTATTTCCTTTATTATACTGTTTTCTTTTTAACCTTACAGTGTGCTGTTACCAATTTTGTTTCCATGTTAGATTAACACATTCTAAACCAATGGTTATTTTCCTACATGCTCTATTTTAAATCCTGATGAGCCTTAAAGAAACAATTCTTATGGTTTCATAAATCAAAAATGTGTTTGTTAGAAAAAAATCCCACTTAAAATGCTGTGTGTAGATCTATACCCATTTATATCCTCTACGTACATACAAGATGGTAACATTTCCCAGTTAGCCGTTTAAGTCAAAAGCTCAAAGTCTAGAAATAATTTAAAAATGCAACAAGCTATTAACGATGAATTGTCTTTGGAACTAGGATTGGCATTTTCAATGGGGGAAGATTTCCATTGTCAGCCTGTTTCAACAATGATTTCCCTGAAGTATATTCAAAAGTACATTTCTTATAGAGACCCTCAGAGAGCTGTCGCCCTTCCCGAATGGGCCCCCACCCTGCTCTCTCTCCCTCCCCTTTGCACAAGAGGCATCACTCCGACTGGAGCACTCCAGCTGTCCCCATTGGAATCTCGCCTTCTCCGCGCCGTGGACGGGTGGAGGGTGGAGGTTGCATGTCAAGGAATAATGAGCACAGACACGTCAACAGACAACAACGCAGACTGTGACCGGCCGGTGGGAGTTAAAGGCCGTCAGTCATTGGTGGCTTAAGCCAAACATTCCCAAATCTGTGGAGCCGGCCCATTGTTGGTCAGTTGTTGTTTGCGGTGAAGCACGGATCTGATCATGTTTGAAGTGGAGGCACGCAGGGCAGGAGTGCTTGAGCCCAAGCAAAGGAGAGGAAAATATAAGCCTTTGTTGGGTGGAAAAGGCCTGTCTGAGACTTTTGTCTGTCTGTTCTGTGCAACATATAAGTCAGTGTGGCTAAGTTTTCCTGTGCAAACTTCAGTCAAAGCCTGGGGCTCTGGCAGCCTAGATTACACGTCTGCAAGGACAGAAATCTCTGGGGACGAGGCACACTGCCACTCGACTGGACTCTGCTCTTTTTTTTGTTTTATTTTTAATTCCCAAAGGTAAATGATCAGAAATGTAGAAATTAATTGGAGACTTTAAGAGAGAACCTTCTAGTTCAACACCCACTGTTTTCTAGGTAAGGAATTACTTGTGAACAGATCACTGAGATTCGTCTCTCTGGCATGCTGTGTATTAGTAATTTCACTCCTCCAGAGTTGCTGCACCTTTAGAGACACCATTCTAGGTTGACCGCAGTTTTTTACGTGTGCACGTTGTTTTACTCAGTGTCAGCCTGCACGGCATGCTCGCACACTTCTGCAGTGGATTGCACACACATGCACTGCTGGTACGGTAGCCCATGCAGGTATTTCCACCTCCTGAAATTTTTGCAGCCTCCATTCCCCGAGGGAACATGTGCCCAGAGAACTGTCAGAGAACGGCTCTGTGTGGCGTGTGCTGCAGCTGCTGCTGGCTGGCTTCTTCCCTGCAAGAAGGGACAGTTTGCAGCTGACTATAACTTGGGCCGGGGTCAGGCAGGCGGCCCCAGGCCACGGCTCTGTTGTGTAGAGCACAGACTTTGGAGAAGCTGGTGTGGCACTTTGGGTGCAGGAGCTGGGGAGGGGAGAGGGCAGCGTTGTGGGAGCGGAGGGTCTGCGTGCATGCGCTTGGGCACGTACACGTGTCCTCTGAGGGTCAGGCTGGCAGGGCGCAGTGGCGTAGCCTGGGTTAGTCTGGAGAAGCGGGTGCTCGGCTGCAGAAGCCCCCTGGCCCAGCAGGACACAATGGCTACTGTGCCTTCTGCCCTCACCGTGGGGAGGTGAGCTGTCCTTGTGAGTGGAGCTCCAGGCGCTCTCCTGGGGACAGCCTGGCAGGCGTGGAATCCTGTGCCCAGGAGGTGGTCTCTGACTCATGGAAATAATTTATTTTTGCTTATTTATTTTCTGGTGAGTATATTTATGTATTTATCGATGGGAGCTCTGCACGGACGCTCTGATCCCACCTTCCAGGATGGTGACCGTCTGTGCATGATGTCCTTAGCATCAGACTGACAGCCTGTGATTTTCCTCCAAACGTGACTGACTTAGGGAGACCAGGTGAACAGAATTAGAGCTGAATGTCTGAATAAGAAACATTCAAATTACTCTGAGTAAAAACATGCTTTTTACTACAATGAATTGCTTTTTACTACAATGAATTTCTAGAATATTTTCCCCCCAAGGCTGTGCCTCCTGACTTTTAAATGGTAAGCAACTGGCTGCTCAGTGTGGCTCACATAATCATTTCTTCCTCCTTTTTCTTAAAAATCATAACCAAGTTTCCTAAGATTCCTTTGTGCAGTATCATTTCAAGATTCAGCTCTGTTTTGTGAATTTTTGTCATCTTAGATGGTATCTATATTCTGCTTATTTCTTTTTGCTCTGCGCCTTAATGTTAACGAGATTTAAAAGAAGGTTTTTCTTCTCTGTATAGTGTTTGGCTTACCAAGGCAAAGCTCAAGTCTTTCCTTTTCTGTTCCTTAAGAATGCTCTTTTTTTGCATCGGTCCCGAATTACTTCACTGCCCAGTTTTAAAGTTCACAGTGTAAGTACCGAGGGTTAGTAGTGCTTAAATTCGATGGGGTTGATGTGACTGTCTTTGGAAAGCACTAGCATGGTGTTTAGGAAAGACGTTCACCTGGGGCCTGCAGAAAGAATAGGGTCCCCCACTTCCCTTCTGTGTGTTCACGTCTGGTTCTTCAAAATGAAAAGATGGATGAGGAATTCATTGCAGAGTGTTGCTTCCTTTTGAAGTCGTTTTATTTTGTCTAGTATTAGTATTTGCAGATGCTGGAGGTGGAGCTAAAGAATAAATGGAAGAGGGGAAGAAAAAATGGACAACTGTCTGGTGACTATTAGAGAGAAATTCAGAGGGTCTAAGAACCCCAGCACCTGCAGCGGCCAAGACATGTACCTCCTCTTAGAGAAAGGCACATCTAGCCTAAGACATGAATGCCAGCCAGGCTTTGCAAGTTTTAGGAACATTTAACAGATAGGAAGACATTTCAAATACTATGTTTGGCATTGTTACTTAAGTCTATCTTTGAGACAAGTTGATAATTGAAAAAAGATCTGTTAATAGAGTGTATATTTCATAACGTATCAAAATGGTCTATACACCTACAGTAGCATTATTGAGGACCAATATTTTCATGTAGTAAGTTATTAGCACATGGATGATCGATAATGTTTCCAGAAGGAGAAAAAACCATTTTTAGAGTGGGTTTTTATCGGAGGAAAACAAAAAATGTACATCCCTCTTCAGTAGCTCATTTTTACAAATCCTGCTGGTGAATGAGAACAGCAGAGTCCTTGGATCTGAGTTTTGGAAAGCCCAGGTACTACTATTGTTCGAGATGCACTTTTACTGAGTTTGAAAAGTTTCTTTAATATTTAAAATAGGGTTCGAATACGCACATTCAACTATTTTATAGTATTTATCTATTTGCAAAGCACAGATTAACTGGAAATTGGCTATTAATTTTATAGACATGGTAGCCAGGAAGGTAAATCAGTGACCTAGCAAGTATTTTGACAAGCAGTTCACGTATCTGATGACCTCACATTTCCTTTTCAGAGTCAAATGCTATGTAATTGTTCCGTTGTGTGTTTGTATAAAATGAATCACAACACAGTAAGAAAAAGGTTAGAGTTATTAAAATAATAACTCGACTAAAATACTCATTTGAGTTTATTCAGATTGCTCATAATGCTTTCAAAGGACACAGCAAAGCTTTTGTGGAGTATCTGCACATTATTTATTATCTATGGACTAAATTGGTTTTTTTGGAGTTGCTTTAAATTTTAAAAGCACCTTTGCTTAATATAAAAGCCCTTTAATTTTAACTGACAGATCAATTCTGAAACTTTGTTTTGAAAAGAAAATGGGAAAGAATTTGTCTTTCGAATTAAAAGAAGTGAAAAAAATAAACCAGACATTCTAAAAAAAATAGAAGAAGAAACCTGATTTTTAGTACTAATGAAATAGCAGGTGACAAAATAGTTGTCTTTTTGATTTTGATCACAAAAAATAAACTGGTAGTGACAGGATATGATGGAGAGATTTGACATCCTGGCGAATCGCTGTCATTGATTCAATTATTCGAATTCTGAATAAAAGCTGTATACAGTATGTGTTTATGCTACAGTGGGTTTTTTTTTAAGTGACTGACATTCATCACGTTGGTTAGACAGTTTTAAAAACCTAGTCTTTGTTTTCTACAATGTTGTCAAGAACAAATAAAGTATAATTTGTGGTATATTAAAAGCAAAGTACTTAAAAATGCTAGTTATAACTGCTTCAAAATATTCTAACATACTTGAAAATGTATTTTGGAAATTCAACTTCTAACAAATGTTAAACAGCCTTTTAAAAATTGAGACTCTACTTAAATATGCAACTTTTTGACTTTTGCTTTTTGTCAAAAGCTTTGAGAATATGGAACTATGATTCAAAAACCTTATGTTTTATCTGAAAACTGGTTCAGTATGCTATATACCCCAAAGACTCGTTTGTATGGTTAGAAACATAGCAGCAATGCTCATAGACACAAAGGGCTCACCTGGTGCCATGGCAATCTGAGGGAGCTTCAGATTTCTGCTTTGCCTCAGCCCTACGTTCTGGAAGATCTCTCACCAAGCTTCAGTGCATTTTCCTCAGTATCCTGGCCTCAGTGCAGCTGTCAGTTTGCATTTCAATCCTGAATTACATCTGTGGACACTTTCACAGTGCTGCCTTCAGTTGTTCAGGGTTACTAAACAGAAGACCATCAACTTCTTTTGCTTTGCTTTCCATCTTTCAAGTTCTTTATTAACTACTAGTTATCGGACTAATTATCTTTAATGGAGTCTTAATCCCAAAATATTATTTTGTCTTCATCAATTTAATAACAGGTTGCATAAATGCAAATTCATTTTATTATACAGGCTTCATACATTAGCAAATTTTTCACTTTTTAAAAAACTTTAGCATTTTTGGTGGCAAGTGACTTTTTCAGAAATAAAGAGAAAATAAGTTTTTCAGAAAATACAGTTTTGAATTTCAGAATGTTTTCTGAACATTCTGAAACATGCACTTTACCATGAACGAGGTGCCTTAATACATGTACACTAATGGCCACTGTAAGGCATTTGAATTTTTGACATTTTATTTGCTTTTATTTAAAAATAAAATCACCTATTTTCTGTAGATATAGCATAAAACAAAATTTTAAATGAAAGTGCTTCTGCTGTACTGATTCTGTATAAAAAGTTGGTTAAAAAAATGAACAACGGTGGCCTCATTTTGCAATCCTAACTGTTTTTTCAAGGACTGAAGGGTCAAATCATTAAGAAAAATATTTACATAGCTATTAGCAATCGTAATTAGAGTGTCATACAATTCTGCACGCGGCAACTAAGGGGGGGCCACTAGAAGTCCAGGTGCTTCTTGCCTCCGGCCGTCACGCCACAGCCGGGGCCCAGCAGCTTGGTGGGTTCTGCCAGATCCTGTTTGCCTGAGCGGCTCACGGTGTCTGACAAGTCTGGAGGCAAATGCAGTCGCTATGGCAGAAGATTTCAGGAGAAGGAAAGAAAGAAGAAAAAAATAATTAATTTTGCTCTTGCGAGCACACTTCAGAATACAATATTATGCTCTGTTGATCAGCATTTAGTCTTGCATATAAAATTCCTGCTAAAACAGTTTTCAGGCTGAAGCCTGATGGAACCTCATCCTGTTCCTACTGGATTTCACAAAGATGGCCGTTCCATCGACTGGGCCAGGAGGCTCAGTGCAACATGTCCAGAGTCCAAACCTAAACGTGTTAAGGTTTTTCTGATTTAGGTAGAAATGAAAACATGTAAATGCACAAATAAAAGCAAAATTAAAAAAAAAATCACATGATAATGGCAGAGTTGTTTTTCAGCTTTGTTTTGTTTTGGCCAGGATTCCAAATGCTATTTTTCAATTGAATATAGCTTTTCAGCAATTATGGATTCCCACAAATGCTTATTTCCCTTTATCCGTTAAGTTGACCTGAAGATTCTATTTCAAGGCAATACTTGCTCTAGCAACCTACACTTTTCATAGAAATATTGACACAATGAAAAAAATGGTACCAGTCAAAGGGTCAATACTTTTCACATGCTCAGATAAGTCAGCTGTAACCTCTGTTACAGGTCTTGGTAAGTTTGTTACTATGCACAATGTTGGGTCATGTTTTCAAAAGTATAATGTAGCTTGGAACATCTCCCCATCCTAACTGTCTTTCTGCAGATACAGGCTGATTTAAGCAGACTCAGAGTGACTGACCATAATTACAGAACAGTTACTGTAATTAGCGAGAAATATGGATGTTTCAAAAGAACCCTTTTGGTTTTCAAAAGGATCTCTACTAAATTCCTTTAACTGTCAGTGCTCTCAGCCCACATGATCTGTTTCACAAAAATCCAAACCCAAAGGACCCCGTCTGTTGTGTGAGGCGCAGAGTGTGTGGAGGCGAAAGGTGAGACAGACAGGAGGGGCCGTGCACTGACAACTGGCCACAGCCTGCAGAGGTGAAGCGACCTGGAGGCAGCCTCCGGGAAACCCTCCATTTGGAAAACTCCCTCCAATATGAAGAAAAATGAAGATGAAAAAGGGTAGAGCCATTTCTTTTTTTCTGGTCAAAATATTGTGATCCACAAACATATGTTTTGGCTAGTTTCTTTCCAGATAAAAGGCTTGTTTATTGTCATGTAAACACAAGCTTTGTGGAGAAGATCAAAATATTTTAAAACATTAAAAATAATTTATGAAAATATTCTTTCTTGATTTCAGTTTGCCTGTACTTACTCTTTAATGCAAATGCATCTAGGATGAAAGACACTATTATACAGATATATGACCAACAAAGATGTCAGAAGGGTCAAGAGGAGCCGTAAGTCCACATAGTAATGTTCATACGGTATCGTTCACTTGCATCCGTAGCACCCAGCCTGTCACATAGTAAGTAATTAAATGTCTATTTCTTGAATGATATAAAAAACAAATAAACACAACTTTGTTTCTTTGATTTAAATAATTCCTTCATTTCTTCATACCCTGCTTTGTTCCAGAAAGGATTTCAGGCAAAAAAAAAAGTGAGAGGCTCAGGAATCCTAAAGACACGCAGGGCTCTGGAGCATGAGGGTGTGAGTTTCTCTGCAGTGTTGGCTTACCAGTGCTGGGTGAGGAGGCAGGCAGGAAAGAGACATTTAATCACGTCTGAGTTTCAGCGTTTCTCTAAGATCCTGTCGTTATTTCTAATAAGCAAAAGAAAGATGACCAGGCTACATGCAGTTATCTGAAACTTAACATTCACCATAAAAGGCATGTGTGTGCAGACCTCTGGTCGGGACCTCACAAAGATGAATCAGATGGTGACCAGGCTGTTTAGGAAATCAACTGGAGTCAACAAATATTTGGAGTCTACTGGAAGCAAGGCGTTCTGAAAGGCGGTGGGAAGAGAGCGGCCTCCCCACCGGGCGAGTCCTTCGCTCCAGTGAGAGGAAGAAGGCAGGCACAGGGTCCCTCATGGGAGCCCTCCAGGGTCCCTCTGCAGCACAGGTGGGGACAAAGCAGAAATGGGAGGGGAGGGAGCAGGACGGAGCCTCCCGAGTCAGGCTGGGGGTTAAACAACGAGCCTGATGCTGACATGCGCGCTCAACAGTAGAACTGACTCATCTTTACGAGGCATTTGGTTGAAGGGTCATCCTGCTCTGATAATCTACGTGAGGAAGGTATAGTTTATTCAGAACCAGCAGGATACAATTATTTCAGGAGCTTATCTATTTGCTAAAAATTTCTCTTCCTCTGCTTCTCTAGGCAATGAGAGTGAGCCAGTTGGCTGAAAGCCCTCACAGCAAAAGCAGCTAAATGTGGTGTGTGACATGCTTGGAAATCTTTCAGGTTGAACGGCTTTGAAGAAAACTCAAATATCATTTGTGTGTAACTTCTGAGCACAAAAATTTTGGGTGACGTGATTAAATGCTTCTAACCAAATGCTACATTGTGTAGCATATTTGCATCCTCGTGTCTTCTGAGAAAGCCCAGGGATGGCTCCTGCAAAGCTATGAAGCCACGTGTGACTGTGCCTGCATCGGTGCGTCGTTACTTGAATGAGCTCACGGCGCAGTCCACATTCTCAAGCAGTGGGTTTTGTCTTCCTCCTCCCCAGCCTCCCCCCGTGCACCGCGTCAGTGCGCCGTGAAGCAGCGAGGAACAAGGAGACTAGGTTCCAGGCCTGCCGGGTGTGTCCGGGACTTTCCCCGAGAGGCTTCCAGACTTACACGCTGAAATGTAAGTGTTCAGAGGCTACTGGACCCAGATCTGTCTTTCGAGAAATGTGCTGGAGACACCTGGCTTTGCACGGTGACCTGCTTTAGACCAAGGCCGCAAGGCTGTGAGGGTGTATAAACTCTTAGACTGTGAGGTTTCACCGAGTAATGGTTTAAATAAAAATCAGACTATAAAAAATCATACTATTTTCAACCTTACAAACCAAATCAAGGCATTCATCTTACTCATTTTTATGCCTGGGGTTCTGAGGCAAGGCCCAAAGCACATCTTACATCTTGAGCTGAAATGTTTCCACCTGATCTTCTTTCCCAGGTTCTGCGCAGAAGGGTTTGTGCTGGTGATGTAGGCGACGTGTATCTGGCTGGCTGCCTGCTCATTTTTTCCATTAATGCCTTGTCTCAAATGCTGATGTCCATGTAGGCACAGGGACCAGGGAAAGGCGTGACAAGCCCCACGTTCCCCCGAGGCAGCAATTGATCCCACTGGATTAATGGGTCCCTTCTCTCTAGTGCTACAACGTGGGAACAGCGAGGCTGGCAAACACTCCGGCAGATCAGGGA
Organism: Equus caballus; assembly: GCF_041296265.1. Lineage (NCBI taxonomy): Eukaryota > Metazoa > Chordata > Mammalia > Perissodactyla > Equidae > Equus > Equus caballus. Next base: position 99,949,694 of record NC_091690.1, on the reverse strand, counting down.
GCTGCTGCCAAATGGCCCCCTAGGCTCAGCGAGCCCTGGTCACATGGAGCGGCTGTGGCAGAGGAGCCTGGCTCTGACGCAGGATGCCACGGAGCCAGACTTTGAGACTCTCCCTCTCTGCTACCTCTGTCCTCTGCTTGGCTGAGCCACTGTCTATGTTTTGTTCTCCTTGAGGTGCAACTAAACTGACCCAAGATACACAGGACTGGATTTCTCAGCTCTGTTGCCTCCTCCTATGTCCTTTGCTCTCAGCCTGCCCGGCTGGTGCTCAGCACTGTTCCCAGACAGAAGGAGCAAGATAAGGAATCTAGATTATACTGAGTTTGAGACAGATTACAGGTAAATACCCATTAAAATAAGTTCAATCAATTTATATTTTTCATATTTTGCCAGGACCAAACCACCAGGTACTGTTTGTTTTCTGAAAACAACTGATGTCATACATTTTACCCTTGAGCAGATGAAGAGATTTATTTTAATCCTTTTTAAATTTCTGACATTTCACACCTTGTATTTATAATCACAGAAAGACGTATTAATATTTCAAAATGCTTCCTAATAGATTTTTTCTCTTTTCTTTAAAACATAGCCAACTTAAATTAAAACTTATAAAGAGCTTAGAACACACCTTGGTCCCTTAACAGAGGCAGCCAGGGACAGTCTGACTCCCCATCACTGATTCTCAGGTTTGTGCTCTCAGCTGGAGGGAAGAAGGGGCCCAGGAGGCCAGACCTGGAAGTTGGACACACCCTTCCACTCAGGTCCACAACTCAGATGTGCTGCCCCTGGTTGGGAGGGAGGCGGGGAAATGTTTGAAGATGTGTGAGGATATGTAACAAATCTATCACTGTGGGAGAAGGAGCCAATGGATATTGGGAGCCAACCAGCCATCAGCTACTGTTCTGAGAAAGGCTGGGGCTAAAGAAGGGCATCCAGAAGCTCTCACTAGTGTGTGAGCTGCAGCCCCTGCCTGGGCTCCACTCTTAAGTTTCTGATCAGGAAACACAGCGGACACCCTGCCAGCCGGGAGAGCACAGGTGAAAGGAGTGTTCAGAGTCTCTCTCGCTCTCTGTGTAAAGAGAGGACACAGCCCTCTCCCTCATGCACAGACCGACTTCCTTCCAGGGGCACCAGGGGAGGACCGAGGGCAGGAGGCGGACGGAGCGGGCCTTCCCCAAAACGCCACCCATTGCAACATTTCTTCACAAGATTTCAGAGTGTTGTTTCACCTTGTAAAAAAAGCTATTAAATAATTATTGTATTTTTACATTGTTAACATTTATATTATTCCATAATCATTACATTATTACAATATAATGTTACATTGTAATTTTCCTACATCTGGTTAAAATTTTGGAATGTGGAAGATGCATTTGCCTAATTTTGGTGAATTTTGTGTTACTCTCACATATAAATAGTCCAGTGGGAACAATGCCAGAAACAAATTTTTGCTGTTTTTGGATCGGTAAGTGTACATTTTGTAGTGGCTGAATATTTCTGGAAAAAATTCTGCCAAACATGGTCAGCTTTTGGGTTTTAGCTTTTGTTTGTTTAAGATCCAATCCATTCTCAAGGTTTAAGATTAAAATTGTTTTATCGAATGTCATAATCATACTATATCCTTTGAACTGAAAAAAATTCATTTGGTTCTTCCTGATTGATCTGAAAATTAGACAAAATTTCAGAGTTGGAACACTGCACATTGGCTGCCCATTGAAAAATGCTCCGGTGTGCAATTATTTTGACCGTCAATTATAATTGACAGTATTGTCTTGCCTCCAAACTCACCTCTCTGAAAGCAGATTGTGAAGAACTCACTTGTCTAAACAGAAGTGTGATTTGTGAAAAGGCATGTGTCTGTGGCAGAAATTGCTAGCTTACTCCCAATATCTATTCTCTTCCTTCCTTTGCAGTGCATAAAAGAATCTTTGAATATTAGCAGGGCACGTGGCCTCCCAGAGCAAAGGTCACATGTCCCAGCTTCCCTTTGCCAATGGATGAGGCGAGTGACTATGTTCTGGTCACTTTGTCTGGAGTGGAAGTGCTGTGGCTAAGCTCAGGGTCAGATCCTTGGGGGGGTTGGGGGGGCTTCTGCTCCGCCTCTCCTTAGTGCCGATATGCCGCTATTCCTCTCAGCAAGAGGGGCCCCCCCCACCCCCTCCTGGGTGGCGAAGGGGGTGTGCCATCCAGAACATGTACCCTTGTTTATGGGACACCCTCTGTGGACTGTGAACCTCAGCACTCCTGTCCAAGTGGCCACAAAGCCTGCACAGGTCCCTTGGCCAGGTTCGTCCTCTAAGTGTGGACTGTGTTGTCAGTGTGCACACCCTGGGGCCCCAGGAGTCACCAAGGGCTGTGCAGGCGGGGTGTCCCCCAGCTGTGCACACGGCCTGCTGGCTGTGGGAAGGAGGCAGGAGGAGGCCGGCAGCCTGATTCTCCTTGCATCTCCATGTTCTCAAGTGGGGCCCTGATCCTAAATTTAAACTTGGCTTTCCAGGAAGACGAGTTTGTGAAGGAAGGAAGATCAAGCATTTTCGATGGTTTGCTGGCTTGATCCTTTTAAGGATTTATGCATAGAATAATGTGGCCCTTCATTTGCATTCTTGCTCCAGGCTCCACACCTGCCAGGGACAAGCCTGACTTCCCTCTTCCCACTTGCTGAAATGTGGGTTTGGGGTCGGTGCTGAAGCGGCCGTCGCAGACCATCAAGTGGAAGCTCTGGGTTGAGGAGGGCAGAGCACAGTGACAGAATTAGTCTCGGTCTCCTGACACCATCTGGCCACCAAAGGAGCCCTGGGTCACCAAACTGGGCTTTTCTGTGAGAGATAGATGAACTTCTGTGTTATTTAAGTCACTGTATTTTTGAATCTCTGTAGTAACAGTCTAACCTCTATCTTGTTTATAGAGAATTTGTTACCTGAAAATGGAGCATTCAAGTTCTCTGATCTAAATACACATTGGCTGAGTGGTCAAAGGCAGGCAGGGAGGTCAGACCGCAGAGGGGAAGAAAGTGACCCCTGTTTGCCTGTGACGATGGGAACGGCAAACCTCACGCGGCATGATCAATGGCTTCAGGCGAGATGCTGGAGAAATTCAGAACATTGGCGTGTTAGCTGCTTCTTGCCACGTTCAGTAAAGTTCTTTATAAAAGAGAAATGAACTTAGGCCCGAGTGACAGAGTTTGCAGGAAGAGACAGCAGGGCCACAGCTCCTCGGACGAGGCGCCCTGCCTGCAGCCACAGTCTACACCGACCAACGGCTTGGCAGGTGCACGGTTTCCACTGTTGTGCATGGAGGCAGGTGCTCCCCAGCGGTCTGCGCCCCTAGGCCTTGATAAAATGTTCCCGTGAGAGGCTGGCCAGAAACAAGAGCCCACCAGAGACCAAAGTCAGATTAAGGGTGCTGTCTTCCCTCTCAAGTCGATTATTTTAGATGGCTTCAAGCTGGTTACCAATAAGATGAAGGAGAGGGAAATGGGTAGAACAGAGGCCAGAAAACAAGACTCCAGTCTTAGAATGTAACAGTCGTGTGGGCAAGCATGCATTCCGATCCCTGGTGGCGGGCCCTCGGGAGCGGGGGTGGGGAGTGGGGTGGGGGTGGGGCAGGACGCTGGGAGGCGTGAGATTTTGAGAAGTGGAGAGGGGCAGGCGTGGTGGGTCTTCCCGAAGCTTCCACTGGGCAATTGGCAGCACTCCTGCGTCTGCGTCCTGACTAGCTCACAGGAGTTGAGGGCAGCTGCAGAAGCGGGGCCGGCCCAGAGCTTCAGCGTGCAGTTACTGCTTCATGGGGTCCAGCGCGGTGGCAGCGGAACTTACCGACCTGCGATGACAGGCCCCAGGGTGTGCACGCCTGGTTAACGGCTGGGGGCCGCCTGATTCCTCGCCTTCCTGACTGGTAGAGGCAGCAGCTCTCCTGGAAGCCAGCTTGGGGGCAACGTCCTCCAGCCCTTGTGATTATTTCATTAGCCCCCGAGCTTCTGGTATGAGTTTTCTGATTGCACAAAATAATTAGATGTGATCCGTTTCACATTCTGAATCCCAGAACTATGTCCAGACAACTCTTCAGCTGCGATTACTTGCATGTGGAACCAAATGGAAGCAAACAGCATGGGAACCTTCTAAAGTCTTGAGGGGATTGTATTGCCAAAGAAACCACAAGCCTGGTCAAAGTCTAGGATTATACCACCCTCAGAGTAACCTTCGGTCCCCAAAGCTGATCTATCAACAAGCGGGCTGTGAAAACCAGGCAGCCTCCACAGGGCATACTCTCCAAGGGTGACCTCGTGCAGCCATCAAGGAGTGACTTCCCAAAGGGGCACAGAGGAACATGGAGAGGGAGCTCCTTCCAGAGAGCAGACTGGGGCTACGAACTGGGCTGACATTCTCTCCTGCCAGGGCGGAGAATTTTTGAAGTTTCTAGCCAGTAGGATCCCCACTTGCCCCCGAAGAAGGGTGTGTGGGAAGAAGGCTGTGCATGGATATCTGGGTTCCAAAGGGTTGTGGGCATGACAGAGACTGACACTTGTTGCCCAACATCTCCTCCCGCCCCTCCTTCAGTTGAAGGACCCTTGAGCACACGGCATCCTGAAAGAGACTTCACTTCCACACCTCCCTCTCAGCTAGCTGGGGAGCAAGTGACCAAGTCTGAAAGTTCGAGTGGAACTGGTGCTGCACTTGAGGACAGCCAAGTGGAGTCTGAACCCAGGCAGCCTGGCTTCCAAGTCCACATTCTTACCCACAGTCTACGCGCCCGGCTTCTCTAAGTACCAGAGATAAAACAGTGAACAGCACAGGGGGAGCCCTGCTTTCAAAGAACCTGAATTCCAGAGGGACACGCACGCGACTCAGGGGAAACAGCTGGCGTCCGGGAGAGCAAACGCGGCGAGGACGACTCAGACAGCGAGCGGTGCGCTCAAGGACTAAAAGGTAGTTTCATGAATTTTTATGAAAACACGATACTGGCTGGTGGCACTATATTAATTGCTAAAGGCCTTTCTGGAGAGTCCATTTGAGTTAAGATCTAAATTTTGAGAAGGGACCTATGAAGACCTGGAAAAAGAAGTTTCCGTGCAAAGGGAATAAAATGCAAAAGCCTGAAGGTGGGAATAAGCTTGGCAAATTTGAAGGACAGAAAAAGTCAGTTTTTCCGGAGCAGTCAACATACAGGGGAGTGGCATGGCCTTGAGGAGTTTGCTCTGAAGGCGGGTAACAGACGTGGGGGTGCGAAGCTACGGTAAGCGGCTTGGATTCAATTCTCAGAGCTACGGGGAGCAAGGGAGCGACGTGCACTGATTTCTGTCAATACCAGGGCCATCTCACCTGTGTGCTTACAGAACCACTGACGGACATTTTCAATAACAGAAAACAAGAATTGTTGCAAACGTATATTCTATTACAGACAGAATTTTCTAAAAGGTGGGGTACACAGACTGTTCTAGATCCTGCTTGCTTCTGAGTGAGGAAAACCGTTCCAGCCACTAAGTGACCCACAGTACTCGCTCCTGCTGCCCTCCTCCTGTGGGGAGTGGTGCTTCTCAATCTCAGGCCTGCCCAGCAGAAGATTCCAGGGGCTGGGCCTGCGTGCAATGTCCCTGGGGTAGAAGCTGCGGCAGTACTGTGGGGCTGGGGTGCGGGGGGCGCTGGTTTGCTGAGTTTAATCCTCTTAAAGTGTGAGTCAGAACCTTTAACAAACCAGTGCGCTTCAGTCCCAAGGTTCCTGAACTTTCAGACATTTAAGATGTGTAGGAGTCATGTTATTTTCCTCCCTTACGTCAGACATCGACAGAGAACAAACCAGATTATTCCTAGAGCACTTTCCTTAAAATGGTTTTACTTTCTACACAAACTAATGGCACCATCTTTTTCTTTTCTTTTGGTTTCTCCTCTGTTCTTTTGCAGATATTCTTCTCAAGAATGTTCTAGCGTTAGCAGGCCTGAACAAACATACCATTCAGGCAACAGTGGGAATACTGTGAGGTCAACTGCTACCTAGACTTGAACAGTAGAAACGCTGAGACAGACGCCTTCCCCAAGCCCCCTCAGCCTTTTCTCTGGGCTGCAAGAATGGGATGGGAAGCCACACATGGCCACCACCACCCTGCGACCCTGACTGTGCGCCCTTGCCTGAATAAGGCTCCTCGCACCTCCCTAACCCTCCCTCCTGCTCGTCCTCCCCGAGTTACTTGGCAGGACTTCCCTCTCTGGCGCCCTGTTGCCTGGTCTCCAGTGCCGCTAACCCCAGGCGCGTGTGGCCCTGGAACACACAATGCAGGCAGGAGCAGATCAGCCCCAGAGTGTGTGGAATTTGAATTAAGCCCCAGCAGGGCCAGGCTGAGAGAGGCTTGAGACCCAGGGCCTGTGCTGCTGCGGCAGCAAAGGGAAGGAGGCCGAGACCTTCCTGCGGACAGACTTGGTCGACTCTTCACGCCCACCTTGTCCAGGAAGCCTCCTTCCACCTGAGACAAGCAGGGAATCATTTTAGGAGTAATATTTTGGGTACCGCCGCTCAAGTGGCTTAGGAATAGTAAGATATTTTAGGAACAGATAGTGCTCTTAGAAATGAATATTGATCTTACAAAAAGAAACTTCTTTTAGAAATAAATTCAAAGTGCTAATTACATACAAATTCCTTTTTATCCCTTTTTTCTTTTAAGGCGTATGGAAAGTACTCTGGATGGGGCAAAGGCACGCTGTCTTTGTTTCTGTTGACTAGAACTCAAACTCATGTTTGCTCCTTACTATAGCGTGAAATGTCCCACTCAGTAAACTCTTAGCAGATAAATATGTTTGCGAACTCAAGGCTGATCCCTAAATCCTAGAGCTTTTTACAACTACAGTAGATCCACCACTCAACTCAGGAACTGGCCGAGGTCTGACTGATACATAACTAATGGAACAGACACATTCTAAGATGTGAAAGGGCAGGAACTAGCGAATTTTGAAATCAGATGACTGCTTGAGTTATCATATTAATGTCAGTTCACCAAATAACTTTTAAAACTGGCAGCTTTTGACGAACACTCCTCTTGGAAACGTGGCAATCACAGATTTTTGTACACAAGTATAGCACATATCTATGAACATAATACTGATTGACTTTGGCTGTCCATGAAGGAGTCCTGAGAGCATAATGGCCAATGTGTCTGCCTGCATAATGCCGGACAGCGCATGCAGAACACCACCCCGAAGCCCCGAGACGGGTGTGCAGTGCTCGGAGGAAACGGCAACGCTGCGTCTCCAACCACTCTTCAGTTACTTGGAGGCCCTCAGATTTGAGGGTCTGCTAGTTCCTGGTATGAAGAAAGAATTTTTAATGGGGCCAAATGTAGGTGTTTACAAGGGGCAATTGTTGTTTCTTATTAGGAGCTGCCTTATGTTCAATAGTTGTATTTACTTTGTCAGGCCGGCCAGCATTAGAAATCCCCATTGCTAGGCAGCCGCCAGCGCCTGCGAAGTATTCCTGGGCATTCAGCACTGAAGCATGTGCTGCCCAAAGCCAGGTTCGCGGCAGTGTGCTCTCTGGTCCTCCCTGCCCGCCCCCACCCGAGCAGGCCTCTGTGACAGGAAATCCTGGGCGCTCTGGGCCGAAACATATTTACATGACTGAAACACGACAATCAACGCGTTTGTAAAGCTGGAGGGGAGGTAACTTTAATGGTCTTTGAAGCAGGCCGATTTCCTGGAGCTTTCAGTCTCACTTCAATCTGTTCTGCATGCGTGAACAAGTTCTTCTTCACTATAGGTATCTGACAAAGTCTACCTGGTGTGAACGTGAGTGAAAGGAAAATAACACAAAACTTAACTTTATGTTTTCTCTTTGCCAAACTGTTCCCACTTCTTCCCCCAGGTCCAGGTGCATCGAGGGCCGCGCTGTTATTTTTGACACGCTGTGTTAGCTTTCAGACAAGGCAGTTAGGTAGTACGTTTTTGGTTTGAAGGAATGAAATGTGGCTTTCTCTACACTGACTGCATAAAAACTTTCCACAATAAATGGAAGCATCCATCACGGCAGGGAGCTCCTTACTCTCCACGGGCAGATAAAAGGCCAGTCTCCCAGGTGGTGTCCATGCCACCTGCTCCAAACGTCAGTGAACACCTCGGTGGCATCAGTAACATTGCCTGGTAAGTGTTACCGTATGTCTGTGTGTGCTCGCCTGTTTACACATATAAATAGAAATGTATAACATGGCAATGCTGTCATGAATATTTTAAAATCCTTTAAGTCTATAGATTAATTAATTGCTGAAATCTTGGTAAAATTTAGAAAAACATCTTTCATATCAGAGCCCTCTGAAATGAAATGAAAAGAAAACTTCCATTTTCCTTTTGATTTTGGAAAGATGCTAACCCTGGAAACCCACCTCAGTTCTCACCTAAAAGCTTATGGCAAATTCACAAACTACACTGGTTTCCAACAGTCACCGGGTACGTCTGTCTGCCCCTCCACGGGCCTCTCTCCTCGCCCACTTCAAAGGGAGCTTGGAGAACAGCCTGGGCAGAGCAGAGCCCTCTCAACGTGCCTCAGGACAGCAATGGGGCAGCACCAGCCGAGCGCGCTGGCTGGGGGACAAGATTAGAGACGAAGACACAGCTCCAAAGATAACTCTGTGCTCAAGTGACTTCACAGATAAGAACTAAGAGAGAATCCATTTAGTCTCAGATAGAACATCTCTCCATGAATAATGGGAAATACAGTTAAAGGAAATGAAGTAAATAAAGCAAGGAAAAAATACCAATGATCAGAAAAGAGCAGACTGTTTGTGAGTATACAGACAAATGACCACCCTACTGCCAGGGGTTGGTTGGTTGGTTGGTTGGTTTGTTTATTGGGCTTAATCAAAATGCATGTTTCTAGGGAAATGTTAACAAGAGCTAAGTTTAATTTCCACATGGATAATTTAGAAGTAATTTCTCATAGAGATTATTTTCTATCCTTTAAAAACTCATTTGCTTTTACATGTGGAGCATTTTCCCCCACCGCTTAACTTTATCACTGAGCTAAATCTTTCTACAAGGAGGCCTAAGAGACCCTCAGAATGCAGAAGAACCAACAGCTTGATGTACCAAATTGGCTGAATCCCGTCTCAGGCTTTCATCTGTAAGGAAGAGTTACTCTGGTTCAAGGAGAAACTCTAAGTTTGCTGTCATGAAAGCCAGGGCCTGCAGGCAGGCTGTGGGAATCTTCCTTTTGCTGTTGGGAAATGATGCTACAAAGTGAAATAATGGAGGGAAGTGATTTTGTCATTGTTATGTAGGGTTAATTCTCTAAGCTTTAAAGATTTAAGTTAAATGAAATATACATATTTGTACTTTTCTATTCGATTCCCTTCATATTATAAATACACAAAAATTTCTTGAGGCATTGGAAGCAAAGGAAAGCATGATTTGTGGAAAAGGACCATCAGATGGTTTCTAAAGTTCAATACTGATAAGTTTCATAATTTAGCAAATGATGATGGAAAAGATGGAGTTTTTCCTTTAAAAATATATCAAGTAGTGGTATTTTTTCTTCTGTCTTTCATTCTATCTTATGTCCTAAAGGGATATTAGTTGCTCTAAAATCAGTTGAAGCAAATACATAAAATAATTACCCAATTAAGTATTTGTAAATTACAGAATATATTACAAGCACACAACAGTTCTGTTTCTAAATGAAAAATTGTAACAAGTGTCTTCAAGTTATGATTATATATTTA